>NC_058114.1:19130552-19788052 GCF_914725855.1 Thunnus albacares | reverse complement strand
TTTAATTTACATAGGAGTCAACATTTTACTTTGCTTTTAATATACTTTTTATTTAATCCTCAGTTATGTTACACCTTGTAAAATCAGTTTAGATATGAGCGCTACAAACTAACTATTGATTACATTTCTGAGATATCACTGCTGACGATGGTTTACAGGTCCATGTGATGAATTAATGATATGGAAAGTATAAAGAGCTGCACAGCTGTGTGTAATGGTCATGCGTAATGACAGCTGTTCTGGCTGTTACAGCCAGCTGTTCTGGCTGTTGCTTGACTGGTGCAGCAGGCGGCAAACTGATATGAAAACAGCTGGTTCAGGGCGTGTCTTCATCCATTTATGGCTAATTGTGGGAGTTGAAATGAGGCTTGTACACATGCGTTTATAAGTTTATAAGTTTTATGCATCTGGCCCCAAATGTTTAAACGGCTTAGCAGGAATACGTAACAATGTATATGGAACAACAAATCGTCTGCATTTTGGGGGGTTTTAACCCACCCCTTTAAGCCAGCAGTGCCCTTGAAATGAAATTGCCCTAAAAATTGTCATGTTCTTATATATGATATAGAAATATGTGACCCAAAAAATCCATGCAAAGGGATTCTATAGCAGCAATATGTGTAAGCCTCCGGTCTTTGAATACAGTGTCATTCACCGCTCCCTAAAGCACCGTCTCCTCAAGTTAGTCAACACTGTAATTAGTTGTATGTTTTACATGTGAGCCTGGGGCACAGTTTACCTGTTATTTACATTATATAATTTCCAGCTAGGAATGATTGTGGTGAGACCTGCCGCAGTATTTTTCCTTACTACACAATTTAACAAAGCCATTCAAACCGTTGCAGTAACCGCCATAAAAAATATTTTAAACCTCAGATGTTATAAATAATTGGTTCCTAAATACCATATTGGCCCAAATATAACGCAACCCTGATAAAAAGAAGACCCCCCTTTTTCAACAGCCTTTTTAGTGTTGACTGAATTTAACACACTCATTATAAACAGACTTTAAGACACTCACTAGCCTAGCAACATTAAGGCTAGAAAACAACCTATAATGCAACGCTCCGTGTAAGAGTCAGTTGAGCCGTTACTTTATCCATTCAAAAAGAAGATCTGATGTTGTGAACACGTAATTGTCTAGACCCCGAATATAAGACGACTGAACTTTTTCAAATAAATTTCCAGGAATAAAAACCTGTTTTATATTCAGACCAATATGGTAAACTTTTTCAACGCATTTATTCCTGTAGTAATCTGTTCTTTATAGTCTCTGTAGTCTAAATGTTTATCTTCATTCCAGTGTTTAAGAGGCCGACTTTGCAGCAAGAATATCAGTCGGCATTCAGCAGGCATGTCATTGTTTATGTCAAGCCTAAGAGAATAACTAATGTCCCATCACTTGAGCCACTCACTCAGTGGTGAAGCGGTGATCAGTTTGACTCTGCGGTGGGCATGACATGATTGCGTTACCTCGGTAATGCAGTAACCGCGGAAGCCCTAATTGTGACGAAGACCAATAAATCTACCTTGTTGTTTCTTTCAGGTCAACAGCTTCAGTTGGAATCACAACAGAAATCTGCTATTGTCATATGTTTGGGTCTGAATGATGGCACATGTGTAAACTACAGAAGACACAGGAAATGAGTACTATTCTTATTGAATCGATAATAAATTATGTTAAGTCAATTATTCTGTGATTTTATTGTATTTCTAATGTGATGGACTGCTTTTCAAACATGATGAATGGATGGAAGCTTTAAATAAAAAATCTACATTCATTCTCATTTGTTACTAGACAACCAGACATAAGTAATATACCCATCTCGTCTCCCTTTCTGGTTTTTGTTTTTCAACAGTAAAAACAATACCAGGGATGGTTCTAAATCATTGCAACTCATCCGCAACTTAGGTACAGCCAGAGCTCATGTTGTCTTTGTTTTTTATTTCACTGTTGGGATTTCATGCAATATGTTTTTCACCATGACAAGCAAGCCTCACCCTCTGGTATGGAGGACAGACCTCCAGCACAGGATACAGACATTTGCAACCAGGGCTGTACTCTACAGCTTTTAAGAACACTGAAAATTCAATTTCAAATTGAGTATAGTGGAGCCTTTAGTCCCTCTTCTATCACACACAGCACTTTTAAAGCGCGTTAAGCCGAACTGCAAGCACACAAAAAGTGTGCTGTGTTCTCAGCTTGGGTTCACATGGTGAAGGTGCTGATTACTGTGGTCACTAGGGAGAAAAGAGCTGGCAGGTATGAAAGAGTTCTTTATAAGTAGGATTTAACTAGTTAGTTAAGCTTCTTGTGAAATTCTGTCAGTAAACATACTGCACACTGACTTTCTTCAACACAACTGAAAGCTTTGTCAGAGCTCTTCCAAAGAAAATAAGCAATGTTTGTGTCATTTATTACAGCATCCTTCCTCTATGATACCAGAGCTGGCTGCCTTGGCCTAATTAAATGCTGCTGTGTGCCAGACATGACATACTTGTAGTAATCTGGACATGGGTGAACAAGGGATCCTGGCCCTGTTAAGATATTATCTTTGACTGACTCTGATGCAGGCCGTCTGTGAGTGACATTCCACTGATAATAAATGATAAAGATCATGAATCAGATGTTGAATAACCTCTGGTGATGTTACCAGGAAATTTGAAGCTTGCATTAACTGCTTGACAGTAAGCCTGTAGCAATCTAAATATGCCCTCTGAGCTGCTCAGGTATGCCATGATAGATTATCATTTAAAATTTAACAAATATAAAGACCATAATTGGAAATATGGGAGGTCATGATTTAAAATGAAATTCAGACTGTTTTTGGCCATTGCAGACATTACTTTTCTCCCATTTTCCACAACCTACCTATATGACATATCATATCATTAATGACGGTAATAGAGTGAGACCTAATAAAAGCACCAAAAAATACCATATAGACCAGTCATATCTGTCAAAATCCAAAATGGCTGATAAGTCAGATGCAGCTGGAGATTTCCTCCATAGAGACTATTGTATATATGGTGAAAGTAAATTAGATCTACAAAGGGGACATTTTAAAAATCTATATTATATCATTACAGTTATTTTATTTATATTTATTTTAATAAACTATAGTTAAATGATTATCAAAGTCAAATATGCTTTTCACATGACAGTAGGGAATCAAGTAGTCACCTTCTATGAGAACTCTCATTCTGTACTGACTTGAGACTGGCTTCAGTTTCCCATGCTTTAAAAACACTTATCTTAAATCTACAGATAAGGCTTGGCTTAACCTAGTAACAAGCAAACTGGCTGCCAAGGCCTTACGTAACACATACCAGCCACTTCTTAACATAGAAAAACATATCAGAGAAACGTAACAAATAACATTATATTTACAGTTACAGCATGGTCTGGTCTATGTGTGTCTGTATGCGGATGTGGATGATCTAAATTGGGAATTAAGGACACCAGACAAACAAAGTAGCTGCCCTGCAGGGAATCAATGAATGAAGCAGCTGAGAAAGTTATGAGAGTCACTCTTTTACAAAACTCCCCTCCTAAAAATGAAGAACTGAGGTTTGTTTAGAGCCCATTAAAACTGCAGTTCAGACTGTTAAAGTGATCTACAGGCTACTATATTATATTATATTATATTATATTATATTATATTATATTATATAACACATGCCTGTGTGTCGTCTCCCACTGAGCCAAAACTACAAGGCTCGGTAAGTATGATGACTACAACAAACGATAATATCTAAGAATTAATCATAGTATGACTTCAGGGAAATGGTAGACAGAGACAGGATATAACAAAGCGGATTAGTGTCAAAGCCATGAAAGGACAGGGTCAGTGGGCTGGGTTGATGTTGGATCTGTAAACAGCTGATCTACGAATGTCTTGGCGTCTCTATCAGCTGCTTAAAAGCAGTAATGGACAAAAAGAGACAGTAAAAGGGACCAGACTTGCCACACATCATCTACACATCTGGTGTGAAATGAATTCAGTTAACCTTACGACTAAAATATAATGGTTATCTGTTCATGTGTTGGTGTGAAACAGTTGGACAAAGTTACCTGATAAGGGGGCGGTGGCTCCTGGTCGGGGTCAGCACCGTCTCCGTAGCTGGCACGGTCCGACTGAGATTCATGCAGCAAAGAGATATCATCCGAGGTGGGAGATTTTAGACAGTTCCCCATCTCCGTCCTCTTCGGTTTAACTCTTCCCCTCTCTCGGTGTCGGTGCTTTGTCTAACGTTACACGGCGGGGGCTTCTGACCGGCCACTTTCACAGATAACGGCAGTGGATGAGAAGGCGTTTTTCCATACACAGCTGACGAAAAATCTCCTCTCCCAGACGACGGGAGGGCTGCTCCGTTCAACAACAACAAAACATCCCTCAGCTAGCAGCTAGCCACACAAAGAGCTAGCCTGCTAACGCCAGCTAGCACTCGCTGAGAAAGCATCTACTCGCTTGGCTTATAAAAGCCCGACTGAAACCAACTCGCAGAATTTTATATTCGCGGAGGCAGCGGAGTGAATAAAATACTGATAGTAGTCATTTAAAATGACACCGCAAACCGCAGTTTTCCTCACTGAAACCTCCCTGGCTGTCAGGGACTTTCCAGTTTTCAGCTGGCGAAGAACGACAAAAGGTGGTGATGTAGCAACACGAAGCACCGCCGAGCGAACCAATGAGCGCTCGCCTAAATCCAGGCAACGCTTGCTCGCAGCCAATCAGAATCGTGGTCACACTGCCCTTCGTTGAAAACATAAACAGAGTTAAAATCGATAAATGACTCTTTGCGGTTGCGATTTCAAGGCAGTTTTGCTATTACCAGTACCGAAAATATCATATGGTTACGTACAATTTTACGGAGCTCTTGTTTGTCAATTTAAGTTCTTTGTGTGTTTTCAATTAAATACAACGTTTGTACTGTTCTAGTACCCCTCGTTTTATGCCCGGCTGCCATTGCTTTGCATTATCAACAAGATGAGATGACTTTACCGTATCTAGCGGATTAGATCACAGGTATGAGAACAAGGAGTGCAAAGATTTGCAGTAAGCCTCGTTGTTCTGTAAATAATACAACTTTGTACTGTACTGTACACATTGTGTGTTTCTGGTGCAAATGACATTTTAAAAAAAGACACAACAATATGGGATGTTTTTCTTTAGTTGCTTCTCATCATTTCATCTTAAATTACAATAGAAACATTCATTATGTACAGGAATGTCATTCTGCTCAGTGGTAGCCGTGCCCAGTAAAATATAATTGTAAACATCACAATGCCACTAAATTTGGTTACAATTTTTTCAGCTATATCAGTAAAGGGAACAAGAAAAATAAGATTAATTGATTAATTATTATAAAATAAAATATGAACTGTTATTGGAATATTCCTGCTGTATTACTGCTGTTAAAATAATAACAAAACATTTCCTCCACCATTAAAAACATTTAAACTGACTCCTAAAGTCATCATCTTGAATCCCAAACCTTACTCTAATCATGAATAAATCAGCAGTGCTCCAATTCCAACACTTGAGACACCATATGAGTTTCTGGGTTTTGGACAGTCTGTTGCTGGGACACAGCTCTTCAAATAACCTAACCACCAATACAGTTCGAGGCGACCCCTCTGTCTAATTTCAATCATGACAAATATTTGTTGATATACAGATTATTATTTGACACACATGACCGTGCTGTAATTATGTTGTTCAAGTCCTTTTATAGGTGGTTGCAGTCAAGCATGGCTGATACAGGAGCAGCAGAGGATGTTCACAAAGCAGGAAGTCTGTCGTGGTTGTCGTTCAGAGCTTCATCGAAAGATGCAACAAGCACGCAGTCCTTCGCTGCTCGGTGTGAATGGCCTGTTTGTTCAAGCTCAAGTACTGTTGGAGCCTGTCCCACACACCAGGAGGAGAAAAGGAGGGAGTCTGCCTTTCTAAAAGACACATTCATCTGTCCTCTTAAAACGGGACAATTTGTGTAAAAGGTGCCATTTACAGTATATAAATGTAAAGAACAACTCTCACTCTAAGTCTGATAGGCTTTTTTTTCTTGACTCTGGAGAGTTTGCATGTGCTGGCTGATTTACAAAGCCCTGTGCAAAAGCCAATGTGATTGTAAATACAACATGATTATAGGTTTGATCATTTCTGAAAGAAAGTATTCCACATTATTAAATTTGTCTTCCAGTGTTTCCAATATGCTCAGAGAAAAGGGAGAAATTTTTAAATAAACAATTAAATAGTAAATTCTCAGAGAAACAAAATAAACCAAGGATTTCTTAGTGTAAGAGAAAAAAGTGAAACCAACATATACAGAATTTATGTCTAACTTGGTCATATTGGTTTTGATCAAAAACTCCAATCATAGATGAAAGCCGGAGAACCTGTCAACCAAAATTTGTCAAATGACAGTACAAAGCAGTCATCTCATGGACAATGTAGTGAGTTGCATTATATGATAAATACCTGGTGTCACACTATGTCAACACATAATTATGTGTCACCCTCCATCCACTAAAGGAATTTTATTAATAATCTCTAGTTTATGTTAAATTGAAGAAGGGGGAAAGCTTTGTAGCAACCAGGTCATGTGATGCTGCTGGCCAGGTGGAGTCAGTGTCAGTAATTTATAGGGAGCTGTTTGGTACTTTAGCTTCATCAAGTCCAACTGTACTACCCTGCACTGGGCACATTTTTACTAGTCGAGGCCATCTATATAACTACATAAATGCAACCTTGTTTCCTACCCAAGTGCGCCCCTTATGGGTGGCCACAGCTAGATAAACAAGCCTGCTAGAAGCAATGTTTCATAAATATAGGCACATTTCTCAACTTGTCTCTATTTCAAATAACACAAGGAAGTGCAGTTCATCCAATATATCTCTGGACAAGGACGTGGCAAACCTGTCTAACCCCATCAGGACCATATAGAGCGGCAGTCGCCTGTAAGTGCGGCACACACAACAAAATTGAGCATCTCTCTTCCCCCTACCCTCCAGATGAAAAAACAAATCACACGTCCAAATAGGCGGGGCTGGGCTAAGCTGAGTGGTGCATTGTGGGGCTGTGGAGACAGGAGGCTGTCTCAGCTCTAGTGTGCCCTCCTCTGTCTGTTATGGGCTGGAGGGCACGTGGATCCCATTCTCTCCGATGGCCTTGGCTTTGTGCAGAGCAGCCTGGATACGGAAGTGTGTCCGTGATTCCATTGAGTAGTTTTTGTAATTTTGCCTGAAACAGAGCAAGAGAATTAATTAACAATCACACCAGTAATGAATAATTCCATTATTATTCCATAATTATACTGCCAGATGGTTTACAAACAAACCGAAGTAAACGTCGTCTTTCAGTTTAGCACTGACCATAATTATAAGACATAGTAAACATTTCTTTCAATAGGCAATCATTGATTTAACACAATTCTCCACCAGTAGCTATAACTTGAATATATTTTGCTGTTTGACAGACTTACTTTGCTGTTTCTAGGAGTTTGATAGCTTCATTAATTCTGCCTTGTTCCAGACACAACAGACCATGCTCCAGCAGGGCATTAGGAACCAGGTAGTGGTCATACTTGATCTGGGTCTCACTGCAGATAAATGCCAAACAAGAGTGGAAGTGAGGTCATGAACAAGGACTCCCTTCAACAGTTATGCAGAGTGTTTTTTGAAACAGAAAAACCTTTATTCACTAGAGGATGCACAAAGAATTTGATCAGCCTAATTGGTGATAACACAAAGCAAGAAACTAGAGCATATCTGTTTTTGCTGTTTTGTTTAACTATGCATATACTGCATATGTCTGTGTTGCATGACTAAAAGAGGCTTACTTGCAGAGGACAAGGGTGAAGTAGTGTTCGGCCTCCTCCTGGTGCCCCAGGTGTTTGAGACACAGTCCCTTCAGGAGGCTCAGCAGACACTGATCGTCTATGGAGAACTCAGTCCCTGACAAACACAGTACAAAATCACAATCCTGAACGATCATTCTCAATAATTATATCCACAGAAAACATCCTTCTCTGAGATGCTCGGATTTAATTAAGAATCAGTATATCAACTTGGCATCAACTTTATCGCATTAATATCAAAAGAAAATAAAACAATAATTTTATTCAATGAGAATCTTGAATCTAGTTGATGATTTTGCATACTTGGGCTGCTCTCAAGTTTAGCCTGTGCCTCATCCAGTGTTTTCAGCATGCCTTCAGTCAGATCTTTGTGTTTGCCGATAACTGTATAGCCGTTCCAGATGTACATCATCTCCTGGACAAGGCACAGACACACACACAAATCATGCAAATCAATCAACAATCATTGAACTTTGATTGATACAACCGAACTTTATAACCGAAGGTTATATACACATTGTAGCATTGCATCATTTCCCTGACGTTTCTGATTCAGCTACTTCAAATAAATGATGCAACAACACACTGTGCTAACAGAGGAAAAATCCAGTCATGCTGCAAATGCAGTGTGACAAAGCAGATGGCCTCGTCCAGTACTGACCAGCGGAGGAGCAGGAAGAGAAATGGGGTTTTCCGCTAGGTAGCGACGGGCTTTCCTGATGGCAAACTTCTCTGTTGGTAAAGATTTGCCTGCTATTTTCTGCTTCAGCCCTGGAACCTGCCTGAAATATGCAATATGACGAAATTCATGTCAGCAACACATGTCAATAATGTGGTAAAAATGTGTGACTAACACAGTTTTTACTAATTACACACTGTATGTCACAGACTGTTTAAAAATATCAAATGTCCAATTAAATTTTGAATTACTGGAGCATTTATTCAGCTATTTATCATCAATAAATACACTTGCATAGTTTTGTGCCACTAAAAGTTTTCCATTTTGATGGATATTATATTTCTCATATTAGTTCATGTTCCCCACAAAAGACAGTCATCTCCTGAAACAAGAGATTATGATATCACAGATTTATAACTGTCACAGTGAATCATCTCTGTTTCACTGTGATTGCTGTCAGTAGCGTCAGTACTGTCTCTTTGCTCTTAGATCATACCTGAACAGAGTGAGCTCAGTCTCTCCGAAGGTTAGGCAGTCATCCTTAGTCAGCATGCTGAGGTAGGCTGCTTTCATATACGCATAGGTAGCCTGAGGGAGTGAAAAAAGTGGTTACTACTGCAATCCCATCTTTCTTTTTCAAATGAGGCGAGGAGATTAAAAAAAAAACAAGTATGAGGAATTTAGAGAGTCAGACCAGTGCTCCAGAGTTTAGGTCCATTCTTGCCTTTGAGTCTGGTTTCAAGATGTGTTTGTTCATTTTATTTTAAACCAATACAAGCTGCTGTTTTGCCTTTTTTGTCTATCAAAAAAACATAGATTTAGTCTTGTGTGTTGTTGCTGCCAGATGAAAACCCTGCAACAGTTTTGGTGAATGTTGTTTTCAATTTAATGGCAAGGATTACATGTTTCTATGAGCTGAGAAATGTTTATAATATTTCTATTTAAAAAAAAAAATTTTTATGAGTTTGAGCAATCGAAAATGTTGAAAACAAGTTTAATGTTAATTCATGAAAAGGTGACTGAAGTGTGCTGTGGTCATTTAATATCTGCACTTTCTTTATTAATAAGCCAGGACATATTCGTATCCCATACTATGATAGTCACCTTGGACCAGGAGTTCTCCTTGCTGAGCAGGTCGGCATAGAAGTAGGCCATCTTCCAGTGTCTCTTGTACGTAAAGCACCACATCAGCTCCCAGTAGCACATATGGTGGAACTGCTTCCACTGCTGCTGAGCCTCACAGCACTCCTCAAAACGCTTGATAGCCTGGCCAAAACATACACAAACATTAATTCATTCATTTTCTTACACATACTCAGTTTGAATGTTGAATGAGTCAATGATGCAACCAAATTCATTGTCTTCAAATGCAGAGTTTACATGTTGGGATGCCTTTTTAGAAATAGGCACGCTACTGCTGCTGTTGATCCAGCTTTAGAAATAATTGAGGAAATATCTATTGTACTCTGTTCTATTTCTGTTTTATTTCAGTTTGGTAATAACAGGTAATTACATTATACCCATCTAAAAAAGGTTTATGACCATTTGCAGAATTTACTAGGAAGCATACAGTAATCTCTATTTGATACTAATGTATTTTCACATCCATCGCAATCTGTGTTTGTCCAGTTGTGAAGAAATGACTCTCACTTACAGCATCCAGGTTGCCTTTGATCTCTTCTATTCGACCAGCGAAAAACAAGAAGATGGATCCCTGGGAGAGAAATATCCCACAGCATGTTTAGGAACATGACACAGCAAATCATGTCGGAAATTTTGAAAAAAAACAGTGTTAAGTGCTGTCAAACCTTAGGATATTTTTTGAGATATGGCTGCAGCAGTTTCTCTGCATCTTCAACGTCTCCTTCTCCGGTGCCTGCAAGACACAAACAGAGCAAACCCAACTGAGATTCTTGTCTGTATTTGTGGTCTGCTGCAGCTATGTGTGCGTGTGTGTGTGTTTGTGTTCTTGCTCACCTAGTATGAAGCTCATGAACGTGTGATAACAGAGCAGCAGCATGTTACATAAGAAGGACCTGAATGTACTTTCTGCAGAGCCCTCCTGAAGCTGCTGGAGACCAAACTCCTGCAGGAACACGCACAAATACAGACACACACACAATCACACACATGCAAGTGCACACATAAGATTGAATTGAGTCTCCTTTCAGGGCAGATCTGTTGGTCAATTAGCAAGTAGAAGCAGCATGCAGAGAACACACTAATGCATTCTGTGCAGGAAAATTACAAAAACTTCATTATAGTTAGTTTATTCAGTATGTGTGGGAGGATGAGCAGCGCCTGTTTGTCTACAGTGTACTTTCAGGCATGCAATCTGACCAGAGATAGGGCACAGATAGGTCTGTGTGCAAAATATGCAAGTACATAATGCAATATGTACTGAATATGCAAGTTTACTGAGTCAAGGTTATGTCGGCATAACTCTTGAGACTCCTGATATCTGTATAAGATGTATTTTTTGCAACCAGAAGATTCAATTTGGATAATTTTCAAAGTGGTTACATAAACTGAATCAGTAGTGACATGAACTTAAATCCTTCATTTAGAATCACAAATATTCAGAAATCATGATCCAGAGAAGTGGTACATAATCAAAACAATTGTTACTAAATGCATCATGTTCAGCATTGTTAGCTCAGCAGTAGCTAGATAAGATTTTCCACAAATCACGGGCAAGATTCCCTGTAAATTACTGAACTAGTGGAACTGCAATGATATAAACAATTCATAAGTTCTCCACATAGTTTCCAGTATTATTCACAAAGCACAAAATGATCCATGTTCCCATGTTGAGCATCTCTAACCGGAGCCATTACACCCTTTACTGTCCTTCTGTCAGCCATAACTGGCTGTCACTTGTCAGGAAAACTCACCTTATTACCCGAGAAACCGACAAACTCCAGCAGCTTGAGTGTCCGCGTGGGCAACATGGAGATCATCTGCAGGAAGCAGAGAAGCAGTGGAATGGAAAGGCTAGTAGCAGGATTACAGGGTCCTTTCTTTGTTACTATGACACCAGTGGTTTGCAAGGAAATACAACAAACATACGCACGTACAAGAGCCGGCAATTATATTTTTTTTCCAACCTACAAAGTTTCCACTGCAGATTAGTGACACATCAAAGGAACATTTCTCTTACATACAATTCTCTTACTGACAACGTATTTCACAGTACTTCTGAATTACCCTGTTAACAGCACTATTAATTATTTGAAACTATTATTTTGTCAAACCCAGAATGAAAAAGACTAGGAACTCTTTGCACAAAGAGTGCATTTTTTGATGCTGCAGATACTCATAAATAAACATGAACACAAAAGAGCAGGTGAGCCGTGAACATCTTCTGTTCATCTACTGTTCTTTATGTGCTTCTGTCAATTTTGAAGTATCAATAAACAAGTGGCTTTCAATCTTTTTTTAGGATTAAGCTTGAGACATTCTGGAAGTCCATTTTCCCACAGTTTTGATGTGAATAACTATTCTTTGATTCGTCTTTAATTACTTAATTACTTATTTACTTACTAGATTAAAGGCTCCTACTCCCAATTTGACACCACCCTCAAAATGGCCATGGTTGTCACCGTGAGTGTATCCAGTGGACTGGAGGACTGTGTGAAGCTCTCTGAGGTTAGGATAGAGGGAGCACATTAGAGGGGGAAATTCAATATATTACAAGGTAATAAAGAAGATAGAAAAAGTCAAGAGTTCAGATTCTCACTTGTATGTCTGGTAGCTGTTCCTCACTTTGATTCCCCCTTTAATGAAACTGATCATATTTTCATCCTGAGCAGAAAAGGGGCAAGAGACAAAAGAAGGAAAAGAGAATGACTTGAAACAAAACTTTAATCATCAATGATGGCAGATAGCCAGATAGCTGGCTGTATGGGAAAGCCTTGTTCCTGACCTGAAGGAAGGTGAGCGCTGCCCTCTGCAGGAGACACTCAGCATAGCAAACTTCAGCATGGAGTTCCTCTAAGGTGAAAATGATTATGTCACAGTTATTTTTAGTAATGCAGCCTGAAAGCTCAGCAGAGTCTAGGGGCTGCACCGTGATGACCAGAACACGCACAGGCATACATACATACACATGCACATATAGTACTTTAGCATGAAGGCACATAAACACCAAGAGAAAAAGTTCAAACTAGTGGTCACTACTTTTAACATGCACAAACACTCAAGTGGTCGCACTGAAACCGCTTCCTAAATATTTTTATTATGAATTATGGTGACAGGTTTTACTCTTTCTGTCAATACAGGACTATACTGACCTTCTGAGAAGTTTTTGGAGAAGCTTGACTTCTTGCGGTGCCTGATGAAGAAATCACACAAGTTACACATTAGTTATTGCATTGCACTGCCCTAGGTTTGCTCGCTTATCTTGTTTCAATGCAAATCAGTGACTCAGCCTCATTCCAGGAAAGACAGGATGCTGAGCTGCTGCAGGGTGAAGTTACCACAAGGTGCTGACCGAGCATTTAGGTCCCCATCAATAATCAGAACCTTGAAAAGGAGAACTGCAGCTCTGACCTCAGATCAGTTTGCTGTGGTGACAGTGCCGCAAATACCCAGAAGAGTGTGTGTTTATCAGGGGTGGCGTGATGAGTCCAGCTCTGAGTCTGAGTGGTATTCATGACAGATTCTCACAGTCGCTCCAGGACAAACTGTGACAGGCAGTTGTGACATTCTTTGGGGCGAAGGGGCCTCGATGATCTCAGCATGTTCTCTGGTTTTAATGTCATGTTACTAATGGGAACCAGAGACCAAAAGATACAGTATCATTTGCTTTGTGTGTATAGTGAATATAAGTAAGTAAGTAAAGTTTATTTATATAGCACTTTTCACAGACACCAGTCAAAAAACATTAAATAAATAAATAAGTCAAAGATAAACAATAAAACACACAGGAGAAAAAACAGGCATAAAACACAAGTTAAAACATAAAACGCTACCTAATGCTACCACATGCTACCTAAATGTCTGTCTGAACAGATGATTTTTTAACTGTTTTAACTGAGACCTCAGACTTTTAGACTATTCCAAAGCTGAGATGCTGCCGACTGGAATGCACAATCTCCCCGAGTCTTAAAACGTGTCTGAGGGACACTTAAAAGACCCTGATTAGAAGACCTAAGAGCTCGGCTTGTGGTGTGGGGGTGCAGAAGGTCCACGATATAATGTGGAGCCTAATGTGGAGCCTGGCCATGTAGGGCACAAAGATTTTAAAATGAATTCTAATATTAACAGAAAGCCAATGTAGAGAGGTTAAAATAGGTGTAATGTTTGACCATCTGTTGGATCATGTTAAAAGCCTAGCAGCAGCATTATGGACTGTTTGTAAATGGTCCAAGGAAGACTTATTAAGGCAGGTAAAAAGAAATACAGTAGTCTAGATGTGAAGAGATACAAGCATGTATTAGCATCTCCAGTTCAGCTCTTGACACAACAAACCTGAGTTTGGCTATGTTTCTTAAGTGAAAGAAAAATGATCGAGTCAGCGTCCTAATATAAGCATCAAAACTCATGGATTAGTCAAAAATCACACCAAGATTACACAGACTAGACTGAGAAGATGAAGATCAGGCACCAAAGTTCTGCTTGTGTGAAGGTTATCAGGAGCAATAATCAAGATTTCAGTTTTATCTGCACTTAACTGCAGGAAATTATTTGCCATCCAGTTCCTAATTGCATTTAAACAGTTGTTCAATACAGACAGTCTATCAAGCTTATCAGTTCTGAAGGAAAAGTATAACTGGATGTCATCAGCGTACAAATAATAGGAGATGTTGCTGAAACTACAGATAATCTGTCCTAGTGGAAGCATGTATATGGAGAATAAAATAGGCCCCAGGACTTATCCCCAGGGGACGCCACATGACAAAGCAGCAGTGTCTGACACAAGTTCTCCTGCAAGGACTGAGAAAGTCCTATAAGTGAGATAGGAGGAGAACCAATGCAGTCCCAGAAATTCCCAGCAGGTGTTTTAGCCTGTGGATTAATATGTGGTGGTCAACAGTATCAAATGATGCACTAAGGTCCAATAAAACCACAATCAAGCACTCTCCAGCATCAGCAGCCATAAGATTATCACTTGAAACCTTAAGGAGAGCCGTTTTTAACGAGTTGCTTTTCAACAACCTTTTCTAAAATTTTGGAGAAGACAGGGAGTTTAGAAATAGGCCTGTAGTTCTCTGGCAGGGAGGGGTCCAGGTTTGGATTCTTCAACAAAGGACAATAGCCTGCTTAAAATAGCAGGGGATACACCTTGATAAAAGAGAGCAGTTTATAATATTAACTGGGCAGGGACAGATGAATTTAAAAACCTTTAAGAGCAGAGAAGTTGGTAGGACATCTAGTAGGCTTGAGGAAGTTTCATTTTTCCTAAAAAGGCTGTAATAGAGACATGAGAAAAGGAATCCAAGATGCATGGGTTAGAGGAACCATTAGTGAGTGGACTGGACAAGGGTGGGATGTTTGCCCTAACATTTACAACCTTATCTATAAAATATTTAAGAAAGTTATTGCAGTCACTGTTAGAGAAAATTGGCAAAATTAGAGTGCCCAGAGAGAACAGGACTTTAGGATTTCTCTTGCTGGAAGATATTAGATTAGAGAAATGCCGTAAGAAGCAGTAAAATATCCCCTTTTATAACTTTAAAGAAACTTTTTTGGCTTGTCTCTAGACTGACTGGCTTTTCAGAGACAAAATTCGCTTTTCTGCAGCTTACTAGATTTTTTTCTATTTGAGAGGAACTAGAAAAAGTGCTATCACAGCCTGTCATCAGGGCATTATCTCACTCTGGTGTTGTGGGAAAGTCTCACCGCTGACAGATAGCCTGCGCCTCCTTCATGGTGTTTCCTGCAGCTAGGATATGCTGGGGGTCAAAGGTCATCATGGCCTGCATCTCTAGGATGGTGGCGTAGGTCAGGGCATGGTACATGCTGTCTTTGGTTCTGTAAAAAAATAAAATAAAAAATAAGACAACGTGCAATATTTGTTTTAGTTATATTGTACTCTCTTAAAAAAAAAGAAAGAGGAAGTGTGACATGTTTAACAAAACTGTTTCTGGTAAGATAACAGAAATGACAGAAAGAGTAGAGAGAAACGTTGAAGATTCATACAGCAGTCACTTAATCATGTAGTGCAAATGACAGGAACAATGTGGGTGCAGACTGTCTGACAGTCTGATACTTAATTCCTGCTGACGACGGATGTAACTGTATACTTGGAAGACGAAAACCACACCTCTACACAAAAAAAAGTTAGCGTCTATTTATACTTGCGGTTGTTGGTGTGTCACGACAAAGTTGCTCTTTCAGGTTCTAAAGTGATGAATGAGGAGTTCAAGTGTTTGATGTCACAGACATATTTCCTGTAAACATACTCGTTGTTCCAGTTAAAGAAGCTTGTTATTCCTGTTATAAACCATTATTAAACATAATTGTTAAAAAAAAATCCAAAAACAACAAAAACACATGGTGTTGTTGTTAATATGCCAGCCTACAGCAGCCACAAGTGGTGATACAAACAACTTTATATAAACTCTATCTATCTCACTTTGTCTAGATACAAAATGACTACAGACCACCCACACAGATTTCTTGCAGCACACACAAACATACGCACAAAGACATGGCAGTATAATTCTGGTAAAACATAAAGGCTGAGCTGTGTTAGGAATGCTGTCAGTCTGCATAACTAACATTTCACTGCTGTTCACCGCAGATGGACTCATGTGACAAGCCTCTGTGATGTTACTCTGTGCTCAAACCACTTGTCTTTCACAGCTACATAAACTACATTTACATAAACGGCCCATGAAAACAGAGTACAAGGGCATGCCACCAAATGTTAATCCTGCTTAATTTTACTTTTTTTTTTTTTTTTTTTTGGTAATTTTGAAAAAGAAAAGACCCGACTAGATAAAACGAGGGAGGCAGATTAGGGTTGTATCATCAATGTGACTTTTAGCCCATCTGGGAAATAAAGATGAGTTTGCTGAGATTCAACTCTCCACTTAAAAGAATACAAATTATTCATTCTAATGCAGCGACCAATCGGGAAACAAGAGCCAACTCAAGCGAAAGCAGACAGTCAGAGAAGGCGGAGCTATTGACTTTGAAGCAGGGAGATTTGCCTGTCTTACATTTCCATTGCGTCAGGCTTATGTAAGACTGGCCAAACTTTTTAAGAGGGAGCTGTGAGGTAAATTGAATTGCTTGTAGTTGTCCTGAAAGCGGCTGAGAATTCCAAATATTTCACAGCAGCACTATATTTAGGCAACATCATCTGACGGCGGAGGGATACAATGGCCTTCGTCCTTCTGGTGGCACTGAAGCCGGCTCTCCCACATATTTTCCGCAAAATGTTCCATAATTGTTTTGGATGCATGAGTTCACTCACACCTTGTCTTCAGTTCTGCACGTGTCACAAACAATCAGGAAGTGCAGCAGTAGGAGGAGCATCACAACATGCAAAGTAGTTTATTTCTGTCCACATTCATCATTGTGTTCATTGATTTTCTTTGTAATATGTCATGACACAATGTGGAAGTTGTGTTGATTAACTGATTTGTTCTGAAATTAGATATGAACAATCTGAAAAATAGTGACACATTTTCTGAAAAAGTGAGCACAGCCTAGAAAGGAACAATATCACAAAGTCTCATCAAGAAGAAGCTCCATCAATTGCTGTATTGTATGTCATGGATGTACAGCAAACTGTCTGCACCCACTCATTGCTACAGCTTTGAGGAATGGGGAAGAGCAACAGAGCGGGAGAATAAGATTGCACTGTTGTGGCTGTACTTGGTCTGGTGGCATGTTTGAACAGAGAGCTGGCAAATAAAACTAAGCCTGCTGAAAAAAAAGGAGAAGTACAGGAGTCTGCAGTAGCTCTGAGTATATGCGTCATAAGAGGAGAAACTTGCAGCCTGGGCACAGCAGAGCCTAAATTATCTGGACATGTATAATGAGAGAAAGCTAAATAATGTAAATACAGTGATATGAGTTGCTCAGGGATAGTGGTATTGATGAAAGGACATTAGCTCAATCTTAACAACCTCTGGTTGGGGATATCAAAGCAAGCCAGCAGACTTAACAGAAATGAAGAAAGACACATTTCAAACCACAACGCAAAACAAAAAAACACTTTTAATTATCCCAAAAGATTATTAGACAGAACATCTGCAATAAATTTCAGAAGCTTCATTCTCCTCTCAACCTCTCAAAGTATTAACAACTATTCTGTTTGGTAAATGATATGTGTGTCTCTGTTCAGAGGACCTGAACGTACGGTATGCTCGTACATCACAATACATAAATTTAAACCTCCTTGTGTCAGAAAAGTTAAATATCTCTTTCAGACCAGGGTGATCTTAACGTTTCAACATCCCTCGGCATGTATTCTGAATGTATTCATCCTCTGTTTCCAGTCTCTCCAATACAAGGATTTGCTGCTTTTCACCATTTTATATCATTGTAAATGGAATATCTTTGGGTTTTAGCCTGTTGGTCAGACAAAACAAGCAATTTTACAATGTTATGTTTGTTTCTGTGAAATTTGGATGAGCATTTTCGGACAGTTTTTTAAATTAAAAGTATTAAAAAACATAATTCAATAAATCCTAAATGAATTAAATAATAAATCAATTATGAAAAAAGATTGCCGCAGCCTTCGTTCCCATAATAATAATCAGAGGCTCATGAACTCTGTCACCTCACAGAAAATGAATTAATATTCGATTCCTGGTCCCACACATCCCCACGAGAAATATGAATAGTGTGTGTGTGTGTGTGTCTGTGTGTGTCTGTGTGTTGTTTGCTGTGTGCTGCAGAGCTCTAGTATACCCTAGTCCCTCCTGACTGCATCAGAACACAGCTGGAGAAAGGCGAGAGGAGACACAGATTGAGGGAGGAGAGAACTGGAAGGCAGAGGTGGACTAAATAAGAAAAGACGAACACTTCTGAGAACGAGGAAAGCTTCTGCTCGTGTTTCACATCCGTAGGGCTCCTTCTTCCCTACAGAGTCCTTCAGTGTTTCTCTTTCTCACACAGTGCTGCAGATGTCATCACACCACCTTACATAATGTTACATATTAGAGGCCGGAGGCCCCAAGCCATCAGTTTTCCAACAAAACCCTTTTCTGAGCAGCAAACAGGAGAATTCGGGGGTTGTGGGTGTTATTGGGTTTTGTACAAAGCAAACAAATAAAGCACTGTCTGAATTTGATTAGAGTGTCGCATTCAAATGTAAAGATGCAATTTCAGTGCATCCTTACTGTCTACTGAAGTCTTTTGTTAGAATTGCAGAGATGCTAGATGGAAGCAAACAACAGTTTTTCAGCAACTTGTGTGTAATTAATCTAGCTCTCAATAAAAAAGACCATAATAACGTCTGGCCAGATCACCATGGAGTCCCTCATTATCATCAAACAGGCCTTCTTCTCTCTTCTCTAGTTCTAGTTTTAAACTGCACTGATTTATGACTCGTTCTGCTCCACTGCATGTGCAAAGCTGACCATCTGGGATCACAACAGTTAAAAACATACATATTTGCAACTTCTATGTGTTCAGGTGCACTTCAGCGACTGGAAGAGGCAGAGATAGCACACACGGAGCTGTGGGAAGAACACTGAGATAAAAATGATGACACCTGCTAAGCCAACAGCCTGCCAAGCCTTAGATGGCAGCAGCTAGAGGTGTTGCCAGGGTGGCTTTAGACAGATTTTCCTCCAGGTTGGAAAATTTCACAAATCCTGTTTTAGATACTAAAGCATATTGTGTTTATGACACCAGGATAGTCACTTGGCAACAGAGTATTCATGTAATGTTGCAATGAAATTCTGCATAATCGAGTCTGAGCCAAAAATCTAACTAATTAAATTACTCAGAACCTTCCTCGGGTCCTAAACTCACCATAACAACTCTTATCAACAACACCAAACACACTAAACTGACATTATCTGTCGATCTAGCTTAAAGTGCAAAATTGCACAAAGCATGTACAGGGTGACAGGAAGCTGTTCTTGGTGTAAGCTGGCACTGAAAAGAAGAAATTGGGGCTAAGGAGTGGCCCACAACCTCAGAGAGACACTAGAGGGTGGAGGATAATAGCGATGATGTGATAAAGGATAATAGAGAGAATGAGCAGTGAACAATGGAGTAACATGATGACGCAGTGTTGGAATACAAAACTGGAGGCAGGTGTTTGTGAAGGGAACTCAAAGCAGCACGTCAATCATGTAAAATCATCTGAACAGCATCAGCAGCAAATAACAAAGTTCCTTCAGCCCACCCTAATGTAGACCATATCTGTTTCTGACCTGTTCCTGTGCCAGCAGCTGGGTTTGAAACTTTAATAGGGTACTCCAGTGATTTATTATTTCACCTCCATAAAGCCGGGGAGCTCAAGAGTCATATAAAAGAATGGTCAAAATCGATGCAGCAGGGGCCCAGATATCCTGACTTTTAGTTCCTGGTCACTGATCAAAGACACTGGATCCTACTGAATCACCATAGTGCAACTCAATTTGTTAATATTGTTGTAACACCGTTAATACTATAATACTGTAAACTAATTTGTTACCTCTCTGTCTGGTAAATGTTTCCATGTTTAAAGTTTCTCACACAGGCTGTCTGTTAAAAATGTGTAGTCTCCAAGCCCAAGCTGTGATATCCCTGATGACATCAAGAGGGACTACTTTTTCAGACTTTAGAAAAACCACAGCTACAAAAGATAGTATAATTATTAATTGTTTTCACAAGGTAAATAGTACTTTCCATGACAAGTAAACTAATCTGGATGTGTAAAATCCCCGGAGTGCCCCTTTAAAATTATTTGTGGTGTATTGATTTTGGAATAGATACCAATATGTACTAGAAGCCATGATATTTTGACATTTTACTGAGAAAATAAATGTATCTAACAATTTTGGGAAGGCAGATTTTAATCTCAACTGTTAAATAGCAAAGAGTTTAATATATTGCCTGACAAAATGTGTTAAATCAATGAAGATGATTCATTAATGGGAAATAGTTTTGACATTGCCACATTCATCAAAAGATAAGCAAAATCCACAGTCCTCCTTCTGTGCACATAGTCCATCTTTTTGTTACTATACTTCCACTGCAGCTCAAGAGGGAAACACTGCCCAAGGAAACACAAAGAGGGAATCTGATGTTAAAAAGACTGGAAATGTGGCAGATATCCACTTGATATGACTAACTCAAACTGCTTAAGTCTCATATAAGCTTCAGTTACACTTTAAATGCATTTTTACTGTGTGGACACACTTTAGATTTCAGCCCCCATCACTTACATTTAAAGCATATTTTAAGGAGATCTTTTAATAGCCAGTATGAACAAGAGGAATGATTACAGCAAGGAAAACCTCTGTCAGTGTTCATATGGGCACCTGACTGTTGTTTTAAGACACACTTGAAAAATTGTGAACCTACCCTTTAAAGCTTGCCCTATGATACACATCCTTGCCCTCAAATTTGAATAGATTTTCAACTTTGGAGTGAGATGACCCTACCAGTAAAGCCATCTGCCAACGAGGCTATGCTAGTGCTACCATTAGCAGGCCTGCTGTCAAGCCTGGGGCTACAGCGATCTGGAGTGCCTGTCAAGTCTACAGTAATGTTAACAGAAAAAGGCTGCTCTAATTCACGGACACGTCTCTCTTGCAGAGACACTCTAAAAGCAAAGGCGGAACAGCACATACCATCGTTATAGGGAGGCTGCATTAACTGGATGCTGAAGGCTAACTGCTAAGCTACTAAGCTATTCCAAGCTTGAAGCTAAGTAAACAGGGCAGCAACAGAGAAAGAAAGAAAAGAAAGAAAACTAGCAAAGTGTAGACAGAGGGTGTAGACAGAAAGTGTAAATAGAGGACGTAAAGCGGTTATCGATCTCACAAAAGTCAGGAGCAGCGTATTATCAGCACATCAGCATGCTGATAATAAAAATGCCAATATGCTGATGTTAAGCAGATATAATGCTTATCATCTTCCACCTTAGTTTAGTGTTTTAGCATGCTAACATTTGCTAATTTGTGCCAAACAAAAGTGCTTCATCTACAAGCCCTTTTTCCAGCAGACATTTTATCATAGGAGGAAAAGCAAAGGTCTTACTAATAAGATCAATTATGGCACCGTTACTATTCAAGTGTCCCAGTAAGAATACCAGGACCCTGAAACTGAAGCAGCTAAATGGAATTCAGCCATTATTCCCCTTAATGTCAAAATGTCCTCTATGAAAAAGGCATATTGCATGAACATGCAGTTCCCTGTTGAAAATATTCACCTTCTAACATCTGAGAATGCAAAAACACCCAAAACACTAAAAATACAGCTGCTTGCATGCATAAAGCCATCTGTTGGCCCTGATTCATTATATTTGTTGCACGAAAGCACAAAGCCAGATGGGTTGGACCCATGCTACAACTCAGTTGTATTAGCTTGTGATGCAGGATGTGCTCCTACCTGGATCTGAGCTGGGCCTGCGCCTCCTCAAAGTCATTTCTGAGGAACAGATCCAGGGCAGCCATGCAGTCCTCCAGAGCCAGTGACAGGTCAGACCGCGAGCACCTGGGGAACCAAAACAAACACACGATGTGGATGCTGAAGGCGAAAAGTGCTGACCATAGTACATTCTTGGTTAGTTATTTGTTTATTAAGTAGTACACTTTAAAATTTTAAATGATATAACATATACCACCTGACATATCACTTATTAAAACAAATAGTTTTTAAACCTGCTTGCTGCTGGACAAAAAGTTGGTCATGCACGTCAAATTTGACTTTCACAGACTTAAAACTTCCTTAAGTGTTTTTTTTTTTTTAATGTAAAACTGTGGATTCACTTTTGAGGATCCAGTCTCTCTTTCTCTGTCTGTCTCTCTCTGCTGCAGTGACCCTGTTCTCATTTTTATATTTCTCCAAACACTGACCTACTACAGAACAAGTGGGATCTTGATATTGCCTCTTTCTGTATTCATCTTCTGTTAAATCCTTTTGTTCTCCTCTGCTACTTCACAACAGAACAGGCTCAAGAGTGTTGTTGCTGTTTTCATTACATTGCACATTACAGAAGGAATCAGCATAAACTACAGTACTTGCATGAACTAAGGGAGCAGTTTTGAACAGGATCATTCATTATGGTGAAGATACTGGCTAAAATACTTTCTGTATCCTTTTTGTATATACAACAATCTGTTTTAAGCTGTCTTTGTGAAAGCAAAGTAATGCTCCTAATGATAATGTTGCTGTGTTTTCTGAGTTCATTACACGGTGCACATGACCCTCACGAGACAAGAGTATAGTGTGGCCAAACTGAGTACAAGTCATGACTGAACATCAGGCTCTCTTCCTTCATGACACGCTTTCCCTCCTCTTTGATTTCACTCACTGTGCTGATAATGCATCTGCTTAAATTTGTGTTTATTTCTAAACTGGGGTGAGAAGAGCACACAGCACATGAAAAATGCATTAGCATTCGGCATAATAAGCCTAACAAATGAATTAGTAATTCTGAACACTAATGACTGACAGCCTTCATCATTAAGCTGATTCATTGCATCTTCGTTGCTTTGTAGAAATCTACTTTCTCATTGGATTCAGTTATTTATCATTTATGTTCATTTGTATCAAAGGAAGCTTGAAAAAGCAGAACATTTTCTGAATGGTTCATCTGATTTGGATGTTGTGAAACGTAAACCTGATTCCTGTTTTGTTTCATTTTTGTTAAATGCAGTTTGAACATCCAGGCCAATGTATTGATCACATGAGCAATGACAACAGTTCCTCATTTATATTTAACAGCTGGAACACAGTCAGTAAATATCACCTTTCCCTCAGAGTTGAGGATATCAGCAGCAAACATTAGAAGAATGAAAACCAAGAATAGAAAACTGCACAACTAATCTGTATGACAGCGATGACTAATAAAAAGCATTCATTTTACATTCCTACCCATTAGAAACACACAGAAACTATAAACTCATCATACACACACACACACATACACACACACACACACACAGACACGCACACAGCACCATAAAGGAGCACACACACTAGTGTAGCTCTGGCTAATGACATGCGGGTGACTGCTGTGTTCACCATATGACCAGCAGCAGGCTGTGCTTCCTGATAACAGCACAGAGACTCACAATCACGACTGCTGTTAGTGCAACATACGAACGTATGTTTAGTACATGTGCTTTTAGGTGGGCACACACACTCAATAAATCCATATTAATTAGGCACCAGAGTTGAAGTTTCAGGTGACAAAGCTGATGAGACAAACAAACAAACTTTACAATAAGGATTTGTTTTATTATCCATGTTTAAGAGGGGCAAGCAATGTTGTGCTGTAAATCCACAGTTTATGAGGTGTTAAATATTCTCTATTGTCTCGAGGCAAATTCATAAAAGCACTTAAATACTACGACAATACACTGTGTTACAGCAATATCAACACATTTAATTTACAGTCATTTTGTAAATGAGTGCCTACAAACAATTAAAAAACAAGACATAAAAGGATCAATAATTCAGACATCAATACTGCAAAAGAGAAAACGAGGTAACGTCCTGTGCAGTATGTGTGTTGATGTCACTGTGATTTCAAGGATAATGCTGTAGAGTCACATGTCTTCCCCCAGCGGCCACTGACTAAATCCAACCAATCCGACCAGAGCTTTCTCTGCTGTGTCGAAACTGTTTCTCTCTGTATGAGAAAAGGTGCAGTGACTGTCACTTTTTTTTATTAAAGCAGCAAACTCTACAGAAGAACAAGAAGCAATTAGATGAATGATGAATGTCTTACAAATATCGTATGGTGTGAAAGATTGTAGAGATGCCATTGGTTTTGGCAGCCATGTGTTTAGGCACAGGGAAACTTAAACTAAACTTAGCAATTGTTGCTATCCTTGTGCTAACTCTTTATTTACTATATTAATGCCCTAGACCCTTACCTTTCCCATCAAAGCTATAATTAACCTGAAACCTAATTTTAATCTAAATCCCCAAATCAAGCGCCACACATATTTATTTTGCATTAATTAGTCCTGCTAAATAGATTCTAACCCTGCTGGAGTCAGACCACCTGTTAGATTCAGAGTACAAGAATAACCTCATAAATAATAAATAATCAGTAATTGTCAAGGCACTATGGTAGTTTAGAGAGCTTGTTTACTCATCTTATAACAAGCATGTACATGTGAATATTATGTTATGGCTTTGCCTAAATATGTTTGTGCCTCTGATAGAAATTCCTGCTGTTAACATTGTTTAGATTCAGACCAATAAACTAAGAATAGTGAGAGTGACACATAATTGCAATCATTTCCTTATAGCTGGAAACCAACTTAATTGGTCTTGATTGACTGGAAAACATCATTTTGGTAGGACTACACCGTGAAATACAATGTGAGGCCTGCTGGCACTAAAAAGGTGAAAAGGAAAAGTGAGCAAAGATTATCACACAGTGCATGACACTGTCTTTTAGATGGAAGGAATAACTGGCAATTGTATGAAAGAAAGAAAAGGCATCACAGCCCAGCACAATGAGGAGAGTCTGTTAGGTTCAGGATCTACATACCACGCATTGTCCCAATAATTTAATGTAATTTCAAGTCAGCCAGTCTGAAATTCTGGGCTGATTTCTCCAGAGAGCAACTTGCACAATGATGATCATTATCAGTGAGGCACACAATCACTCACACACACACACACGTACATGCAGATAAAACCACTTAGCAAGCACACAACCACACATGTACTCAAACACACCGGTATGAAAATATACACACACACCTACGCATGAACACCCTTCCAAGAGTGACGAAGCATTAGTTTATCAACCCTGGTTCACAGAGCTTTCCCCACATTCACACCAGCTGATATAAGATGTTGGGAGGCCTTGCAGCATTGAGCTGTGACACAAAAGAGCTGTTCTATAATAAACCAAGCAAGTTAGTCCACATGCCTGAGTGTCATAGCTAGAACACACACACATACGCAGTTCCCTTCACATGATAAAGGGAAGAGAACAGCAAACACACACACACACACACACACACACTGGATATCTTATATCGACACACTCAATGACACACGCCATCCCCAACATGCAGCAGAAGTGAAGTATCTTACCCGTTTGACAGTCTCTCTTCCTCTCCTGACATTTTCATCTGGCAAAGTATGCGTGTGTGTGTGAGAGAGAGAGACAGATAACAAAAACTGCAGAAGTGAATGTGAGCCTGGAGGCCTTTCCAGCAGTGCAGTGTAATGGTCTGTGTCTTTCTCTAGCAGCAGCAACAAGAGCAGAAGCAGCAGAAGGGCAGGCGGGTGAAAGAGAGAGAAAGAGAGAGAGAGAGGGGGAAGTATGAAGGGGAGAGGGAGGATGGGGGAGAGAGAGAGAGAGAAAAAGAGGAGGAGGAGGAGGAAGGACGTAGCAGCAACAGCAATCTTTAATAAGATTGGGATGACTAACACACATGGGGAGAGAAAACACATTCACACACACACACACACACACAAGGTCTGTCCCACCTCTTCCGATTATCATCCTCATGCTACACACTGCATTCTCTGCTCTGATTGGTTGATGCAAAATATCAGGGGCCGGGCTAAATGTCCACAATTCAAAGCCTGAAGATTTTTATATAAGATGTGAAACCATAAAAATATATATATATAAATAAATAAAACACACACACTATCAGGGCAGAGAAGAGAACAGGAGAAAGATCTAAATAATAAATAAGTTACGAAGGTGTTTCACTGTTATAAACAAGAGAAGTGCAGGTTTTAAAAGATGGAAGAAGAGAGTGCTGAATGGCGTGCTGTGAGGATCTCAGCTGGTCCAGTCTGCTGCAGTGGCAAAGACTGAACACTGCAGCGACCAGAAATAGAAGACATAGATGCAGTGCAGCACAGCAGCCCAGAGAGGCATAATGTGAAATCATGAATGAAATAGTGCCAGGAGTTATGGCGTTTGATCATCATAAACCACACGCACTCCACACAGCCATTAGATTGTGTCTGAGGAGTGTGTGTGTGTGTGTGTGTGTGTGTGTGTGTGAGAAAGAGGCGTACTTGTTGGAGAGGGCTGACTTGACCCACATCTCAAGACAGCCATTGAGCTAAACATCATTATTTCGCACTTCGTTCAGCTTTACTAATTTCATGGCCCTGCCACTGCATGTGCTGGCTCACTGACATGGATTACTGATATATCTAAATGGAACAGAGCCATCATTAACGCTATTAATTACACCATGACAAGGCAAAATGTCTGCTTAATTACACAATGACAAGACAAAATGTCTGCTGTGGAAATGTCAGAGAAGTGCTAAAATGATTAATCCTTCCATAAAGTGGCAAGCAGGATAAAATACACTCTCATTTTAACATGTTTTTAACAAGCATGTGTCAACACTAAGAAAAAAAAAGCTAATTTTAGCATTCAATCAGCCCATCTGACTCCTGAATGTTAGATTATTCACTTCCGTCTGGTAAAGTCAATTCAAGTTGGTACATCATACTTGTACAGCTGGAATAACCTCCTATGGGGCCCCGGGCAAAAGTTTGTTGTCGGGCCCTTATTGACCCCTACTATACATGGTAGTACTCTAGACCTTATTACATGATTAAGTGATTAATCGACTGACAGAATATCAATTGTCAACAATTTTGATAATTTATTCAAGGGGACATATTATGTTTTTGTGATTTTCTGTTATTTATATACTGTTATGATGTTGGATGTCTATGCTAAACATGGTCAAAGTTCCAAAACCTGTGGTTAACGTATGCAGAAATCCTACAAGTCAAAAGCCCAGGCTTCAACTTGCTCTGAATACTTTGCGTGCAACGTTTTTTTCTTCCTTGCCCACGAGCTGACATCAGCTCATGCATGCCCAGCACATGCTGTCTGTCCATTTTTTCCTCATGTTGTTTGCATCGACTCTCCTATTTTGCATCAGATTCGGGCTCAGACATGTACGGATGTATTTGAGAAGTTGACATGGAAGAAGAGGAAGAAGACATTGACATAAAGTAAAGAATGAGAAAAAGAAGTGAAGTCCTACTACTGCTTTTTGTTTACATAGCTGCCAGAAGTTGGCTAACCAATTAGAACAGAGTGGGCTCATTGTGAGGGGGGCCTTAAAGATACAGGAGCTAAAACGGCCTGTTTCAGACATAGACTGAACTGAGGGGCTGCATAAAGGGTCAGTATAAGATAAATAAGGAGCAAAGATATGATAAATAATATAGACCTGTTAGTGTGCACAATATGTCCCCTTTAATCATTAAAGTCATTTTCAAGGCAAAATGAGCACAATAGAAACAAAAAAAAATAATGTTTTAAATCTAGATTTTGACACAGGGTCCCCCCTCAAATCCAGGACCATAAGGTAAAGGACATAGAACATAGCTGATATTGTACTTCAGTGGTATAGATTTCTAACAAATTTTTGATTAATCAAATTATTTATGATATGGGGCAAAACCTGGACTTTTTGTCCAAACTTATTTGTGTAAGGTCATTATTTCTTATTGTTAGAAAACCTTACTCACAAATATTATTTCTGTCAAACTGGCAGCAGCCTGGCTCGATTATACATAACCACTCACAAATGCCATTAGCAACAGTGCTCACATCAAGAAAGCAAAGAAGATCACAGTGCAGAAATATGAGGGGAAATCCATCTAAGTTTATGGAGTGTAGTAAAAAAGAAAAAGCTTAGTTGTTGCTTCCATCTCTCGTGTGTGCTGTGAGGAGCACAGAGAGTCATGAGTTTTGGAGATAATTAGATTTGATATGCTGCTGTCCTCATGGTGGAGAATTGGATTTGGCAACCGAAAAACAAAGATTTATGACCCCTGGAATGTTTCAAGCAATTTAGGTTTTTAGTTTTAATTTAATAATATTTAAATCTTAATTGTTATTATGAACCACACAATACTGATTCATCCTAAACATTTGTAATCCCAACTCCACACTACTTATTCCTACCAGGTTTTGCGTATTTAACTGTGGAAAAGTGACAACATTAAGAACACTTTAAAAAGTCAACATGCATGCTGAACTACATTGATTTTAACAGCCGTTGGACACTATTATACCACCATTGAATGCTAAAAGGTGGTGCTACTCACAGCTAAAAAAATGTGGGTGGTAGTGAGACAGCTACAGAAAGGACAACAATTAAAAAAAAAATTACTTTTTACTTTCTCTCTAAAAACGAAAACATAAGTTGATTTCTTGTATGAAGACTGCAAAAACTGTATACTATAAAGATTAGTACACAATATAGTACATACTGTACAAAACTAGCACAGTATGGAATAAGGTCACAGCACATGTGATATGGTCTGTTTTGGCAGAAGCAGCTTGTGTTCATGGTCATGCCAGATTTGAGTAGCTCAAGCCTTCCCTCCCCCCCCTTACTGTCAGTTTACAGCACAAACACAAGGATCACTGCCATTGTTTCTAACACAACTTTTAATAATACAGCATTAACTTTTGAGTAGACAGTAAGAATAGTTAGAACAGCAGGGATAAACGGGTGTACTATTGGCAAGTTAAATGGAATCGCGCCATAAAGCAATTTGTCTTTGTGCTGTAAATTAACCATAAAATCAGCAGATTTTCAGTGAAGTGCAACTTCTTGGCACATAATGTGAAACTGTGCAGACACACATACAAGCTGTAAGTCTTCTTATTGAAGGACTTGTTTTGTTAATTAATGTTAAACACTCTTTTTCTTTCATTCCTTTTACTGATCCAGATCCAAACAGACACAAGTATCCTCCTCCTCAGGCTGCTACAAAGCTCCTTTACATACCTTAACAGACAGCACTGTAGGTGCTAATGTGTGGATAAGAGTATTGAATAATATTAGAATATTAAATAAGCGAGTAATTCATATTTACTCCCATGCAGTCACACCTTGACAGAGAGGAATGGTATTATTCTCAGATTCTCTCTGTCTGAGTTAATGACACAGCAAACAGCAGGGAGAGGCTGCGTTAATACCAGTGACCTTCCGATGACCTTTACATCAACATGTCACTAATATGTCGAGAAGTCCTGCAAGTCAGCTGCAACTTGCAATCTGTACATAGCAAACTCACAGGCGTACAGTTACCATGCAACTTTTCAAAAAACATTTTTACAAAGAAAGGAGAAGTCTTTTCCTGATTATAGTTTTCACCTCATTTTTAGGTTGATTTACAGCACAAAAAAGGAGCATTGACAGGTTTTTCAGAGCATTTCTATAGTGATCTAAACCAGAGTTTTGTTTGATATCATTCAGAGTTTACTGTCCAGTCTTACCCATTAGATGGATCAGTTGATTTCAGTGCATCTTTGTTGTCTGGTAACTGCAACCTGAAACAGAGGAAGAAAATTGAGGCTGTTTAGAGAATGGGAGGTGATCTCAAGGGATGAAAACCATCTGAAAGGCCAGCTATTGTTTGAGGAACATGATCTTCAGAGCAACAGAAACACGAACACTTATATGTGCGGAACCTCCCAGGCTATTTATTTCTCATTAATGATTTGTTGAGGACATTTGTCGACATATTAACTTGACAGTTTTAGAAAAATGTCTGTGAATTAGTCTGAAGTCAAAGGTGTTGGTGTTGAAATTGAAAAACATAAATCAAAGTTTCACGGAAAGAGTCAAAACTTTTCAAGTCAAAATCGCAACCCATCACCTGCTTTTATCTGATTTCATTTTGGCAGAAGGTGAAGAATTCATTGTGGAAATAATTGAGTTTAATGCATGTCCTTCAGTGGTTTTCAACTTGAAGACACTTACTTGTGTGTGATGATGGGATCCAGGTCTGGACTGTTTATGACTGACAACCTGGGGGAAAAAAATGACATGATATGTGAGTCAATTGTAGGAGTTACAGTGTTAACAACCCCATTTATTATTAAGTTGTTATTAAATGTGTCATAAACACTGTGTATTCTGTGAGCATGCAGGAATTATTGTTCTCTTTGTTGCACTGCTGATTGTTCCTAACTGTAAGAATAAATGTGGACGTACCGGCTCAGGGAGTCCAGGCTGTCGGAGCTGTCTTCTGTCTGCATGGCATCCCTGTGAAGAGGTCAAAGGTCAACTTGGAGAGAACATATGAATGGATCTCATGATGGTGAGAAGAGGACATTAGCTGGCATACTGTGAGTCTGATCCAAAGACGTGAAGGGGACTGTGCAGATTCTACGAATTGAACGTGTTGAAAAAGAGAAGGTAAATTATAAATGTACTCATCAAACTGAATAGAGAGCTGAAACGACGGCAACAACAAGAAAGCAAATGTCAGCATAAACAGAGGAGCAAATGGATCCATTAACCCTCGGAGAGAAAGGACTGAATCCATCTATTTAATTGGCTCAAATAAAAGATGGCAATGGCTCATGCCAAGTTTGGACTGAGGCTGTTCTTCCTGATACTTCCTGCTGCTGTTTGTATTTTTATTTACTGACCATTTTCATACACAGACAATCTATCAGAAAAAAATCTTTCTGATAGATTGTTGATTGCAGCTTCTGAAACTGCAATAAAGAACTTAAATTGTCAAACTGTCAATTTAAACACATGTTTATTTCATTTTTAAGTTAAATTAGGTTAGGTTGTATCGTATACATAACATATAAATATTAGGTTTACATTCCTCTTCTTAAGCTCATATTGGCACTCTGTTACACTGTAAGCCTGCTTTACCACATCATGGGTGTAATGTTGTCTAACAGGCTGCAGGCTGGGAACAACACTCTCACAGACTTATTGAGTACAATTACAGGAAACATAATCCAAAAACCTCAGCTGCTGTATTTTTCCTATTAAACCAAAGAGGTGATAAGTTTTCTATGGATAGATAAAATTCAAATTTGCCTGTGAAATAGCTACAACTTTTTCTGTCTGAGGGACAGTGAACAAAAACACAGAAATTAGCTTTACATGTCAGATTTATCAGTGTGTGTGTGTGTGGAGGAGGAGCTCTGATGGGTTTCTGACTATTGAATCTACGCATAACAATCTCGGTGTGATGACAAGATAGCATTAAAGCGCGATTAAATCCTCACAGCATGAAAACAGACATGTATCGACAGGACCATGACTTGCACTGATTTTCCGAAGCTTGTCTCCTCTACTCACTTTTTACTGTCATTTTTCTTCACGCTTCGTCTCCAGTTGGTAATGAAACTCATCCCACAGCTCTGGAGATCCGGTGAAACAGCAGAATACTCAGACACAGCAGGTTTACTCAGCTGTCATGAACAGACAGAAAGAAAGACTGACAGACAGACAGCAGCTCACACTCACTTCACACGGACACAAATGAAGGCAGAGCTGCTGTTGTAGCTGCTGCTTCTTCCTCCTTCCTGACGTGGAAAGGTGTGTTTACCTCTCATCACCATAATAATGACTTTCCTATTTAAATGCACCGGAATGTAGCTGCTGCAGGTCTCGCCTTCCAGGTCCTAAAGCCCTCCATTGTTGTGACACACACCCAGCTAGATCCTGTACTGATAAACAAGTAAATAGGCTAAGTACTTAAAGTAAAAATGAAGTAAAAATGAATTCTAAAAATGTAAAGTTAAAAGGTTTTAATTATAAGCTTAATAATTGACTCATTTAAGTCTTATTGTAACTACTTATGTAGGCCTGTGTGTTTTTGTTTTATTTTAAGCTCAACATTTAAGCTAACGTGGGGGAAATGGGGGATTAAAACAAAAATTGAAAAGAAAATTATTTCAAGACAACTTGACACTTCATTTACTGACATGTAATATGACTGAAAGCTCCAGAACAGCTACTAAATGGACCCTTGTGGTGAGACCATTTTGTCAACTGCTGTTTCCAATTATTTTAATTTATTTTAGCATAATATTTAAACTGATAATTCATAAGTACAGTTCGAAACAAAGCAAAAAACAAAAAACGGGCCAATTATCTAACAGGCTGTATTTCGGTATCTAATGGTGCATTAAAAATGAGTGCAGGAATACTGTACATACAATTTTGGCCATGTCTTTGCACTTTTACATATTTTTTGACTTTATGCTAATGTTTCTGATTGTAATTTTGCTGTTAAAATATTCGATCCTTTTGCTGTTCACAGTGGTGGAAAGTAACAAAGTACATGCACTACTCAAGTACTGAACTTGGATAAAATTCTCAGGTACACCTAATTTACTTTACTTACTCGCTGCTTCCACTCCACTACATTTCAGAGGGAAATATTGTACTTTTTACTCCACTACATTTATCTCTGTTATATTGCAGATAAATCTGAACTTCTTAACTTTGGCTCATAAAGCTTAATGTGTTGCTATAGATTAAACTACCAAGTAGCATGTAAAGTGGTTACAGTTCACGCCACATTGATCTATATATATGCATAAATAATAACAATCCAGTAATATAATATATATAATAAACATTTGATGAGGGTCATTCTATGTAATGAGTACACTGCTTTTACTTCTGATATAGTGCTCATAATACATCTGTACTATAACCTGTACATCCTTTTACTTGTAATGGAGTATTTTAATGCAGTATTGCTACTGTTACTTAAGAAAAGGATCTAAATCTTCTTCCACCACTTCCTGTTGAAGACAGCTAACAACTTGATCAAAGTAAAAACACACACATGCACACTGCAAAAACTACACGTTTTTAATTTTTTATTGTTTCAATTAAATGCATAACATGTTCTGTCCAAACCTCCCAAATAATGATTATTCTTACACGTTAGAAAATACAAAATAAAATAGAATTAGCTTGAGTTTAAAAAGCCTTTATGGGTAAGCCTACAAACAGAAGTGGTTCTTGGTTTGGAAAATTCAAGGACTCTGTACAAATGACAGTAACTGATGACCTTTACATGCGAGAGGATGAAAACGCATACAGTATAACAAGAGACTCAGCTGTGAAAGTGAAGAAAAGACAGACAACAACTCCTGTTCTCTTGTATTTACAATATATGTGAACTGCAATATGAGCTGCACTCAGTAGGAAGTGTTGCATCAGCCACAGACAGTAGACTGCTTAAACATGAGAAGAGGAAATTCATGACAAGGCTAAAAAGAGAGAGAGGAAAAAAAAAAAAAAAAGTCAGAACAGGAAGGGCTGCCCAAAATGTTGTTCATTGTTTGGTCAGAAAATTACTTAAGAAAATAAAAAACAAAAGACCTTCTGCAATTCATTCAAGTCTTCCCTTGTCAGAAACCTTCTATCACAGTGTTAAGTAACTTTTAAAATGGGGGAAACACGACGTTACCCAACAGAAGAAGAATTACAGAACGGCCAGCTGCTGTGTGGGTGTTTACAAGCACGAGGATGCAGTGTGACGGGAGCGTTTCTGCTCACAACACTGTCAGGCTTTTTTGCAAGTTAAATCCCCACAGAGCATGAGGTGCACAGACGCTAAGCATATTTGACTGACTCTGTGAAATCCAGTTATCCTTAAGAGAGGGAAAATATCCTGGAGAAAAAAATGCTAATAAACACCAAGAATGGCACACTTTGAAACGAGGCCTGGTGTGAAATGTGGTGAAATGAGTCATATCTGTCCGACTCCAGGAAGTAGATCAGTTTTTAATACACTCCTCATAAAATAAGTAGTTATCCTTGAGCAAGACAGGAGGTTCCTTAAGTGGTTCAATCAGGATTAACAATACAATTAAGGTTATTTATTTAAATTTCCATTTAAATCTGTTTTCCCATGTCCATACCTTCATCTATGACATCCCACTTTCTATTTTTGAACTTATTGGTGTCCAAACTAACCAAACAAGCAAAAAAACATTATTTTTATCTCAGGCCACATTTATAAAATGTCTCAAATATTGCCTACAATTGATGGCTTATTGAGAAAATTAATGTAGTTATCATACCATTTAAAAGAAGAGAAGTTTCTGGGTGACAAAAACCCATTTTTAGAGCTGCATTATCTAAATCTCACCTATCAAATGTTGGACTTTAAACAGTGTTTACGTCTCAAAAATAATTATGCACTTACATTCTGCCATCCACTGTAGTGTGCCCTGAATTTTAATGCAAAATGAATATGTAGTCAGTACTTGTTATGGATGTAGTTTCATTCCTTTCAGCATCTCCCACAAAATAAACTCTCTAACGCAGACAGAACAGAGGCAGGGAAAAGCAAGGCACAACCCAAAGTTAAAAGAAAAATAAAGTTTCAAGGAGCTGAATGTGGTAGCTGCGATGGATTTGTTCAATTTTAGTATAAATCTGCACATGCACTTCACATCATTTCACAGAGGACTGGTAACTTCCAGTTAAAATGGTTTAGAAATGTTGAATCATGTCACAAAAAATAAAAAATGAAAAAATCTCATAGGCCTTGTGCTGTTGTACAGGACTGGAAAAAAATCTACCGTCACTACATTTCAAAAAGGGACTGGCTTTCACCTCTAGGTTTTGTTTTAGAGCCTTCAAAACCTCACATTGTTTTTCCTAGATTACTGTTGATATTTAGCACACAGTTCACAGCAGCTGTGAGCTGGAAGGAAATTTGGGGATTTCCATGCTCCACAAAATGACTAATGAAAACCTCAACATAAATTTAGAAGCTAGTGAGAGCTTAGACTGAATAATAGTGGGTTGGGTTAGTGGACAAAGACTGGACTTTTGAGTTTTAAGTGCATGTTTAAATAAATTACATTCTGGTGTATTAATGCGGCACTTGTAGCCTGGTGCTGAAATCAATGGGACATGAAAATCTTAACACTTGACAATCTCTAAATCCATATTCACTGCATTTCATTTTCAACAATCCGTTCTTAATAACGAACACTCCATCACGGTCCTCTCCTCTGTTTAAAACCACAGAGATCAACAGGTTGGGAAAACGCGGTACTGCAATGCCACTGAACTGTGAACGCAGTCTCGGGAGAAAAGCGTCGAAAGATTCAGAGATGGGTTTATTCTAAGAAAGTCTCATCATGGGGGTCAGCAGGTGCTGCTGAATCAGTCCTATACAGTCCCCACGTTGCTTTGGTGCTTTCTGGGCTAGGCCGGGCTGTGCTGTGCCGTGCCGGGCCGGTGGAGGGGGGAAGAGAGGGGGGGAAAGGGGGAGGAGGAAGGGCGAATGAGCTCCTCAGGAGAGTTCAGACTTGCTGAGAGCGATGGCCAGCTCCAGGTCTTCTTGTTCCTGCTGGGTGAGCCTGGCGAGTCGCTCCTTTTCCTCTCGCTCGCTCTCGCGCTTTGCCCACTCTATCATGTCTTCCTCTGTTGGATACTGCTCCGTGAACACAGAAAACACACACACATACACACACACGGGGAAGGAACGCACACACACATATGCAAGGATATATGAGGATAAAGGAGACACACAGACAGACACACATATACGTAGTTAACAGATTCTCAAAGATAAAAAAAAAACTTGTGCATAAATCCCACTGATAAATTTGTGGGGGGTGTTGCATGACATTGTACAGGTGTTTCTGTCTGTGTATACCCCTGTGACATCCATGATTACAGGAATAATTCCTGAAAGGGAGTAATCTTGTGGCCAGAATGCTGTAGTCACTGTAAGAAGCATCTGTAAGCGCTTAAACTGAGGCTTCTATGAGAGTGAAAATAAATCATGAGGTTGCCACAGTGTCTGTGAGGAGCTTTGAGAGGAGGTTGTCAGCCATCACAGTGTCTGATCTAAATCCCTGAACTGTTGGGGGCAGTATGGATAAAACGCTCTTTCACGCCATATGTAGTTTTATATCACAATATTGATAGTATCGTACATTTCCTGGAAAATGCATTCAAAAACAGTTGATGGATGTTTGGTTTTGGCTAAAAAAAACTTGACAAATACAGGTACTTCATAAAAAAAAAAAAATCAGTAACTATTGAACACATTATGGCACCCATAAATATTAACAAATTCATATCTTCTCATGGTCTATATCATCACACCACCCACACCTAACTGACATTTATGATCAACACTTTGAAACCTCACTGACAAAGTGGAAGTGTTTTGTTTCACTGCAGGAGAAGCACAGGTTTAACTAATCATTAATTTGTAACTGATTAACGTCTATCATTACCAGCGCCCTCAAAGTTACAAGCTTAGACTCATCAAACACGTCTGTCATGAGAAAGATCCATCACTGTGTGGCCTTCAAATCCAAAATGTCATGTTTCAGTCCCCCTACCAACCAACCTTAAAAAGCAAACAAACAAGCCATTTAAGTCCATTTAACTGGATCAAAGTTGACCATGAAAAGAGTGACAGTCTTCACCCTTCAGGCGTGTCCTTTTGTGGTCACATGTGATCAGATCAGAGCTGGGAACAAATAGGAGTCATGTGACCAAAATCACATCCTTTTACGGGTTCAAGGCAACAGCAGTAAGCTGCTGTTAATCATTACGGACAAGACATGCTGTGTCAAAAGGTTGATTATTCTCAATGACAGACAGAAGCATCGCAGGTCATCAACTTTGTAAACACCCATGCAAAACAAAAGTAGGCAGCGATAACGACGGTCACTAGCAGGTACTTTTAAGAGCCGATGATTTCGGTGTGCGGTGGTGCAGAACATGCATGATGAGAAGATCTAAGAAACATGTAATGGACTCAGAAGAAAACATGCATTTAACACTGCTTCTCTCAAATATGAATGAAATCAGACATCAATAAAGTACTTAGCAAGAGAGGAGATGCTTTTTATTGAACTTTAAAGAAAACCCTTCACATATGTTATCTGGTATTTTTTTTTTTTAAATCTTTGTCCACTTTACGTTTAGTCATTGAAGTGCTTTGATCTGTCAAAAATGCTTTAAAAAAGGACCATACTGGTGTTATTGCATCTTTTAGCTTATTTAGTGCAAATCATCTATATTTTATATTACTGCCAAACAGTTTCCAAAGCATACCACACTGTAGCTTTTCCTTATTTCCAAGTAACTATTTGGTTTACCTTCTGTTCGGTACAGTAAGAAAATATATCCGTATTGCTTGTGGCACTGCGATGGAGGAATTACATAACTTCCAAACAGAAGTAGGCTGCTTGAAAGAATAGAAATGTTCAAATAATAAAGAAGGTTTTGAAAAAAAAGTCAGTAGTAATGTTAAGTATAGTGAGAACTTGTGATAAATTAACTGAAAATGCAAAAGCTGCGGTATGGTCCTTTAAAAACTCACGCAGTTGCTTATAGTGATGTCATGGATGCACATAGAAGCCATAGATGGTGCCCTTGATTTAACTCTTTATTCAACTTCTTTGACAGAGGTGTAAAGACACAGAGAGACAGAGAGAATACAGCCGATCTGTTTCTCCACAACACACTGCGGACCAGACAAGGGCTGAGACTGGGATGAACTGATGAAGGGATAGATAGATGGATGGATGGATGGATGCATGGGAGGGAAAAAAAACAAAACAAAAACAAAAACAATGATTTGAGGAGTGGCAGTGGTGTGAGCGAACGATAGCCAGCTGATCAAACACACAGTTAGTGCGTGCAGGTTACACGGGGACATGCGGGATAGTCACGTGAGGGAGAGGCACTGAAATCAACACTCATTTGTTTTGTAATAATAAAAGTCATCCATCCCAAATTCACAGCATGACGGTACATTTCTATGCACTATTACAAAAGGAGGAGCTCACATGATTTTAATACTGTTAACGATGTATCCGCAGGAGTTCAACCCGTGTTTAGACCAATTCACAATGCCCGTTTGGTATCTTTTTTGTTTTTTAGGATGTCAGGTATTTTATATATTAAATGACATATTTACACATATTTCAGGGTTGGGAAAGAAAATCCAGGGAACTGTAATTTCTTTACTGCAGCCAGGATTAATTGTGAGAGGAAATTATTAAACGCAGTATTTCTCTCTGTAGTGCACTGGAACATATTTATTCAGTGAGTTTGTATAACAGCTATATCTTCATTAACTTCATAAAACGAGATCTCGCTCATGATGCAGCAGGCGCTCGTCTGCTTCTTGTTAAATCAAGGTCAACTGATGTAATACCTTTCTGCCACGATTGTTGTGCTGACTCAGCAACAAATAGACTCTGAGCTCAGTCATTGGTCAGACCTAGTTTGAACCAGTTTGAAATTCACCTGAGACACAATTGCAGTGTAATAAAAAAAAAAAGAAAAGAAAAAAAGAAAAGGTGCATAAAATATTTCTGCGAGAAAAATGTTCTCATAAAAAAAGATATCTCATGAAATATGCACAGGATGTAATGTCACTGTACTGAGCTGGGATGGCTAACAAAAGCCAAATGCAAGCTGCCTGCCATCTCTCCATTCACTGCCAAACATTACCAGGGACTCCAAAACCTGTCTGCATCTACAAATATGTTGCAGACTTCATATATTAAATATATTTATAATCACATTCCTGTACATTTCTTCATCAAGTTTGACAGTGCAACTTCAATCATAGGGCTTAAATTAAGTGCAATCCAGATATAAATCAGTAACAAAAAATAACTACAAGTAGGAAGAATCTTAACATGGCAAGAAAATATTCGTAATAAAATATACACAAGCAGCAGCGGACAGGATGCAAGGAAAACAAACTCAAATTTAGAAGAGTCAATAGCTTGTGTCAACTTAGCTGTAGAAAATGAAATGATCAAATAAACAAATGAAGCATGAAGAACCTGTGCCACTTTATGTCAGCTGATTAGTTCACTTCTTTAGGGGTTTTTACTGGCAGTGGATGGAGTGATTTATAAGGCTGGCCTGATTTGATTGGTGGATTGCGGTTTAACTGAACAACTGGATGCGATTTATGAGCAGGGAAAAAAAAGAGAGAGAGAGAGAGAGAGAGGAGGGCGTGTCTACAGAGAGTCAGGTGGAGGTGAGGGAGAGGGCGAGAGGGAGGTGCTCACTTTGTCAAAGCTGGCAAATCGGTCAGCTTCCCGTACGTTGTGACGAGGAGGGGAGGAGGGGGCGAAGGGGTCGGCTAAAGGATCCTTGGCAGGCAGGGAAGAGGAGGAGGAAGAGGAGGAGAAGTCTCCCGAAGTCTGTGGGAGGAAGTGCCCTCGTCGATGGAAGGAGTCAGAGGACTCTGTTCTGGAGATGGAGGATCTCTTACCTGGACAGGTGAGACACAGAAAAGCGACATTAAGACATTAAAATGAAACACAGAGGGAGGACGGGTGGAAAGACAGAGCAAGCACAAATAAAGTGTACCTTTACTATAATAAGACTGAACAATACAAGTACTGACCTGGAGGTGGAGGGGGGGGTCTAGTTGGCGTACCCGTTTTTGGGGGAAGGGCTGGGGGCATGTCGGGGCTGGCAGACTGGTTGTCATCCTGGAACAGGTTCTTATTGTTGATGCCAAACTGGTCAGCACCGTTTGACTGAAATCACACCGAGTAAAACACATATTTATAAAAACAGGGAAAAAAATATGATGAGGAGTTGCAGATAGGAGGAAGACTCAGAGCGTCATTGTGCCATCTGCTTGCTCTTAAAAGGACCAGTTTTTCAAGAATTAGGGCGATCTATTGGCAGAAATGGAATATAATATTAATAAGTATGTTTTAATTAGTGTATAATCACCTGAAAATAAGAATTGTGTTTTTGTTACCTTAGAATGAGCCCTTTTTATCTACATAGGGAACAGGTCCTCTCCCACGCAGCCCGCCATATTGCACTGCCATGTTTCTACAGTAGCCCAGAACGGACAAACCAAACACTGGCTCTAGTGAGGGCCTTTCGAGTTTTTTGCGAGTTTTGTGGGCACAGTAGTTTCTTCTACGCACTTGGAAGGGCAGGGTGAGGAGTGTTCGGTTGGTTGCAATCTGCAACCTCACCACTAGATGCCACTAAATCCTATAGACTGGTCCTTTAAAGTTGAGAAATGCACAGCAGAAATGTTCTGATATGACTCCATATTTAGTTAATAAATGCAACACACTTGTCACAGCTCTTACTTTGAATGTCCAATAATTTATGACACTGCCCATGAAAAACGGTTGTGAATTGCTGTTACTGTTGCAGTGGTTTCCTCACAAAAACCACAATACACTCACTAACTCACTGACAATCTCCAGGTTCAGTCTATACTTGTTCTGGTTTTGTGGCAGAAGTGACGCAACAATTTCAACTTCCACTGACGCAACTGACATTCAACCTTTCAGTCATTATTAAGGAGCAAATATTCAGTGTGTTTCACTACATACTAAGTGTCACAAACTACCAAATTTCATTTCAGTGCTGTGTACACTGAGGACATTGGAAGAGAGGACATGATCAGCACAGCTTGATCTGAAAATGATCTGAAAATTACCTTTGTCAAGGCACTGAAATCTGCAAAGCCCCCTCCAAATGACTCATTACCAAACACAGCAGCAAATGGGTCTGAAACACATGAGCACAAACTGACTAAGCATATAAAATTGACAACACTCCCACTACTGTAATAATGTAATAATGTATTTTGTACAATATTATGCGTTCCTTTTTTTTTTTTTTAAAAGTCATACCTGGGTCTGAGCTGGCACTCACTGTAGTACCACCTGGAGCAAATGGGTCATTGGTTGCTGCAGTGTCCTTCTAAAAAACAGAAAAACAAGCATATTCAGAATATTGTACAGCTGTGGACATGCGTATCAAACTTAATGTGATGTGAGATCAAGGGATCACCGGTTATTAAAATTCATCCTGAGGATGTTTAGGGTTACTGATAACTCTAACATATTATAAAAAATAACACATCAGACTTTGTCAGGGATAGATCGATAAATCCATTACTGTCTCTGATATTCTCACATGAACAACATGAATGAATTTCATGGTAATCCATCAATAGTTGACACATTTTAGTCGAGACCAAAGTGGGCAAATCATTACATTGTCACTATGTTTTACAGTAGTCCTACTCACCAAAGCCAGATCAGAGCTTGGTGGAGAGCAGTTAAAGGGATCTGTCCCTCCATCCTGAGAACCAAATGGATCCGCCTCTCCCGTGGCGTTCATTTTGCCTCCGAATGGGTCAGAATCAGCCTTATGATTCCCTGCGGAGCTGAATGGATCCTTGGCTGCTAGAGCTGGATTGGTGGATTTGGAGGTAAAGGGATCTGGATCTTCTGCCGGTGCAGCTGTGGCATCATTCAGCTTGGCTGCAAACAGGTCCGGTTCTGGCGCATCGGCAGTGGTGCCAAATGGGTCAGCTGAAGCAGTAAAAGGGTCATCTGAGGAGGTCTGTGTGAAGAAAGAGTCTGCAGCAAAGGGGTCTGTCCCTTTGAATGGATCTCCTCCGAAAGGATCTGATTGAACAAAACCAGCAACAGATACAGTGTGTTAACATTTGTTATTGTAAAAACAATGTTTGTCAGATAACCCATCAAATGCATTTTATTAGGATTTGTTTTACATTAAAGAGATTAGTTTGCCTGTTCATCAGCTTCAAGGCTGTGTTTAACTCACCTGCAACATCTGCTTTTCCAAATGGATCATCTTTGAATGGATCATCTGCGAAGGAAAATCATCATCAAATTTGAACGAGGAAGTCTTTTACATAACAGGTGGAATTTCAGCAGGAAGTTTGACTCTTTATACTTAAACTGTTGGCTAAACGTCAGACATTTGAGAGGACTCACGGTCAGTAAAGGGGTCTGACTGGAAGAAGTCCATCTCAGGCAGGGAGGGGGGGTTGGTCTGGGGTGGCATAGAGCGAGGTCCAACTTGAGGTGGTAATGAGGTGACAGTGGTTTCTGGGGACTCTGCAGGCTCCTGTTTGCTCTCTGGCTCTGGTGATGCAACCTGTTGAAGTGTGACACGAGCTCTGTTGATTAGCCTGAACATCAAAGTAAATAACTTGAACATTGTGTTGACTCAACATATTTTGTAGAACACGTCTCTGAAAACCTCTGAATGATCGGGTCGGATCCCAAAGCAACCTCAAGCATCCTCTCCTGCATTAAGATCTTTCAGTATTTGATCAGATTATCTTGTATTTCTCTAGAGTTTTCCATGTTGTAATTAGGGCTTGGCGATATGGACAAAATTATCACAAATATTTACAACAAATATTTTTGATCAATAACCTCAATATCGATATTGCAACAATATCATAGGGATGACTACTGCTGCTTTCACAAAATATTTATACAATGAGATTTTTGATAAATAATCATTGGTAAGTTCAGAAAATTACATCATTTTACTGTAATGCAACCTTTAAAACGATCAAATCAATATAATCAAATAAAAAAATCTATATAATAGCAATGTAGTGCCCAGCCCTAGTTGTAATGGAAACAACAGCTCTTTAGACACACCACATGACCCACATCTCATGCCTGTGTCTTGTGTAAACAGCTTTACACAGGGACACTGTGGGTTAGACAAAGGGCTGTGGTGATAATGTTTTAGAAAACCTGTTTTACAAATGATATAACACAACAAAAATACACAGAAACTAGAAATCTAAATTTACTGTCTGTATGACAGAAGTATATTTTAGTAACTCTGGGCCTTTACCTCTGGTGGGCTGGCTTTAGGCGATTCCTCTGCATCATCTGTGACTTCTGAAGAGACATCAGGAGTAGGGCTACTGTGTTCCTGTAGACATGAAAGGACAACAAAGCAATGACGCATATTCTGACAATTTATACATTATATTTTACATTTTGAACAATTCTTGTTTTGCTGAAAAACTGTGATTACACCAAATGTAAATTAAGTCTGCTATTGTTGCATGTTTGCAGGTGTTTGTTAGTGTATTAATTACCCAAACACTGTTCTCCTGTGGCTTGGCAACAGTCGAAATATTACTGATATTACTGTACTTCTCAGAGGAGGCTAGACTAGTATAGAGATCATCCAAGGCATCATGTTTCTGCTTTTCCTCCTCTGACGTCTTAGGACTCTCTTCCTCCTTCTCTTCTTCCTCTTCTCTCTCATTCACTCCTTCTTTCTCTTTTTGATCCGAATGTTCTTTCTGAAGATTGCTCACAGCAGCTGGTTCCTCCTCTTTCAGCTCTTTAGGCTGGTCCTCCTTGAAAAGGTCCTGCTGGAAGAGGTCCCCCTGGTGCAGCTCTGCTGTGGGTCCTGCTGATCCATTGACCATGACAGGAGAGCTGTCCTCCAGGGCTCTCTTCCAGCTGAGCTGGGCAGTCACTGACCTCTCCTCCACCTGAAGGTCGTTCAGTTTCTGCTGAACCTAAATGGCAGAGAGATGAAGAGGTTAAAAGAAAAACGAGAACAATATGGAGAAAGAGAAGAAGGAAAACAGATTGAAAACATGAATCCTACAAACTCTGCAGAGAAAGGAACTTTTATGAGCTCAGGAGATCAATTTTTCAAACTGACCTGTGCAACTTGTGTGAAGGAGTCACGCACAGACTCCTGAAGAGGTGTGAGCTGCTCCTGAGCAGCCTGCACCTTCTCTTGCAGCTTCCTGCTCTCTTCCTGTAAAGCTAAGAGCTCCTCTCGAGCCTGAACCAGCTCCTCCTCATACTGACATATCCTCTGTTCCTGCTCCTCATGCTCCGACTGCAGTGATGAAATCTGAGATAGATGAAACCAGTATAAATAAGCTGGTGACTGAGGATAGTTATGAGACTGAAATATGTTAACAATTTAATCTACTGATGTGTTTTACCAGTGGTCAGTCATTTCTATAATTACATGCTGTAGCTTTCCAGTATTGAAATTGATAAGAAAATTCTACCAGACATACCAGTTGGGTCTCTTGGCTGGTCTGCTGGCGAATGTGAGACAGCTGCTCCTCCAGGGAGCCCTTCTGTTGGTCCAGCTCCTCCAAGGCCTCCTGGACTTTCTGACGCTGAGTCTGGAGCCGCTGCAGTTCCTCGCTCTCCTTTGCCACCTCATCCTGTAAGTCCTGTATCATGTGTGTATTGTAGGATATTATTAGAAATGCAGGCGTATCCGTTCCATTAGACTGGCAACTGAAATTGTTCCAGAAAAGCTTCAGAAAACTATGCGGGCTTAGAAAATAATCAAAAGAGTAATTTTACCTCATATATAAAAACTTATAGATATACAGATGTGATACCACACCCACCCACAAAGATATTTTGTAATTTTGTATGCATTGTTCTCGACGTTTTCTTAAAATGCAGCTGAAAAGTCTGACTGATTGAAAAGTCTTCTAAAATGGTGCTTTCAAGTGAAAACTGGAAAAATGATTTCCCTGATCAGAATTTAGTTTATGAAACCAATGTTGTTTTGCAGCTGACTTCGAAGTAATGGATGTTACTGAGACACCGCAGGGGAAGTCTTAGAGCAGAATATTTGCAAGGCTAGCCGGAAATCACGACAACCAAAGCATAGAATATGTGATGTCCAGGAATGAACACACACACACAAACACAATACAGTATAAATGGCCAAAAGCACTCAAGGCTACCCTGCAGTGCAGCCAAGAAATTCAGCTACATCAGCGTTAGACTCCCTTGAGACCCACCCCTCATGCTCCGACATCGGACTAAAATTCCCCAAAGCGAAGCCAACTAGCCCTTTAAGTCATCAGCTCCCAAAATAGAGCCCATCTCTCAGGCTCAAGAGCAGGCAGACACGCCTACACAAGGACACCAGCCTCTCCCTCTCTGAGCAACAGTAACTGTGTTTCTGAACAAGCATTTGAGACTGCCAGCCAAATACGTTATTGATCTCCTACTCCAGTATATTCATCCAAACAAAATTAAATAACTGCTTGAGCACCTACGTCAGTTTCTTTCTGTTTTGTCTAGCCTGGATTTTTATTTAAAAGAAGGGACAAAAAGCAGAAATAAATATATCTATGAAAAGCACCAATTACAAAAACAATAGAACAGAGAAGCATTCATCTTGTTTGCACATAACTCCCTCTTTTCCTCTTCACCCACTGTAAAAGGAACAATGACAAACTCACAGACAAACAAAGGCAGTGAGACCTTACCTGCACTTCACTGCTGCGCTGTCTGATGGCCTCCTCCTTCTCCTTGATCTCCTCTTCCACAGAGGTTTTCTCCCTGGGGGTCCAGCACAACAGACATGAGTATTTAGCCACCAAAGACAGAGAGGGTAGACCTGGTACTCCAAGCCCACCCAGCCCCAGCCAGCTCTCTTCACCCTGCCCCTGAGCTGCTGCCACCACCACCACCTCCTCTCCCTGAGCAACCATGATCCTTTCCTGAAATCACAACTCCACAGTACAGAGAGCCGCCTGCAGCTGGAGCAGGTGTGTCTGTGTGTGTGTGTGTGTGTGACGTGACACAAAGAAAGATGTAGTGTGTGTGTGTGTGTGTGTGTGTGTGAGGCTTCCAGTATAACAAGGCTGCAGATGTACAGCGCTGTAAGCTTGAAGAGGGTGAGTGTCGGAGAAAGTGAGTGTGTGCTTGCTCAGTTAAATGTGTGGGAGATGAGGAGTGAGAAGCAGATGGCTGACTTGACAGAGGAAGGGAGGGAGGAGGGACGAGTGATGATGAGCCAACCTACAACATCTATCATTTTTGCTGTCTGCGTGCTCGTCCTCCCTCTACTTTCCACTCTTTCATCCACCCAGCCAGACAGAGAAAAGAAGAAATGAGTTGGGAGGATAGTAGGGATGTATCATTACTAGTGAACATTATTAATGTGCATTGTATTTAATATAAAACACCTGAAATGTTTCAATTAGCTTCAAAAGTGTGTTGTAGTCAAGGTGGTGGTATAAGACACTTCATTAAAAACCCCTCAAACCATTAAACCTTACAAGTGATCATGAATGATAAGAATGATAACACTAAGATAACTGTCATTGTACATATAAATGAGGCTTAATATGGATGTAAGAGTCATTTTGCAGCAGATATTGATATCCAGTGTGTATTGGATTTCATTCACTTGCATGTCTGATATTTTTACCTCAGACTTCCTAAACATTATGAAATTATGAAAGTTTTTAAAAGTGCATTTTGTATGTATAAGAAAGGAAACAACATAAAAAGTAGAACAACAGCACCAAAGATATGGAAGAAGCACCTCATATATACTGATACTTTGAATTTAATATACCTTTCAGTAAAAACTGAATGCCACTATAAAAATACTGTTACCACAAGTACTGGTATCATTTTGTGTTATTTTTAAAGTGAGAGCCGTATTCTTCTTGATCAACCCCCTCTAACTATTTATGTCCATTTCACCAGACTGCTCACTTGTTTTCTCTCAGTGCTAATTATTGCCGTCTGTGGAGGCTTGTGCACTACAGGCTATGAGAGTGAGAAGCTAATGTTTTGTTTAGGATAGCCTAATGCTAAGACTGACAAATTACAAATACATTTTGTATTATTGTTTCAGTTCTGAAAACGGTATTCATACATCCTAAACAAAAGGTAACATTCAAGTACGTATTATGCACATTTGTTGTGTAAGAACAATACATAAGACAACACTCTCATTATACCAGCTCAGTTTCACTTTTAGATGACTGAATTGAACAAAAACAAGCATCAACTGTAGAAAGCACTTATCCTCAGCCATCCATCTAACACAGACCAAAAATAACACAACAAAACTTTCAAACGCAGTGCCTATTTTTATATCCTCGCTCTCCTCTCACATCAAAATGCATAATTCCCTTGATAATAGCACATCTTCCACCCACAAACCCACAGTCAACTAAAGCGGAAAATCGCTCCCATCCTCCTCTTACCCATCACCATCATCATCACCATCCTCCTCCTCTTGGGCAGAAGGTCGCTGCCACATTTTGAAGCAGTCACAAACATGCATCATCTTTTCAAGCTCTCGGTGCCTTTCTGAAGCTCTGAAGCTCTCTACTAGTTTCCACTTCAGTTCATCTTTCTTAACTCTCAGTCCTACCTTGAACAGCTGGCATCTAACATGCGTGTAAACATCTGTGTCCGTGTGTGTGCATGTATATATCGAAAGGTGGGGGTGGGGTGGGAGGCCTCTTTTTCACTTCTCACTCTCAGCTTGCTTTCATAAATAGGGAAGCTGTAAATTATGGAAATCAAGTCCATAACAACTGATTCTGATTAACATGAAGCTTGTATTGTTTGATATTGAATCCATAAGGCAGCCTCCAGTTCATTGTGATTTGTTCTAAAGGTTTGTTAAAGGATAAAAGGTTTAAATGAAGCACAACATGCAGAACTCATTCAGCATCAACACTGCTGTTACAGGATATATTCTAAAAAGACAGATTAGACTCTCCATAGTACACAAAGTAAACCATCTTGATAGAGTTAAACAAGCAAAGTTTTCCTTGTCATGATCTTAAAGACAGCCTAATCCATCATAAAGATGCACCAAGATGCTCAATATGAGTGTCTTGGGTAGGATTTTGGTTTTAAAAAGATGATATGATGCAAAAACAGGTTCTTCCTTCCTTCACTCCTTCTTAAAAGGAGAGAAAGTTAAATGTATCTGGTAGAATGTTTTTTTTTAATTATCTTTCTTCCAAATAAAGGTAAGGGGAAGTAATACAGTCTGGCAAACACATATTGCATATCCTGCACATTTCCTTCTCTCTTAACTTCCACATCACTGTCAACACCAGCTACATAACTCACCTTTATAGACTGCTAGGTTTTACAGCTAGCAGCAAAAACACAAATGTTTATTAATTTATTTATATATTCACTGACACTTTTGGTGTGACTGTTGATAGAAAGTCTGAGCAAAACAGCACACTTAAACTTTATTAAAATTCTTTCACCAAATGTGCTTCACAAATACCAACTGTTTTAACATGGGATTAGTTATATATACAATATATTTGAGTTTATATTATCGAGTATGCAGCTCTATGGATTAGAAAAAAATACTTCCCGATTTGTAGGCGAGCTTGTGAATGTAGCGCTGTTTTTCAGTCGACTCTCAGATGTCAGACCTCAACATCCTTCCACACCTATACCACTTAAACCGCTGCAAATAAATTGTGGGAAACACTGCTCCCTGATGGTCATTGCAAGACACAGCGATGCAGCCAGACTGTTGCTGTCACTGCCCCGAGGTCACTTGCCTGGACAGCCGACTGAATTTCAATCCCAAGAGCCTTAAATTACGCTATTTGAAATACAGATAGTATTTTTCCAATAACACATTAAAGAGATTGTACCTCACACCTAAAATGACTTATTTAGTTTTAACCAAACAGTCAAAAACTGGCTTAAACACCTTATCTATTAGGAAGATTCATGACCATCCACAGTAGTGAGGCCTCCCCTCATAACAGCAGCACAAGTAACATGATCTGCACCAATATGGTTGCAGCTTATAGGAAATTGCATGCATTGTACAATTTTTATAAGAACAAAAGCTTACCTTTGTAGTTCAACTATCTCATTACTAAGAGAGTCCAGCTCCTTGATGGCAGAGAAGTCAGCTGCCAGGTTCGCCACGTTGTTCTGGAGAAAATGTAAGACAGAGAACAATTAAGAGGTGGATCCCAACTGCAGATAAAAACACTATAACACTGAGGAACTCCTTTTACTCTGGGCTAAGAATTCACTTTCATCACATTTTAAAAAACTACGGAGGACACTGAAAGCACTCAGATGTTGGTAAAATTCCTGGATACTGCAGATACAGATATTACAGTATAAGAAACAACACGGTCACAGCACAGCACAAACAAATGAACAGCAGCTACACTGATGGTGTTTACAAAACATGCACACAAAGCCACTGATGAAGACAGGGATGGGAAGGGATGGTAAGAAGGTACGGTAGCTCGATGTAGTGATACAGGAAGGATACTTGTAATTAGGTCCTAGCAAAGCTCTGGGTTCTAAAGTTTTGTTGAAATACATCTACTGTTTGATTTCACTTTGTCATCTAAGCAGGTGGAGAATGCAACAACCTCATTCTGTTGTCCATTAAATAAGAAATCAAACAAACTTCAAGCCTTTGATTTGCAGCCACTAACTAGATGTGGTGCCATGGGTGCATCCCAAAATACAAAAAACAGCAGCCTCTACTCTAATCAGCTTACATCTGCAGCCTAAATACTTAAACAGCTAATGATGGTGATGATATTAAGATTTCTTGATAGGGAAGAGCATGAAAAAGCCAAATCAAAACATCAATTTTAATTGGTTAGAGCGACACATTGCAGAGAAGATGCCAAGGAGAGGTAGCCTGTTGAGAGTAATGAGATGCACCAGACTGAAGTAACTACTACACACTCACTCAGAAGCGTCCCCATACACATGTGAAGTGGACGAAATGTAAAAATGCAAAGAGCAGACACAGAGGGGACAGCAACAAAGTGCTGCACTGAGAGGAAAGGAAAGACACACAGTTGCAAGCCAAAAAAAAAAGAAGTCCAAAACACACATAAACACAACAGGAGAAAGAAGGAATAATGTAAGTCAAAAAAACAACTTATCCAAAAAATATAACAAAACAATCAATACAAATCATCATACAAACAATTTTTTTGTGCTTAAATAGCAAAAATCATGGTAGATGTCTGTCTTCTGTATATAAAACTACACTATATCAACAAGCAATTCCAGTTATAATGGTTAAAACTACTACTGCTGTTCTGGTGTTGTAATCAATACCATCATCATCAGGGATGAATCACATGTAAATCAGGTTGAGAGTCAGGGCTGATGTGGGTTCACCAAGCAATGAGCAACAGATCGTTCAGGCAACTTATAAATGTACTGACGGTAAAAGGATCCAGACATCCCTCTCTATCATTTTATTTTTATTCACAGCGCTCAGAGTGACTCACCTGTTTGATGTTTTGTCTGTCGGAGGGAGGAATCATCTCTGGGGAGAGGTTCTGCGGAGGGTCCAGGCCTTTCGTCAGCTTCTGATTGATTAGATGAAGAGCTAGGGCAAACTGCTCTCGGGTCAGTTTTCCTATGTCTCCAATGTCACAGAGCTCCCTGAGAGAACAGTCACAAACACAAGGTTACATAAGACAGTAATGATTTACACCTCAGGCAAAGACTATTTTTGATAGCCTGACTGATCATCATGTTCAATGGTTATGGATGTCAATACACAGGACAGTCACAACAGGACAGAAGTTAATCAGCAGTGTGAAGTAAAAAAATCCATATGATGATATGTTCTCCTGGTTGGATGTGTCGACGGGCACTGCAGCGCTATGAAAACTGCTGTTATTATCCAGCACCAGTATCATGTACTGTACAATTATAGCTTCATATGACAATCAGGCTTAGTTCGCTCCATATTATCATTATATTTGTTGGTGTTGAAATGTTTGTGGTTTAATAAAACAAACAAAACAAAAAACTTCATAGGCAAATTTTGGTCAGATTTTAGCTCATTCATTCATTTCCATCATCATCCATTTAAACTGTCTGTTAAAGATGTTCTAACACATTTTGAATGTAAAGCCCCTAAAGTTAATATTGTTGTTAATGTGATTATAATGGGTATGTTTTTATTTAAAAATGTCATTTTCCAAAAGAAAATTACCAATATTTTCTCTTTTCCTTCATGATTTCACATATTGTTTTAACTCTAAAATCTCCTCAGAACCAAAAGAGTATATGTAAAATTAATTATTATAATTACATATTTGCAAACATATAGAATTCAATTTGCCTTTATTTTTATGTATTTGTTTTCCGTATGTTTTTTTAATTATTATTTTTATTTTATTGTCATTGTCTCAATATTTTGTATTTCCTGTCACAAGACTTTATAATAATTTCAATTTACAAAGCTTTCTATTTTCAACCCCAGTCCTTACTGAAATGAAATTTTCTATTCTAGATTCATTAAATTTGTGCAACCTACAGTAACACTACTAAAATGACCTCTGGCAACTGTGATATTCTTACCTAATATTGTCACTGTAAAAAATGACTCTAAGAAGGAAGGAAATAAGTTACATTACATGCTATGTTGGTTAATTCTCTTTCTCCATACTGTAATTTTACTGGTGCTATTTATTATAAGTACCATTTCTCCTCTGTTGTTCATCTTGACGTTTCTTTATTACATTTTTTTTGGGAGCGCTTACTTTTCCAGACTGAGGGTCTAAGGATACAGGGTGTCATATCCTAAAACCCTTTGGGGCAAATTTGTAATTTTAGGCTAAAATAAATCAAATTGACTTACTAGACTAGACAGTGAAAGTTTGAAAATCCATTAACAACATAATGACAACCTGTGTGTTTACAGAACAGAGCTGTGCATCAAAGCTTTTGAGTCCCTGCTTACCAGATTCGTGCGAGTGTGGCAGACGGCAGCCCAGTCTTGAGGAAAATATCTCTGACTTCAGGTCCTGATACCAGCCCATCCATGTCACCATCTGTCTTGTTGAAGAGTTCATCATACTTGGTTTTGTCTGCTGGCGACACCACCCACTGGATAGGAAACAAAACTTATATTTAACAACTTTACTTGCTTCATAACCACAGTTGGAATTTAAATCAGCCAACATTGATAACATTATTCTAACTCAAACTCAAAATTCACTTGCCTTCAAACTCCCTTTCGTCTTGTTCTTTTGAAAAACACACTGAACTAACCAATTTGACATCATTTTACAGATATGTGGTAATAAAATACAACATCCAAAACCTTTTCTGGTGCTGCATGCACAGGAGCGGCAGGTCCCGTACTCACAGGAGCAGCTGCTGGTGTTGGGACAGGAGCTGGGGTGGGTTTAGGGGGGTGGGGCATGGTCTTAGAGCCAGCGTGGGAGGAGCGACTGTCTTTGACAGAGGGGGGCGAGGGTAACAGGGGCATCACGGGAGGCACTGAGGGTTTTTTCCTCTTGGAGGGTGGAACCAGGGGAGGCGGTAGGGACATGGGGACAGGCTCTCCCTCCAAAGCTCTGTACACCAGATACATGGCCTGGGGAAGGGCAATAAAAAAAAAAAATCAATGATAAAAGACAATTACCGATAAACCATCCTGTAGTTATTCAGTCGTTGCACTTCTTCCACATGTCTTGAGGTCTACAGAAATGATTTTCACAACCTGTAAGAGCTTCCAAGATTGTATTTAAAATATAAGTACAAACATATAAACACAAAATTGGGTGTAGATACCTTCAAATCTGTTCCTGGAGCAAAAATATTCTAATTGTGAAGACCAGAGAAAACTGCTGGAACTGCCTGGAGTATCAACGCTGTCATATATTGAGAGCAGGGTTGAATATATAAGTGAAAAAATAGCCTACAATGAGACTAACTGCAGACTCTAACTGTAACCTCTGAATTCTTTCTATCTGGGATCATTTCTTACCACAGAAAACTCGTCTTTGTCCAACATGCCGTCTCTGTCGAGGTCACTGAGCTCCCACACCTTCAACACAAAGACACGGTATTGTTAAATGTGCATCATCACAAAACTATATGATACATAACGCTGTGTGTCCTTGAAAACTCTGACTCACTGCCAATTCTCACTTCCTCTCCGATTTCATTTTCTACCCAACATATTTTTAGTTTCACATCCTTTTTTTAAAACTGCATGGTGCTGTTTCATTTGATGTCAATCATGTACAGTAACAGTCATGTTTAAATAAGTTCCTGAGGGTTTTACTGCCACCTGCTGTACATTTGTAGCTATTTTTATTTATTTTTATGAAGCACAGCATTTCTCTATTTTGTTTTGTTACTTTGCCTGCACTGTTATTATTAATCCCAGCGCAGTAGATGAAACCAATGTGCAAGTGATCATCTGTACTGCTTCATAGTTTGGAGCTCATACCCTGCCCAAGATGTCCACTGGCAGTTTGGAGTTTAGCAGGACTGGCTTGACTTTGTCTCCTGTTAGCATCCCTCCTACTGGACCCAGACTTTCAAAGATGGAGTCAAACTTCATCTTCTCCTCAGGCTGGGGGAAAAAACAAAACATATGTGTGATGATTAAAGTCTCAGGGCGTAAACTTCTCATCCCGATGTAGCTAATTTTTGAAAAAATGAAGTACACACTTGCTTTTAAATTGTTTAAGGTAGGCACTATTTGTTACAATGTACTATATAATAAGCTATCTAAATGTCATTTATGAGGAAGACAAAGATAACAAGGCAAATTTAAGATAAACACAAATCACTGCATCACTACACAAACAAAAAGACTTATTAATGCCTCACCTTGACAACCCAGGGAATATCAATGGCCACTCCTCCTGCTAATAGCGGGCTGCTTGTGTCATGCTGGAGATAAACGCAACTCTGTTAATCTTAGTCTAGAGTGAAAAATGTACTGTTTTTATGTTTGAATTCAAGACTGAATAATATTTTAAGTGCTATGGCAGTGAAATCAAATGTCAGTAGAATAGTTTGTCTTGACAGCAATACTTGCAAAGGTATAATATATTTAGAGCTACCCTCAAACTAAAAGCAGCTGCATTTATAACACCTACAGTGTGTGTTGAAATGTGCAGTAGCAGACTTACAAATTTGGGGGGAGGAACAGCCACATTAAGGCTTTTGAGCGCCACCTCCAGGCCATTCTGAGCACAGGCCACCAACCGCAACGCTATGAAGAATTGCTGAGGGGAACAGAAGTGCAGTAAAGCGAGTCATCACACACACCTGATGCATCTAAAAAACACACAAACCCTTTATGATGCGACTCCACAAGGCATTTTTACCTGTTTGTTGAGAGCCCCCTTCCGTTCAGAGTCTGCCAAATCCCAGATCTATGGAGACGTACACGGTTAGCACAATTATCTCCATCAACATAACACGGCAAAGACAGCAGAGAGGTGTTGCATCTGCGCTGATTTGACTCTTTCCTTACCTTCCCGAGGACCAGGTCGGCCAAACCCGACCTCTTCAGGAACAGAGCCGCATCAGCCGCTGCCACCCGTCCGCTGCCTGTCGGATCAACCTGCACACAAACAGACAAAAACACAAACTCCATAAACCTGCACACACACACACATTCATTAGAGCTTACATAATCTCAGAAACAACACTAACACATCTGTACTGCTAACAAACACATTGCATTTCTTATTAGCCAGATGCTTTAGACCACAACACTGACAAAAGAGCAGTGTTTGAATGTGAGAAAGCTCCAGCTGCATTCTTAGCTGCAAGTAAGGGAGAAGCAAATACAGAACAAATGAAAACTGTGAGAATTACACTGTGGGTTATGGGAGTGTCTGATTCACTTAAATCAATACTGATAATAAACCAAAGCCATTTTCTCGGCAGTCTATTAGTGTGGAATTGCATCTGTTAGTACTCTTTCATGAGGCTCACAGCTAGCTCCCCTAACATGTTGTGCAAAGGGAAACATTATTAATTCATAAAGACACTTCCTTTTGCTGGACACAGAGACTGGATAGGAGAGAAGAGAGATCACTGCAACACTGCACCACTGCAGTTTATTAATGCAGCTAAAGCTTTATTATGTAGATTCTCTCTAAGTTTAAAGGGTTGGTTCACCCAAACTACAAAAAAACCCCAAAGCAATTACAATAGAATAGCAGCTGAATCAGCCTGAAAAAACACCATGTTCTACTCTTTATAAGCCATGAATTTTGTTGCTGTGAAGATATATTTGCATACCTGTCGATAGTATTTGTCATAGATGGGATTTCCACTGGAGAGCTGTTGGGGAAGACAAGAGATCCACATTTTTTTTTAAAAAGTTTACAGATTGAACCCAAACAGTGTTGATTTAGATCACATTTATATGCATAACCTCACTTTTCTCTATTCAAGCAGCCTGTTTAAGGTTTATGCATGCAACATATCAAATCCTTAAAATGGTTTTCAATATAATATGACACAGAAACTAGTGTTTCAAAAGCTTTTTCAATTCTGCACATTCAGATTTAAAAAAAGCTCACACGATCAACAAGTGTTTGCTCGCTAAATGTGTCATCTGCTGAGCCAAGGCAGCTGTCAAAAAAAACAAAACAACGACTGATAATTCATTACAGATGGAGGAGGGGATTTACTGACATTTCTGTCACTGAAACAGCTGAATAGTTTGTCAGTGGCCCAACACATCATCCAGGTAAAAATTAACAGTGACTTTGATCACTGCTCAGACAAAACAGGACAAAAAGCAATATTTCAGTTGGTTCACTGTACCAAAGAACAGCTCTCGGTAGACCTGTTTTTTTATGAACGAAGGCAAGGTAGCCAAGTTTCTTCAGCACAACACATACAGTTTAAGAGGACTAACCTATACCGATGTCAGATTAGGGTTACAACTAACAATAATTTTCCTTATATTATTCCTGTATTATCTTTTCAATCAACCGACTAATCATTTAGTCATAAAATGCCAACAAAAGTTCTGAGGAGCTGTAGATAATCAACACGCAAAAACCTAAATATAATCAATTTACTATGTTATAAAGCAGAGAAAAGCAGCAAATGCTAACATTTGCAAAGGTGGAACCAGTTTTTTGCTTGACAAGTGACTTAACCAATTAATTGACAAACTCACCAATAAGTTCTGCATTAGTCAGACAATTCCCGTAATGATTATATGAGAGCTACTGTATGCTACATACAGTGAACTTGTATGAGTCAGGACGGTTTCTGCTGATTTGCACACAGAGATAGAGATAACATGTGTCTGACTTCAGGCTACACTTCCGAAGACAAGTGATAGTCCACTTGCAGAGCGACAACAGGGCCTCACTCGACAGACAAAAGCAAGTTTCACCTTATGTCATATCCTCCTTTAACAACCCCCTTTCCTCTTTTAATACAGCTGATCGTCCTCCACTTGGCAGAACAGGAAAAGAATCAGCGTTTCCTTCTTCATACAGCTGAAGCTGACAATTTGTTGATGTGCTTTTAAATCAGTGAAGTGAAAGAGAAAAAGAGTGGACAGTAATTATTTGAACTATGAATCAACTAGGGGAGTGGCTATTCAACCAGCGGGTAAAGCTGTCTTACTGAGAACAAACTGACATGAAAAAAAATCACTCCCTGATGTGAAACAAAAGCAAACAGTATGGCCAAACTCTGCTTGGGTGTCAGCGTTGTTCAAGACTTACATATCTGAGGGAAGAAAAACACAGCTCGTCATAGTTGCCTGTCAACTGCCAATTTACAGTGAGATAACTGTCCGCACACACTTATCTTTCTCTGGCCAATGCAACTTTTTTCTGTGACACACAATAGTGTGCCTGGAACTGATGGTGGCTGTAACACTGTGGTCTTTGTACTGTTGTCTCTTTAATTGAGCATTGAAAAAACACCCTTCAATCATCCCCCAGCTCGTCTATACAAAACTGCAGCAGATAGCATGATACATCACAGTGCAGCAGCTGACAGGTCGGTCTAGTTTGTTCCAGAAATTTCAATTTACTAATCCAGCCATGGCAATAAAAACACGTTAATGTCACTAGCACCACCAAACAGTAGGTCTGTGTGGGGATTATCAGATGGCAAAGCCGACAGCATACTCAAAACAAGCATTACTGGCTGACAGACCGATAAACTTGCACAACACAGAGATAATATGAACAGGTTTTTGAACTCATCTGTAAGAGATAATGATGTCAAACCTGCTGCAGCTCCTGTCTGTTGTTAGAGGCAACAGTGGCTCAGGTAGCAAGTCCTGCACCTAGTTATTAGCCCTGCCTGCTACCTGCTAAATAAGTTGTCTTCTATGCAAACTATTTTCCATATAAGTTGCACTATCTACTTTACGGTATAGCACACAGACTGACATTTTGTGACAGCTCAGGCGGCTTCTGGCTACTCAAGCTCACTTCCTCTTGCTAGCAAAAAAAAAAACAAAAAACGAAGTTCTCACTATCTGGACTTTTTGCTGTGAACCTTATTATGGACACAAAACAAACATAGTAGAAAACAAGCTAACAGTTAACGTTGTCCACTTTCACAAAAGGTCATAGAAGAAACACTAACCCAGTCAGTGAAGCCTGTTTACGTCTGATAACAGCAATAAACAGGTTGGTTACTCAGCCTGACCATGTAGCAAGCTACATAAACAGCAAAGCGGACGCCTACATAAGTGTTTAACATACACAGCCTGAAACTTTAGTTAATTTGTAACGTTAGCGGAAAACATTGTTAGCAAAGGCTTTACTAGCAAAACAAAAATGACAGTAAAGCCACAACACAGCCACACATGGGTGTCTCGTATTAACATCTCTTTGACCAGGACCAACTAGCCTGCATTAAAACGAGGCAGCGCAAAACATGATATATATATACACACGAAGCCAAGAAATGTTACATAGCTTATCTCAAGTTTGATAAAGCGGCTCTAAAACAGCTCAACTGTCCACACAAACTAGCTGTTAGCTGGCAGGCTAGCTAGCTAGCTACGCCCTTACGCAGCCCCCAAAGAGATTAGGCAGAAACTTTTCACAGCAGGACTAAACTTCCAAAAAAAGAGGGACGAGGATCGAGGCAAGTCCGCGTTTCTGCCTGCTCGGTTTCACCGACACTGTCGAAACGTCCCCCCGAAGCTGAGCCGACGGAGGAGCGCGAAACGTTTGCTGTCGTTAGATTAGAGTTGTGAGACAGTGTTACCTGAGTAAGAGACAGAGTGGCAGCCATAGTGTTTCTGTTTCCCACTGCTTTCACGCTGCGCTGCTGCCAGACACAGACAGAGGCCGCTGAAAAACCCGCACTGGACCTCCAGCACAGGGATCATTTCAGACATCTGACCGGACTTCACACTGTCTGTACTATCATCTGTCAGCCCTGCAGCCAAAAACAAACCATGCATGAAGCGTTAAATTTGTGAAATAATACAACAAAATCTGGGCCGTAGCAAGGACTTTATAAATACTGGTCATTGAGTCAAAGTGCAACCCTCCCATTTTTGGATTTTGCATAATTTATTCATTCAGTTAGCCGTTGTATTATACAATATTATCTATCTATCTATCTATCTATCTATCTATCTATCTATCTATCTATCTATCTATCTATCTATCTATCTATCTATCCTATACTGAGGACATAACCTCAGTGGTAACTCCATTACAATTAAAAATCCTGCATGAAAAATCCTAATTAAAGATCATCTCCAGACATGTTTTAAGACATATAAAAATACTCTGCTTTGAGTAATAATCTGTCTACTATGGTTTTTCCACAAAAAAGTTAAATTACTTACTTAGAAATTCTTAAACTAGAATCTATGATATGTTAAATCTATGTAAATATTTTTCATTTAAACAGCTGGATACAAGATGTCTCCTACTTCACTGTGGAGTCTATTCTCAGTGTTTGTGCACTGGAGGCTTCAAGTTTCCACATCACACTTGTGTAAGTTGCATATTGGATCAGGATATGCTTCCAAAATAGTTTTAATGTTACAAATCATGCTTGTAGGGCACACCACTTTAACTTAGATTTTCAATGAGCACAGAGAAACTTTCCACTTTCAACAGATGAATGTGAAAAAAAGCCTTTAAGTGTCAAACACTGCACATATATCATTCTGCACAGTGAAGCTCAAACATCCAACTGAAAGAATAAGAAAAACACATTTTTGAGTGAAGAGGGAGTAAAAGTGAAAGTACGTAAGTATTAGCAGCTAAATGCACTTAAAGTATTAATAGCTGTCATTAGTAGTACTTAAAGTATTAGTATATATGATGTCATTAGATTATTAATACTGACGCATCAGTGTATAAGCAGCATATTACTGTTGTAGCTGCTGGAGGAGGAGCTAGTTTGAGCTACTTTATATATACAGTTAGCTAGTTTAGTCCAGTGGTTCCCAACCTAGGGGTTGGGCCCCTCCAAAGGGTCACCAGATAAATCTGAGGGTCATGAGATGATTAATGAGAGAGAAGAAGAAAAAAACAAAGTTTTGATACACAAATCTGTTTTCAGTTTTTGGACTGTTTCTCTAATCTTTGCTTTTTAGTGAAACGTTGGCTCATTTGAACATTTATTGAAATGAAACCATGTGAGAAGTTTAGAGGGAAAAATCATTATTTGGACCCTGACTAGACACAGCTTTTTGTAAGATGTCAAAAGAAAAAAAAGGTTGGAAACCACTGGTTTCATCTTTAACAATGTGTTGTATTTTACGAGCTTGTTATATTATCCATTGTGTTAAATCTTCATCTGAAAAGTAACTAAAGCTGTCAAATAAATGTAGTGGAGTAGAAAGTACCTCAAAATTGTACTTAAGTACAGTACTTACAGCACAGATAAATGTACTTAGTTACTTTCCATCACTGCTTGTTATTGAGTCAAAGTCCTCCCAGTACAAGTATGGATCTCAAATACTGGAATTACCCAATAAAACACACCATGTGATATTGTGAGATTTAAACTTCCCCCAAAAGTCCAATGAAAAATACTGAGGTCATGACCTCAGTGGTAGTTTGCCCTGAAGACAATTTAAAAATACTCCGTTACAAGTACAGAACTGTAATCTGCAAAATGCACTTTAAGTATCAAGTAAAAGTATTTGATGCAGAATGTCAGAATGAAATTATTTCTGATGCATTAACATTTTTCAGCATTTTAACTCTGTAATTAGTCAACGGTGAGCTATTTTAACTACTTTATATATTGTTGCGCAGTTTAATCTGTAGATAATTTCATAAGTAAATATGTTTTGAATGTGAAATCTGAATCTACAAAGTAACTATCAGATAAATGTGGTAGAGTAAGAAGTATAAAGTAGCATAAATAAAGGTTATTTCCATCACTCTTGAGGAGTTGAAAGAAAAGGGACAGATAAATTCCCCTAGAAAAACAAAAAGAACTTTGTCATGAGTGTTATCTACTATATAAACAAGTACATTGTCCTAAAGCAAAGCTGGCAATCCCCAAAATCACTTTGAATGTAAGAAAAGACATGAGACTGATAAGACCTTCTACTCATTTTCTTCTGGATGTTTTTATTGGACAGAACACCTGTCTTTTTTTCAAACACAGCAACATGAAAATCTTCCCACTTCAATTACTACCATTAGTACAAAATGTGTCTTTTACAAAAGGATCAACTCTCAGTCTATTTGGGACAGTGTGTGTTTGGGTACAGCAGTGCAGAGATATTGGCATTAGAGATGAGGAAACTAGTTGTTTACACCAACTACGAGTAAACTTAAAAGTGAAAGCGTACCAAAAATGAAGCTTTCCTGCTACTGGAGCGCTCTTACATCCGAGCTTGAGCACAATTTATTTAGACACACAAGACTACAGTATGTGCACTGAAGTGAAAACGTGTTAACTGTACAGTACAAAACTATGCAGGGGATTTCATCTCAAAGAATCCCATATTACCATCCTATGGACAACAGCATTTTTTAACAGGTTGGTAAGTACATAGTTTGAGTCCTGATGCACTCTTGTCTCCATGTCATATATACCTCTGTTTGAATCAGAGAGACTTGGAGAAGATTTTGAGACAGAGTGACATGAATGACAACAAAAGAAAACAAAAAAAACATGTGACACAGATTAATAAGACAAACAAAAAACACATGAGGTAAACTAAACATTTTCATGGTATCATCCACGTACCAAATATAGCTTTTCATGTCACCACAACATTATACTTCATAAACAACCCAGATCAGATTTTGGCAGAACACAAAAGACAATTTCTATATTTTTCCTGTTGAAAACGGTGAAATAATTGTTTTTGTTTTTTTTTTTTAGTTTCTGGTTTCTTGACATTCGTTATGACATCTTCATTCAGATTTCTATTACTATTCCTCGTTTAATAATAATAGTAGTAGCAAACGGAAACAGAAAACAGAACTATAATTGCCCTTTTTCACCTTTTCACTCGCTTTGTAAACAAACAAATGAAAAACCCCATCCCACCCCAGGGTGTCAGTCATGAGGGTCGATCATCTCAGTCTGCGGCCTTGTTCCAAATGGCTCATTGACACAGAGTCAGCTTCTTTTCTCAGCAGTTCCTGCATGGAGTTTATAACTCATCTTTGAGTTTAGAGTCTGTGTCTTCATCCTCCTCTTCCTCCTCCTCCTCATGCTCATCCTCCTCCTCTTCTTCCTCTTCCTCGTCCTCATCTTTCTCCTCTTCCTCCTCGTCTTCCTCCTTTGCCTCTTCTTTCCTCTTGCTGTCTTCCTCTTCGCGCTTCTTCCTCTCCTCCTCCTCTTGGCTTTCCTTCATCTTCTTCTCTGCGTCCTGGATGGGAGGCAAATAAAAACAGCAAATTAGAAAGTGATGAAAATTTGTCTGCATCTACATCCACCTATTGTTGAAATTAGGGTATCTATACCATTGAGAACTAAAGATGTATGAATAGTGTACATGTAGTTTGAAAACTAGATAAAAAAAACTTTGGATGTACCTTAGTTTTACCCCATGTGTCGTTGCCAACTTCCTCAGCCACGTTTGGGTCATTAGTGATCAGGAAGTTGTCAAAGATAGTACCAGACTTTACCTACATCATACAGAAAGTCAGCACAAATTTAATGACAGGCGCTTCATGCAAAAAAATCCAACAAGAGAAAAACAAACTTTTTTCCTCTATCTATCTTCACAGTATGTCTATTTCCATTCATCTGAAAGTTGATAAGAAACTATTTTGTGCTAACTGATAGCACAAACTAGAAAATAAAAACAAATACACTCAAAATTTTGCAGTGGCTTTAAGTGAAAACAAGTTACAACATGTGTGAATAAATAAGTTAAACGTTCCTATTCCTGGCTGGATATAATTAAAGAACAAGTCATATACACTAGTTTGCAGTTTAAGCATTTTAGGCTCTTTATAAGACAGTCAGCTAAAGTATCTTACCTGCCACAAGTCCAGTCCAATCACGCCGATGCTGTCGTATTTGTAGATCTCAGAATCGGCTGTGTACTCCGGGTTGTCGATCTCAGGATGTATCCACTTGCCCTTATAGGCAGGGTTGTTGATCTCTCTGGGCTTCCACTCACCCTGTTGACAGCAAACACACAGAGAACCACACAGCACGGTTAATGTAAGTCACAAAAGCAAATAGATCTGCTGATAAAGAAGTTTGGAATACATTTGGAATGATTCTGCTACTGGGATTGGATTGTAGGGTGAGAAGTTAGTGAGGCAATAATGCAATAATATCTCAAAGTTTGGAAAATTCTTCAGAAAATAGTGGGAAAAGAAATTCTGCACTGTATTTCATGATGTCAAGGTAAATGTTGCACAATTACAACTTAAGTATTACTCATGTGGAAACACAGGCTATGTCATAAATTACTCCCTCATTCACTTAATCGTCCCTGACAGGTGTAGTGTTGCATAACTGTTTTCACATCCATCATGTGGTGAGGCATCGTACTGTGCAAGTTTTAGCAAAAGAGGTGTGTACCCGCTATGGATAAGACCTTTTTTGTTACAATGTGGGACTCTATAGTGCATACTTTTTAGGATGTACTCAAACACTCAAATAAAATAGCACCAAATAAATATAATGCACTAGGCAACATATAGGAATTTATCGTCAGACACAGCAATAGTGTAACAATAGTAAACCTACAGTGCTATCAAGAACATGTATTACGTGCTATAATTATTTGCAGTTTACCTTGTAATCAGGGTTGGTGACCATGGGCGGCTCCCACTCTCCGTCCATCTCATCATCCCAGTCATCAGGTTTCTTAGCATCAGGATCTGGGATGTTCTCAGGCTTGTCCCAGTCCTACCAAACAGATACAGATATATGATTTCATTTAGGCAACTCAAAATGATTCTAGAAAGACGTATAGGTTTCATACAAACGGAGGTAAATTCAGTCTCTTAAGAAAGGATAAACACCAGGGGAAAACTGACCAGTAAGGAGTATGGAAAAACCCCAAACACAAACACACGCAGACTGACCTCTGGTTTCTTGTCGTCAGGGTCGGGAATCTTCTCCCTGTCATCCCAGTCCTCTGGCTTTTTGGCTTCCGGGTCCTTAATCTTTTTGGGAGGCAGGAAGTCCCAGTCATCCTCCAGATTGCCAGATTCAACCTTCTTATTGTCAATCTTCACCTCATAAGTGTTGTCAGGGTTGACAATCAGCGTGTACAAGTGACTGTACTCATCATCCTGAAAGGCAGTAAAGAAATGTTAACGGCTATGAACAATGCGCAGTTGTTATTATAGAGACATTTTATTCACAAGTGATTTAAATGTATTGTGTTTATAACGCGTTTCTTGCCAGTTTGGTTTTAGGGTGAGAAAGCAAACACAAACGTTACTTTTACAAAATGCTAATGAACTGGAATAAACTTGAGGAAGAATCGATAGTCAACATGAGGACTTATTAATTCATGTAACATGATAAGCTTGAAATTAGGAAAAAGCAGTTGCCGTTTAACAAAGAAAACTAAACAGAAGAACAGTTTCTTGAAGTCTCACCTTGCATCTGATGTCCTTGTTAATCAGATGGTTCTTGCCTTTGTAGTTGAAGATCACATGAACTTTCTTTGTGCCAGGGCCACAAATATCAGGACCTGTAAGAGCCAACAAATGAATAAGTAAAAATATGGAATTCGATCTATTAGTTAAAAGTGGTAACAAGGCAAAGCAAAGAAGGGAAAGGCATAGGAATGAACTTAAATGCATCTAATATGAGGAACATTCAATACAATAAGCTAGATAAAAAGTGGCTGGCAACATATGACAATGAATAATGAGGTGTTTAATGTTCAGTATGTCTCACAAAATAATTTCAGGGTTCCCACTTTTTCCTAGAGATCATTTTCCTGGACATTTTCAGTGATGACCGAGCTGGTATGACAGACAGTGATCGCACCATACAGTAATGTGTTCCTCTCTGTGGACTTTTATTTAAAAGACATGCATTTTATGGCTTTAACTTATCTAGAAAATCATCTCTTACATGCTTAGAAATTATGATAAGTTGATCATAGAATAATGCGAACACACCTGCAGATGTATAGCACTTCACTTTATTAGTATAACCAAGTTACATTGATGCTTTGGGCAACTCTCACCTCAGCTCTCTCTTTTCTCTCTTACTTTCTATCCCATCTCTTTCTCTAAAAAATAAAAATTAGGCTGAGTAAAAAAATTATCTGGCACCCAAATCAGGAAGATCAGAGCATAGCCTACCATAAATTGGCCTAAATAGAACCGAATGACATCCAAGAAAATCTCACATTCAAATAAAAATGTTCCCCGTTGAGTTTACTGTGGTCTCTTGACACTCTCCTGCAGTTTTTCCAGAGCTTTTGCTAGAGCTGCCGGCTCTTCCCTTTTCTCTGTAACACCTTTGCGATAGGCTTTTGATTTTGACAGTGATGTGAAGTCCTGTTTTTTCTCTGCCCTGACTGCCATTTCATCGCCAATGCTTTGCATTATTCTTTGCTGTTCTGCTTTGATAATTTTCCATTTCATGGTGGAGCTTTATTTTCTTCTCATTAGCAATTTGGTCTTTTTTCTTCTTTTCATTCTCCAGGTACTGCACACACCTCATCCTTGCTCCTCTGCAGTGTTGAATGAGGTCTTTTGGCAGGAATCCTGGACCAAGCGCAATGCTACTAGAGTCCTCTCCTTCAGGTTTACTACGAGCATGTCCTTGTTGACAGAGTACCTTCTTTTTACTGCAGCTTGTCCATGAGACAGTGTGAGGAGACATTTCATTGGGTCCCACAGTGCTGCATACTCTGCTCTGCCAGTGACAAATCTTCCAAGAAATTCATCAAACCTGCAGCTGTAAACAAAATCTTGGAGCTCTGCTTTATGGTTTGCACTGACATGCAATGAGAGTGCTTTGTCATACTCAGAGGCAGTGTACCATCCTGTATTGAGGAGAACCTGTAGGAGTTTCTCAGGGTCACAGGGTCAAGGGAGCCCATGTGCCACACTGCTGGGTACATAAAGGGACTTCTCTCCATGATTTTCTTGCAGGTCACAGCAAGGAAGGAGACACATTCTTCCTTGAACACCTGTATATTCACTGGATTTTCCTGGAGCTTTTCAGATGCCTTTGCCAAAGTTTTCTTTGTGGCAAATCCCATGTCCAGCTGTTTGAGAATCACATGGACTCATCTGTCTTGTGGGTCCAGTTACAGCAGCTTTATCTATCCAGTTCTTCCTTTTTGATAAAGCGTGACAGCAAGCCTCTCAGGGTAGACTGGAACTCATTTGCTTAAAAAACAAACCACTGGGGCATCTGTTTTGAATGTCTCTAAAAGAGGCTTCAGCTGTCTAGTAACAAATGCAAAAAAAGCTGGAAATTAGCTTGAGAAAGAGGGTCATCAGTGGCCTCTTTTATTGTACAGTAGGATGCAGATGGTGGCATTTTATTTTTCGGAAGTTCCTTGTGGCTGCTGATGAACTCCTGTACTGCCGGCCACATGACTATTGCCTGCTCAGGAACTGCTAAGTCTTCCATTCGTCGATGGACACAGAACTCCAGAGGAAATGTTGTGTTGGTCACCTCAATGAAGTCATCGCGCCTTGCTGGTGAGTCATGGAACAGCTGCCAAGAGCTCTCAGTACATTTCCCACCTTCCAACCTGTTTCTTCCTCTCTATTTTACTTCCATGCACAGTATGCTAAACCACAACTTCCCAGATGATAATCTGTGGGTCCACTTGGCTCTTGTCTGCTTGGAATATCCTCAGGAACTTCTAGTTGACCATAGAACCATCTACTGAAACCTGCAGCAGCTTATTAGGATTGAGTAGTGACAGGGCCCTCTTGACTTTCTCCAAAAGCTTCTCTGCTTGAGTGTGTCCCATAAACTCTGAATCAAGATAATGCACAGCTACCTTTCCTTCACTTTCACTCCAGTACCGCACAACAATATCCATCTGTTCATTCTGAGTCGCTTTATTTAGGCATTCATCAAAAGATACTTCATAGCACTGCATTTTTATATCTTTGATCAGCTGCTCTTTGAAATATGGACAACAAGACAAAACAACCGTTTGGTAATCTCACTGTCTGGGAACATCTGACCAACAATGACTGACATCAGCGCTGGAGTTGAATGACCATCTTGATTACCCAGTGAATCTCTGCTTCAAACATGGCTTGGCTTGAAAAAAAATACTGAGCTGCCTCCTGAGCTTTTTTCCTAAGCATGTCAACTTTAGCAACTGAACCAGACATGCTAACCAATTTAAAATTAATCAACCGTTTAAAACAAGTTAGGAAGAAAGTAATGTTAATCTATAAACCTAATAAAAACTACCAGAGTTACCAACTAGTAGTGACTAATATTTACATTGTGACTAATATTTACAGTTACTAATATTTACGTTTGAAGGATCATGTAACTTGCATTATTCAGAGTTTCGGCCACTTAAAGGACCAGTGTGTAGGATTTAGTGGCATCTAGCAGTGAGGTTGCAGATTGCAACCAGCTATACTCCTCCCTTCTTCCCCTCCCTTTCAACGTGTAGGAGAACCTTCGGTGGCTGCAAAACTTGCGAAAAGCCCTCTCTAGAGCCAGTGTTTGGTTTGTCCATTCTGGGCTACTGTAGAAACATGGCAGTGCAACATGGTGGGCTCCATGGAAGAGGACCCGCTCCCTATGTAGATATAAAAGGCTCATTCTAAGGTAATGAAAACAGAAAGATTCTTAGTTTCAGGTGATTATACACTAATTAAAACATACTTATGAATATTTCATTTCTGCCAGTGGATCCCCCTAAATCTTACACACTGGCCCTTTAAGTTGTAATTTAATGTCATCCAACCTGCATGTGCTACCATGTGACGTGACTTGGGGGTGTGTTCACAGCGTTTCCACAATATAACGAGAGCAGCCCATTCAAAATACTCTCGTCCACAAACTACCATTTGAACGTTAATATGATCATGAACATAACTTTGCCCTTTCAGATGGCAATGTTATCTGTTTTGGGGAGCTGTGATAGATAGCCTCGTAGTTCATTCTCAACTAAAGGAAAATAGGAGAATGATGAAATAATTTTCCAGGACAACACAAGTTTTTCCAGGACATTTTACTTTTTTTCCCCTCATTTTTCATGTGTTTTCCATGACTGGAAAATTGATCAACTGTTTTTCAGGTTTTCCAGGACATGTGGGAACCCTAAATTTGAAGAATTGGATGATTTAAAAAAAAAACTGCAGTAAAAGATACTGACTTCAAGGAGTGCTAAATCAGATCAGTCCTACAAACGACTTGCACTGTTAACACTGAAGAGTCTACAGAGTCCTTATGCCCACAGATGAAACTATCCACACTTACCAAACATGATGTTGTAGACAGAGTCCCCATGCATGTCATCCTGGTTGAGGTCAGAGGGGAACAGTTTAATGTATCCCCCGCCACAGTCAATGCCCTGCTCATGTTTCACACTGAACTGGATGACTAGAGGCTGGCCCTGGTTGCTGAAGTCATCAAAACGGGATGACAAGGCGTAGAAACGGGCGTCCTGGCTGGTCTGCAGACCTGCGGTGGAAAAAGTTATTACAGGTAAAGTGTCTGCAATCAGGTAAAATTCAGGATTTGTTGTTTCTATAAAATTGTACGACTTAGTTTAAATTTGCAGATTTTAACAAAGTCTCTTCTTGAGCAGTACAAGAGAGAGATGGACTGTTGTGATGGTGCCATGTTGACACAAATGTTGGAGTTGCTCCACAGAAAGTGAATGATGGAACAACTCTGAGGCACTGATGGTGAATTCACTGTGATATGGGCACATGTTGTGATTCACAGCTGGAAGCTACATTCTGGCCCTAGATTCATAAAAAAACTAAATTTAACAGAATATCTCAAACAATAATTCAGTGAGCCCTGCGACTCAGTAAATATTCTGATGTCACCTGAAGTCCAATTCCAAAAAGTGTCCTGTTTTTATTTCCAGTTTCAGGAGAGTGAGTTGTGCATTTGACCTTACTGTCTGAACTCACTGGAATAACACAATATAACTTGTTTCAAAGGTTGAATATCCCTGTTCATACATATTAAGAGTTTTTAGTGCAAATGATGCATTAAAAACTTTAAATCCCAAAGACAACAACCAAACCTAAAATTAATCCCAAGCAAGTCTCTGACTAAATCTCCTCCACACAGAACAAACACAAGATACACACCCACATGCTAAAAGCAGCTTAAGACCTAAAACTTTGTGGGAGTTCATTGTCTTGCACAGGGGCAACAAATCCACATTTGGGTGGATACAGTTTAACCTTTCCACTCACCTTTGTCTTTCTCTGCATCGCCATAGAACTTCCCTGCTGTCAGGACAAACTTGCCGTAGTCAGACTTGTGCTTGGATTCCCCCCAGCGACTCACCCAGGCATCTGCACAAACAAGTTTAGGTTCAGCTGCGCAGATATCACTCAGAGATATCAGATTCTGTGACCTGCCATGATATTCTTACCGTAACCATCTCACTCCTCATGCCTAAAACCTCACCAACACTGCAGGTCACAGAATCTGAGAGGTCACTAAATACAGTGTATCACTAGTATGCATCAGTACAGGTGTACTTGGATTGTATAACACTGTGCAATATGCACTACCTAAAGGGTGTTAGTTATTGGACTGGTGATGGGAGAAGAGGACAGCTTTGCAAAGGAGGGTCACGGTGAGCGACCAGGAGAGGGATGAGCAGAAGGGGGAGGGGGAGGCAGACAGGGTTTGATGATAGCTGAGGGGATGGAGGGGGATGGAGGGGGATGGAGAGGAAAGGAAGGGGGGTCAAAAGATGAATGGTAACCATGTAGAGTAAATGCAGCAGAGGTAAAATCATAAGCTGTCGTGGAAAAAAAACATTAATTAAGCAAAACAACCACACATGAAGAAAAGGCTTACGGTTTTGCCGTTCATGCACCGATTCAACACAGTAATATCTGAAGTATTTACAGTATTTACAACAAATCACATCAATACAGTTAATCAATGAAGGCGTAGTTTTGTGTAAAGGACCTCACCCCCGTCTTCAAATTGCTCTCGGAAATACACAGCGGACTCGGCCAGTACAGATGCGGCCGACACGGCTACCAAAAGCAGCGACAGGGCTGTCATTGTGACGAACTGAAGCCCCCCGTCAGATAAACAAAATAAATGAAAAACTAACGATAAATACTGACAGGAATAAGTGTCTGTGACCTGTCTGCAGCGTGCAGCAGGCGTCGTCTCTCATTCAGTGATGTTACAGTGAAGAACCGCTGAGAGGCTGCTGCTGCTCTCCTCTCGGCTCGGAACAGATGTCTGAATCTGATTGGATGTCGGCTTCGGACATCAATGAGGAAGCGTTACTGCTCGCAGCCAATCGGAAGAGAGGAAATGCGGACGAATAATCGCTGTAGCCAATGGGAAAAGACCACGCGTTTGCCTGATACACGCCCAAGAAAGAGTGATGGGTGAATCACGGAGAGGCAAAAAGGACAATAAGCGTGGATAAATCATGTAAATAAATGTAAAATCAGCAATTGAACAGGCTTTTAAATGTACCTGAAACTAAACAATATGAAATTATTCGACATTTACTGCGGTGAGGAACAAATCTGTTCATTCTTAAAGATATATATATGTATATATATATAATCTGCTTGGGGTAATAATGTGGTTTTCCCACAAAAAAAATCAAACAAAAAAACCCCAGTGAACTACTTCAAATTATTGAAGCACAAAAACTCTCCCTCTCTCAAAAATCCAGAATCCCTGCATATGCTAATGTCTTTCATTCAACTTTATTTATAATGCACTTTTCTTGACAAAGTTACAAAGTGCTTTACAGAAAAAGAAAGGAAAAAACTGAACATAAAAACAAATACACACTATAAAGCACACAGGGATAAAATAAAATGGCAAGAGTGGGATGATACTACCCAGCAACATATTAAATATTCCTAAATGCTTTCCTTATGGTGACGAGATTTTTCCTGCTTGAAAGTCCTTTCTCAGTATATGTGATGTAGAAGTGTCAAGTTTCCATATCACACTTGTGTACGTTGCATACTGGACCATAATTGATGTCTCAGCTTGTTGTGATGTCACAAAATCCTGCTCATACATACATGTTGTAGAAACTTTACTCCTTCAACAGATGAATATGAAATCTGCCTTCTAGTGTCTAACTCTGCGCAGTGAAGCTCAAACATCACATTTTCTAGTAGAAAAGGGACTTTAAGATTCGTGTATGGCTGCAAATAAAATATTTTCAATACTGACACATCAATTATTTTGACTCATTGTCAGAAATACTTAAAACTGTACATAATAATTTTTAATAGCCCAAGCTGCCATGTTTAAATTTGTCATTTGTCCAACCAATAGTCCAAAACCCAAAGATATTCAGATTACTATTATAAGACAATAAAAAACAGCAAATATTCATATATGGGAAGCTAGAATCAATGAATGTTTGGCAAAAAAAATGATTATTATTGTTATTATTGTTCTGTCAATCAGCTAATGGTTTAAGCAACTAATACTTTCAACTCTACATTTGTGTAGTGTATGTTTGTGACATGATGTGCCTTCATTATTTTAAAAAAGAAAAGCTTGGCACTAAGCAAAAAAATGAATACATAACTGAGATTGCTTAAGTGTGTAGTGAAGAAATGAGTTCTCCTTATAAATCAGAGCATGAAATGAACAACAGATGTTGGTTTATTGTTTTATTTTCTTAGAACCATTCCTAACATATTGTTTTTCCATGTTCACTTTTTGAGGTGACATTCAGAGCTTTAGAGAGCAAAATCACTAAGCAGACCAGCACAGACCCGTGAGTGTTCGTGAGAGTGAATGTGTGGTTGAGAGAGGAAAAGCAAGTCAGTGAAAAAAAAAAAAAAACATTTAAAAACCTTTCATTCCTTCCAATTAACATATATTAAGACATATTAAGAAATGATGATGGTGATGATGATAATATCACTCAGGCATTTAGCAGGTTTTTATGAACTCTTAAAATTACTGACATCAAAAAATATTACACAAAATTTACACAAAATAGCTGATTTTCAAATAGATTCATTGCTTTTGACACGTGGACCTTCACATGTTTTCGGGTAACGATTTCAAGTAACATTTGCATTATAGTCAGTCCCTTAGGTTAGCTGTTACACACTCCATACTGTTCACACCGCCATGCCGTAATATTTATTACAAGCAAGTGTCAAAGGCTCAGAGAACCGCATTTATGCAGAAACTCAACACAAATAATCTGTTACAGTAAGATGCTCAAACACGATAATGATGTAAATAAATAATCAGTGCTAATACAAGCACAGTTGCTGACATACTGACACATGAATTCTGACCTTAAACTGACAAAAAAAAAGTGCAACTCAGACTTTGGCGAAGGTAAACAGACATAAATAGTGTGACATGACAAAAATGTATATCGGTATCCTTCTATGACATACACGGCACAACCATTTGCACTGTTTTTTTCTTCCATTCTTCATTGTGACACTGTAAGGATTCAAACCAGGCAGGTGAAGACGAGTAGCCGCGCTGCACAGGATGACCATCTGGCATGTACATGTTTTTCCTGCAAGACCACTGATGTCTGCAAGGTGGATCACACTGCTGTCCCCTCTAATACTGGATCTGCCCTGCTGTCTGGCCTTCTCTGAGGGACCTGGACAGACACGTGTTGTATCTGTGAGGGGGGATAGTAGGTAGAGCAGAGGAGAGGACACAGGCCCCTCTGTGGCTCTGTATGCAGATGGGCTGGTAACGTAATCTCACACCTCCTCCAGGTCTCTCTCTCTCTCTCTCTCTGTCTGTGTCTCCTTTTAAGGGAGAAAGAAGTTGATGCGCTGGGGTATGGACTTGCATCCCTGGGCTGAGAATAGTCTTTCCTCCTTGGGTACATACAGCATCGCCTTGGCCACCTCATCCAGCGTAGCTTCGTCTGTCTCCAGACCTCGTGCCGCATAGGCGTCCCGTGCACACAGCTTGACATGGCGGTACTCCAGAGGCAGGAAGGGCACAAAGAAGTCGATGAGGTGGCCGGACATCAGCTCACTCTGGGCAAACCCGCCTAGAACCAAACAGAAATATGACTAAGAAACTCACAACCCCAATTAAAGTGTAACAAATGAATATTTTTTTTATATTGATACTCTATCAAAACCACAGTCTGCTACTCTGTGCAGCTGAGTTATTTTAACTCTCACAACTCCCAGCATCCATTAACATGTGTACAGCTCACACAAGATGACACTTCCTGCCGTGGGGTGAAATAGCAGAGTTGATGTGAACAAGTAACAGAAGAAAGGTGCTGTTCACACCTGGCATTAAAATGCATCTCCACATACGTCTCGAGTGACCACTTATGATCGGATCTCACTTCCCAACTCTATATGCAAATAAACACGTACATCATTTCCATTCGCAACGTAGTAGAGACTCTCACACTAAACTGAAATGAGTGCACATAAATTAGGTAACTAACATATATAAACGTAGTCTCTACTGCATTTTGCTGTCAATTATGGTCCTGCTACTTTCTCTCCTCTCCTCTGCTCTGTATTTCACCGAGGGCGGGGCTCAGCCCATCCGGCTCCACACACACACGGAGCTGAGCAGAGAGACAACTACACTCATTACATTGCTGTAAGTGCAATAAAAGCTCTGTGAGTAAAAAGCCAATAAGAGTAATTTATTAATGTAATTTGCACGAAAGATGAACAGACAACAAGGGACGAGTGTTTAAATCACGATGTTACGATGGTAGAGAGCTCAGTAGTCAATGTCAGCCATCTGTGATGCAACCCTATTTTGCATATGATGACGTTGGCACGTGAATAAGTATGTACTTCCACTTACGCAGAGGACGTCAGTTGAGTAGACAGTCCTTCAATGTGGCCCAGGACACATTACGTACACACTGCTAAAAGAATGTGGCCACATGCGGCTCAGACCACCTCCGAGTATGGTGATCAGATCTCAATGTGTCCTCAATGCGTCTTGGGTGCATTCACACCTGTACTTAGAGCTGCCCACTTATGATCAGATCACCGCAGATGCATTTTAATGCCTGTTGTAAACAGGGCCACAGAGAGAGTTGAACATCTGACAACCAACCGAGAAACGTAAAGCCAATACTGCTGCATACCTTGAGACTCCATAGTTTCAGCTCGTAGCCGATGCTCCAGATCTTCCATACCGATGTCCTCTCGATTCTGACCAGAGTGCCAGAAGTCCAGCGCTACATCGTTGATCGTTGTTCCACCAATATTACTGCGGAGACAGCAAAAATCATGGAAAATCTCTACAGTTAATGCTTTTTATGTAGAGTTTGATTATTTCTCATTTACGAGTGGGTTAGTTGGCTGCATTTGTCACGTTTTTTGTTTAATATGAATTATTTTTGGACAAATAATTACAGATTAGAGCTCAGCAGTAATTTTATATAGAGTAATGTCATATTAAAATAATTATATTCATAGATCTGAATGAATTAGAGATTTAAAAAAATGTAGTTTAATTTAATGAGCTGACCATTACAATAATTATTTATCATCTATTACCAAAGAGTTTTAGAGATCCCAGGTATCACAGAACCATAATGGTGTGATGAAAAATACATTTCTATATTGCACTGAACTGATTATTTGTCAGTAGAAATCTGACATGAGATACTAAAAACATGACAAATCCATTAAGAGGACTAATGGAGACAGAGGGAGAAACATTCTTCATCACAGATGAGCTGCCAGAGTATCTGGGCCAAAGGTGCAAAACCTCCTGCTTGTTTTTGACTCGGCTTCATAAGACAGGATGTACCTGAAATGTGAACTAACCTGAGGAAGAGGAAGATGGCTCTGCGGTAATTGACTCCATCTACATTGTCATAGTGATCCATGTAGGGCTTGATGGCGTCAATGAGGCCTGGATGGAGCTTCTCAGCCTCGTCGAAGATGAACAGAGTCTGAGGGCATCGTAACACCATGTCCCGGATTGCCTCTCTCAGCTGGCCCTGTGGAGAGAGAGAAAGACCAAACTACGGCGTCAGAAATCACTTAGAGCTGCAATAAAGTGATTCAGTTTTGACTTTGTTTAGGTTTTACATCTGGCACAATTTAAGTACATAATCAACCTCCTAGGGACATTTTAATTTCAAGTTTTAAATGAAAAGATATGAAAGCAAATTATAGGTTTAATAGTTGCAAAAACACCTTAAAATAATCATGAATCCAACTGCCATTAACATTATAAACATGCAGTGAAGGAGTGGCACACTAACACCTCCAAGTATTCACACATTGCTTCTTCTTGTGCAGCCATAATTACCATATTTGTCCTTTTTTTTAATTCAATATGATCTTATTCAATGTAAAAAATTTGTTGTTTTTTTTTTTTTACGTCAGCCAAATTTCCATCTCACTTAAATCATGAGAGAAAATGGTTATTGAAAAGTTTTAGAATTTATTTTTTGTATTTATATTTTTTTCTTATTATTATCATTATTTTTTCTGTGCAGGACACTGTTATGATTGTAAATATAATTTAGAAGGGGGGCCTTGTGGAGTCACGTAGCCCCAGCATTAATGTTCAGATTTCAGAGTCCACATTTGCAGACTCTGCAGATTCTGATAGTATCAGTTTAAAGGTTATCCTGTGTACTATATCTTGTTAAATCTAGATGAATTTGTGTAATAATAGCGTGCGTAACATCGTGTTGCAATCTCATGCAGGGATTATGTAAAAATCTGTTTAGATGGGATCAGGCTGACACCTGTGACCTAGCTGGACAAACGCCAAGTTCCAAAAAGCATGAACCCTTTAAAAAACTCTTCCACGCAAGTACTTGTAGGATCAGTGTTTGATCTGTCCAAGCCGTTATCATTCATACTCAGAATTACAAAACACAGACTAAACATTTGACTAACCAATGAGTTCCGACATGTTCCTGGCACTGAAAACCCAACTCCGAGCCAAGAGGGCCCCTTCTGTCTCACCTTGTACGTGTCCACCAGTCTAGCGTGTGGGAAGTGGAACGGGGCGATGAACAGACGGACACACTCGCTCTTTACCCCGTCTCGGTACAGGTTATCGGAGATGATCCGGGCCACAAAGTTCTTGCCAGTGCCGGACCAGCCGTGGAAGGAGAGCGTCAGTGGCTTGTTGGACTCTGGGTTGTTAATAAAACCCTGGATGGCTTTCAGGACCACAGACTGGACCAGGTGCTGCCCGTGGAGCTTCGTCTGAAGGTCCCTTGACAGACCTGCACATGTGTGCACAGAAGAGAGTGCATGCTCAAAAATTATCGTGCAAGATAAAGATTAATCTCAGCAATATATTTTTACAGTACATATGAACGTGTTTCTTGAAGATTTGCGATTACACCCGGATATACATTTTACAATTAAAATGAAGGGTCCTTTTAAGTATCAGGTGAGATAACTATAGAGGTTTTCATCTATATACACATCTATTATATACATGGTGTCACTTGCATAATCATATGATGTAAATATGCATGTCAGATGTAGCCAAAAGGCTCATTTTAATCTGCATTTAATCTGTAGTTTCCAGGCAGGTTGATGTTCAGATATTAAAAGAAACAAAAAAACACACACAAAAATCAGACAACAACCGAGAAGACACAAGTCACAAATAACCACATGAATTGTGATCTTGCAAACAAATGCTAAGGATGCATGAAACGCACACACATATCAGATCATGGTCACCTTTGGGGACATTACATAGACTTATATTCATTTCCTGGAGACTCACCCTAACCATAACCACTACTTGCCTGACCCTGACCCTTACCCTAACCTTAACCATTGACCCAGAAATCAGCTTTTTCCAAATTGGGGACATAGAAATACATACACTCATACAAGAACAAAGCAGGTACACAAAACAACCGACATTAGACATCACATGGAGCATGTAGCCTTCAGATACAGTAGATAGACACTGATAGACAGAGCAGGATGAAAATATAACAAATATCATGTTGGCACTGTTATTTCTCCAATAGCCACATTTTCAACTTCAAAAGCAAAAAATATCAAAAACACCACATGTTCTTAAGTCTCTCAAATCAGTTAGAAGTTTATTTGAGCCAAGTGATGCCCAAAAAGACAAGGATGATTGGCTAAATTAACTTCTCCTTACTGGTGTGGTGATGTCATCAGTCACCTCTACTGACATCTCTAGTGTGCTTAAAGTTTTCTTCACAAATTTGGTCAAAACAGAACAAGGGAGACCATTCAGTATTTTAAGAAACTAGGTTTGAGGGTGGTTTAACATGTCTGAGACCAACTAATCAAGAAATATTTAATATGAGGGACAATCATTGCATTCATAAATTATTTTGACTTTTGTATTAACTTCATTTACTTGTTTTTTAAAGGAAAGCTGTGACTAAACTATGATTCTCAAATACTTGAACTTGTGTGCTACCTGAAGTACATGAGTTGCTACACATATCTGTCCTGTTCGTAAAAAAACATAAACATAATTTTTAATGTGGCATGTATTCATATCATAAAAAATGCTTTATGTAAATGTCAGCTACTGTTGAAAGCTGTAAATCTACTGTCATGTCTAGTGTATGATGTCTGTATGAATCAGAATCACGAGTGGGGCTGTATAAATGTTTTTCTATTGATTTCATAGTGATAAAAACTTCCGTAAGCCGCCTACGTTTGATTGAGGATGATAAACCGTAAATCTACAACTACAATAAAACAGGATGCACAAGGAAATAGAAAAGGGTGTGAAGTCCAATTCTCTTCATAAAAGCTGATGACCCATGTACAGTTTGTTGTGTTATGTGTAGACACAGAGAAACCCTTCAATATATGTGAAGAAATAAGACATATTACCCCTCTATCATCTCAATAGAAACTGATTAAAGTGATGTCCAGAGAGAGATTTCCTGGCTCACTGGGCAGACAAATACACTTATCACACATGCAGAAGCAGACAGTTGTGACCACCCAGCTGGAGTGTGATACCTGTGATGTTGTTGGTTATCCTGCAGTCTCCAGACTCGCAGCACTGGCCCAGGCTACAGTACCACTGATGCAGCAGGCTGATGTAGTCCTGAGGAAATCCTGCCCAGAGGTCCCTGGTAGGAACTGCTCACATCCACGGCAAGACAACAAATCCGTTTTTATATTAGTGTTGTAACCACTGTGTAATATATAAACATCACGATTCAAGGCTACAAATTGTGGTCATTTCTATTAGCATTATATAACAGCTTCCGCACCGATAGTTTGATGTGGCTCAGTCTCTTACCTTGTTGTGTAGCATCGTCTTGGTTGGGCTGACACTCCCCCTCCCATATATTGCAATAAATGTAATTAAAATAGTAAGTGGACGCATTGGAAATGCTGTCGAAGTGGAAGAAGTCTGCCTGTGCGGACAGAGCCCAGAGCAGAGGCAGAAACCAGCGCACGAACATCGGTGACGAGGCGACGGAGAGGCGGTCAAAACGAGACTGAACACCGCGTCTCCTCTCCCATTTATTTGAACCTGGTCGGCCTGCACTGTGTGGGATATCCCTCCTTCCTCCCTGCTATGCTACAGATGGTAGCGAGAGAGGGAGCGCTTGTTCTCGTGTTGTGTGCAGCGCGGGGGAGGAGGGGGCAACAACTTAGCTCCGCCCGTCGTCGGAGCGGAGGGTCACATCAGTCCTCCGGCGACGTTTAACCTATGCTCTAGTTGACGTAAGTCAATTTTAACACATGGGTCCATTATGCTTTTCCTTTCCCTCATTTCAGACATGCATATTTAGCTCCGTAGCCGCCCATAAGGGACACCCGGGAGGTGAAAACAAGTCACTTTCTAGGACATCGCGGAAATGACGTACTCATTTCCGGCTTTGGCACCGTCACTACAGCTATGACGTAGTGGGCCAAACCCTGTTTATTTACTGTACCGGGTCAGTTCGTACTATCATTGGGTGCAGGTGTGATTGTTTTGAAACGCAGCATGTGCTAATTTCTCAATATCAACTTTATATGGCCATGACTACAATCTGACTCAACTGATTTATATTTGTGGGTGTAATATTTTCAAAACAAGGAGCAACACGTCACTTAGTTTTTATTTTTTTTATTATTATTACCACACAAACAAACACATTAACAAGTTCTTGACATTTGTGCGTCATCTGTAGTCTCAGGTCTCCATCCAGAAAGCAGCAGCATCTGAGAATCAGCAGAAATAATTTATTAACATTTGCAATGACAAGGAAAACGTATTGTATTGCAAGTTTGGATAGTCAAATGTCAAGTCTATGTTTACTGAATTCCTTGGTCTTTGACAGTGATTGACATCAAGCTTAGTTTTCACTTTGACAGCTGGCCCTCAAAGTGTCATTTTAACACCACAAAACCCTGCAAGACAGAAGGCTCATACTCACTTTCTTTAGTGGCTAACTGAGGCGATATGGAGGTGAGGCTCTCTCCTCAGGGCCAAGTGGTGTCATTCACATTTCCTGAGGAAGAAATAATTTCTCCTTGTAAGTATAACACTTGGGGAATAGAAAAATAAAATAAATTTACTGACCAAAACCTCAGCCAAAAATGGAACGGTATGGGTTATAATCAACGGAAATCATTTGGCAGAATCTTTTCATCACTGGTAGTGGCCCATAAAATCTTTAAAGCACCCAATTTATAGGAGTGTCAGTTTTATCAAACTTACCAAGGTCATTCTGAGCGATCCAGACATTTCCTGAAGACAGAAATAGACAACCTTATTACAAGTTGTGACTGGTTACGTCAAGATTTATTAGGTGGGTTACTCAGTAACATATTGTCCACATTTATGTTCAGGTCAGACATTTGTTAAGACATCACTGAAACCACAACAGTCATATTGATTCTTCAGAGTCTTGGATTCTCACCTTAGGATCAGTCTCATCTTCGCCTTTCAAACTGGCTTCCAACATGAGCGATCATAACCTGAAGAGACAGCAGCTTAAGTCAAAAATTCAGATCAAGCATTAGGATGAGAGTTTCCCCCACTGACCAGGTCAGCTAGAGCTAATATTACAGACTCCACGGTTAATTGTCAGTCTTTACTCATCATCACACAGGTCAGACTACAGGGATCAAACTAAAAAGGTTTACTACCACAGCAACCAACGATCCCATTACTGTACATGTGCTGCTCTTCAGACCCAGATGATAGCTTGGGCAGCCAATGGTAAAGCTTTTTCATTTTGGTAAAGATAAGGTTTAATATGCCAATTTCTTGAAGAGCGGATTCTTAGATTTTATTAAAATGGCATCAAAAGTAATTTAATGAGAACCACTGTCATCTGGGTCTGAAGTGCTAGAAATGTCATCCAATTTCAGACTTACCAAGTGTAAAACATCTTGTACACATGACTGGTAACATCTTCTTGCTCTGCAAAAATCAGAATAGTTTCAAGTGAATTAATGTCAAAAAGAGGTCAGTTGATGTCCCAACAACAATTTTCAGATCAGAATAAAAAGACTAATTTCCTCAACTGGATCAGCGACCTGATTCAAATTCATCACATCTGAATGATTGTAGCTGCACAACTCCACGTGAACAGGATACTTACCAGTGCAAGGCCGAAGACGCTAGGTCAGTCAAGTCAGGGAGGTCTACATGTCTGAAAGAAGACGAGAGGTTTGTCATAATCTTGTTTTCAAACACTTCAGAGCTTACTGATAGTTTAACTTGACACATCAGCTAGGAGCGAAAGACATAAAAGTATTCTTCATGGTTTATTCTGCTGAACTATGCAGTCATCATTGCATCAAGAAGCTTTAATAACATTGTACTTCAGACTTGCAGCTCACCTTCACTTTGCCTTTTGTTCTGCCAGACAGACCTCGTTTCTAAAAAAGAGGGAGAAAACTTAAAACCCACTTCAGAAATTAATCAGCCTCACAGGTTGTGGAGGCCAACACATCAGTTAGGAGCGAAAGACAAATTTTCATCGTCATGGTAATCTGCTGAACTATGCACTCATCATTGCATTTGACCAGTTTTATATTTTAAAAAATGTTGCTCTGAAATTTAAACTTACTTGTAAGCAGATCTAAGACGACCATCAATAGATCCAATGAAGAAGATCTGCAAATCAAACACCAGATGTTAATACAAAAAGATTTGAAAATGTATGAGCATTTCTTCATCTATACTGCATCAGAAAAAAGTCCTCTTTCACTCTTTTTCAGAGAGATTCCCATTGTTTTAAACAAAAATCATCATTGACAGTGTGTTTGAATATGCCAAGACAAATTATATTTTTCCTTACCTCTTATGTCACGCAGTTGAGTCAAGCAACACAAGTGCACCTACGGGAATACAATACAAAAATCAGTGATGCAAATAGTCATCCTCAGTTGAGAAGAATCATCTCGTCAGTGCCTCAGATAATCAACTTGGTGGTTGGCTGTATCGTCATCCATCTTGTCAAGAGTAGCAAATAAGTGTCATCACAGCAGCACAGGCAGAATGTGCAGGACAAGAGGCAGACTGATGCTTCTCTGGGGAGTTTTAATACATGTGGAGTCCCCTGATGTGCCACACTAGGTAAGTGACTGATAGCTCTACACTTTCTATGCGCTTCCAAAAAAAAAAAAAAAAAAAAGTTGAAAATTGAATCTTTAAACCTTGTGTAGTAGCCATTTCCTGGCATCATACACACAGCCTTTATAGTTACTTCATGTTTAAAATTAAGGGGGGAAAGCCAAACTACATCCACCATATGTAACACCTCAGAGAAGCATAAAGCCACCATAACTGCCATGTGAGCGTAACTGACAGACCCTTACCTCAATCGTCTCCACCAGTTCCTTCATGTCTCTTGATCTCCTTCTGAGACCTGTGGATACACAAAGACACACTTTAGTGCTATACTGGTCATGTCCAGGGCAGAGAGCCTCGTTTAAATAGAGAAGCCTCAGTGTAAAATTGTTCAGAAATCACTTCTGTCCACTACTCTTACACTTAAATCATCACTGACTTCCAGCTAACATTAGTACATCTACAGAAAATCACAGATAATTACCAGTTAAGTATTTGATGACTTCCAAAACTTGGGGACATCATTTTGGACCTGAAGAAAAGAGACCACATTAGTTGCACAGCTCAAGCACACTGATCATGTTAAATTAGAGTAGTAGCACCACTAATATCACAATGCCATCATACAATAGTTAACCTCAGTGAAGCAGTTTCAGAAATCACTTCTGTCCACTACTCTTTTAATGAACATCATTAGTTATATGCTATGTAATCATTAACACCACATTGCTTACCATCTGATGTCTTCCTTCATTTTGCAGGGATTCTGTCCCACAGACCTACAAATAAAGAAAATGCATTTTAAATTCAAGTACAGAAAGACTGGTTCAAAAAGATGTTACTACTCTGCAGTAGAAGATTTGAAACTAATTAAATCATGTGTAACTTAACACTGTAGAGCCTGCAGCTAATGGCGCAGTAGCTATGCAGCTAACGAGAAATACTTTAAGGTACTGTCCCATTCAATCAGAGTTGTTGGCGTTTCTTCACATTTACTCAGATGTCCCTACCAACATTTATTTCATCATATAGTCATGGGACAGTACTGCATTCTTGTATAATAAGAGTTGGAGGTTAACTTTAGCTAGATGGATAATTAGCTTCTGCACACGCACGGTCAACACGTGGCGGAGGCCTGCTCACTGCTAGTTAAAAATGTTACATCAGATAACCGACAAACCATGAAGCAGCGCAGGTTAAACAGCATAAACATGTAAACAACTACATAAATAAACTGTTGATTATCAACAGTTCGTCAGCAGTTATGTAAAGTAGAGAAGAGAAGAGACGACATTCATACCTGATGCGCAGCGGAGAAGTGAGGACAAGCAGAGGGTGTGGGGCCTTTTTATAAGGGATATCGCACAGACTGATGGGAAAAAAGTGAGACCCTCTAGCGCCCTCACCTGGTCCTCACAGGTATAACACATTCATACATGCCCTGTTCAAATTAGCCTACCTACAGTATGTATGGCTGGACCATCCATGTTTTATATATATATATATATATATATAATTTATATAACATGTATGTATAACATATCAAGGGCCACTTCATTACTTTCTCCTGGGCTAAGATTTTTTTTTATAATTTCAATTCAACTGAAACTAAACTGTAATTAGATCATTTCATGGAAACTGTTCAGATTGGACCCACCTTGGAAATTTAAGTTTTTTGATCATAACCAAATTTAAAATTTTGTATTTCATAGCATGGAGAATATGATAGACCTGCAATAAAACATACCCATGTGTGAATTGATAGTACTACTTGGATAAATGACCCCCAATTTGGTTATCATGACTCACCTTTAAGAACCAGTCACACACAGAGACGAGCTCGCACCAACTTTAATCCCACTTTGGACTCTTATTTTCAGGACTTGAATGACTGACCCAAGAACTGATCACTGGGCAAACCAGCATAAGGCACAAGACATGCTGTACAATATGCCATGCCCCAGTGACGCACACACACACAACCTCAAATGACATGGACCCCTGCCGTTTGCAGTCAGATCAAGGAGAATAGAGGACTGTAAAACTCAAAGACTTACAAATGTAGTTTTAGATCTTGTCTATGGACAATTATTGTTGCATGGTGATATGTGTGTATATCATATATGTGTCATTATGTGCTTTAGTTAGACTTTTATTCCACTGCCTTTAAGCCAAGAAATGTACCACTACCATAGTTCCATCATCCTCGATAACACTGCCATCATCATTCTGCTTGGTTCACTTTCAGAATGCTAAAACTACTATCAAAAATGCAAAATTAAGAATCATGCAATTGGTAAATTGTAAATAGTTTGATTAATGGAGTAACCATATTCAGGAGTTGAACCGGCCTGTCCGTGGACAGGAAGGGTCTGACTCTGCTCGCCAGGATTCTGCAGCCCCTGGGATTGGCTAGGATGCACCTTCTGGGCAGGCAGACCAAGACTTTAAAACAGTGTCTTGTCTGAGACTCTAGGCTGTTTAGGCTGCTTTGGGCTGCTTTTTGCTGGTTGCTGGTTCTTCTTGCTTGTGACTTTGTCTTCTTGCTTTCTGCCATACCGGAGGAAAGCTTGCAGTTTGCTAGTCTGAAGATGTGAGTCAGAGCAACAAGAGGTGAAACCTCAGGATCTGGAGTCATGAGTTGAGGGTCAAGCCTAGGAGAGCATGAGAGCATAAACCAGGAGCTCTCTTCCAATGGGAACTTTTCAAGTCTGGACTGGCCAACTCACTCATCATTATCAGATCCAGACTACAGCTCCTCACTCCAGCACATCAGACTCCATTCTCTGCATGAAGCCACCCCAGGGAACAAGCAAGTATTTGTACAAAACTTTCATCAATTTGCTTAAAGCCTGGTGCTTTCATGATTTGTAATTTCAATTGGCAATTCACAACTAAGTTGTTGTACTGTTGATTTGACTCACTGCTTCTCAGGTAACAGTCATCTCATCTGATTGTCAGGTCTCTCATACCAACTACACAATAAATAACTCTGCATTGTGCATTCAAATCATTCACCAGCCATAGCCTTGTGTACCCGTTTCCCTTTTCTTCTTGTTTCTTGTTTGTAAAATGTTGTAGTATTTAGTACTTGTAGCTGTAGTATTAGTAATAAATGTGTATGTAACTAAAGTGAACTTGTTGGTGTTTTCTTGTGCTTGCATCTCAATCACTTAACCTTAAAAGACCTATACCCTTGCAAAATCATAATTAAGATGAATAATAATCATAATTCTAATTGACCTCTCTTGTGTGGCCAACAAGGAGGACTGTTTCTCTATTATTATCCCCACTCTAATATGAGTCATGTCACTGGGCAAATAATTTCATGTTGGAGTTGTGCACAATAATAATTCATAATTCCCCCATAAAATCATAAAGATATTTAAGTGCACAAATTCCTACAAATGTACCAAAAATGTTCTAAAAGAAAATCAACTCAACACACATTTAAATTTGTCTTCTTCAAACTTTTGAATGATATCATTTCCTGTTAGTGATGTCATTTAAAGGAACAGTACACTATTGGTGTGATGATGTAGAACATGAAATTTATGGACACACATAAATCATGCTATTTTAATATGTTGATATTAAAATATGTTTTCTAAAATTTGATTAGTACGTTTCCCATGAAGAGGGAAGCATTTATGCTCCTAAAAAGAAAAAAGTCAGAGATTTATGCAATATTTGTTGAGTGTTACCTGATGGTTAGAACGGACATGAGAAAATGACTATAGTTTAACAGCAAACAATTAGAAATATAAAAATTGCAATTTTATTATTTAATTTTATTTTACTTCATACTAATAAGTACACTTGAATTAGTGTCTTCAGCCACTGAAAACAATATTGACAGTTTTATACTGCTTCGTTTTTCCCTTCAAATGTTGGGGACCCAAACTTAAGAGTTTTCATGGAATGACTAAATTAGACTGTACATTGTGAAACAGTGCACACATATACTCCAGCAAACTGCTATAATAAAAATGTTTTATAAATGAATGTAATCCTATATTTATTGAACAGACTGTATGCTGAAGCTGATGCTGTTACACATCAGATGTCTGTTTACAGTATGTATGGTGTTACCTGCAAGGCTGGATTACCTAATGGGAAAAGTGAGCAACTGTCTCAGGCCCCCAAAAGCTCCATGTTCACTTCACTGTCAGTTGGCTTTTGGTAATTTAATTAACTTAAATGAACTAATACACAGTATAAACTGAGGCTTGTCCTGCCTTGTCTTGTGGAGGAACCTCTATAATTTAGTTTATATTGTGCTAACATGATGCATTTTTCTAAATTAAGTTTTATTCAAGTAAATAATCATAAACTAATTGATACACAGGAAACCTGAGTCAAGGCAGTGTTATTTAAGCATATACAATAGTACTGGTTGGTCTCTGGGCATATAAAAAGATGACATGGTATAGTTTATTGTGTGCACTTAAATGTTACGGGGTACACACGTCACATGTTGGGTGGGGGGGCTCAATATGGGCCCTACAGCATATTTTTTGCTCTGGAGTTAAGCCAGCTATGTTTACCCACCATGATGTGCGAAAAACAAACTGCATGTGTGATCAGTACAGTTCACTGAAGTGATATTGAGGCATATTTCCGCCTTCTAAAGAAGAAAAGCTCTTCTCTCTCCGGACCTGACTTACAAGACTTTGAGCAATACGACTTGAGGCGATGCTCATTTGAAAGAACCATCACAAAATCTCACAGGAATAAACTCATGGAGATTTAATATTATGCATCAATAAACAGGAAAATCTGGTACAATCAATGGTTATGATCAGAATGAAATAAAAAATACATTTGTTTTAATTGCTCTCTATTAGGCGAGTGATACTGAAATGTATGGCAAGGCCTCACTTAGAAAATATCTTTACAGAGACATAACATGGAGGAAAAAACAAAGTAATAGCTTCAAATTTAGCTCAGACTCTGGATTTCAGTTGGCTTGTTTCTAAAGGCATCTGTCTGATCTTCACCAAGTGTTACTGGATGTTGAGGTTTATCAATTTCAAGATTTTATAAGGTCTTAATATTTAAAGGGTACTATACTATTCACTCATATCTATCCAAAAACTTTTCATATGAGCCAAATATCTTGAAGAGAGGATAAATCTTAACCTCCAAAGATAACACGCGGCTGTGTTGTGAGCTCACTACAGCATTAAGAGATATTCTGGGGCATTTTCAGGTGAAAATTGTTTATTTTTGTATCTCATCCAAATATCATTGCATTTAGATCCAACCTATGTAGCTGTAAATAAGAGAATGAATGATGGTTCAAAAAAGCAGAGGTGTACAGTAGGATAAATATTGCCCTCTATGTGGTTCTTATCTTGGGGGGAAAAAAAAAAATCACTGGACAAAAAAAAGAAAAAAAAAATACAGGAAAACTGAACCAACAGAACACAGTCTGGACTCAAGCAGCGCTATGAAACAGCAGCAATTTTTCAGAAGTCTACTCTGGTTCCTCGTCGTTTTACTTTCTTCGCGCCCTCTGACAACACAAGAGTGAACGTTAAGGTGGTTCACTCTGGCGTCAGCGGGTTTGGAGAGGATGATGTGCGGAACAAAAGGGAAATTTTACAGACTGAGTCCCTCCTCTTACATCCTCACCGTGGACCAGCTGTCCAGAAAGACAAAAATATGTAAACAATCATTTGTTCAAAAAAATGCCTTCAGGTAACATGGAAACATATTCAGAGGACTGTTTGTTCTCTGTCCAGATGAAAGTCCCTTTAGCCTTTTCTCTAAACCTTTTTGGCATAAAAGACGTCTAAATCTGTCCGCTAACAGACATTGTGAATTATCTCTATATTGCATATATTCCATAAATCTATCACTACTCCCAATCAGTGTGTTCAGATGCTATGGCTTAAGTAGGACTTTGCTTCTGGATAACACTTGAGACAGAAAACAGTGTGAAGGACCAAATAGGTGGCAAGTTAACTGAAATTGGGAACATAACATCAAAAAAGTGTTAATGGAATGATTCCTAAAGATGTAAAGCCATCAATTTCATATCCTCAAATATTTTTACACTATTGCCAGAAAGAAAAATAAACAAAAAGAGCATTAAAAATAAAAAAGAATATATATTTATATATCCATCATATGTATATCTATATATAAACAACAGTTATAACTAGTTGCAGGCAAGCAGAGAGTTTCTCCCCCGCCCCTTTAAGATTAATCCGTTCCACCGTTAAAAGGCTGTCAGACTCTTGGAGGGGGCAGCAGCTTTCTTTCCTCAGTCACCAGATTCCCTGAGATATAGAGCGCTGTTTTATTTGTCAAGGTTTATTTGATTTGAACACCATCAACCACACACCCTTTGCCCCCCCCGAAAAAATACCCATGTGTGTAGGGAAACGAGTGCTGCTCTGGCTCGTCCTGTGGAGCTGATGAAGGGTGTGGTCTTGCTCTCGAAGCTGACGGGCAAAGTTGAGAGGCGATGACACCTGTCTCCACTCTGCGCTGCAGAGTCTCATGTTGGCGGTTGGTGGGTATCGGTGGCGGTGGAAGTGAGATTGCCCAAATAAGGAGACGAGCTTTTACTAATTTTCATGTTACATCTTAGATGCTTTTCCATTTGATTTCATTCATTTCCATATGGTTTTACAGTCAAATGCAAAGCTGTGTACATATTCAATCATCAGTCATTCCAAGGCTTGGATAAGAAGTGTTTTTTTGCAAAAGAGTTCTTATGAAGACTCTGTCGTGTGTGCATTTCCTTATGCATATGTATGTGTGTGTATCAGAGTGTGCGTAGTCTTCTCAGTGCCTCTGAGAGGCGAATCTCTTTAATAGAGGCTCGTCGTAGACCCAGCACTCCCCGTCCTCGTGGAATAGCTGCGGACACACATAAGCAATAACATTTTTACAATCACAGAACTGATCCAAAAATAAAACTAAAATATTATTGGAGGTTTCTCACAAAATATCTGTTCTTAATCTCTGCCTAGCAGTGAAATAGTGGAGTTGCATCTTTCAAATTTCAAGTGAGCTTCATTTTGTAAATGACTGCAACAATGAGGAAGTACAAACTGTCATTTTGGAAATAATTACAAACATTTTGACATTTAGTTTTGTTGTATTCAGACACAGTCATATAATATAAAAAGGGGGGGAAAGTATGTTGATATCTCAGCATTTTGGGAGTGTGTGGTCTATTGGCACACAGTGTTCATGTTCCTTCAAGTAAATGAAGAATAAAGGCAGACAGTCTCACCCTGGTCTCCCACTGCTGCTCGTTCTCCTTTCTCTCTCTGGCTTCGGCTCTCTGTTTCTCCTCCAACCGGTGTTTGGCTTCTGTTGCTGCGTCGATGTCTTTCAGCTTCAGGTTGAGCGTCACATCTCTCCATAGTCTGGTGGATCAAAGAAACAAACACAGAGTTTGTTTCTGAGTGCAGCGTTTTGTTACTGTATCCTCGGTCCCATGATATGCAAGACTGCTGAGGTTAGAAACCGGTTCATATTTCTCACCTTCGGGACTCGTAGTCCAGCTGGTCTTCCAGCTTCCTCACTTTCTTCTTAATGATACCCAACCTCTTAGTGTCTATGAAGACTGTGTTCTCCTAGAAAAACACATGAAACACATTCATATGTGTATTAATGTATGTGTTTATTGCAAAACTCTGCTTTAGTAGTTATTACCCAGATAAAGATAAAATACACAGTCACAATGAAAAGAAATAAAAGAAATAAAAACATAGAGCAAGGCATATTGTCTACTTTGATACATACCCCCCACCCCCCACAGCAAAAAGTATAATGGAAATAAAGAAATAAAGAACTCACTCCAGTTGCCCACTTTGCATACATCACCCCGTTCCATTCCCCTTCAATAGAGCAGAACGACTTCTTATCATTAGGTGCACTGCAAAAGACAAAAAAAGAGAATAGTAGTGCCATATTTCATCAAAAAAAAAGGTTCGGGTCTATAAACTTGAATATAAATTGTACTGTGCAACCAGTTTCCTCTTACAAAATCTCAGCTGTGATCCGGTGCTTCTTGCCTCCGTAGAACGGTTTGGTGTGGAACACGATGTTAGCGCTGTAGCCCGACTTGGAGCATGAGATGTTGCACTCCCCACCCAGCTCCACCCACGGCACAGTCAGAATCGACCTGGACAGACAGGCTCAGGTCAGTGAAGCCAATAGTAATGACCAGACAGACAAAATTCAGCGATGACACGGACTGACACACAGACGCAGAAACACGTACCTGCCGTATCCATTTGGGAAGGTGAGGATGTAATGTTCATCATGTTCCAAACATGACACACAGCCTATATTAAGACAAGTACATAATTATTACAACTACATGAATTTATGACAGTTAAGTTTAAAAATGTATATTTTGGTGTGTATGAGGGAGCGTCTAGTGTACCTTGGCCAATATTGTGAACACCTATGGACATGCCTAGGAACTTAGACTTGGTCCAGATGTGAGCATTGAACTGGATCTTCCTACTTAAACACTCTGCGTAGAATGCAGAAACTGCACAAAGAAGAGAAGACACATTGAAAAGTCTGTACAAAAGTGGCAACATCTTAGGGATAGTCGAGAAAATTAAGTAAGAAAACTTATGTGCTCAGAATTCAAACTATTTCTTTTACATTTTCAACATTAAGAAATCTTAATTTAACATGTGATTATCAGCCTACATTTTGCTTTATATGTCGTTTCTGGCCTCAAACATGTAATGACAGAGGATCTAAAAAATGAACGGCTCCTGGTAACTTTTCAAAAAGGAAGTTTGACACTCACTAGGCGGGTGGTGAGAGACCTGCTCTGCCACAAAACACACACTGTTGGATGAAGACCAGGGAACTGGGCCGTCTGATACTGTCTCCTGGAGGGAAGAGGAGAGGAAACTGATTAAGAATAGACTATAGACAATTTAGTTACTATGTATACAATATTCAAATGAAAAGAGCAGTTTGTGTGGTGTGTTTATACTAAAAGAATTTTTGAAATGTGCATAAAAAGGAAACCAGTTCTAACACAAAGAGAACAAATTTTATTCAGTGGTTGCTATGGTGACCATACTTGCAATTCAAGTTTATTTGTATAACCAAACATCACATACAGTGTCACAGGCACCAGGGCTGACAGCCTTTATGTCAGTGGCATGTGGTCTCACCGTATGTGGGAGAGGCTCCTCTGTCTCGCTGGGCAGATCCCAGTGGCAATAGAAGACTTCTCCCAGGATTGGGTTGTAAGGTTTCTTGGCCACTGAGCCTTTCCTCCCTGCATGGAAGGCTGACAGGTACCATTTTACCACATGCACCATGCGCTCCCGGGGCTCTGGCTGCTCAGCGATACTAGAGAAAGCCACATGAACAAGTTTAACTACTTAATTTTTACTGAATTTTGAATATGTTTGAATATCTGTGTGATACACTAGTGTGCACTGATGAGAGAGTTAAATGGCTGTTACCTTACAAATAAGTCGGGATGTGCAAAGAAGTCTGCGTACATTTCTAACAAAGATCTCCTTTCTAGGATGAAGGTAGGCAGGACCACCTGTGAAATATAATGAAGGACAAAACTGTAGCTGTGTGGGTTGTTCAAAAGAAACAGTTTGAACAGATGATGTTAGTGAGTTAAAGGATAAAGGAATACTGCAGTGAGAAAAAGGCAGACAGAACAAAGGGATCATGCATCAGTGTGATACTCAGAGGTCTTTACCTTCGTGAGGTCCATGCCCAAACGGACTTGAGAGAGCAGATGCATGATGACGCTCTTGTGCTCCTCCACAGACTCCCCCTCGCCGTCATCATCGCGGTCATCGTGGCTATCAAACGGGTCTGAAGACACCAGCAGAGGGAAAGTCTCTTACTGCTGCACTAACATTAAGTTCCCTACCTTTTCAGATGTGTTAAATATCACTTATCTTTTACCATCTGATGAACCAACATGTTAGAAAAGTACTTCAAACTATAAAGTTGGTGTAGTACTAATAGGAAAAGCTCTGCAGACAAGAGTTCCTCTTAAGTGTTAAATGCAAAAAGAGGCTTAACAACTGTTGGGGGTAAAAAAAACCCAATATATTTGTATGCGTCATGTGTGCATTCCCTATTTACCTGCATCTGTGGTGCCATTGGACATGGACGAGTTGAGGGACTCGGTGGTGTCTGGTCGTTTCAACGCTGTTTCTTCATCAGTGAGGGGAGAGGCCGCTGGTGGCCCTGAAGGACTGAGGTCAACAGGAAGAGAGAGAAGAAGGAAGCAGGAGTGATAAGGAGGTAAAGAATAAGTAGAATTTCACAGGCACTTTTGTTGCAAACTTGTCGCTGACTAAGGCCGCTTTTCCAGCTTGATTTTCACTCACTCTAAGCAGCATTTTCCCACCTGAGCTGCTAAACGCTATAATTATGGTGTTGCTTTCAAGCTCTGAAGCAATACATTTATTCTGTGCTGTGTTGGCCGCAGGGAGGTGGGGTGTTACTCTACTCACTCTAAGCAGTGTTTGGGGGAAGTGCTGCTCTGGTAGAACTCGTCAGCGTCGTAGAACTCATCCTCACTGGATGAGTAGGAGAAGTCTGGCACCGAGTGCGATGGGAGGGGGATGTGAGCCGGGGAGGCGACGCCGCTGCTGGGGCCTGACGGGCCACTCCCTGACAGAGGAGGAAATAAAAGGATCAGCCGTTTGTGTGTCGTGTAAGTGTTCTCTTGCTGTGTTTTTTTAATTCATGAGGCTTCTTTAGTCTTACAGCACAAAGGTCACGGGGATAAAGTCAACATTATCTTGTTTAAGTAACACACTCTCGTTGCTGACAGCCGAGTCCAGCAGGCGGTGTACGGTAACATTAAGCTGTCTTTAACACAGTGGCTGCTTCCTCTGCAGAGCATATTGACAGTGCTCTCCAGCGTGCAGCGTTCCTCCTTAGTGCACAGCGCAGCGTTTTAATAGTGCTGCCTCAGCACAGACGACAAACAGGCAGGAACGTCTGCTTTCTCTGGCTTTTTAATCTACTTCATGTTCATGGACACAGCAAGCCGGGCTGGAGAAGCACAGTAATAATTCATACATTATTATTTCTCTTGTTCTTGTGGTTGAGTTCGTATTCCATTAGCTTCATGTAGCTTGTAAACTAAAGGACCTAACAAGGAATAATATGCTAACAAGGACACATGCCGTTGTCTCCAAACTATGTTACAAACAAACCTCGTTCTTATTTAAAACTGCTGTTTTAAGCTTAACAACTTGTAATACAAGAAGTCAGGACAAGACGTGTTTTGTGTTTGGTAAATAAATTAAATATGCTGATGAACAACAGCACCAAGCCAGGAATATAAACACAGTTCATAATATTTAATTTCTCTTGTAAAAGCATTGAGAGGAAAGAATAATTCACTGTCAATAATAGCAACAAATGACTTTTCCTCGTAGTGTCAAAGCTGATGTAATATGATTGGCGTCTTGAGTGAAGTGATCTTTCACCTGTGCTGTTGGGAGTTGGGGTCTGCAGACTGCCCATCACCGTGACGACGGGACCAACCGGTAACGTTGAGGGTCGTTGGTCTGATTTACACACCTGAGAAGCGTCTTTTGCAAAAAAACAAAACAAAACAGAGAAGCATATGAGTTATGAGTACCGAAGCTTCAAAATGAAGCCAAATAAAAACCCAATTTCCCAAAAGCTGTGAAAATGATCTCAGACGCTGCAGACAGAGGCTGCAGCTGTGAAGGGGATTACACAGTCTATTAAGAGACCGAAATTAGAACGGCCTACTTTGCAGTGTTCATTTTCACAGCATTTTTAAGCAGTCTAGTCATAGTCATCTGACCAAAATAGATATTAAATTTAGCAGGTTTTAGTCATGCTCTGTATGTGATTAAATTTACTCAATTATTTACTGACTAAAATTACTCAAGACATTATTACACTGTAGCTGAAGGACTTAAATCTGCTTTAATACAGAGCACTAACAACATATTCACTGTCACAGAGCATTATGTTTAAAAGAATTAAATGTAATCACGTAATAACCATCACAGATTAATGTGACTGGATCCTTGTATAGATCTTTAACAGCAAGGAACTTCGCTTATATCATTTTACCTTCATACACTGAAAGAAACATTTAGTACAATTATCAAATCCCTGAATAGGAAAATGTAAGCACAGATACTGAGGAGGTATTGCCTAATGATATCCATCTGTCATACTAGAACTTGCTTCAGGTTTCATTCCACTTTCCTTGATACCACAGTGAAAGATAATTTAAAATGTTGTTGAAGGGCAGAATATTGACTTTGTAGTTTTTGTTGATGAAAAAAACAACAACAAAAAAAACAGTCAGCAAACATTTTAGAGAATTTTCTGTCAACATCAACGGTGTTGGGCGAGTGGAGACATCAGTTGGAGGAGATTAAGATGTGGACATGAGGGGGAGCTGTTGCCTCCTTGAAGTATGTTACAAAACATTTGCGACCTCTCTGAATGATATTGAGTCTGTGAAGTTTATGAGTCTACACACAGACATGTTAACACATCAAGCACATGAACAACAGTGTCCCGGATGTGGCTGATACATGTATACTAGAAAGTAAGTATGCAGGCAGATGTCTAGTACCTGTGGGTAGTGTGGTCTGTGTTGGCATCGTGGTGTTAACTACAGGAGTGTCCAGAGAGGGCTGGTAGATCCCATCCACTGGGTTAATGGTGCTCTGGAGGAAAAACAAATAAATACAAGCATTGCCATCAACAAAAAAAACAACACAAACAACTGCCTCACATGGACATCTGCACGATCGCACACCCATACCACTGCCTGCTTACTTCTTTAAAATGCAGTTTAACAGACAGAAAAAAACTTGAGAAAGAAATCCAGCATTGCAAATAAAAGAAAAACCTTGTCAATATAGCTTCAGTCTTGGCCTATAAACTCTCTGCAGTCATACAGAAACATTTATTCTTTAATATGCATGACATTTATGACCAATCTATTTTAATTATAACCATGTGTACCTACATGCACACCACATTTCCTTCTGCAAGCCAGATATCGATGTAAGACCAATTCCACAGCTTGTGTATTGGTTATAGATCAGCTTAATGCTATACCTATGCAACAACATGAGCAGTGAAATAAAATATGCACTCCTCAGCAAGGGCAGATCAATTCCCTTTCACTCTATTTCCTGGAAAGAGTGGCATTACCAGATTTCATTCATCTGATCAATGAGACCAGCAACACTGCTTGAAATCCTACCACCAGCAGTACCTTTACACAATAACTAACAGCGCCTCTTGAACTCTGAGCCACCTTCCAGTCTAAAAAGGAGTTAATTAACTCCACTGGGCGGCAGACTAAATCTGTAACATGTTTTAACTCTCTGGCTCTTGATTTCCCTGTGGTAAAAATCAGTGGGGATATTCCTATCTGCAGCGGCCTGCCCTCATCAGCGCCACCTTATCGTTGTGTGTCCAAGCATTTACATGCAGGCATACATAAAAAGCAGCCTGTTGGCTCTGTGTAATGGGGTCACGGGTACCAATGACCCAACTGACAGGAACACCATCAACAACACAAGCTAAAGCAAAACCATATCGACCCTAACTCCCCCCCCAGGGCTCTTTGGTACCACTGAAATTAGATCTAGTCAGTGTCATGTGTTATCCTATATTATTCAAACTTGACCTGTAGGTGGAGAATTTTCCAGCTTTTTTTTTCTATGCAAGTTTTGATTCAGTCATTTGAGATTTAAAGGAACAGACACAATGAGTCAGTAACATGAGTGTGCTCTGACAGAAGCCGGTGTAAATACCAAGCTGCGACTGGAGAACCAGAAACAGGAACCAAAGGACCTAAAGCATGAAAAATTCCGACCAGAGGAAGAAGAGCTGTGATGTGAAGTCGAGTTGTATCCATTTTTTTCTGAATACGACTTGACAAAACCTATTTTTTCTGTGTCCAGAAAAATTAGATCATAATATCTTCATGGTCAATGAAATGGAATTTTTGATCAAAAGCAGAAAATGTCCCCCAGAGAAGCTCGGTCTGCTCCACTTGCCCTCCTGCTCACACTTCTCTCTCTTATCTCCTGAGCTTCCTGCCTCTATTCCTTCCCTTCTGCAACGCCTGATGCTCGTCTTGTCCACGTGCCTCCATGAAAGTAAGGCGAGGGCTACTAATTATAGCCAAATACAGAAATATTGGTCTGTCATGGTGGGACCAGCCAGTGGCCTTGCAAGCAGGAGAGAGAGAGAGAGTTACAGCTAAAAACGGCTTTAAGCAGTGTGTCATGATCGATATATTTATTTAAGTGAATGTAATATTAATGCAGCAGGTAGTTGGTGCAGCAGAGAAAAAAACCTAAACCAATCACAGCACATAAATGATTCTGACAAATAAACACTGAACAGGTTCCTGGTGTACTCGGTTTAAATGATTCCTGCGCTTTACGGGAGCTCCCCTGGCAGCGCAGCGCTTGAAAAGGTCGATCAAACATGCTGCAAGTATTTTAAAGTAAGGTCTACACAGTGCATTTATCATACGCTCCACATTATCAGCATACAGGCAACGTGACAGACATGTCGAAGATCTAAAGCTGCACAGATATCTTTAGCACAAAGCTTATGGCGTATAAAACATGTGGAGTTAGATGTGTAGAGAGAGCTTATGTTGTGCTATTAATACTGCGTAATATTGTACTTAACGTCTGTGAGATTAAGTCAGCTATAGGAGCAGCGCAGGCCTATGAATCCCCCGGTGGGATTCTTGCATCAAGGCTCACACTGGAGGTTTTCTGTGTGTTACTCCTTTATCTACAAACCATTCATATTACGGTTCAAAGAGATTTCCAAAGTGCTAAAAGTGTTTGGATAGATTTTTTTTTTTTAACCTTCCAGGTAGCCACTGAGTTCAGTTCATTGTAGAGTGGTCTGAGCTGAATATATATTTAATTTGCACCACAGTCCTCACCGTTTTGTCACTTCCATTTTAAAAGGTCACCTTCCCCTCTTCCTGTCCAACCTTTGTATTTGCATACATCTCACCCCCCCCTAAAAATATCACAAGCTATGCAGTCTGGAAATCAAACAACAAGCAAACACGGACATGCATGAAAAGGTTTTTGAGTGTCTGGTTGTTTTGTCCATTTTACAGTGTTGTTTGGCTGGTCAGTGTTTCCTTAAACAACACCAGTCAATGTCACCTACCACATGACTTTGATGGGTCCTTAAGAAGACTACATGTTTACTGCGACGGATTATCTAACCATTGCAAGTTAATATTCACACCATAATGAAAGGAATGGAAAGCAATACGCTACTGTAGGATAGGAAATCAATCTAAAGCTTAATAAAGTAATCACAACATTAAGTGCTCGTGACTTGACGTGCAAAACTACGTACGGCCCCTTAAAATGAGGACAGGACACCTGCAGAGACAGTAAAGTGCTCACTGGGTGGCCTTCCAGCTATTAGTGCTCGATGGTTCAATAAGCAGGCAGTGTGTACACTATAATCAATGGTGAATTAGTTGACTCTAATTAGTGAGTGAAGTGAAGTGCAACGTCCTCTCATATACAGACATGCACAGGAACTGAGCTACCACACTGTACCAAACAGTTACCACCGACACGGTTGGGTGGCATAATAAAGTAAGTATCTATCTATCTATCTATCTATCTATCTATCTATCTATCTATCAAAACACACACATGTACAGTCTATGAACACATACATATTCTGCAACAATGCGCATTATTTGTGAACACATACACATTATGAACAATGAAGAAAAGAATAGTTCCCAACCCATGTTAAAAAGAATTTAAATCTCAGATGAAATCAGATGAAATTATTAACATAATCAAGAGGATAGTGGTGGCAGACATGAGGGAAAGAGCTTGAGATAGAGCCGATCTCCAAATTAGACTGCATGCACTAAAGAGAACTGATTCATCTGCTTTTCTACAGTGTAGAGTAAAATTAAGCAGGAAAAGAAAGTTAGCAATTTGTTTGATTTGAATTTGTTTTGTCATGGACGGAGAATGTCAAACTTACTATAAGTCCGTTTGCGTGTTGCTGTTCGTTACTTTGGTCCTTAAAATTTTAAGAAGACAATGTTAGACTTCTTGTGTAGGAAGTTTCAAGAGTCATTTCATAAAGCATCCTGAGCATCTGTGGTGTAGAGAGCAATGAGGTCCATCGCTCTCATCACATGTAGTAATCCTTTCATCACATGATAAAATCCTCAGTCACTTTTATAATCAATAAATACATGATAGACCCATCTGTCACCTACATGTTTTAGAGTTTTATTCATGAGTACAAGTGCTCTGAGTCTCACCTAAACCCACATGAAGCAGAAATGATTGCTCCATTTCCTTTCAAAAGGGCTGATAGGAACATGTGATGAAACGAGTACCGGGCTACACCCTCATCAACCACCGACCCAGCTAGCAACTGTAAGCAGGGAACTACCCCAGAGACACACACAAGGTGACACACAGTGCACTCCAATGTGGTCTTCATGATTAAGGTGAAATGTCAGAACAAGCTACTGAGAGGTGAATCAAACAGATGTGTTTACCTTGGCAATTTGCAGAAGTACAATACAGTGCTTGATGGACTCTACCATACTCTAGAAGAAAAAAAAAAGACAGAAAAGGAAATCAATAACTAGGAACTTACTGACATCAAAATTCAAAGACAGGAAGGAAAATGTGTTAAGTTCTAACTTACACAAGTAGTCTCTTTCAAATTTTCAATTTTCTGAAAAGACAAAAGAAAACAGGCTGTAAAAATCCAACAGCAATTTAAAAAACAAACACAAGGTTCAAAAAGCCAAAGTGCAGCTGCAACCGGTTTAACAGCAAATGAAGCACAACTAGAAAAAAAGGTAATGATCTCTGACTGGACTCTTGACTGGACTTTTAGCACTATTGAAATCTGCAAGACAATTTTCTATACTGAAGATATGTGTGATATTGAGGTGACAATGTGATAAAGAAGTCAAAGTGACCAAAAGTGTTGCTTTTAGCGAGGAAGTGAGTCACACAGCTGATATCAAAAAAACAAAAAGCTACTGAGACACCCTGATACTGACCTGCTTCCTCCTATAATCCTCTAAAGGATCACTTGCTAAAACATTAAATTGGCTTAAGTAGACTGAAACTGCTCAAGAAAAGATAAAATTGTTACTAATGTCACTACTTTTATCAAGTATAATTATAATGGTTCTAACAACGGTTCTTAAATTACATTGTCTTTATGTTTTTAATGCACAGACATACTCTTGTGAATGGGCCACACTATGGTGCAGCTAAATGCGGCTGGAAATCTTGGTATTATGTCTCTAAATTACATTACATGTATGTACACTCTTATAGTAGTGTACAATTTTCTTTTGTTTAATTAAGCACATTGAAATGCATTTTTTGTGTGAAAGGTGCTATATATTTTAAGTTTAATATTATCATAATATATGATATGTATAAGATAATTAATTAATATGAAACTGTTTTGCTGGCTTCCCAAATAAGAAGACTTTCTTGAAATTGTTTTCTCATTAAATATGCAGAGATAATGTATGCTCATCTTTTAGCTGATGCAACACCTTTAAAAATAATCTGACTACTGCAGATATCAATAGTCTGTCTGTCACACTGGCAGCTATCATTTGTTCTTTCTCAGTGCCATGTGTCGGCCTGCTTCCCCTGCTGTTAGCCTCGGCTCTAATGACAGCCAGGACAGCGGAACAGAGAGCAGAGGCACAAGGACAGAGCAGCACTGCTGGTACTCACTCTGCGTGATTCATCCTCTTTGCAGTCCTTGATCTTCTCATCAAACAGCTGTGTGAGAGTGACAGAGAACAAGAGATGAGAAGGGGGAAAAAAAGAGAGATGGAATATGAGCTAAGATGGGTCCACAGTCAAATTAATCTGTACAGATGTGACTTGAGATAATGAGGCAGCGAGCTTTTCCTGCTTAGGAAGGACACTTGCAGTATTTTCATTAAGACTGTGTGTCTGAGACAATGTGCTGCTGCTTCTCTAAATATCTGCTCAACCACAAATCTTAACTTCTGCTTTGTTACAGAGAAGAGTGAGAACACAGAGGACAAAACTCAGGAGCAGAGATGAAATATGAAGGAGGTCATGACATAGATACAAATGCATGACATACTGTAAGTGTAACATACATTTCTAGATTTTTGGATAAATTTTAAGTGGCAGTTTTGAATAGATTATTTTATGCGTGGTGATTATTTCAAATGTATTGTTTTACTTCTGGGACTTTGCCCAAAGAAACACTAATAATGCAGATATCCTATATTTCTCATACCTACATCCAAGTGTGAAATATAGCAGAAGAGCTGATGTGGTCAGCTAGGTTGTTAGGTTGTTTCTACATGGAGTCCTACCTTTAACTGGTCAATCAGAATCTGTAGGTAGGCGTCAGCTTCAGCTAGCTTCTTGTCAAAATCTTGGACACTTGGAACAAATCCTGTCTCGGCCTCCTGAGGAAGAAGGAGACAGCAGAGCATTAGTGCAGCCCGACAAACGAAGGTCAAACGCCACACTTGTATTTGCATATTCAAACTAAACTACACAGATGCTACAAATAATCCAGGCCATGTAATCACATATTATCTATTCATAGAAAAAAAAAGAGCTTGTCTCTGTCACCTCCCGGCCAGGTAGGCTTTGTAAACAGTTGCACAAAATGGTGGACAGAAACATCAACAGCTCTGGAGAATCTTCCAGCAACGTACTGTACTGGGGTACATATGAATACTATTGTTTAAAGGCTAGCCTACATAAAAGGCCAGCAGGTCAGTCTGCCTGCCTGGAGGCCAGTGCATTTCAGGCTTCAACAAAACTGAATCAAGGAAGCCAAGGCTGGAGAGAATTTAGTGTGGAAATCAGTTGAGATGCACTCAAATCATTGTTTGTTAATTAGCTTGCCTTAATAGCCCCCTCAGAAACACACACGCACACACACACAAACCCGGACACAGATAATTTCATTACATAATATCCATTAAAAGGTCATTACTAGACTATTGGCAGAACAGACGTGACCGGGCATCTGTCTCAATCTGTCTGAGCTCACCCAGAACAATCCAGTTGGCTCTGACACAAAACTAAAAAAACAGGAAAATGAGCAGATAAATGTGTGCACCGACAAGACTTCCTTCAAAAAAAAATAAATCACCCCATGTTTAACGCTGGAGGGACACTCCAGCGTTAAACATGACAATGACAACACAATAACTCCCTCTACGTCAAGCAAGACAAATAAGTAAGATGACTAACACAGCGTGTGTCAGGACAATTTACCCAAACACAGCAGTCACTCTGACATGGAAAAACACAGCGCACAACACAGAAAAGCAGAGAGAGTAATAACAAAACTGAAATTGACTGTCAGTCCCGTTAGAAAATCAAGCTCTTATCAAACCGTGTATGGTGTTACCGCTGCTTTGCATTTGCTGTGTCGCACACCGCTGGTGTGTCCTGAGTTTGAGGGTTTTTTCCTTCCTGTTAAAGACAGCCTCACAGGAACGTGAAGAAAAGCCATTAACAGCCGAACACTGTTAGCGGCTGAGACCTACCACAGTTTAACTGTGAAAAACATACTGGCTTTACAGAGAACAAAGTCTGAGTTAACTCAGCAGCCATGAAGCTAGCAGTTCACTGGCCAAACTTCCTGAAAGGAGCAAAGGTACTTCTACTGTTCGCGTGACTGCAGAGTGTAGCTGGCCAAATGAGAGCCTGAGCAAAAATCAAAATCAACAAACAATATCGATGTCAATATTAATGTCTATCTGCTGCATCAATGTGTGTGTACACAATGTGTTCATGCCCTTTTTGGAAAGGTACAGTCATTCTAGTGCCAGGAACTTGCCACATCCGGTTTTTACGGTGGAAAAACAACAGTTTATCAGGAAAAGAGCTCTTCTCTTTCTAGCGAAGCATTACATCATGATCATTTTTACTTGAAGCCGCCAACAAAACAAAAACATATACATATACATACACAGGTGCCTGTATAAACACAAGGAGTGGGCTCAAGACACACCTTTCATCACAATCCAATATAAAAGCACTGCAATATATCTGATATATAATCTTAAAATTTTATAGTGAAGTGTTGCCAATTCCCCTATAAATACTGTGGGAATTAACTGCATCTGCACAATCATATTCTAAAATAACATAAACATCTCATAACATAATGGAATTGAATAGAGAAACACAAAATACAGCTTACAATCTGAAATAAAACCTCGTTGATAAAGAAAATGAAACATATGCATCTAAAAAGTAATATTTACTACAGTTTATATTATACTGTATCTATACAGTTCAACTGACCATCTTTGCATAATAGGACTAAACAAATAAATAAGACAGAGCCCCTATTATTACATAGAGAAAAATATCAACAATATTTTGTCAATACACATAGTGGAGGGAAGTGATTTTTTACAGACAGAGCAGATAAGTTTGGAAGTGGAAAGTCAGAGGCAGGTGGTTGGTTTATAAACAGCTACTGTATCACCACGTCATCGTGTTCACTTCTTCACCGTTCCTGAAATATTGCCAGATGTCTGCCCCTCGACTCCCACTCATTTCCAGCAGTGATTATGCATCCCTGTTTGAGTGTGTGTGACATAGTGGGAATATTTTAAAGCAGCTTGCAAAGTCTCACACATAAACACTCACAAACACACACAACCAACCGAGACTCTATAAACAACACGAGCTTCACCCCCCCCCCCCTCCCCCCCCTTTCTATTTGTCTTTCCACGCAATGTGACCCACTTTAAAATGCTGCTGCCCCAGCAGCGCACTGCAGCCGTTAAAGTTCTTGCTATGGTGCAGTGGCGTGTTTTTGTGTGTGTGTGTTTTACTTACTGGGTGCCTCGCTCCAATGGACATGCTGCGCTAAACCTTGTACATCTCTCCCATCAGGCCCTTTAGCCTGACTCAGGATCTTTTCTCTTTCTCCGTTAATTCTGTTTTTTGGTCTGGTCAAGTTAGCGTTCTTTCACCCTCCTCCCTTCCTCTCCTTCTCCACACAGAAATAGAAAACAAACTCCTCCTTTTGCTCTCCACTGCAGTATGCCTATATAACCACAGCAGCCGTCAGACTCTAGGTTAGCTGGGCAGCCTTTCAGGCTACAGTTTATCCTCCGGCAGCAGTTATCAGCAGAGTGTTTGGTATGAGGCAGACAGAGCTGAGTTAATCCAGGACCCTCCCCTGGCAGGAAAGGCACACTTCCTCTCACGCAGGCAGAAGAGAAAACACACAAAGCAGCAGCAAGTGCTGACAGGGACAAGCATTAACAGCGACTCCCATTGGCTGAGGCAGCACAGGCAGATGTTTGGTTGATCAAGCAAGCGGGTCTCCGATTGGTTAAAGCTAGGTCACATGATCCTACGACAGCAGCATGCTAACACCGCAGAAGTGTGTGTATGTGTGTGTACCAAGCAAGCAGGCACACGTAGCACATCAGAAGGATTTGCCACAGAGGGAGGGAAGGCAGAAAAAAAGGAAAAGAAGGGAGGGGGAGCAAATAAAAAGGTTGGTCACAGGGGTGAAAAGGAGGAGGGGATGGTTAGGAAGAACTGCATGTGGGTGATGATGGGAGGGGACAAGGAGGAAGAGTTTAGGGAAGAAGGTTGGCTAAAGAAACAACTGGAGGGCAGGAGGAGCAGGAAAGGCAACCGGCCGAGACACTTGACACCCATAAAGCATTGAAACACAAACAAAAGGGGACAAAAACAAGTCAGTAGATCAGGAGATCAGCAGTAAAACAAACAGGGAAACTGTCTTTCCATAAACCTAAGTAGCAAGCTCCTGTCCAGTCCAAACTAGCCACCTATTGCCCTAACATCCTGCATTTATGATTACATGGATGACACCGTTATTTCCATTAACACTGACAAGACTCATCACAGGCTCTCAACTGCTTTGTTGAGCAAAACAAAACACAGAGCTGATAACACCACCCAAGATGCAAAGTCCATTTAAAGCCATTATATCAGTATATAGTGTGTAAAAATTTCACAATGGAAGTTATCTAAAATCTGAATCTTTCCCTGACTAAGGGCATCCAAATTTGCACACCAGTCATTTTGTCGACCATCTGTACGAGTTTATTCTTCAGGTATTAAACCAATAATAGCATGTTTGCTTATGCAAATGGATGATAAATAGTAAAACTGTAAACATTAGATGCTGACATAGAAATTTGCATAAACAAGTGAGCAAACATCAAGGGGCCCCACAGCCAAACGATTTTTTCTTGTAACTATACTGGATGGATTAGACACACACACACACACACACACACACACACACACACACACACACACACACACACGAACATGTGTTTGGCTACTTACCCGGAGCTGAAGGGTGTGACGGAGGATGGTTCCCTCTAAGGCGTGGATCCACTTCTCCCGCTCGTCTGCATCTCGGGCTGAGGGCAAAAGCATACAGACACACCCAGTGAGCCATGTTTTCCATGCAGACACCATCAGCAGCCATTACACTTGTGTTACATACTAATGATACCAGGACACAACAGTGAGATGACATGAGTGCTGGTGACGTATTGATGAATACTGTGTATTCATCTCAATAAGAAAACTTTGTTTCATCCAAATTGACCTAATTCTGCTTAACCTCAAACTCAGAGCTTCGTCATCAGATGTGCAGTACATGGAGTTTCGCAAATAAGACTTATTACAATGACTATAACCATGAGTGTTATTTATACAGCACATTTTATACATTTGAAAGCCAAATTATATGCTTTACAAACGAAGCAAACAACAAAAGATAAAAAACAAGTTAAGTAAAAATCAAATAAAACAAATAGAAACAGATATAAATCAGTAAATAATAACTTCCTGGATGCAAATCAAATGCAGAAAGATGTCTACAACTTTCCTAAAATGTTTACATACACTCTTAAATTTCCTTAAATCTGCAGTGCGGAACTTTTGTCACCCCCTTCTGGCAGTGAGAGTAATTACACAAACACTGTCAACATCATCGCCGCAGACCCATGACGTATTTTACGCGAGCCAGTCCCCACCCTGGCGATAAGAAGTGGTTGGGGCGCATTGTGGACGGTCTGCCCTGGTTGACAGTCGCAAACCAATCATTGCTAGTTGACGTAAAATCTGGTGTCTGTGTCACCACAAACACCAGATTTAAAACCTCGATAATGCGAAATACAGAGAGATTTACCCAGTGGTGATAGGCTTAATCAGCATTGTGTGAACTCGTTTGGTAAGGGCTTGAATGTAACGGACGTTCTTTTATATGTAAAAGTCCCGCACTGCAGCTTTAAATCAGAGGATCTCTAAGCAAGGTAAGTTAGGGCTATTTCTAAGCTTAAATGGCTACAATTTAGCAAACATTTAGCTGTGTTAATGTACTAAATAAAATCAACTGGGCTGGCCTGTCAACTTGTTGGTTAGTATTCATCCAAATTTAAGTACAGTATGAACTTTAATCAGAGCATCTAATTGTGAGCGTAGCTATATGTGACTGTGCCTAAATATAGTATCATTTTTAAATTATTTAAATCAGGCAATATCTGACCAAATACACAAACACTAAGACAGAGAGATTTGAGCACTCACATTTTTGATGGGTGGAAAAAGGACTCAAAGTATTGAGCTTTGACAACCAGCCCTATGATAGTGAGGAGTGGCTCAATATCAAAAGAATCTATACTTGTATGATCCTTGTAAAAATCCTGAGTTAAAGCTCCTTCAAAGTAGTGAGGCAGCACTGTTTTTTCCAGACGGAGCCTTTGGGGTGGTTGTGTGAAATGGAGCAGGGCGAGGCTGCACCCTCAGAGCAAAGACAGAGAACAAACAGACTGCCAGTGACATTAAACAGTGACCCGATACAGGCCACAACACGTGCATCACACACGTTCAGACTGCAAAAGGCACATGCATGGTTTTTTGGTGCCAGTAGCAAACAAAGGTACAATATGTGGTCCTCTGCCAAGACACTGAAAGGACTGAAATGGACTCCACTCTGTCAGGTTGTAGCATGTTTGCAGGAGCAACATACTGTATATTAAGAAGTGTACTGAGAAGGTTTTCACTTCTTGCATGGAGACTAGCTTTATTACTGCTACTGAACTGTATATAATGGCAACAGTTGACCCTATACTAAAATTATAAGTCTAAAAGCTGTGAAAAAAGAACTTAACATAAGATATATGCCACTGAATTAGTCATTTTTAATTAAGCTGGAAACAAGACAGTACAGCAGATGAATAGCTGTGCTAGCACAGAGCCTGACCAGTGCTACAGCAGAGAAGCTTTTAAAGACATTAAAAAAGTAGCTGAAGCTCAGGCCAATCCACTCAGACAGCGCCTCGCTGGCCTCTCATTTTCCCCTCAGCCAAACAGACTCTTCAGGAGGAAGAGATTACTGTGGTTACTGTTGTTTAGCTCTATTCATGACAGAAGAGAGGTAGCACCGGGGCCATTCAACAAAAAATAATACTGTAACTGTATAAGTTGTGTCACAAGTCCAATCTTTGTCCGAGTATGCGGCTAACACGTACACTGATTTATTTTCCCTGTCCGTTGATATACTCAACAAATCTGCAGCCTATCTGCCATTCAGTTAGCCAGTAGGCCAGTCACATGAGGGAACACACCGCAAGTCATGACAGAGGCTGTCATCTGATGAGAACCTCCTTTGTTAATCTGCAGGGTTGCATATTCAACAACCAGCAAGTTATTTGTCATTTAAACATTTACTTGTCCTGATATAGAAAAGGAGAGCAGGACAAGGTGAAGTTAGAGAAGTGGAAAATATATAATAAGATTAGGGTAACATATACAACAGTCTGAGCAGTGAGTTACTGGGCGTAACCCAGAAGTTACTGACGTTAAGGTTTCCATATTAAAAAAAAGACCTGGGACGAATTCATAATGTGCTTATTTAAATTATTTAAGTATCTAGAATATGTCCCTTTCATTAATTTTCTGTCATAGGAAATAATACATGAGGAGATTTCCCTGATATCTAAGTTTACAGTGAACACTCTCTGTTCCTTCACAATAAGAAGGGTTTATACAGGCTCGGTACGTGCTATTCTGCAGCACTTATCAGATTTAATAGCACAACAGAAGGGGCAAGAGTCTAAAAGTCACTAAGTTATGTTTTTTCTCCTGCACAAACCTGACATAAACAACACTCTGGAGTTTTATGATGTTGTTTGAACCCTCTTAGGGTGTAACACTGTCTCACAGTCCAGCCTTAACTCGGGTCTGTCATTACAGAGGAAGGTAAACCGACTAAACCCATTACTGTAGGAGGCTCTAATGCAGAGAGGCACAGCAAGGCCATTAGGAGAACATGCACATACAGACACTAAACTTCACACACACACCTTATTAAGAATTACAATCAGACTTAGGTAGATATTTGATGAAGATCCATGATACATACAATGGCTAAAAAATAAGATACTTTAAAATAAAGTAAAATAACAACAACAATAAGATACTTTAAATTAATGCCAAATGAAAAACACTTTCAACATACAGAGCTAATACAGTGTCTGATACCAGAGCAATGTGGGTACATTTGCTATAGAGTATGTGTTAATGTAGTTTTTTCACAAGAGGAAATCAAAGTAATATCTTGAAAAAATAAACACTACCAGAATCAACAATAATGCATATAATGTACCTGATTGGTACCATGGAAGTTCAATAGACTGGACAGCTGAAGGACAATCTGTAGCCACCAAATAGTCCAAAAAGAATCTAAAGAATGATTTTACTTGAAAATGCAACATACCTGACACTACATTGCAACTGCAAATGTGTTTTGGCACCAGGATTATACGTGCCTCAAATTCCAAAGATCCATTTGCTCCTCTTCTTATTTACCCTTCAGAAGGCTGAAAACTTTTACAATCTCTTTACAGTATGCAGTCAATCTCTCAACAGCTCTTCATCATTTCAGCCTTTTTTGATTGCATTTTTTTCACATGTGAATGCAGTAGATGTTACATGTTTGTGTGTTTGCCACTCTGGGGGAAATGACTGTGGCAACTTCCATGTACATGTCCTGTACTGATTTTTATCTTCATTTCATTGTTTCATCTTCTTGTTTTTGGCTTATTCTGTACATGCATTTTGAAAAATGCTATAGCAATATGCAAAAACATACTTGGCCAATAAAGCTGATTCTGATGAGAAATAGTATTATTTATTAGAGATACACCAACATATTGGCATACTATAGGCATCAGCTGATTTCAACTTGGAAAAGCACTATTGATATTGGCCCTGTGTCATGTTTACACTCATACTTAACTGTAAAACCAGCAATTTTGTGGTCAACTTATATGTTATATGTTCATCCTTCTGCCAAATTAATCATAGAATAATGACATGCCTGAAAACTGTTTCTTTTTACCAGTGGGTTGTTTCTTTGACAGGTTATCAACCAGACAACCATCTTCTATCCCCAACTTATATCTGGCAGAGTTCACTGGTTACAACTTAAGCAGTTTGTGTACATAAATGAAGATACTTGAAGTTAGAGTGGAAGAACCTATACAGAAAGGATATTTTGGCATGGTCACCTAGACTACATGTACAAAGTGCCATCATAGTTGAGAAAATGGAAAGACAATGGCGACAGATACATTATCCAGACTAACAGACTAGTACAAGGTAGTATCCCAAACCCATGGGTTATCCTCCCCTCTCTGTGGTCAGGGTATCCATCACAAACGTTTTCCTTTCTCCAAAATGCCTCTGTGAATTATTCATCCCTCTTCTCTCTACTTCCTCCTCCTGCAATCTTCAGACAAGCTGATGAAATGCTCCAGTGGGAGGGTCTGATGCTCTGGACTGCTACCTGTCAATACTACCCAAACTGTGGTACACCATTCCAGGATGAATATAATCTCTAGTCAATACACAGTAGTAATATTGTCTTAATGGGAATACCAAGTGTTCAATAGTTTGCTCCTTTAATCTTGATGTGTCCCTTAAAACAAGACCAGACACAGTCCTGAAAGTGGTGAAAAATGGAGACCAAGGTGAGAAATTTGAAAAAGGAAGAGAGCAGACACAGGAGTTGAGGAAGGACCCTGGAGAGAGGAGATGAGAGAGAGAGCGAGGTGGTCTCTCATCCTTGTTTGACACTCTCTGTCAGGCTCAGTGGGCTGACAGAGAGAGGGAGGAGGAGACGAGATTGATAGCTACTGTGGATGAGAGGAGGCGAGTGAGAGCAGACGGGGGAAAGAGGAAAAAGGGGAAGCTAAAGGGCTCTCAGGCAACTCTGATGCACCGCCGGGGGAGAGGAGATGATGAATAATGGATGCTCCTCTAAATAGAAAGACAGTACAGAGCTGCTCTCCAGGCGAGCACAGTGGCCGGCCGGCTCAGAACTACACTTCACCCTGTCAGCTGGACCGTCCCATAAGAGCACCTACTGTGCCTCAATCTTGCATCATATCATGAAAAACACTTTGATAATGGGCTGTATATCAGCAGATGTGTAATTAGACATTTAAATTCCAGTAAATGGAATCTGTCTATCCCTGGTGGTTTTCTCTTGACAGTAATGCTCAACATCCATACCTTACACACACACACACACACACACACACACACACACACACACACAGACACTGCTGTGAATCCTCTGAGACATGTTAAGAACAGGATCATTTTACAGCAACGGAGAAATCTCCTCTGCCCAACATCCTGTGTATCTCCTGATATGCAAGCTAACAGTTGATGGATCCAGAATGTCATGTTCGGCACGCATTTAGTGCCAATTTTCTGCCCATTCGTCCAGCGGTAACACGTGAGACAGCACAGCGGTCCTCTGGGTATCTGAACAGCAGATGTGTCTTACAGTGACATTTTATTGTTTGCTCACAAACAAAAAAGATGATCACGGGGGTAGAAATATGAGGCAAAGAATCAGATTGTCCTGTGCAACTTGCTGCTTTCAGAGATAATTTATTCCCACACTGTTGCTTTAGCTTATCTAACAAAAAGCAGAAGGAAATATTTAAATTTAACATAATCTTTGCATATTCTAACATCTTGTAGCATTGCACCATCATATTTATTACACGTATTGTTTCGTCTTTGCTGTCCATGTTGCCTATTCATGCCAGCTACGCACCCTGGCAGAAATTTATTTCCCTCATTGATTGCAATAATGGAAGTTTTTGAATAATAATTTGGACTCATTAAATGAACATATCATTTGCATACATTGCTGTTCCCTCCCTTATAAAGAAGTCTCACAGACTCAGCTAATTCAGATAATATCCACCAACAACTGAACATACAAAGTTGAATGAATGCACCTTTAACTGAGGTGCTACAGACAGACTGTGACCACAGAAAGGTCCAGAATAAAAGGAAACAAACACATCTCTATGGGAAAATGTGCAAACAATTATCACCGTCCTGAGGATGGCAGGATGTTCCAGTGATCAAGTAGGCCTACAAGCACCAGTAAAAACAAACATCTTTTTCTAACTAACACACCTAGTCTGTACAAACATTCACGTAATCTAGGACACCGCTCTTCTCTTCTTAATAATTCCTCACGGCCGACAGCTGCTTTACACTCTACTATCACACTGCTCTGAACTGTCCTTGAACCTCAATAACAAACCCATACACCGGGACGCTATAGAACACGCTGCTCCACCCTAACCGAAGATCCCAGAAGACAAACAAACAACGCCTCCTCTCGAGCCTGTCATCCGGGACTGGCATGCATGCGGACCAAGAGACGTGCACGGTTTTCTCCTTACCCTTTCGTTTGTAGAACCACAGCATACAGCTTCGGAACACAGACATGGGAGAGGGCATGGAAGAGGTGAGAGGGGCGGGGGGCCCATGGACTGTGGCAGGTGACGGTGAAGGGGGGGTGGTGGTGGTGCTGAAGTGTGAGGGGTTTGGTGTTGGCAGTGGGGGAAAAAAATGGATACAAATGGACAGATGGAAGATGAAGGAAAAATGATGGAGGTTAGTTAAAGACCTGGTGAAGTGACAGAGTAAAAAAGGGTGTCTGTGGTGTACTGGACTGGACAGCTTCCTGTCAAAAAGGAGGGAAGGGTTGGCACGACGGGAGGGGGGGGATGCTGTAGCTGGGAGCCAATCCTGTCCCTATGGAGTGACTGGTTGTTAGATAGCGAGCCGTGGCGGCAGCAGTGTAGCGAAGGGCGAACAGAAGCAGCAACCAGAAGAGACCTGAGCTCAGCTTCCAGCTCAGCAGTATTCCCTTATTATTCCCAGAGGCTCAACTGCAGAGACACACAAGCAGCAATCTTCCTCCTCAGCCACAGTCGGGAGGGCTGAGGGGAAAAAAAAAAAAAAGCCTTACTTGCTTGCACTGTTCCAGAGGAATCTGTCTAGCTTGCAGTGGAACAAACCTTGTTTATCTACAGAAATACGTGTCAGTCCAACTTCACAGAGCTAAAAGACGTTCCACAGGATAGAAGAAAAAGCTCAGATGCACACAGCACGCTTTGACATTGTGTAGATGTCTGTGTGCATGTGTTTCCTGGCATTAGAGCAGACCAATCCAAGTCTTTTAAAAGGCGGGGAGGGAAAGAGGAGTGAGTAAGAGACGGAGTGAGAGAGAGAGAGAGAGAGAGAGAGAGAGAGAGAGCAAAGGAACAGCAGGGATGGGTGCAAAATCACAGAGAAAGAAAGCCAGAGGCAGAGAGTAGAGAAGCAGAGGCATAAAGAGGACAAAATGAAAAGCGGGACATCTCACCTTGGAAATGGAAAGTCTTCTGGTCCACAGTGATGGTGAATGTGCTGTCGTCCTCGTCATCGATGCCGATAACAGCTCCCTGGGCAGAGAGAGAGAGAGAAAGAGAGAGACAGAGAGAGAGAGAGAAACAGAGAGAGAGAGAGAGAGGAAAAAGCAGGCAGTCAGACAGCGGGACACGTCATGCTCCACTTTCCATTTCTATCCTCATGCCCTCCACATGTTCCTGCAACCCTTTACTGGGTCTCTTTTGCGTATTACCCTTGGTCCAACTCAGCACCTCACTCTCTCGCCTCGTTCGAAAGCTTCATCTCCTCTTGCCTTATCATCTCTTTCTCATAAGAACTCTGTTTCTCTCACACACACAGACACACACACACTCAAGTGCAGCCTTTTGGAACATGGGAGAGAAGAAGGGAGGGGAGGATAAGGGGGAGGAGGAGGAGGAGGAGGAGGAGGAGGTGGGATTTGGGAGAACGAAAGGAGGAGAAAGGCAGGGAAGGGTGGAGAGAAACAAACACTGGGGACCAGCAGCTACAGCAGCCAACGGGAGGGAAAGAACTGCAGAGAAAACGGCCTACTGACTTGCTGGGACATTCGCTCCTAGCAACAGAAACTGGGTGTGTGACTCAGAGCTGCCTAATACAGAAAACCTGCAATTAATAAAAACAAAAACTACATGGGTGGACAAAATAACAAACTCCTGTAAATATCTTGTTACCCAACCCAATAGCAATGCAATAAATACTACTTTTATGAAACTTAAAATGTGTTTGTTACAGTTCAGACTGTAAAGGGGTGTAGACCAAACTCTATGGTCATTCCTGAGGATTTAGTTTGTGTTGTTGTTGTATTGTATTGGATTATATTGTCAGTTTGTGCAGAGAGATACAAATCCAAGTCCAAACTAATGGACGATGCAAAGTATAGTTAAGTGAACACAACTCTTTACAACATTAACATATTAATTCACCCCTTTCACTCAAAAACAAACATACCATATAGTGAATTCCAACATGTTAGAACTGACACATCACACAACGATAACAAGCAACAGCTCTAAAGAAAGTCCACAGATCGTAGTGACTTATTTCAGAAACACTTAAAAGAAATCTGGTATGCACTGTATCTTGTGGTGCATCATATTAATGAGGCTCAACAAATTAATAACATGAGATCAAACTGGGATATTCTCAGAACGCTTCTTTTTTTTTTTTTTCTTCTGAACCTCTCAAGATATCTTACAGAAAAGCCCCTACTATCAGAGACAAGTTGACCCACAGTTGGCCTCCAACTAAATGGAAAATTAATGGTTTAAAAGATGACAAATGCATGAATGGAACATAACACATCAATCTTATGTATTTCAAAAGAAGTGTTTTTCTATTACAAGGACGGGCAATAAATCTAAATATTATTAATCTCACTCCACTGTCCTTGTAAGTGTTTCTACACCGACTGAAGGAATTGACTGAGTGGGTGAACATAATGATCTTTTAATGGTGGAAGAAGTAGGATGAGTCCTTTACCAGAGGGAGACAGAGAAGTCTATTGTTTTTTTTTTAAATTTAATGCGTTTGTATATCCGGGTCTGAATGACAGACATAGAAACCCTTTTTATAAACATTGTTCATGACTGTTTGATTTGTTAAGTCATTATTTTCAATATGTGATAATGTGAATCTGTTATATATGTTATGTGATGGAATAACACTTCCAGTCTATTGTCTACATAATAAAATGGGTGTAATCAGCATTTTTATTATCTCTGCTCTGATGCACTCATTGTACAGAACCATGTTTCTTTTTGCTGACCACATAGTATAGCCTCATAAATCAGTGTATAGTTCAACATGTCCTCGACAGTATCCCTTAAAATGGATGCACAAAAGATAATGATTAATTAAAGGGATGCTGTAGTGCACTGTTTTATTTTCCACATATTTCTTATTTTTTAAACTTTTTCATTTGGAGCAACTCTTACTGTATGTCGAAGTTGAATAATTTGACTCAATGAAAAACTTAAATGCCTTGTGCCACATGAAAGTAATACACTAACAACGTGTATAACACTATGGTTTCTGGTTATAGTGTTAATGCAAAGCAAGTCTGGTCTAGACCACAGATAAAGCCTGTGGGTAAAAAAATCACTTAGAAGAAACTGAAACTAGGGTTGTACAATATACGACACAGGGATCAGGATTTGATAGAAGCAAAGTTTCTAACAACTAAAAAACTGTCTATGATAAGATGAGTTTGTTTTTCCTTAGGCATAAAATGTGCATAACAGCTTAACAATTATTTATCTTTTTATAATTTGTTATTTTGGCCAAGTCAGCGTCTAGACCTCAGAGGGCGCTTAAGCAGTTTTTGAAGGAAGAATGGATGAAACTGCAGAGTCCCGATGTGCAAAGCTGACATACCCACATAGACTAGAGGCTGTAAACTGTTGCAAAAAGGGCCTCTACTAAATTATATTCAGTTAAATTATTATATAAAATTGTATTGTTTTGTGTTTTATATTTTTAATTAACTTAGATCAACTTATAGAGGTTGTTTTCCATTGTAATTGATGAGATTTAGATGATATTTTGATACATTTTTCAGGCTCCATGGTGTGTATCATGAAATTTTTTTGTTATATTGTTGTACTCCTAACCGCAACGTGTGACACATGACTAAATCATACTAGATCCTCTTTTCATGTAGTTTCAGAAGATACTTCCTCCCTTCAGTGGAACATAAAGCAACATTTTCAGGTGTCTCGTAATGCCCTCTGGCCTCAAACAGGTGTGGTGGGATAAAATGTGGCAAACACCACTGCTTCTGTTCACTCTCATGAGAAACATCACCTCCTTGATTTTATAATCAGTGCTCTAAAGTCAGAGTGACTGTGAGGCGTCTAAAAGTTAACAATGACTTGTTAGGAATTCAGATGAGGAAGAAAACAACATCTGGAGTTCAAGTCCAGCTCTACTTTGGCTTTTACAAAAGGTTGAGGTCACAAGAGCGAAAGCAAAAGTAAAGAGTAAAGAAGGCATCATAATGAGATTTCATCCAGAAAACAGCAAGCAGAGACAACAGAAAAAGTATTGAACATGAAGTTTTACAGTAGCTGTTGGACATAGATAACTGTTTTAAGTCTTCATTGCCCACAAAAGCTCAGTTTCTTTACTACTCACACACACATTAACATCCTACACTCTGTGATGACAAGAGTTGTCATCAAGTCACTATAAGATGTACAGTAAACACAGGACAGGGACAGACAGACAGACCTTTGCTCTGATTTTTTACAAGCAGCTAAAAGCTCTGCTGCTAAGTGTTATCAACTAACTCAGAGAGAAAGAGAGAAAGTAGAAGTCATAGACACTGCAGAGGCCCTTAAATTCTTAAAGTGGATCTACCTGCTGCAATACAGTGACTCGATTTATAAACTGAATAAGGTCATACAGACATGTTATTGTGCTTTAAAATTGCTCTACTTCCATCATTGCATCCTTAATTATTAATAAATGAGAGCTCATTCTTTCAGGACTAATGTAGGCTCAGTCCCATGAACACTTTCTGTATTAGAAATCTTCCCTTCATCTCTGTATAAGAATAACAAGAGCAGATACTGTAGTAGTGTAACTGCTGCCATCTAGTGGATATTACTCAAGACTAAAGACACATTTTAAAGGCTAACGCCTTTACTGGCAAAGCTACAAAAGCGTAGCAATAGAGCTGTGGATATGGCTCAAGGAAACTAATGACATCTGTTGAATTAGGCCAATAAAAAAGGCAATTAGTATATTAGACGAGAACTGCACAATACTGCAAAAAGACTGCATTGACAAAGCAAATCTTCTGAGAGTCTTAGTGGACAGTGTGTACTATACATGGGACTACCATACATTGAGCATATGAAAATTCTTTTAAATACCTGCAACCAGCAACTGAGCCAAGCATGCAGAGTATGCTTAGTAGTATTATGAAAGACAACTATCAGGATGGCTTCGATCCTGGGAACTTACCCTGAGACGCACACAGCCTCTTCTGGATCCTCGCATCATCTTGTCCTTGGACTGAAAAACCAGCAACAGAACAAATCAGGGATACAGTCAGTAAACAAAGGGCAGGGTAGGCATAATGACAGTTTCATACAATTTGAATTTACATTTAAACTAGAGGTAGACGATGCAAGTTTTCACCGTTTTGGTTTAGTAAGAACATTTAACATAAATCAGCATGTAGAGATTATAACACACCAGCTCCACACATGTAGAAGTTAACCCACATATAAAGTACAGAGTAAATGTGGTCTGTATGTCGTAAGGTTATTAGTATCAATGAGCAATTTGATCCAACTGTAGGCTCTTAGTCAAGTTTTCCTTCTTAACTGCTGTCCTGCAGAATTAGGGCTGGGTATCGGTGCTCAATACCTTTAAGGCATGGGTTCTTAACCTTTTGTAACTTTGGGCCCACTTTGGATTGTTAAAAAATTTCAGAGGACCACCTTCCCAAAAAAACAACAAAAAAAAACAAAACCCAAAACAAAACATAACATGACAAAAAAGTCATGGTGGGATGGGTGAGAGGCTGATGCGCAGCGTAGCATTAAAAGTGTCTTTGTGTTTGTTCCTTGCCTTTGATTTTGTGATGGTCACAATGGAAACCCCTAACTCACATAAATAGGTGGTCTTGAAAGGCAACAGAAATTTGATTGCCCATTTTGACAGAGAGGGATATTGACTGGCAGCCAGTATCCAGAATGAAGCAAGGTCAACTTGTGTGAGCTGGAGCTTCAGGCTGCTGCCTGCTGATAGTTCCATCAGTTCATTTTCCAACACAGTGGATAGAGACATGTCTTCTGAAGCAGGATCCACAGAGAAAGCTAACTAGCTAACAGTGGCGTAACACGATTGTCGTTACTTAATGAAGTGTCATGATTGGCGTGGTGATATTAAACGTAACTGGTCATTGAAATTACGCATTTTAATTTGATGTTTTTTATTTATGTGAATTCTTGAGCACATTTAGATATGAAAATAACTAGCTTTGCAAACTTTGTAAACTACCAGAAAAAATATATTTTAACCTATGGCAGTACCACTACCTCCGCGGCCCACTTGATGGCGCTCTGAGGCCCACCTGTGGGCCACGGCCCACTGGTTGAGAATAGCTGCTTTAAGGTATCGAGCCAGTACCAACTAGTATTGAAACTTCTCCAGTCAAGCGATACCTGCATTCAATCCTTTTTGTGCCCAAATGTATGTAAACAATGTATGGTTTTGCTTGCAGCCAATCACCGCAAGTGTTCTTCAATTTAATGCGACGTGTGATTGGCCCACTACGGCAGCAGCTACAACCTATACACTCTGCAGGGATAAAAATTCATTGTACAGTTTTGTGCAGTTATTTAATAAATATTTCAATAATTTGAACACGTTAAAAATGTATTTGTGTAAAAATAATTTGGATGAGGAGGAGTGGCGGCATTTTACACAACTAAATGCTTCCAGTCACATGGAATCTAATTAAGTACTCTATTGGTATCATTATCACTTTAAGGGTACTGGTATTGATACTGGTATCGTAATATTTTAAAAAGATACCCAGCCCTAAGCAGAATTGGGGGAAAAAAAACCCTAACCAAAAAGGTGAACTTAAGTCCTACATTACACTGGCTGCAAGAGGGGACTAAAGTGTGACTCGAGCCACAACCTACTACACTGTTCCTGAGTGCGTCACTGAGTAAACTTGAAAGGAAGAAAAAAAGAAAAGGAACCGATTGACATTACACCTGATTAGTTTTTCTCTTACTAAAATGATTTCACTGAAAATTATGATACATTTTGTTTGGCTGCAACTAACAGTGATTTTTGAGTTACTTTTTTGGCATTGTCTGTAATTGATTGACCAGTATTTTTTTTTTTAAAATTGCAGATTAATATTTTGTTGCCTGACTAATCAATTAATCTACTAGGCCTAACTATTTCACCTCTACATCAGACACAAGCGCTACTCCTTTTTGTTCTAATTTGACATATAAGGGTTGAATAATTAATCAAAATATTATCAAAATCACAATATGGCTGAGTGAACTAAAACTTTTAAATACATTTTTGCACTGAAGGAGACTTGTGGATTTTGGCCTCCATCGCTTACACTGTAAATGTATTATGAAGGGCTCTTCTAATGGTCAATATGAACAAGATGAATGATTATAGCAAGAAAAACCTATTTCAATGCTCATGTGGGCACCTGACTGCTGTTTTAAAGCAGACTTGAAACATTGTGAGCCTGTCCTTTAAGCTTTCTGTCAAGATTACACATTGATTTTGGACTCATATTAACTTGTTGACAAGGATGGAAATGTGGGACTTTGATCGGGACATGTTATTAGAGGTTTATTCTCACACTTAATCAAGCACTTTCTCTCATCCAACACACTGATAAAACTGTCTTTCAGCCATCTAAACAAACTCATACTTCAGTAAGGGCTCAGGCTAGGGTCTGGTACAGAGTTAATAGTCCTTTAAAACAACACACTAACGTTACGTACAAATACATGTACATCAGACATCCAATATATGATATATATAACTTTCTGAGAGGAGTGGATAGCACTTAGTAGTTTCCTACCTGATTATTACAGCTTGTTTCACCAGCATTAGCACTGACAGGTCTTTGTCTGGTTTACTGTCGACATTACTGATCAGTGAACAGTAGATTCATTTGTCAAAAACTCTAACTAGCAACCACTGTCTCCTCCCGCGGTGCCTTGTTAGCTATTTGACTCACAAACAAGCGAGTTTGGGACTGTTACACAACCACAACACACACATAATACTGACTCTTTCTCTCTTAGTACAGTCAATTAATCGCAACAAAGCTGCTGCCGACGAGTGTGTGCGTTTCAGCTTTTTAGCTTTGCTAGCCAGCAAAGATAAGACTCCCAACTCCGGACCAACACAAGGCCCCTTTCCCCCACTTAGGTTGGGAAAACCCGGCGGCAACTTCCATAATCTGGCCTCTCTCTCGAAGCAGTTTGGCGTTTACAAACCGTAAGAGGCGAACATACCGTGTAGTAGGACAGCAGGCCGGCGTTGTAGTCCAAAACAAACCAGCGATACTGCCAGCCTTTCATGACGTTAGTCCACTTGCTAAGCGGCCCCTCCATGATGGACGCCATCTTTACAACAGCTGCGGTTGGGGAGGAGTCGGATATGGTGTGGGACGGCGTCACGCGCAGCAGGACGCTGCTGAGGAAGATGATGATGGTGATGCTCCATTTGGAGTGATATACCTCTCCATATATTATTTAAATAGGGTGGATTTAACTTTTTTCTTGTTTTTTTTACTATGATATTGATAAAATCCCAGTAAAAATGTCCGCTTCTCATCGCCAGGCTTTCTTGTAATGGTCTCTCATACAAATTTTCACCTCATAACTATTTGATATGGAATAACAAGGACATTTTATATAAACACAAATCTCTATTTATGGAATATTGGTAGATCAGAGTTTGTCAGAATATAGTATCCCTGTAACTATGTGCCCGTATCAAACTTTCCTGATTATCGTAGGTAAAAATATCACGATAAACGGTATTATCACAATAATCACATTTCCTGAAATCCTTCTATTAGTGCTAAAATATATTTATATTACTTTAAATATACAGTGGTCTTTATGTTGCAGCTTTGTTGGACACTGCATAAGAAATAACATCAAAAACATTTTAACTCTGTAAAGAAAAGCAGATTAAGTTTAAGATAGCTGACTGGAGATGACTTTAAATGCATCTCAGTGTCTCTTAGATTCTACACACACATTCATATTTTGGAAATGTATTAATTTTTCCAGATGAAATTGATTGTTTGTTTCCTGGAGTGCAAGAACTTTAATTGTAGTAAATGTTATAGTGTAATCTGCTGGTGTTAACAGTTAAATATTTTTTGAAAGGCAGAGAAATTTGTAGAGACCATAATAACTGTTATATTGGACAACTACTTATGAAGGAATTAGAGCTGCTGTGTTCACAGTGTCCTCTGAAAACAATATAATCACAATAATGACAGTACTAGTGGTTCCCAGTATTGACACCATCAGATGTTTTACCACTGTATATAATAGAAACAGTATACCGGCACATCTCTACCTGTAACACCTGAGGATTATGAAAAGGTCTTCGGTACTGTACCCTCTGGAGTCTGTATGCTGTTGAAATCTCAGCCAAGGGTTTATGTCCAACAATTGCCCGTGTTATCTCCAACATACAATCTCAAAGGCAAAATGTGTTTCCCAGTTATTCTGGAACACATGAATTACATGAAGTACATGATAAATCTTGTTATTATGACTAACTAGTGACTACAGCAAAGTACAATATCACCCTCTGAAATGTGGAGCAGAAGTATAACAGCATAAAATGTAAATACGCAAGTGAACTACAAGTACCTCAAAATTGTAATCAGAGTAATTGAGAAAATGTACATAGTTTCTACCACTACACGTACAGCAAACTTCCCTTCCCACCATACTAATCCTTTATTCTTAAAACATACTGTCTGTCCCAAATCTACAGTACAGTGTGTCTCCTTAAATAGGATCTGAAGCTGAAACAACTGATTCATCAATTAGTTGATTGGCAGTAAACAGATTTGCTTCAATTGATTAATTATTTAAGTAATTTCTTACAGCAAAATGCTAGAAATTCACAGGTTCCAGATTGTAAAATGTGAATATTTTCTGCTTTTTAGTCTTCTAAAGTGAGTATGTTTGTGTTTTGGACTGTTAGTCAGACAAAACAAGCTCTTTGAATGTGTCAACTTGGGCTCTAGGAAATTGTAATGGGCATTTTTCACTATTTTCTTACATTTTATGAATCAAACCACTAATTGATTGATCTAGATAATAATCAGGAAATTCATTGATAAGGAAAACAATGATTAATTGCGTACCTAGCTTTAAAATTCAACTTTTCTCTTTTTCAGAACTTCACCACACATATAGTGTCTGCTTGTTCCTTTGCTCCAATGAGGCTGTGTGTTGGGTGAAATATTAAAATGCAAATTGATGTTTGCATGGCTACCAAATTACACTCAATAAAAAAAACATCTGGATGTCTTGTATATCATGAATATATTATTACAGTAAGTTTTCAGGGTTCCAACATATGGTGCTTATAAAGATTTTAAACTTTATCTTTTATTTCAATGTTTATTTATGCATCTATCATATTCCATCCCATAATTAATGTATTTTCTGCTTTCCAGTTTGTTATTTTGCTTTGATTTAGACAGCTCTCATTCATTTAAAGACATGAAGCAATATGTCACCTAAAAATGAAATGAAATGCAACCAACAGAGCAGCACTCTATTTGAGAACTCAATTTCAATCTTAAATAATTATCTAAAATTGATTAAAAAAAAAAAACACAGCTTAAAGGCAGATAGACAACCAAAAACGAAACAGTATTCATCAATATCTTTATTATTTACAATAGGCTTAACACTGATAAGCAGAACTTCACAGTAATATATAATGTGAGCTTTAAATTAAAAAAAAAAACAAAAAAACAAAAACACAAAATATATATTTTGTACAATAAAAAAGTTAATGTTAACATCTCTGCCATTTTTCATCCCTGTTTAGATTCACATATTCCATTATGGTGTGTCTGTGTGTGTTGGTTTTCATTGCACTCGTACAACTGAAGAAGTGGCCTTTGGTATAATGATGTGTAACACACGTTCTCCAGAGCTGTTCTCCAAAACAGGGAGACAGGAGGGAAAAAAAAACAACAACAAAAAAACAGATATACAGGATAAATGCAGCCAACATAAATAAAGACAATGCAGAAGACTGAAGATGACAATGAGCAGAAATGTTGTGGCATTGGTTCAGATATCAGATGTGAGGAAAAAACAACATTGGTACCAAATGAATTCATTGACACTGTAATCAATGATTGAATGACTACATGTTTTATTTCTTAAAAAGCAGTCCAAACTGCAAACGTGTTTAATTCTGGGAGGTTACATTTGTTATTCCACTCTTTGATAAGGCTTGAAATATTTTTAAGAAACCTGCTCCACAGAGATGCACTAAAAGTCAACGAGAACCAAACGGGCAAAGAGGCCAAACTGCTTCTAGGCAACAATAAAGAATACAGTGAAAACTTTAAGATGTGATGATTATGAGACAACAGAGCAGCTCGGGTTTAGTGCAGCAGACTCTTAACGTGTCATTTAAAGGTGTGGCTGCACCATCAGTGTTAATGGCCACAAATAAACAACCTTTATTACTGAGTATCCAAATCCATAATTATAATAGACAAAGTGCACCTTTCAGTTTTCAAGTTTGCATCTGACCGTTAACCTCCAAATGTCAGATATACATGCTGTAGTGATGACCTTATCACAATCTCATGGCAAAGGAAAGATAGCACACTGCCATACTTGTGAATTCTTGCAGTGAGAGTGAACTGTACATAAATTATTTGTTCACAAAAAGGCACCAAGAATCATGAAACAACAACAACAAAAAAAGATAACATTTTTTTTTGCCCGTGTTACTTGAAAGTCACAGTGAATAGAAATTAATCAGTTTGTCTCATAGCATCCTGTTTGGCAAGAAATGGGACATTTTCACATGAAATGATGATATGATGATGATATGAAATGCACCACAACACAAATTGATACAAACTTTTACTTGGCAATCTATTATTTTGAAAGTGTTATGAACCTGCAGTGTTTACAGATGGAAGTGTTTGATTTTGTAGTATTCAGATGCAACATGTGTCAATGAACCAATGTGTCTGAGGCCTTATCCAGTGTACATTAAGATGTGAGCCAAGGCAAACAAAGATAATACAGATTTCTGTGAGTTGTGAGTGCACATATGTAATTCTGGCACTGTACACAGTTTAGTTTGTGCTCAAAAAACAGAGCAGCAGTTTCCGGTAATAATTCTATAGTGTGACCAAAATTAAAACTATGGGCCAATAAATTGTAAAAAAAAAAAAAAAAAAAAAAAAAAAAAAAAAAAAAAAATCATAATAAATTAAAAAATGGCATCTTAAGAGATTCAATTCATGCAGATGAACATTCGACCGGGTTCAGAACTGAAGAGTAATACATTCATAAAGCAGATATTCAGATCTGGGTGGATGGGCCTCAGTCTTGCATCTCTTCAGTCAAAAACATTGCTCTTTATGTTGTGACTACACATAAATCTTTTGTTTTCTGGATATGAAATAAAACAAATATTTACATAACATGTCTCTCAAAATAGGTCTGTGCTTTTAATAAAAAAAACAAAAACAAGAATAATTTAAAATTCAAGTTCATACAGACATTCTAAAAAGTATTTTTCTTTGAATCAAATAATGTACAAATCGCTCATGTGCTGAAGACATACTGCAGTTTTTGTTTGTTGAGAGATCAGTACTGTGTGATTAGTGTAAGTAGGTCTCTGCATTTCGCAGTGTTCATACATTGAAGAATTTTGAGGCACTGAGGCCACGACAAGGCTACAGGGAATCCAGCACTGTCCATACTCGGAAGGACACTTATAGGAATACTGTCCCAATTCACCTGCTCATGCGCTACCCTGTGCTCTCCCCTCCTCACTCCGCTCTTATACGCTCCTAGGAAGAATTGTAGTGTGCAAGGATAACTGGACATAAATATTGAAATGCTTTAGGGGACTGGGGATTTTTTTTCCCCCCATTTATGTGGCACTGTGTTAAGGTGTGAACACCAGTCACGTCACTGAAGCGGAGACAAATGCTGTGCATATGATAAGTCACCCCACATTCATTCAGTTTTTAGTACTGTGAGGAAATAAAATGGATTAGAGTAGGAAAAAAGATTTTTTTTTTTTTAGATTTAGATTTGATAAGCCTGTATTTGGTTTCATTTGAGCTTATTTACACGCTTGTCAAATGAAAAGTTTCAATGCTATTAGTGATCCCTTCAATCTTTCTCAATGGTCTCACCTTGTAGGGTGATGTGGGAATGTCACTGTCAAAACAATTGATTATTCTACAAAGACTATTCTAAAAAAAAAAAAAAAAAAAAAGGTTTGATCCGATACCAAGAAAAAGCCGTTTTGGGGAGCTTTAGAGGTTGCAAACATGTCCCTCTACTAAAAAATATTGGCTGTCAGCTGTAATCTATTAAATTAAAACAGTAAAAAAGATCTGCACATGTGTCAAATTGAGACCCCAAAACCTTGAATTATATCAAATCCTGATGTTGATGCTGTTTCCAGTCCTACAATGGCTTTTTAAACAAATGGCTTATGGTCACTCAGTTCCCCAGATACTGAGCTAAATACTCTACTGTGTAGTAACACAGTATACCCGACTGATGATTCACATTTTTGTGAAACACTGCTCGAGCTTGTCAGGGAAAACAGTTGTCTAGTATTCTCAGTAAGGCTGGGCACAACCACCATCATTCTCGCTCAGTATATGACAGACTGACAGATAAGCAGAGTGAGCTTAGACTTTACCTACCCTCTGGGCTGGCTACACACAGCTGATACGCTTGACATTCATTAAACAAAGAGGCCTTTATCGCGGCCAGGTGGAGACTTGGGGCGAAAACATTTCATGTTGGGACTTAAACCACATTTAGTTTGGTATGAACGTTTCTCAATATGTACAGGTCAGAGCAAAAATTAGTGTCCACACTGGCATCTTATGAAACGGTTGTTTGTAAACAATAAAAAGATTACATTTTGTAGTGATTTCTCTGAGGTACTTTAGTCTCATTTCGTCCCCCAAAAAGCTGTCAATAGAACCAGAAATAAAGAGAATATAAGCTGTCTGTTGTGTATTTTGGGGGTGACGGGTGGTGTTGTCACAGTGGCTACCTCTGTACTACGTCACTAATCTCTTTAATACAGCTGTGCAGGTTGTCCAGTACAGTGTTGGGCCCCACATTGCTCAGCCCTCCACCTCCTGAGGACGAGGCCCTCAGTTCCTGCAGGCTGAGCTCCAGCTTCACCACTGCCTCTCGGAAGGCAAATTTGTTCCTCATCTGAGGGATGCAGTCCACATAACCTGAGCAGTAGTCTAGCAGCTGGTGGCCGGCGTCCAGCACTTGGCTGCTGGATGGGCTTTCGGAGCTGGCGTGGAGGGCGCTGCTCAGGCACTCAGCGCACTCCAGCAGGGCCTCACGGCTAACCCGCTCCAGGGGCACCCTCTCCGCCTGCTGCCTGGTTCGCCGCAGTGCCACTTTGGAACCAGCAGATGGTGCTGAGTGTGAGGAGGGGGCAGCGGTGGTGGCTCCGTTGGCCATTTTGTTGGGAGTTGTGTTGTTGGCAGAGCAAGATGAGGAAAAGGAGGAGGAAGACGCAGGAGGCACTTGTGGTGGCGGCACTGACGGTCTACCCGTCGTTACTCCTCCTGACAATCGTCCTGACCTGTGACCTTTTAATGTGTCCCCGTTCACTTCCACTGGTGCTCCTCCTACCTGCTCCTCTCCATCACCGCTGTAGGAGTGTTGCAGGCTGCGCAGAGTGGGAGGGGGAGGAGGAGCACACTTGGGTTTTACAAGTCGCGGCCTGTCTCGGTCTGCTTGGTGCTCAGACAGCAGTTTGAAGCGGTTCCCCTGAGAGTCTAGCCCGACTAGGTGCACGTCAGCTGGGCTGTGCTTCAGAGTGGGGGAGATCAAGACTGGAACTTTGTGGTTGTGAGTTGGTGCACCTGCTGCAGCACTAGAACTAGAAGTCTTAGAGGGGGATGACCAGCTCTGCTGCCTGTCCAGTGCTCCCCCACTCTCCTCTCTACCCTCCCTGACCCGGGACAGACTGTCCGATTCCCCCACCTCCCCCCCAACCCCTGGTGCCCTCACCCCTACAGCAGCACTCCGGGGTAGTAGCTTGGCTTTGGGCCTTTCCCTGATCTGTGCGGTCCCCTCGTCCATCCTCCTAAGCAGAGTTTCAGAGGGCCGTGCGGCCCCATTCTCTGGCTGGGAGGTTGTGGAGGCAGTTCTCTCCAGAGGGGGTTTAGCACTGCGGTTCCTGGGTAAAGTCAGAGCCATACGCTCCAGGTCTGGCAGCCCAGCTGACATCGAGGAGGTAGAATTGGACCTAGGGAAGGGTTTAGGCCCGCCAACCATACTTCCAACCTCCTCTGAGCAGGTAGTCTTTCCTGTCCGTAGCCCCAGGGTCTTTTTAATGAGTCTAGGGGTAAAAAAGCCAGCGAGTCCTCCCCAACTGCTGCCACTTGTCACCTGTGAACCAAGGCCCCCACCAGAGGGTTTCTGTCCAAAAGTGGCCCCACAGCAGCGTGACTGACCCTGGGTGGGTTCCCCATGTGAATGGGACGGAGAGGCAGAAAAGCCCCCCAAACTGTCTGACTGGGGCAGCGGAGGAGGAGCGCTGAAATCAGCGGTGGGCTCATATTTCTTGTGAGGTTGTGTCTCCATCTCCCGGAAGGAACTGCTCCTTTTGGGTGGCGTTGGGAGATTCTGTTGGTGCTGAGAGGATGGTGAGGAGGAAGAAGAGGAAGATTTCTTCTTTATGAAGGAGCTAAAGAAGCCAGTCTTGCGGTCTCGTGTAAATGTGCCCACATCGTGTGCATCCTCTAAAAGGCTGCTGGGAGATTTATCTCGTGGCTGCTGCTTTCTGGGCAGAGCTGGGGAGCTGCCTGATCGGCCCTCCCCTCCTAGCAAAGTAGAAGCCCAGCCTGGAAAGAAAAAAGAGGAATGGATTAAAACCACACACAAAAAAAACCGGGGTGAACTCAGCAGGAACACGTGCATCTTTGTTCAAAGGTTGCAGAATATCTTGCAGACACAGCTAATGAAGGATATTGGTCTGATTTTTTAGTCTCTCAATACGCTCGCCTATACATTAATGTCATTCATTCTTTCAGACAGCCGTGTATTGTTGCAATAAGATGGACTATTCCCTCTCTCTCTCAAAGCTGTTCTTTCCTCCTCGGGGACTCATGAGTGAGGAAAAAGCACTTCAGGAGAGGGGATGGAAAGTTTTGAGGCCATGCCAGTTGCACAAATGCACACACTAATTCAACAATTTACAAATTGCTCTTGTAAAAGATGGGGTGATGAATATACTTCAGGCACTTGACACACGCGCCAAAAAAACAAAACAAAAAAAACCTGCCCAACCACTGCTACTTGAAATGAGGTTGCATAACTTTGCTCAAACAGAAGAATACACTTTTACAAGCCTGCTAGCTGTTAAATCATTACAGAGCAGTGCACAATGTTCACTAACCAGGCAATGTACTGGTGATGAGAGGAGAAAACTGCAAAACCTAGTCCTTTATAACCAGATAATAACCAGATCATTGTCAGTTATATTAAGTGAATAAGGACAAATAGCAGATTGAATAACAGCAGACTCCTAATACTGCTTCATCTTCATCATGTGCATTTAAATATAAATGTATACAAACAAGAAATATTTCTACAACACATTAGATGTGAATATAGAATTAAGAGATACAGGCTGTGGTGGTTTTTGTGATTTTGAGACCTTGTGATTTTTCATTATTGTCGTATGTACACTTGAAACAACCAGTGAAGAAACGGATTGATATTTTAGAAGACTCTTGTCTTGTGTTTTATGACTTTTTGAAACTTATTGCGTGTTCACAGTACCACTTTTATTGGATTTAAGAAGTGATAAAGGCTTATGTTCATTGTATTAGTGAATACTTATGTTCATGGACCAAAACTTCAGAAGTCTTAAGTCAGTGACAGAAGAAATGACATAAAAAGGACAGATGAGATACAAAGGTCAGAATGTCTTTCTACATCAGATAAACACACAAATGAACAAAATTTTATTTTCAACATAAAACCAATAAATAAGCAATAACTTAAAACAAAAGACAAACAACAGACAATATTATTGAAATTTAATAATATTAGTGTTAGCAAATTGTAGTACAAGACCTGTTACCAAGTACTGGTTGTGATATGGGAATAATAGTAATGCAACAAAGTAGGACAAGAAAAATATGACCAATATGACCTAATGTTGATTCACATCACATATAACAGATACTTTTCATATATATAAGTGTCAAAGATAATGAACAATGGTTTAGCTGAACATCTGGATTGCTCAAAATACTTGGGAGAGTCTGAGGTTGACTTGGAGTGACTAAATGGATCACAATAGATAAGATGAAACCACATTTATAATGCCTGAGGAAGCTGAACTCATGTTTTTTTTTTCTTCATTATATGCAGTGTATTAAATTACTCTATCTTGGTATAGGGTGGATATGTCATTAGAACTAAATTAGACAGGATGAATTACATTTTCGGAAGAGCTGAGAGGTTGGCGGGAATGGCAGATGTTGACTCAGTTTATTATGATTATGTTCTGTGGGATTATGGAGGAAGAAAAACATCCTCTGCATAGGAGAAATGACTGACTGTTGGATTGAATATTGTGGCAGTCGCTCACACTTGGTATTTTTCTCTCCATTATCCCTTAGTACTGCATGGGGTTGGTAAAGACGGCTTGTGGTTCCATAATACATCTTTATGTTTTTATATTTTATACTTCAAGTATAGTTTGGGTAAGCATTACTTTTTCACATTTTAATTGGTGCTGTGTGACATGGAGTGTGAATGAATGAATAAATAAATAAAATCTTGAATCTTGGGAGTCAGATGCTTTTACAGTATGGTTTTCATGAAGGAAATAACTGTTCAGCTCATCTGCAACAGCACTGATGAGCTGAAACACTTTAGTAATTGTAGGCCAATGTGTGGAGACTCCTTCAGGCTGTGCTTGCAGAACCGCCTTGAGACAGCACTGGTTGACTGGACGGATGCCAGACAGATGCTGGCACTGGAGATCACTTGGTAAGAAAAATGACCGCCCTTCTCTTCAGACGGCGGGCTTGGCGACGCTGCAGTGTACTCTCTGAACCAACGTTGTCTGGCATACCTGCAGAATTATAATGTGGTGCGTCTGACTGGTTGGTAGTAAGGTAGGCATGCCTGGCTGTACCTGAGTGACTGTGAGAGCTGTGGTCAGGTCGCCCGTCGAGTCCACCCTCGATGTTTTCCTTGTTTTCTGTGTGCTTGTGGAGTGTGCGGGATTTGGAAGGCAACAGGGGCATGTCGTGACTGAAGGAGTGCAGTGGTCCACAGTGACCAGAGGAGGCTGTCTTACAGAGCTCCTCTGCTACCTCTGCAATGTACAAAGAACAAAATACTCAATTAGAAGGTGGCCGTGGTCACTATTCAAACTTAACACAACATATGTATATTTGCTGACCATGTTTCAATGCTTCTGAAACTCTTGTATTATTCGTGCGGGTTTAAACTGATCTTTCTTCCTTCTCCAGTTTTACAGTTTCATCTGATATAAAACTTTCCAAAGAAACTGAGTTGAACAGGCAGCTCACTCAACTTAAAATATGTAAATAAAAGCCAGCGAGCTGATATGATTGTTTTCTTGTTCAGCTTAATCATCACAGCTAATCTAGAAGCTTCGTGAAAGCAGGTTTTGAGCTACACAAAAGATTGACTCCACGACATGATCCTGTACCTTCAGAGATGCTGGAGTCATGGAACATTGTTTCGAAGGCTTGGTGGATTTCTGCAAACGAAGGCCGATCTAATGGGCTCCACTGCCAGCCTGGTAGAGAGAGACAGAATAAAAAATGACATGTTACTACTAGAAAGTACTTTGAAACTACATTATTCAAAATGATTTGGAAGTATTCTTGTTGCGAATCTAACGTTTCTTTCACAGATCTGGTGGTTTTAGTATTGGATTATAGTTTGTCAGTCAGTCTTTCTTTTGACGTTATTTTGACGGACGCATTTCTAAGATGGATAGTGAACTTTCACACAGTATGGGAGAGGAATGCAGCAAAGTGTGACATGACAAAGATCTGATTTGGAAGACTGCATGGGTAGTGCATGCATCCATGTCTTTCCAACACAGTGCAACCACTTGGTGAATAAATAAGAGGTAGGCAAGATAGCTACTACTCACATGCCCTCATGAGTTCATAGACCTTTGGTGGGCATCCCTCAGGCTGTTCCATGCGGTAGCCCTTTTCCAGGAGGTCGTAGACCTGAGACAGATCAATGCCTGGGTATGGAGACATGCCATAGGTGGCAATTTCCCACAGCAGCACCCCAAACGCTGTAAGGAAGAATGTTTTAGAGAATTTATATTGAGGAAAATGAGATACAAAAGAGCAAATCAATACTGGATGAAATATGTGCACATGTATTACTCACCCCAGACATCAGACTTGATGGAGAAGGTGTTGTATGCGAGGCTCTCTGGTGCGGTCCACTTGATGGGGAACTTGGCCCCAGCGTGGGCAGTGTAGGTGTCACCAGTCATCAACCTGCTCAGACCAAAGTCTGCAACCTTTACGACATGATTCTCTCCGACCAGGCAGTTCCTCGCTGCGAGATCCCTGAGAGAGGGAGGAATAAAGCAAAGAGGAGGGAGGGAAACAGGAATTCAGGGTGTAAAGGTGTGGGGAAAAGGTGAAAAATTAGACTACTTTCACATATGTGGGCAAATACAAGAGAGGCATGCATATACACACACACACAGACACATCAAAACTATCTCCTTACCTGTGTATGAAGTTCTTCTTCTCTAAATATTCCATAGCAGAGGAGATCTGCGTGGCCATGTAGAGCAGTACCACAGCATTCACCTCCTCCTTGTCACAGTCTCTCAAGTAGTCCAGTAGGTTGCCGTGTGGCATGTACTCTGTCACGATGTAGAACGGAGGCTCCAATGTACACACACCTGTGGGAGAGGTAGCGGTTAGAATACAGATGCCAACAAGAACAAAGACTGAGAGCCAAAGTCAGCTCTAGTGTAATTTCAGGAGCAAGACATATTTTTGGGGGGGGAAATTTGTTTGTGTTTGTTAGATATTTGTATTAGAGAGATGGCAGAAAATGATGTGAGACAGAGATGGGGAATAACATTCAACAAAGGTCCCCGGCCAGACGAGAACTGTGGACATTGCAGTTAATGCCTAGCGTCTTAACCCCCAGGCCACCAGGGCAGCCCAGGAGCCAGAATGTTTTAAAATAAATACATATATGTGTAAAATCAGGTTTTAAAGAGGCACAGTAAGTTATACTTCGTAGATGTTCATAAATACTGACCTAGTAGCTGAACGAGGTTTGGATGTTTAACCTCCTTCATAACTGCTGCTTCTTTCAGGAATTCTTCAACTTCCATGGTGTCCTCCTATCATAACAGAAATGGAGAGAGAAGAAAGAGGCTTTTATCAGAGGGGTGAACAGACAAAGCAGTTGGAAAAAAGCAACATCTAAAAGCATCTAAGGTGATAATATAATGTAATACCAAAGTCCACCTGCAGGTGGCGATCTATAACCATTGTTCAGCCCATGTCCCATCATTTACAGATACAAAAAGGGCTGAGAGACTGACATCAAAACAGGAGATTTTTTTTACAAATCAGCTTTCTAGTTCACAAAAATCAACTGATGGCTACAAGAGGGTCATCTAACCTTTAGTGTTTTGACAGCCACCGTGAGGTTGTACTTTTTCCACACTCCCACGTACACCTCCCCGTACTGGCCTCCTCCCAGCTTGTGCTTCATGGTGATGTCAGTGCGCTCCATCTCCCACTTGTCATGGATGGGTGACACACCGTACACCGTGGGCTTGTTACATTTGGGTGCTGGGTAGTGCAGTGTGGTGACCAGGCCATCGGCTACAGTGGAGTGGTGGTGGACCAGCTCGGCCAGGGTGGCAAAACGACTCTCAGACGTCACATACACCTAAGAGGGAGGGGAAGGAGAAGCAGGGAGGTGGAACAAAATTTGTAATTCAGGATTTTAATTTTACTTTACTGAACATATCCAAAATACTGAATATTTATATTTTTCTTATTTGATTATTACTTGTAATTGTGATTTTTTTTTAAAGAAAAAATGTAGTTTATATGTAGCTCTACACCAACACCAGACTTCCAGCCACGTTACACGCTTACATAACTCTACCTTTCCATCAGAAGCTGTGTTGATCCGGTAGTGGTAGACTCTCCCCTCGTAGCGGAGAGAAATGGACAGCTGTCCAGGGCTGCTCTCGCTTTCCCGTACCAGGAAACTGCCATTGATGAGGGATGAGAGCAGGTACTCGGCGGCGCTGCGGGACACAGGCCCATGGTACCAGCTATGTTTCTCCAGACTGTTGACTGGCGTGATGTAATTGGAGGGCACCCACCCCTGGCCGTTCTTAGAGCGCACTTCGCTCCACTCACCATTCTGGTTGTAGCCCAGCACACGCAGCTTCTCACCTAGACGAGGAGAGGAATTAGTAAGACGACATGTTATGGTGGTAGCATGGCCCGGTGGACAGAAAGATTGAGTCATATGGTCACAGCTTTAATTCCAGCCATGCATACTGCTAAAGTGCCCTTTGGTTATAGTCTAGACAGCTAATCAGGACTTGAATAAATCTTGAAAGAGAAAAGCCAAAATTTTAAATATGATAATAAAAATTCTTTATGAGTTAATACAGAAAGTGCTTACGTTTTATGATGAAATATCCGGTGCTGATTACAGAATGTTATTTTTTCCAACTTTCTTTTTAAACTTCTTGGATACGACATAGAACAAAACTTTCTCATCAGGTCACAGCGTTGCCCATGACGCCTTAATAACAGCTCACATTCAAGAGAGAGGAGTCATGGATATACTGTGCCTCTCGTTGAAACTACATCAAAAGTTATGGAACAATGATAGGGTTGGGTGAACAGCATATCTGTCATAGAGAGCTAGGCAAAACAGGCGTGTAGTGACTTGGTCTGTTGTCTCTGTGTGTCTATCTCTGACGTCAGTGGAGGAGCGGACATGAGGGAGTGGAGCGGTTGATGTGCTGGAGACCAGAGGAGGGAGTGAACCATCAGGACAACAAACAACACAGCATGAAGCAGTGATCAGACTGCTGGTCGGAAGGAGGATTGGAGGAAAAAAGGAGAGGAAAGAGGGCAGAAGCTGGCGAGGAGTGATGGTCTGAAAGAGAGACTAGACTCTCACTCACTCTGAACTGTCACTCTGCCTACCTCTGCACCTCTACTACAAATCCTCCACACTGCCTTTTCTATATTTCTCCATTCACTAAGGCCACATCCACATTTTCATTTTGAAAGTCTCTGTTTTAGGAGTTTGAAAACACCAGAGTAGTGTGGACGCTAGGAGTAAACGTAGCAAAAGTTATGGGTTTTAAAACCAAAACGTATAGGTGTGGATGTAGCATAAGACTCAAAGTTTTACAACCAAAGTATCTCTTAACTCCTTAAATTCATACAGCAGCTCTTTCTTGCAGTTAGCCTTCAGGCTATCATGACTCAGTCTCATAATACCTCAAACTGCGCCTGCAAGAACACAAGAAAATTAACAGCTACAAAGATTGTCAAATATACTGTTAACACTGAGCGCTGTGAAGTGTAAACATTTAACAAATAGAGTTTAGGCCAGTCAGTAAGACAACCATGGCCCATTGACATGTAACCGCAAACCAGAGCTGCACGTCTAGCTCTTAAAGCTAAACTCTTTAGCTAGAAATCCGCAGAGCTACATTAAACAGAGACGGTTATCCACATACAGCCCACCAATCCACCAGTCTCCTCTGTGTCTGTGGGAGTGGAAACACTGACTGCCTCCCTACCTCACACTGCAGCAAGGCTCTGGTCTGGCCTGGTTTGGCCTGGCACTGAGAAGAGACAACGATTAGCCCCAGACGCAGACCCGCTAAGACCCTTTCTGTAATCAGCCCCTGCTAGCTGCTCTCATCCACCTGTTATTATTACAGTTGAACGAATTCCATATTAACACTGCATTAGAGGCACGCTGGGGTGTTTCCATGTGACAGAGCAATGAACAGGACAGATAGGAAAAGTGCAGTGGAGCCGGTTGGTGCACATGTGCTTCCATGTGGGCAAGAATCTCAGATTCACTCCATGAGTCAGGGTCTAAACATCATTTCCATCTCAGGCAGCTGCCTTGGAAGTCTTAAAAACGATGGATAATTAACACGCTCTGCCACGTTTAATGTTTTAGATCGGTTGGGGACACAAGCCCGACTGTCTCTGGATAATATTGTGAAGATATTTTAAGCTCATTACTCAGGGGAGTGCTAATTGAGCGGTTAACTGCTGCTGGTTGAGAGAGGAGGTTTGGACAGGAGGGAGTGTGTGTAATAGAGAGGGCAGTAAGAAATACAGGAATTTTAGTCATGTCGTCTGCACAGGTTGGAGGGATTCCCTTGTTACAAGCTTAAATATTATTTTTCAACCTCTGGAGTAGTGGATGATAAAGTATAAAAACCATGTGGCTGACAGGTGGTGTATAAAAAAAAAAAGTGTAGAGTAAAAGAGGGATTTGAGGTGTGTGGGTGAGGGCTGGTGATCCGATACCTGTCGATGTCACGACAGGGTGAAATTATAGTGGCTGTTGGATAAGCTCTATTGATACATTCCTCTGGCATAACTACACAACTACTCATAAAACATTCTTTCCAGGAGTCTCTGACCTGCCAATCACTAGCATGGCCTTGAGGATTTTTACAGATGACTCTCTATATACATAAGGAAATCACTCTCTGCTCTGTTGCGACACATGTCAACAGTCAGTCAACAGGAAGGAGTGGCTGACAATGATCAAGGACATGGAAAGATCTCTACTGAATAACATCACCTAGCCAACCAACAACCTTCGGTGGTGATGCATGCAGAGACTATACTGGGGGGCAAGTCTTTCAAGTTTTGATTTAGCACATGAAACTAAGGCGTGTAATAGGTACACAACATACACATAAATAATAGGTTTGTTTGTGGCCAATTTTAAAAAAAAAATCTACTGTTTTTTAAAAAAAAAATCGGAGTAAAAAAAAGCACAGTTTCATGCCACTGTTTACCTTTAGTTATGCTGAGCGTGTTGTCTCCGCTGGCGACAAAGTCATAAAGTGCAACGAAGAGGTTGGGGTCGCTCTCGGCCGCCCCCAGTAGGTTCTCCTTGGAGCTCCAGCGCACCGCCTCTGTCAGCGCCGCAGAGTCCAAGCCGAATGGCCGGTGGAGAGCTTCTAGTGAGAGAGGAGGAGGCAAGGGTCAGAGAGAGAGAGAGAGAAAAGATCAACAATGAGACTAATAAACAAGCAACATCATTAGCACAGGTCAATGGTGAACATAAGGAATTATAGCCACTATTGCAGACAGGAAAACACAATCTACAGCAAAGCATTGCATAACAACCCTTTGCACAAAGTGATCACTACCAGCTGTCCTGTTCCAATACTGTTTTAAGACAAATAGTACTTGGATTGCAGGCCAGCTTAGTGCATGACCGATAGTCCTTTAAACAAATGGTACAAATCTCATTTTCTATAATCCCAAGAGTCCAGTCCACAGATCGTCTACCTGTTTGTCCAGGCCCAATCGCCTGTCTGACCCCAGTTTGGAGATGACGGCCGCTCAGAGCCGCCCACTCTTCCTCAAAACTGCTGCTTGCCTGCAGGCACCTCAAAAGCATTTCTTTTACCAATCCACTCACTAAAGAGTACTGTTATCACTGGCTACACACACAGAGACCTGCCTTGTCTAGCCCGAGCCAGGTAATATCTGAGGTGGGAGTGTTTTTGCAAGAGTGTATATATGAAGAGCAAGAGGGAGGAGCTACGAACCTGAGATAGGAAAGATTCTCTCTTTACACAGGATGCTGTGATTACCATAGCTACATAACACACAGACACACACACACACACACACAACTGAATGATGAACTAGTACATGCGTAGCATGGAGGCCCGTACTGTACTACACTCAACAGCTGCTGCCAAAGTCACTGCATGTCTGGACAGCTGCTGAGTGAGTGGGAGAGGAGGATGGCGAAATGGAAGGACGGAGAATGGAGAACAAGTTTTGCAATACAAGCTACTTTAAAACAGAAAAGCTAGTACATAGCATGTTTTTTTCTGGCTCAAAATGAAGTGAAAGTGTTTACTCAAATGTGACTTACTGATCCTTATTTTAGATAGATAAAGAGATAGATAAAAACTTTTAACATGTAGCATGTCTGAAGCAGATGCACAAAGACCCAACTCTAAAAGTGACAAAAAAATGACTTCAACTTGCCTTAAATGTACGAGTGTACAATTTGATGCAATCCTACGCAAAGACTATGCAATAAACACTACCTTTATGAATTAGAGTGTCAGAGAGGTGTGTATTCAGCTCTGGTCATTATGCAGGCTGTGGTTTATGGTATAATTGTATTGGACTTTGTTATACTGAAAGATGTTTATGAGTAAAATATTAGACTATTAAATTCTATTTAAATTCTATTAAATATTGACGAGAGGGAAGCAAATAATAACCAGAGGTCGATGGTAAGTACATGAATACATTTGATGTGTGTGTATTATTTTTACAAGTGGCGCATGTATACATTAACACAGATTAGTCATTGTTTTGCATAATAGTGTGGTCATGAATCCTGTAAACTGATTTTAGTTACTGTATACTATAAAATAGTTATTGTTGATAACATGGTTTCAATCAAGTCTTAAGATTTACAAAATCAAATGGGTATTATTATACATATAACACAACATTAAAGCATTTATAAAAACAGCTAAATGTTTTCTTGTCACTTCAAGCAAATATCAATACATTAAAGCAAAAGACAACTGTTAATGGAGGTTAGTTGATCTATAACACAGTCTCTTCCTCCTACAACAATTGTAATGTATTCTATTTACTGTCACACATAACAAATTACTCCTTCTTGTCAGTAATATTAATTATGCTTTTAAAAGATGCACTATGTAAGATTTGACCAGAACTTTCATTTAAAACATTCAACAATTAACTAAAATGATCAACAGAATATGAAGCAATAACAATTTTGATGTTATGTCAAAGACATCTATGTATTGTGTTGCTGAGATATTTACTGAAGTTAGCATGCTAACCAGCTAGCCCCGGCACTGCCCTGAGCAACCAGCAGCAATGGCAGAGATTTTGAGCCAGGCTGAAAGCTGTTGTTAAGTTTTGCTGTAGGATTGTTACTATGTCACTTTATTAAGTTTAATATTTTTCCAGGTGAGAAAGTAACCATTTAGATTCTCAGTATGTGGTCAGTTTATCCAAATAAGACCTGTATGGACATTTGCGCCGAGGTTGTTGGAGATGCTGGCTAGGTGAGACAGCTGATCATCAGCTAAACTCAACTGCATGACCTATGAACTGATCTGTGCAGCTCTTTGGTAATTTACCGCCTGCCCTAATGTCTCTGGCATTTTGATATCTATTTACGCTGTAGCACAGATTCACAACTGAATCTGTGAATCTGTGATTCAGCTGTGAATCTGGGGGGGTGAGCCTGTGCTATCCTGCCCCTTGTTTGTTTGGAGCAGGTGGCTAAATCTTGCGTATTGCACCTTTAATGATAAGCACTTATTAACTAGCTTATCATCTTGCTAAATTGTCTTTTCACCATGAACCACCCTGGTTTGATCCTGTACATGTAAAGGTAAACCATTTGGTAAAGGTAGCCAAGAAAACTCTGCACGGTAGAGGTTCTCTATAAATACTGCAACCCTTGTGGTTTAGTAGCAGTATGATGGATGATGATTAATACCTTAATGCTGATGAGGTAACAACAACATATTGAGTAAGACTACTGCCGTTCTCTCTCTCTCTCATTTTTAAATGATAAAATGTTGAATTGAAAAGTAGTGTAGATAATTGTCAGAGATGATAAAAGACTTATTTCTACTCTACTGTAATGCAGCCTTCAGGAACAGAAAAAGATTACATTTAAGCTATATGATAAGATATCTAGTCTTATATCACAATATTGTTTCATCTCCCAGGTCTAGTAATATAAAACTTGTATGAAACGTTTGAAAGATTGTGATCAGAACATACATTTGGTCACAGAAAAAAAAACCTTTCATCAACAGTACATAATGATTAAGTCTATGAGAATGATGCCAGATTTTCACTCTAATCTTCTGAAACAGCAACAAAAACCATATTAATGAATTGATTTTCCTTAAACCATTCTAGCGTGGTTCACGGAAATGAATGAAAATTATGTCATTGCTCTAAACTTGCAAAGTTACAACCAGCTGATGGGAAATTCATTCAGAATCAAGCATTTTCCACTGTTAGTCTACACCATGTGGCAGCCAGGCACATGCCATGCATACACACACACACACACACACACACACACACACACACACACACACACACACACACACACACACACACACACACGAGAAAGCGATTCATGTTAAAATGAACACTGTGATACACACGATGAAATTACATCCAAAACTAAACATCTTTGTCTTTCCACCATGCCTCCACATCTACACACAGGACTTGCCCACCTTTGTTCTGGACCAGCATGCACTGCAGCGCGGCACTGGCCGTGACCTGGCTTAGCCACAGTTCCCAATACATCTTCTGCCAAAGTCTGGTCCGCTACCAGTCCCAGAATCCAAAGAAACACTGTGGTTTTCTCAATCCTCTGTGCTGACTCCGAGCAGTTGTTAAAAGCTTGACTGTGTCTACTCAGACGACGGAGACTGAAAAGCACAAGTGTACATTCTCCTGGCAGCGAAAACTAAGGAGCACAAGCTAGTTCTCTAAACCATCTCCTTCACTGTGGGAGTACGATCGCTGTATGCAAGGCAATCATAGAGAGAAAGAGAGAGAGAGACGGAGACCCCCCAGACAAAGTATTTACCCACGCTATCCTTGAATTTAACCGCCTTAACTTCTGAAGCTACAGTAAGGACTAGCAGCCTCCTGCTGAGAGCTCCCTACTAGCTTTGATGTGGTTCAAGGGAGTTAAGATTTCCAAGGTCCATCTGGAGAACACAGACATCCATGACTGATATTCTGTGCAGATTAACGCACTGTAAGGGATGGCAAAACGTGGCACAGAGAGGGAGTGAGAAAGGCGTGTGGTGAAGTGGGGGCATGTATATAATAAAGTGGTGGTGGTGGTGGGGGTGGGAAAGGGGGGGGGGGGGGTGTAGGGCAGAGTATATGGTATGAAGGAAAGTTGAGCTCAATCTAATGTGTGTGCATGTGTGTGTGTATATGTGTGGTGTGGGAGTGTGTGAGGCCTGGACCAGTACTGTGGCAAACAGCAGATGGCTGGTCTTGTTCCCCTAGGGGGGTGGGAGAGGTCCTATTGACCCACACGTTTCCTTTGTGTGTGTGTGTGTGTGTGTGTGTGTGTGTATGCGTAAATGCAACTGCATGACTGCAACTGCTGTAGCCAGGCTTAGCCAACTGTCAGAGCTGCTCCTCCTACATAGCTACATATCACATCACTCTCCTCGGGAATGTTTTTAATGAAATAGCGATATTATGCCAAACACATATGTCAAAGGTCTCAATTTGGGGAATCTTAATCTCGGACAAACAGCATGACACAAAAAGAAACCCAATCACTGATTAGTCAAGTACTCCAATGCTCCAAACAAATAACCTAATTACATCAAATTGTTTTCATAGCATGACTCAGTTTCATTAAGTTGATCATATTTGTCAAATCGCTTTTAAATCCCTTTTAAACCAGACAAACAGCAAGATGCTGTTCCGCTTGGCCGAGCTCAAACCTCATGCTCTGAAACGTTTGATTGAGAGAGCAGTTGGCCTGCGTGGGGTATGTCGTGTGCCCGTACGGGTGCCTCAGTGTGTGTGTGTGCTGTGAAGTGTAGCACATGTGCGTTCTGAAGAAACTACCGCTTTGTGTTGAGCGGACCAGAGAGGGTATTTGCAAGTCTGAGGGGCACGCCAAGCTTGCACTCTGTAAGACAGCTGGGACAGAGGTGACCCTGGTCGCGCAGCACACATAAAGTACACACACACACACACACAGGCATAACATGTAGACACACATGCACAAACATCAATGGTGACACTATCTCCTTGGATGTCCCAGGACCCTGCTTCCCTTGCAGCTGTCTGCAGAATTGAATGTTTGTACCTCAGCATGTTTAAAAAGCTTTCACTTCACCAACCAAACAACTTGTGCCAAAGTATTAAACAAGACAATAACATCAGTCACACACCCCAATCAAACACAATACAGATTGTATCTGGAACTCATGGCCAGCGAGGTAAGGGTGTATTTATAGCAGCTGGAGAACAAAACATAGCAGCATGACATCCAGGAATAACTCAGTAGAGCACATAGTGATGGTGGTGCAGAGATAGACGGCTGGCTGCCTGCAGGAAGCCTGAACAAAAACCCGAGACAATGCCACGGATGAGACCCAGACCCACATACACGAGATATTACATAATCCTATAGGACAGGCCAGATTAGATCCTGCAGCAGGTAGAGATGAATAAGGCTCACAGATATTTGCAAACACGAGAGCTTCACTGATGAATCATGTTTCAACAGCTTTTGTCAAACAGTTTCATTCATAAAAAAACAGACATACCGACTGTGATATCATCAGCGGAGAGGTGAGAAGGCATTTTGAGTCATGGATAGCTACAGCGAGAAAATTCAAATTTGGGCAAAGGAGAGGGGTAAAGTCAGGTTTATTAATATAGTGCCAAATCACTGTTATATGACTTTACAATCTGTAAAGTAAACAAAGCCCTAACTTCAGCTTGATTTGGACAAATAAAAACTCCGCAGAAAACTTTATCAGGAAAAAAAATTTCAGGAAGAGCAACAAACATCCAATAAGAGATGCATGTACTGTGAGGATGGTAGTAGAGTTACAATGTAACAGGAAAAACAAGATACCAAAGGTACAAAGTTATAGGAATACAAAATAACAAATTTCAACCAAGATCTGCCGGGTAATAAAGCCAGTAACAGAATTACAATATAGAACACAGGACTTCATGTATAAACAAAAGAGAGTAAAGGGGGATACGGAGGTGGTTTCCCAAAAGGTTGAAAAGCCCTTTAAACGAGCAAACACACTCACTTACTCCTGTTTAAGATGTACTACAATATACCTCTGAACTATGTTCAAAATCACCACCAGTTCATGTGTATTGCATGATTTTTTTGGTTGCAGGGTCACATTTTATAATATTTGACATTTCATAAACTAAATGGTTAAAGTTTGATCAATATTATTGGTTGTTTTATGGAAATGTATGCAAGTTACTTCATATGTTTCTAAGACATCAATAATATCATGATTTGTGAGCAATCCATTTACAGTTTTAGAAGCAGTCTGGAGAATCCATGGCTAGAGTGGAGAGAGAGGAGTCAGTTGTTGTTCATGAGGACTAGACAAAGGACAATAGCCTCATTAATGCCACATCACAAGTGTGTGTGTGGACTGGCTCAGGAAGACATTCCCTTGTTTCTGAGGAAATTATTGTGTTGAAACACGGCGCCTCCGCTTGCTGATATGAGTCTGAAACACCCCATCAGTTCATCTGAACTATTCTATGTACTTTATAATCATGTACATTAGTGGTGTAATGGAACGTAGTTGATCAATGATCCGTACGGATCGCCACCCATGGTTCGGCAGGCATGTGAACCACAGGCTAATTGCAAAATTTAATGTCTCATTGGAGACAAAGTAAACAAACTGCTGTAGCTATAAGTAATGGACAGACTGCGTGTCGCTAACAGGGATTCTGAAGAGCAACGACCAAACCAGCATTTGACATCTGCAGGTATGTTTACATGCTGTTTAATGTGCTGCAGCTAAGCAGCAATTAGCTATCTAGCTGCTAACTGACATTAGCGGTGCACTTTTCCCTGGTGAATCATTCAACAAGCTAAGCTGAAGGATGAGACATGTTCATTATTGTAAGTTATCATCATGTTTTGATGATGTGGACACAGGTTATTGTTTCATTTACTACCATGTTTAAAGGAGGAAGGTATCATGCCTCATATTACCCTTTAATTTAACAATTGAGCATTGAATGTCTTCTATATTTTAAGATTTTGTTTAAACATTAGACATCTTGAACATTGTTTTCATTTAAGACCATGGGCAAAAGTTCCTTGCTTAATGTGTTTTACAGAATAAATGTCCTTTTTTTTCTGATCCGAAAAATGATCCAATCCATGACTCAAAACCGTGATATGATCCGAATCATGGGTTTTGTGATCTGTTGCACCCCTAATGTACGTGTATGTACTTGTCTTGTGTACCATAGTTCACTCACGTACAGACTAGCAGACTCACACGTCTCCTTTAGCCAGACCCCTGCCTGTAACACATCCTGGTGTTGCAAACGTTTCTGAGTAAGTAATTACACAACCACACATGGGCTGTTGCTAGGAATGGCTGTGAATGTTCTCCACTGGGCTCTATCTATATGGCCAACATGTCTGATGCCTACACCAATTAGGGAGTGGACAAACACCAGTCTGAGCCTAAGGGCCAGAGGATCATCGAGGAATGGGGAAGAATGGAGGTCTAACCCATAGATCACTCTGCCCTGCCCTGCCTCTCTGAGGGCCTGTTATGGGTTAATAATGAGCTCTAAGTGCTACCCTCTAGGTGTGCTGGCAACAAAGCTAAGTGCTCCTTTATGTGACAGCAGAGCGGATGATGACTTGAAACAAACTCCTCATTCTCACTGCCGTGGTCTACTTCATATGTATGACTTGAAAAGCTAAAGGCCAATAATATATTTTAACTAGAAAAATTATATTTTTATAGATACAAGACAGAATTAATTTAAAGTCATTCGGCCTCTCTGCTTTGTCAGCTGTTGGATTGTTTTTGGTGCAGAATATAAAATATTATTCAGTCCTTGTGATGTTAAAAAAAAAAAAAAGAAAAGAAAAGAAAAAAGCAAAAACATGCCTTTGGATTGTTAACAAGTATTTCTACTTGAGTGTTGCTCAATCCCCAAGCCAAAAGGAAAGCCTATGTTTCTGTCCAACAGTAGCAATACATTCACACAAAAGTACACTCAATGGAAAGCTGACATAACTGAAGTAGATGCCAGAGCACTGTCCTCACTGTGGATCTGCCCGATCTTGTCAAATACACCACCCAATGCGGATGATGTAAAATGTCTAACTGAGGTGTGTGTTTATGTTAACAAATCTGCACAGGTAAAGAGGTGTGTTCGCCACAGCGGCTCTCCCCAAAGCCAAAAAAAGGACACTCTCTTTGTTGCCGCCTCCGTGATTTTCCTCGTTCTTTCCAGTGAGGGTTTACAGAAGAACCCTTCGGCTAATCTCGATGTCTGAACAGCTAATCTGTGTGTGGTGTGGTTAAACTGTAGGGTGTAGGTTTAAGTTTGTTTACAGTGACTCAGTTGAAGCCATCGACTGGAGCCTGAACGGAAAATTTTACTTCCCCCCCGTGCTAGTAGTGGTCAGATAGATGGGGTGCCAAACTAGCCAATCGGAGCGACCAAATTCATTGTAAATGCCATCCCATCTCTCATTTTTATGGTTTCTCTGTTAATCATACACATACTCATACATAAAATTCACATTGGGTGTGTATTTACCTAAGGTAGTGATAATATAAAACACAACAGCAGCAGCAGTTAGTAATTGATTAAAATGAATTAACTGAAGCTGAAAAGTAACCTGCGATCCTCCACAGAGCAAATCACTAGAAGTCATGTAAAATCAACTTCTGTCTGTCTCTTCTCAGGATAATCACATGCATCAGACGAGATATTTGAGGACAGACGTGCCAGAGGGCATCCAGATTAAGGTTTTCTGACTGACTGGTCAGCTGGTGGGTGATTACAGTGAAGGAGAGGGACGTGCTGGATAATCCTCAGGAAGAGCTGCAGTACATTACAACTTCACTGACACGGATGGGAAAGAAAGGAATGGAGTGTGTGCGAATGTGGATATGCATGTGCATGCATGGTGTGAGTGCCTACAGTAAGTGTGTGTCGAAGTGTGCATTTCCAGCCAAGTCTCCAGCCTGCAACCCAGAAGATAAGCAGCAGTGATAATGCCAGCAACAGAGGACTGATCCTGGAAGCGAATCAATGCTTAACAGGCTTGGAACCGGGACTTCCCCCTTCCTACCACATATCTAATTTTTTCCCTGCTGCACCATCACATCTGAAGAGTGAAACTGCTATATAACCACTACAAGAATTTGGCTAGACCTCACCCCAAAGTTTAAAACATTTGGTGTTCTTAAGCTGACAGATGCATGGGATGGTTTCACCATCTGCACAGCCAACCACTCACTGTTCTGATTAATCCTCACTCTTTAATGATATAAGCTACAACAGAATCGAGGCCAAGGAATAAAAACTAGGGCTGTGGTTTTGGGAACTAAATAAGGTTGGGTGATGGCAGATGCAAAGGCTTAAGGCCGCAACTGGGAGTCGGGGTACAGGAGGACACAGTCACAAGGACGTAAACTTTGTTTTAAAGAAAAAAAAAAAAAAAGCTAAATCAACTCTTGGAATGTTGATTTTTAGATATCTCCAGCAAATAATTTGTTGAGTTCCTCAAAAAATAATTTACATGCAACTTAAATGACATATTCTGTCATGACGCATTAGGAAATATTGGGCATTTTACTGATATTTAACGGCATACTCCTCTAAAATAGATTTGGAACTGAAGTCCATTGCAACAGCCAGAGTTGAACAGAGAGGAGAGTTCTAGACAGGCAGAGCAGGTCAAATGCAGAGGCTGAGAGCAGAGGCTAAGAGGCTGGGGGATAGAGAGACTTGGCAGTCAGTGGTAGTACAAGCTTGGGATGAGGTTAAAGGCACAGAAAGGCATAAATAATTTAACACACAACCATTACAGATTGTACAACGGTACATGCCCTCTTCAGACAAAAAGACCCTTGTGTTAAAACACAACATCTGCGACAGAAACACTTTATGCTCCTACAAACATGCCCATCACCTCACAACTTTTTGCCACCACTGAGACTGTCAGTCCATCAGTTTTGCCCTCATTTCTAGACAGTTTCACCAAGAGGAGGTGTGGCCATGGCGCCTCCTAGTGGTTCATGGCAGTCACTAGGACTGACTAACTAGTTTTTTTATCAACATATCATCTTTATTCGAGGATATTATCTTTTAAAGCCTATTAAAATCTCACCCATAGCCAACGAAGTGTCTGAAACCTGATTTTTTTTCCCCCCCTGATAGAGTTGTGGCTGCTGTGTGACTTATCCTGGTGGTTGGGGTTTTAGCACATCAAGTCCAAAGAAAAGTGGATTTGTCTCTAATCTAATTTCACCCGTGATGCAAATCAGCTTAGGTCCTCGGATCCTGGATCCAGGCATCTCTTTTTTTCTCCTGGGCGGAATTAACAGCGCTGCATTTTAGGCACAGCTGGCTCAACATTCACTATCAGTACCACTGCCAAAAAATATTCCAATCCACTCATCTGCCCCAATTCCTATGATCTATTTAGAGTAAAAATAGACTTGCCTATCGCTTTGTTGATTATATTAAAAGAACCAGTTATTTATACTGTCAATACGCCAATCAGGCCAACACGTCCATATTTTTTTACAAGCCTGAAAAGGGTTTCATTTAAGAAAAGCAAAATATAAGACATGTGGTAAAGTGACAAATCCTGAAACATAATAAACTGTAGCGCAACCGTGCAGCGCATGGAAATCCCATTAATGAGGCTGATTTCTCAGCAGATTCACCGCTCTCTGTCAATTCAATAGCAAAGGACTCTCCTCACTGCAGTGTATGTATCAGATGAACCCACTGCAGAGATGGAGGTCTCTGAACACCTGACAGGGCTAAAGTGGGTGGAACTATCAATATGTTGCAGCCACTGATTCACCAATACTTCTAGAGGTGGATGTCTGGCCAGGCTCCCTTTGAATCAGCACAGGGGCGGTCTCTGCGGCCCGTCTGTCCTTGTTTTTAGCTCAGAGTTTTCTAGCTGACCTGTCTGTCTGGTGGGGTGAACACTGTCTTGATGGGGGTCAGGGATGTTAAATTAGTCATGAGCTGAGGGGAACTGCTGCACACCTGACTAGGAGACAAGAGTTGGTTCACCTGGCTTGTCTAGAGTAGAAAAAGCAAGATGAATAATTTGCTACCACTGTGGAGAGAGACATGAAGGGAAAGGAAAGGTAGAGGTCACTGGGCCAGCGTGCAGTTCAGGGGCCGCCTTTTTACACCAATCCCTGCCTGCCTCTTGAATGTCCCCCTACCGCGACTCACTGGTTTCAGGGACACCAATAGAAAGTCTAACGGAAGCATGTGTACAAATTACCCATGATATTCACAGAACAGACAGGCTGCAACACATAGGCATGAGTTCAACAGACAAAGGCGCATTCCTCATAGACTTGAACCTTTCAATTACACCCCAAGAAGGCACCAATTACCGCTGCATGACATTACTTTGCCAAGGTTAAGAAGTATACTAGTCTGCTATGAAGTGGTTATGAAGCTTAATTAATAAAACCTCTTCAACATGCTGATCTCTGAGAGTTTTCAAAAGGAAGGACATTAGTCTGCTTATGAAAACAGGAACCCTGATAAATACTAACACCCACACTAACATTAAATCCGCTGTCAAACCAACACCTCACGCCACCAGGCTGACTCATAACTATTTTATGCATCCGCTTTTGTACTTCCTTTTATTGCTGTTGACACTGAATTTCCCTGGATCAATAAAGTTTATCTTATCTTTGCTTCCTCTTGACGAGACCTGGTCACATGATGCAATTGTCAAATTAAAAATCAAATCCATCCACAACTGATTAACAAATAATGAGATACATTTTTAGATTAGCCCTAATGAACACAGACTTCCTGACAAACAAAATAGCCTCCTTGAAAGAACAACCCAGATTTCACCCACAAAGATGTGTAAGATAATACATCATTATCACATAAATGGTCTACCAAGGAAAAAAGGCACTTTGATAGTCAGTGGAAGACTGAGTGCACAGTCCCGAGCCTCATCACTTAAGGGTCTTTGTTCTATTATTGTGTGCTTTGAGGAGTAGCAGTCTCTCTGCAGAGTGGCAGTATGACTGAATCCTGGCTGCTATAAAAAGGCCACTCCTGCCCCGGCATCGGAGAGAACAGAACAGTGCCGACAGTGAGTGGTGCTGCACTTAGTAGGTCTGTCTGTCTGTGTGTGTACTTCCAAGCTGAGGAGGGTTACTTTTGAGATCTGACAGCCAGGAACTAAAAATGCTTTCCATTCTCAAAAGCTCACACCTTCCGCGTGTCCTTGCTCACTGCAAATGGAGTGAGGAAATTAGGTACTGGACATCAGCGGAAATCGGGCAAGCTACGCCAGTACTTTTACATTAATGCAACACATGAAGTGTGAAGTGAGCATCCACTGGAGGACACACATGAGAGAAGAACAAACAACAAAACATCCCACCTAGTTTACACTCAGCGTGTACGTTCAGGCTGAGCAGTGGATGTCACAAATAACCTTCTCAAGGAACAGTAGATAGACGTTTTTTGATTTCCTTATAATATGTATAAAATGATTAAGAAAAACACTATTTGAATAAAATGCACTGCTATGATGATGATATTACACACGCCACCTAGTACGCATCATGTCATCTCCATTACTCATAAGACCAGAACAGCCAGTGAGGAAATCTGCCTAAGGGAAGAAGGCTGGGAGGCAGGAGGAAGGCCATCTAAAGCATTGAGGAGTTCCTGCTGGGCTATTTCTCCACAATTCAAAGAAGGGAGAGATACTATCAGACCTGCGCTGTTCTCCACGGCTCACAGAGCAGATAACAAATATTGATACACAGCTATTGCTCTGAGGCAGGGGCATGGGTGCAGGGAGCTTTGACGAGTGGGGTGACTGTTGTTTTGTAGGTGTCATTTCCCCAAGTATTCTTCATGTAATGTATGAATCACCTATTGAACTCACTGATGTTCCGTGCAAGAGGGTAGACGTTAAGACATTAAAATATAATCACCTAAGAGTAGCTTTAAACTTTGATGTTTGATGCGTGAGCGTAATCATACAATGACAGAAGGTGACTTTAATTATTCACATAAGATTTCCCACTGGATCAAACTGTGCAGTCAGACTGCTGAGTGTGTTGTAACAGTAGACTTTCTGAGACAGAGGATGTAAGTGAGCATGTGAAAACCACTAGGTATTGTAATGTGAGCCTGTGGTGGCTGCTATAGTGAGTTAATGGAGTGGAATTGCTACTCAACCTCCGGAGGCAAGAATCACTGTTTACCAAATCAAACTTAACTAGCTAACCTCTAGTCATGGCTCACAGGCAATGCACAGATTACACTTCCTCAAAAACACTGCCTCTCCTTTTGAGACCATTAGGTCACATGCAGCACATGCATATCCTCCAACCTAACTATACTGGTGTAAAATCTGAGTGATCTAGTTATCCATCTTCTGAATAAACTGCCTCTTGTCTGCATACTCAAGACAATAGACAAATTAACACACAGTAAAATGGATGAGAAATGAGACGCTAATGTTGGTTGGCATGGCTAACAGTTATTTCCGCTAACGCGTCGTTGTCAAACTAGCATGGACTCGGTTAGCAGTTGCTAATCAGCAGAAAACAAATATCAAAGTAAAAAGCGGACTCCTTCATCGTCACCCACACCCTCTTTAAATAATGTATGTCGTTACCTGAATGCTGCGTGAATATGTTAATCGCTGGATCGGGCACGTTGACCGCAGCTGTCCTGCCTGGCGGTGTCCCGGTGCTACTGCCGGGTTCCCGGGGTCTCCTCCCGGCGCCGCTCCCCCGGTTCCCCTTCCCTTGGTGCGGTTGGGACGCGTGGGGCTGTGGTGGCTGGAGCCCGGTCGATGTGCCCTCACCGACGCGGCCTACCTGCTGTCCCATCCCGGTAGTTTGGTATAAAGGACGTTTGGGACGAAGCGAGCAAACCCCCCTGCGCACCTCTGCTTGGCTCACATTCCCCCCAAGCTGGAGCAGCCTGGCCCGAATAGTCTTCCTCAATCTCCCCCCCTCCCCTCCTCTTCTTCACCGAGCTAACGTTAACGAGCCCGTGTTAGCTCGCTTGGCTAGCCCGTTAGCTACCGTTAGCAGCTATCAAGTGAAACCCACCCACCCTGCCTTAAACAATAAAATCGCAACCCCGGCGTGTGACAGCGATTGTCTCTCCTCTGGTGACACAGGTGGTATCCGAGAAGAAATTGGCGGTACGCGACAAGCGAGAGTCGGACAAATCTGGACGTTTTCAGAAACGTTTTGCCGTTGTCCGGCCGCTGCGCGCCCCCTCTGACGCCGCCATCTTTACCGCAGAGTAGGAGATGTGTTGCACAAGGCGGGGGGCTCTCCCTCCGCGATCCCCTGTCACCGTCCTCCACCTCTCCGGTACCAACACTAACCGGGTCCCAACAACTCCCACGCACCGGGTTCCTACGGGCGAGGGGCCCGTATGGACTGTCTGGCACCGGACTGCACAATTGTGTAAAATGTCACTGTCAGCTATTGTTTTGTCAGGCGAATACAAAGTAGTAATGCAAAATAATGAGTGCTTCAGTTGGTTTAATTAACTTGTATGTACTATAACAAAATGATATGGCATTTAAAGCTATGTAATTATATTAAAAAATATCAAACTAACGTACAGAAATGGATTAAAGTCCTTCACAGACATATACGAGACAGGGATATGAATCTAATGAGGAACTGTGAAATCCACATGTATGATAATATGACTGCAATTTATAAGAGACTATAGGAAAAATGTACTGTAATAATTAAAAACAAAACTACTGATTTCTTGACTACAAACTATACACATATCAACAGACATAAGCAGGAGTATCTAGCAGTGCAAAAAAATCAAAGTTGTTGCAATAAAAATAAGTTTATATCTGAATTTGTATGTATCTATTTCAGTACCACTTGATGGCCCAGTGACCATTTATTATACAGTATATAACACATCCATTAGAAAGTTGAACAGAAGAGGTAAAAGGAACATATGTGAGTTTTTTTTAATTCTTAATAATTCATATACATTGATTTGCCTTAAGGAATGTATCAGACATTTCTGTCCATCTGAAAATAGATCAACATACTGATTTGCAAAACTGTCACCTGAAACAAAGAGCAATAACAGGCCAGAAAAAAACTATTAACCACAATAAACAAACGTAAGACAGTCAGTAAGTAGGTAAACTCTGCTCCCAAAAATAAACATCTTATCTAAATAAGCTGCAATTCTCCAGCTTGGCTCTTATTTACTGCTATAAATATTATCCTCAATAACAGAATCTCAGATGCATAATGTAAGACTACAACTTCAGTCAAATGTGGAGTTCTCAAATGAAGTGCAAGCAATTTGTGATAAATGCCACAGGGCATTCCAATATTTCTAATATTGTCTTTATATATTAAAAAAAATAAGTTGCTGGTACTTGTGTGTGTCAATTTTCTTTGTGAAGGACTCAGGAAGCCTCTCCAGCTCCTGGCCACAAATTCCAGCCAAAATGAGCTTAGAAAGATCAAAACTAAAACTGTTAATACAGTGCCATCTTGTGGTCAAACATTTTTTAGACATGCAGAGTTTTGCATTGCTGGTTTTTAAACTTTGTATTGTGCATCTCATTATTCACAAGCATAAATACAGTCTCCCTGCATTGAAATCTGTCATAATTGGCAACATTAATTGTGCAATGATTTCCTCAAAATAATACAAATATGTTCACACATTTTTCAAGACCACAGGAACTAAAAGCACACTGAGCATATTCAATTCCTTATTTCATTAGCTTGTCATGGAAATGACTGTTCTGTACAATGTGTACCTGTCTGACCAAACAACACAACAGTGTCTCATTGAATGTACTCCATATCTGACTAAGCAAACTGAAGCCCTTAGTGCTAATCAAGTATCATCACCATCTTTGTGTTATAACATTCCCGCAGCCAGCTGCAACAGTAACAGTAGTAGTTATTCTGTAGTGATTTCACCTTACTGAAATCACTGTACCTAACTCTCAACATGAACAAAATAAAACATCATGTAGATTTACAAGAAACTTTCTGAGTGACGCTAGATGTATGTTTAAACCAGATCAACTGAAATATTTGAATAATCAAGAACACATTCAGCAGTCACAGAATATATTAACTCCATACAGCATCTCTTTTTTGTTTAACACTTTCTTTTATGGAGTCCAGCGTTAGTCTGCTCATGAGTTGTAATGACTGCCTGCCTTTCCAACTTGAAAAACTAGACATTACATTTGATTTAACAATTAACCTTCAAGTTCCTGGGAATTGGGGAATCATAAGAGTTCAGGCGTACCCCGGCGATCTGTAAAAGCTCTGTGCCTGAAACAGCACAGTTACAGATTTACTATAAAATAATTTCCTATGTCTGTGTATTGACGCAACCTTCATGGTCTGCTTCAAAAAAAGCCAGCACCGCAATCTTGAAGTTATAATACAGCAAAGCCACAGTCTCTAATAGATTTATACAGTGGCCTTTTTCCAAAATAAATCTTATTGGCAGTAAAAATAAATAATTTTGAATGTCTTTTCAAACAACATAATGAATGTCCTTTACAATAGTGATTGTTAACCTTGTTAAATATTCACCATTACTGCATATGTGGACAATGTTTGTCTTGCGTAATATTTGTTTTTAGCTGCCCTATCATGATTGCCACTATCATATTGGCACAAGGAGTAGTTTCACAGTTGATCAAGGCTAAAGGATTGGGAATACATCTGCAAAATAAATAGTACATAAAAGTAAAAGAGCTCACATGTGGTTTTATGTGAACTTGTAATTTTGTTGTGGGTTTGTTTTTGAAAACGTAAAACGGATAAGTAAGGCATCATTGTGACTAAGCCGTTAGAGTAAAGAACATTTTGGCAAATTCTTATTGAACTTCTTCCTCTATACATTCATACAAAGACTCAGTCGTGACCTTAGTGCAATAAAAATAAAATAAACATGAAAGATCAAAAGTTATGACAGTAACAGAAAGGCTGGTCAAACGGACACTGATCAGTGATGATCCTCAGCAGCAGTCCTAATGTAGATCACAGCCTATCAGTCCGCCATCAAGCCTCTCTGACAGCTCCAGGAACGAGGCTTCAGTAACTCTAGGAAGGAAGGCTGAAACAAAAACACCACCAGCTGAGTTACACTGTATCCATGGAGATAAAATACATCATGCTTTTTGGGGCAACATGTCAGTAGACTACACAAAACAATGCTGCAGGTGTTACCTCCTTCAAGGGGCAGTAGCGCTGGGCATACCACTCCTGAGAGTACAGACAGATAATGACCCCCTGACCCAGGAAGAGGGATGTCCACATGATTATGTTCCAGATGGGACCTTTCCTTTGGTCATGCAGAATGAAGTTGAACATCACTGAGAAGACGAAGAACGAAGCATGATAAAAAGATAATGCATGGAAACATAAACTGACCAGGTTTTTGTGTGTTTCATGACACAGACAAGAGATACTATTAGGTTTAGCTGAATTATCAAGCAATCAGTCTGGATTGTCAATATACTTAAAAATAGAAAGGTGCATAGAGGTCTTTTCTCTTACTTCCAAAGCACATAAACAGGCAGAAGAGGACAGGATAGAAGAAGCCAAAGCAGATCGCAAGAATGTACTCGTGGACGACTGCTGACACTGTAAACACAAACAGCATGGCTGCCGGTCTGAAACGCTTCTGAGACATCTGGAATGACAACAGTCAAGACAACAGACAAGTCAAAACACCAGTGGCATACAGGTTTAATCTGATCCATGTATTTTTACACTAGCAACAACTGGCAAAAACGTGTACATGACATTTTTAAAATGGATTTTCACACTGATGTCATAATTTATGGTATCATTAAAAACAAGTCAATTTAAAAACAATCACTATGAACATTATAACAAAGAATGCTGCTGCTGTGGTTTTAAATATTGAGCTGTACCAATAGCAGAACCACTCACCCACAGGAAGTCCCGGTACACGTAGTAATACAGCCAGTCATGGACCACGACATTCCAAGTGCGATAATAATTGGCAAAAGATGTTGAATTCCACCAATCCTGTGATGTGTAGTCAAAAAAAGTTAATTTGGGTATACAACACACACAGGAACTTCATTTAAAGAGAGAGAGAGAGCAGAAGTACGGCACCTTGTAAAACATCCTATCAGCAAAACAAAGCATCTCAGCAAATGCATTGAGCCAACAGTGGAGGAAGGCAAAGAAACCCAAGAAGAGAACCAACACTCCTGCGAATAAAAGAAAAAAAAAGAGGAAAATTTGTCACAAAAAAGTGGCAAAATAAAGCATGAAAAACAAGTGTAATTCAGGAGTGTATGAGAGTATATTTGTTGATAAAGGTCTGCAAATTAGTGGCTGATCTCACCTGGCAGGATGGAGTTGAATACACAGAGAACCATGGCCCTCAGGTCAAACAACTGCAGACTGATGCTGCGGAACTGGGGGATGCAGAGCCGCACAAACACGTAATAGGCATAAAACAGACAGCCTAGTACCTGTGGGGCAAAAAACGGTTGGACTGGTCAGAAAATTGGACTGATATCTTTTGTGAGCAGTTGTAGGTAGGTATATGAAAGCGATTGGTACCTGTAGTAACTTTGTTGCCACATAGCCCCATCTGATCACTGGGTTCCTGGATTAAGCGAGAAACAAGATTTAATCAATCATAAGGGCTACTTTATGCAAGAATAGTGTTGTTTTTCAGTTGTCAAGACAAATTCAAAAATGACTTTCGAGAAATGATAAGAGGGTCTGTTTACCTGGGGTACTTATCTCTGTAGATAAGTGTGGGTGCAAACAAGAAGTAGAGATACTGAGAAACCTGAGGGACCGCTGGGCCAGGACCTGTAGATGACAGGAGAGACTGCTTATCAATCAGTAGACAAACACAAATAAAATGATAGCAGAGAAACATACAAAACATGTTGTAGCTGGCAAGTTACTTACTGGTCTTGTCTTTAGACCAGGTCAGGAATCTTGGTACGTTCTCCCTCACAAAGGAGTGGGCTTTCATCATTAGACGCACCTGGAATTTGAAAAATAATCAAAATTGACACAGAGGCTATTACAATTTTTGCTACAGAGTCCATTCAAGAGGGGAGGGTTGTTTATTGAGTATATTTCAAAGAGGTATAATACAAAACAACTATGGACATGGCTGCACTGATCAACTCAAAAGCAGCTTTACTGGTCATCTACCTGTTCCAGGATGACGATGAAGCAGGATGCAGGAGGCAAACTGTTGGTCACCACTATATATGTGGGCAGGAATCCCAGACCCAGAGCTTGGTAGAGTAGGAATACAGAGCCAAACAGAAAACTGTACAGTCTGGGGTGACTATAGGAGCCAGATTGGGTCTGTGACCACAGGTAGAACAGGGTGTAGGGAACCAATAACACTGAAATAAACATGCAGATCCATGTAGACACCACCAGGGGAAACTGTCCAAATGCATAGACCAGCAGGTTGAAATCCAGCACCAGCCTGAGGCGAAAGGACATAAAGCAGAGATGAGAAATCCGAAGGCTCTGCTCAGGATTTTCTTAGCAAGTTCACACAAGTAATATCAGTTTACTGTATTTATTCCATTAATAAAAGCAAAAAAAACCCAGAACTGACATGATTGCAATTGTTTCAAGTTAATTGACTCAGCAGACAAGGAGACATAAATCATAGTAGTCCTATATATTACCTGCCTTCATCAATGAAATCTACCACAAATGTACTGAGGATAAAGAGAATGAGGAGAGCAATAAACATGTGGTAGATAGTCCTGATGTGGTTCACCTCAAACAGCTCACTGTGGGCAAACAGACAGTAGTGATTAGAATCTGTACAGCTACACTGACACCAACAAACAATTTTCAGGCAGCAGAAATTTCAACAAAGTGCACTGTTTCACATCAAAGTGTCAGCTTACTCTAGGAGGGACCTGCGGCTAACAAACTGCTTTCCCTGGCCATGAGGAGGCCGAAAATGCCTGAAAGAACAAAAGGTGAAATCAGTGATCTTTTTTTTTTTGGTGAGAGAGAGACAGAAGGGAAATGAGATGCACATGTGTGAAAATAGATATTTGTGCTCATGTGGCTACAAATCAGTACCTGAGTTTGGTCCTCTCTTTGTCTGACAGTGGTGGTGAAAAGACAGCAGGGATAGGTGCGGGCTCCAGGCTAGCCGATTCCTCAATAAGACTGTCCATGAAGTCATTGACCTGGTTGTCAAACTGACGCATCAGGTCAGTCTTTAGGTACTGAGTAATAGCAAAAGACACAGGAAGAGTTGTCATTCACAGTCTGAAAATGCTTTAACAAATGTGGAATATTTTTAATTTGGGTCAATTAATGATGTTCCTTCTATATATAAAGGTGTTGTGGAACTTTTCACTGAACTCCTGAAGAAAGAGGAGTTCTGGTTTAAAAAAAAAAAAAAAAAAAGATTTTCTCAAGTGTTCACGTGTCCTTGAGACACCCACTAAACCCACTTCCGCAGTCATCAAGGGTTTCTCTAGTTGAGAGCATCAGGTAATTAGCTACATGGAGGTGTCATAACCCCGAAAATGTTCTCAAAGTTGAAACACATCAACCATTTACAGGAAATGGGTGTGTGGATTTCCTGCAATACAGACCCCTTGCGCACACAAGAAGTTCTTGCATTGGAGAGTAAATGTGTAGAATTGTTAACTGTATTGTGAATTTGTATATCTGTTAACAGTCAACACCAAGCTAAAGTTTTTTCATGCCAACAGCAGCTCTGTGTTATCATTATAATGGCACCAACTGTATCATTTAACGCTGTAATTTGTGAACATGCTGTAGCCTACAGGCATTGCTTGCAGTGATGTGCAACTGCTCATTTAACCACCAGGAAGTCTGAACGTGTCATTTGTAAGGTTATTTACTTATTTAAATCATCATGTTCCACAGGGAGAAAGCATATATATTCGATAGAGGAAACCTAAAATCACTCCAATTTAACATAGTTTTCCTTGTTGAAGGCTGTTTGAAGGGACCCATTCTAACACCCAGGTTGAACTTTTTCCAACCCAAATTATAGACTTACTAACCTCTGCTTTCCTCTTCAGTTGTAGCTTTTTGCTGATCACATGTTCCACTTCAATTTTTCCTGAAATTGAAAAGAGAATACACAAGGCTGAGCATAAGATGAAATAAACATTGTCAATATGTTGATTTACAAGTGGAAACTTTCATTATTAAAATAAAGCTCAGTGCTTTAGACACATCCAAACTAAAAATGGAGCCCCTTAGGTTGCCAGGTTACGCTGTTAAAAGGAAATTTGATCCGGTAAATGTAAATATCAATTCATGCCATGTCAAATATTTCCATAAAGGAAAACAAAGATAACCTACAACTGGATATCTGTAGGGTGTTTGAGAAGAAAAAAAGCATAGTAAGTAAAATCACTCAAATGGTTTTTATTCTTAACATACAATTTATGTTTAATAACACACATAGCCCCATACTAAAGACTATTTTGATATTAAAATATTCAACAGTAATTGACATATTTGACAGGGTACAAATAGTTGAGTACAGTAGATTTCAGATGCGTTGCTGTATAACTGGAATAGTTTGTGAAATAGTACAAGTCAGAGTTGCAAAACCAGTATTGCAATATACAAAACAAGAAACACGTCAAGTCAAATTTATTTATAAAAACAACCCACGTTGACCAAAGTGCTGTACAGACCAGAGCAGAAGTGTTATTCCCTCAACGCAGCAAAAGAAAGCTGCGATTACTTGATGCAGCCTGGCGAGAATTAACGTCAACTTTCACTTAAGCATCATGTCGTCCCACTAACAGCTTATCCGTGTCTAGTCAACTTTACCTCTAATCACGCTTGAATAAGCTTGCAGAGCGCGAAGAAAAATAAGCAGACATAAACAGTCGATCGTCGAAAAGTGTCGGAAAAAGAAAGTTCTTCTCCGCAGCGGAGCAAACCTGCTAATGAATCGATATGAAGAATATGAAAAGGTGTCATCACCAAAAAGGACAATACTGCCACAATTAACAAGGCGAGGGACAAAATTTGTGACAGATTAAATCGTCAATTATCATGTCATGATTTCAGTGCGCACGCAGCACCAGCCCCAGACGGGCAATACTGGTGCCGCAGCCGCTTGTCATGGGAGTAAAGTACAAAAAAATAGTTGTTTTAAAATATTTTTCCAAATGTTGTCATGTATGAAGAGACCCAAAATGAACACTGTAAACGGACTATTTGATTACTTATGGGCGGATTATTTAAACAGTATAAATTTTGTGTATAGGAATGATTCTGTCCTGAGCTTTTTGATCTATGCAAGCAGCTGATCATTGCAACCGTGATCAATATAAGCGCTTTCCACTGTATAAATTTAAACACAGCAGAAGGTCATGGTTTGGACTTTATTTAATTTTCTTTTTGTCTCCACAGCTTGAATAAAATGAGTGAATGAATGAATAAATAACTCCAATACAACTTTGCTACACTTTTTATTTCTTAAATCATAAATGCTAAGTTTTTCAATAAAAGGGTTCACTCCAAAACAAAGGTGACCATAAATGAAATGGGGATTAACTGAAATAGGTATTTTTGTAAAAGTCCATCACAGTTCTTCCATCTTTTGTGTCTGAACACAGACATGACAAAAGTGATGCCAGCAGGAACAGACACTTGACGGAACCGTCTTTTAAGAGTCTGTTTCCGCCTGTCAGACATTTTGTGACATGCAGCTAAATTAAGCTTGACAGTTAGCCTCCTGTATAAGTTGCCATGGTTACTGAGTGGGGATTCATATAAGCCACAGTGATGGAACAGGACTCTCACTTAAATTAGCAAGGCTTATTGGTACAAGCCAGACTTTTCCTTTATCCAGCTTGATGGAATACCCCTCTGGTAGCTAAAAATCACAAATACAAGAAACACCGACATAAACAACAAGGCACACAGCTCGTAGGCACAAATAGACAACACATGGGCAGAGGCACAAGCCAAAAATCCTATGACAGTGTCTAGAAAGTAGTATCTAGTATTCATTTTTGAACTGACAAGCTCAGCAGCATTAACTGCTTGTAGTAGAGGTTACTGAGATTATTAGACTAATGAGGAACAAGTTCAGTTGTTGAGGTCAATCACATGAACCGTGACAAGCAGCTGTAGCGCTCCACCCATTTAGTACAATGTCAACAAAGTCAAACAGTAAAACATTAACCTCACACTATTTATGTCAATAAATGACATTTTATTGACATATATACACCCTGTTGTTCAACAGCATTTCAGACTGGTGTTTCACATGATGAGTTCACTGACCATTATTTCTGCTCTGTGTCCCTGTTATGAGACAGTGAACAGCAGTGGTCAATTTGAGAAGTGAGCAGTCTCTAACTTGTTCTCTACCTCGGCTTACCACACTAACCGTATCAGAGGTCATATTAATATTGCTTAAGAGGAACACAAGACAAAATCTCAATGAGTAATATTAACAGGAAAATTACTGAAAATAAAAAAGGGATGGTGAGAGTAGGGTGAGTCAACCTGCACATTGTCTTTCAAAATTCTCAGTAATAAGAGGTCATACGTCTCCTTCCTTGGACCTGCTGATAAAAAGTTCAGACTTTCTTACCATTGCTGGTTACGTGGCTGTCTCCATTGCCTTGCTGGTGTTCTCCTGGGCTACACTCCCCATCCAAAGAGCTATCCAAATCAGGGAAGGGGGGCATCTTAGGAAGGGCTCGGCAGCGGGACCGTAGTACGCTGTCATCTCCACTCTCCATCCTAAAGAAAAAGAATACTTAAAGGACAGGTTCACAATTTTTTTAAGACTGTCTTAAAACAATAGTCAGGTGCACAAATCAACATTGAAATAGGTTTTTCTTGCCATAACCATTCATCCTGTTCATACTGACCATTAGAAGACCCCTTCTAATAATGCACTTACAATGTAAGTGATGGAGGCCAAAATCCACAAGCCTCTTCCTGTGCTGAAGTTTCAGCCGTCCAAATCAGTCAAATCAATGAGATATCTTTCAATGTTTCACTCTTTTTCATGCCAAAGTTCCTCTTTTTGTTAGTATACTTCCACCACAGCTCAACAGGGAAACACTGTCCGCGGAAATACAAAGAGGAGATTTTATGCTAAAAAGACTGTAAATGTGGCAGATATCCACTTGATATGATTAACTCAGACCGCTGAAGCCTCATATAAGCCTCAGATAAACTTTTAAATGCATTTCTGTGACTGTGTGGACACACTGTGGATTTTGGCCCCCATCACTTACATTGAAAGCACAATTGAAAGGGATCTTTTTAATAGCCAATATGAACAGCAGGAGTGATAACAGCGAACCTATTTCAGTGTTAATATGGGCACCTGACTGTTGTTTTAAGACAGACTTGAAAATGAGTGAACTTATCTTTTAAGCTACAGAACTAAACACTGGTACCACTACCAAACCAATTTGTATTGAGGACACATAAAGAGGAAGCTTCACGTTAGCAAGGACATCAATATTATGGATAAGCATGATGAGGATCTTGACTGACAGACAAAGCAAGCCCAGTTGACAATCAAATCAGTCTCACATGACGCGGACACGCAACAGATAGATGGCTAGTTAGCTCCCGTCAGCTGATATTAACAGTCAGTGCGACAGACAGCGACCAGTTAGTGAGCTAACTAGACAAGCTATTGAGCTAAACAGCCAGCTGGCATGTTGATAATGTGATGCTAATAATACTTTACTGTAATGCCTCTGCCTTGTAGTATTGCGGCTACTAGCACTGGCTGAGAGCTAGTCAAATTAGCCAACTTGTTGACGTCTATCGTTAGCCACGGAACAGGTTCACAGAAATGTTCGCCATGGGGGAAAAAAAAGGAAATAGAAAAATGCTCTCTACTGACCTCTGGATACTTACACGTTGGTTTACCCGCCGGTTCCCTCTTACAAAAATGACCTCCGACGTTGCCGAGTACAAACTCAGATATGTGACTCCTTCAATCACAACAATCTGGGCTGCCGCTCACCTTCCCCATTGTATCAACAGTGAGGAGATGATGACCAGGGCAGCCGACGCTGATTGGCTGAAAGTCTCTCCTCCTTTTGACGTCACCAATGTTGACCATGCTGCTATACAGGCTGCGATTCTTCACTGATTTCACCACTAATTACAAAACATTCAGTGCATGCATAGAAAAATAAATATATATCTAATATGTGTATAACTGACATGAGAAATAAGTGAAATCCGAATTAAACCAAATTAAATTGCAAACTGGGCACTTACATGTCTCTAGACTGGACTGTATGATAATCCTGAAACGATTTTAACAATTAACAAGTAGCTTATATAAAAACATACATATCTCCATATACATACAATTATAAGAGGTGCATTTACTGTGAGATGTATGTACAGAATTTTCTACTTTATGTTGGACTATTACATGGTCCTGTGGATTGTGTGTGCTATGTGATCATTTGATTTAACACTAATTAATTTATTTTAATTTTAATTGGCGGATTTTACGGGAGCAAATGCTTCTTTATCAAAATAACTAAAGAATTTTAATTAGGAGTTGATGATAGGAATATAGGCAACATGTCGGCAGACTTTCAGCTGAAATATCAAAGGCCTTGACCCCAGATTTTGATGTTTGTTTCTACTAATCAAAATACCACAAACCACAGTGAATCCGGGGCTTGGGTTTAGCCTGCACCTTTCAGTCATATTATTCCCTCAAATGATAAATTCAAGTTTTTTCAGGAGAATCTTTTGACATTATTATGAACAATAAATAAACACAGATAAATAATGGACTACCAGTTTGCATGTTATTTTTGCTACCACATTACACATATTTGATAATCATTAATATTAGGATGACTATCTTATATCAAATCTTAGCATAGCTTTTGTAAATGTTGCACGAGCAAAGTTATGGTAATAATGAAATTCTGATTTGATAAAATCTCCAAATTTAGTCGAAATTTGAACTAAATTACATTTATTCAATAATTAACTCTCAAAATTATTTTTGACCCTGTGTAATAACAAGAAGCAGGGTTAAAACATGTTACAAGATGCCCTTTAAGTTAATCATGGTGGGTCATAATTCATATATTGTACTGGTCTTATGAGCTGAGTGTGGCAAATACAGTTAACTGCAAAGACACAAGGATACCGTCATGAAAATCATAACTGGATTATCTAATATAATGACAATCTTTTCATCTGAGAGCAGACATAACTACAGACTTTCATCCTGTATGTGATGATGCTCGTCATCAAGGGGCATAAAAGGATCATGAGTGAATTTGTGAGGGAGGGGTTTGGGGCTGAAGCTCATCCCTACATGCATTTATTAAAAGGCAGTCATTTAATATCTGCCTTTGGAAATTCCATTATAGTCTGCCGGAAGAGACCCTCTGACCCAGGCCATTTCAGGTGCCTCACTGCAGGCCTTTTCTTTCATAACAAGGGCACTTTGTTGTGTGCTCTGACAATTCCCCACCAAAACTGCCATTACAACTGTTAAAAAATGTCTCCAAGGTCTCCATATTGTATGAGAATGGTTTCCAAGTAATATTTTGACTTCTGGACATCACAGAGCTTGGACATGTGGGAAGTGGCTACACTGTCCAAACAAACTGTGCTTGTAAAACCAGAAAGGGAAACTACAGCTCTGGCTCCAGGCTCTTTTATCTTAAACAGAGTAAAAAACCACAGTTGGGCTTAAATAAATGGTCCTGTATTAGTTGTCTTGGATTCAATTGTCCCCATAAATTCTAGAGAGTATCTTCTGTCTCTTGTAGTCTTGGCAAATAGACGGTGATGGCATATGACGAGGGCAGCATGTCATGTGTCAACAGTGGTAAACTTTAACTTGATTGGTGTAAGTTTTCAGCCTAAGCGTTCAGCTGTTTACATTACAAAATCCTGTTACAGCATAATCGTCACAGACAAAAGAACAAAAACCTACGTTATAACCTAAATGCTAAGTTATACCTTAATTACGTTTATGACGTATGGTGCAGGCAGGCTCAGTGAAAATAAAACAGATCCACAAGGTTTGATTTTATCCCACATGTTTAAAGTGATTGTTTTATTCTGATTGTGCTGCACATCATTACCCAGTGAAATCTGAACGTTTGATGCTGCATCAACATTTATAAAATGCTCCATTATGTTAAAATCTAACAATTTATTCAGATTTTGACAAATCAATAAATATACACAAAATACAGTACAGCACTACGCAAATTTATCCTAACAAATATTCACGTAAAATATCTAGACACCATACAGTATATTGCTGCTTTCTATATAAAAGAGGTATTTACAAGATTTTATCACATATACACACAAAAGCACACACAAACACAAACACTACTCATTTGTCACAAGAAGCAGAGGGGTCCCAAGACAGCAGTGATCTCAGGGACGAGGTGAGATAGTGACCTCATCTCTGTACCCAGATCTCTGATAGGAAGTAACTCCATATCACCTCGATGTAGCTCTGTGCTGCCCCGAACCCTCACAAGCACCTCTACCTGCAGACGGTTCAGAAATAAAGGAGACATGAAGAGAACATGTGTAGTTTGTTGCCGCAAAGTGTTTCCTTCCTGGATTTATTCGCTTATGTAATGGCTATAGCCTTTTGCCTAGTTACAAGCCGATTGAGAAACCGTTTTACACAAACAGAACTACAAAAAACCAGATGTCTCATTTTTAATACATACTAAATTACACCTCAATGCCTTGTAAGCACACAAAAATAAAAAAGTAAGGACTTTTATCTGACAGGAAGGTGCTTGCTGCTGTTACACTAAGATATTATTGGCATTACTGTTTTTTTAAAGAAAGCTGTGTTTTTGACAGTCTTACCTCACAGTCTTTCCTGGACACTGTAGTAAGGTGTGAATCAATTTCTTTGCTGGAGTCTCCCAGGATACGGACAATCCTATTGGCTGAATTAGTTGTGCCAGCAGTCCTGGATTGGTTTGCTGTACAGCTGACAGTCATGTGCTGGAAAGATGTGTGACTGTGTAACCGCAGAAACCTCAGCTGGACAACATCCACACCAGTGTACCCAAACTATCAGAGACAGAAGTCATTCATCTGAAGTCTGAGGAAATTGCTCACTGATGGTTGATTTAATGAAAGATCTTCAATCCCACAATTGTTTTAGTTGGTCTTACCTTTTTCCCACCATGTTGCTGACTAAACCACTGGACACTCTCTCTTGATTTCTGCTTTTCTGGTTCCCACCTAAATTTAATCTGCATAACAGAGCAGTGTGAGCTGGTACACATTTCTCCCCGGGATTTATTTTTTCTTTAATAGATCCAAAAGCCCATACTGCCTTGGGTAAAACAGCTTTATGTATGCTGCTTCCTATACTTGAAGTCTTCCGCTAAATCAATTAAAACTGCAAACACTGGTCTCTTGAAAAGATTTTAAATCTTTGTCGTGGGAAACTGAAGCAATTTCATATGACCAGTGATGTTATACTGTATGTTATATAAATATATTGTAATGTAAAATCACGGGGTCATATCATGTTGCTCTTGCAAGAGAATGAACTTGTTTCATGTTCTGTAACTGTGCCATAATTGAACGTGAATCTCTTCTTCACACAACACTTACTACTGTTGCCTCCATTGTCAAGGCTTGTAGGTGAAAATGATTGTACCTGTGAGTGTAGAGGGTCTATGCAGGTTGTTCCTCCTGCTGTGAAGTTACAGAACACCCTCACAGCATCATAAGGACAGCCTTGGTTGGGGTCCATGTAAAAGTAACCTGAAAGATAATGGAGTCGAACGTTTTACTATCTCTCAGACTCATTTGTTATACAATGGGTCATCAGAAATAGATTTGCAACAACATACGGTATCATAGTTATGAGCCTATTCAGACCCTCACCATCATTCAGATGTGGGTGTATGAGTCCCAGCTCATAGCAGGTGGTGGCTGGGTCATCTTTGGTTCCCTGAGGCCAGCTGAAGAACTCCTCAGCCTCATCTCTTTGAGACTGTCTCCCCTTCACAGGCCTGGGTGGCTGTAGAGGAATCTATCATTCAGTCAGACACTCAAACATTCAGTCAGTCAGCCTTAATGGAAAGCAAAATGAGGATATTGTATAAATAAAGTGTATATGAGAAGAAAGCTTGTACCAACTTTTTGTTGTCCTTCTATTCTCTTCAGGAGACTGGGTGTTTGTTTAAGTCTTGGTACAGTTTTTAGCTTGGAGCTTGTTGTGGGTGTTTGACCTGGTCTTGGCTCATGTTTTGATCCCCGTCTTTGTGTAAGCTTGTGTTTGCCGGGTGCACCTGGTTTTCCCTGTGAAACAAATCATTTTGCTTCAGGGGCACAGTAAAGAAACATCCAGGCTGTAAAGCAATTTTCACCTCCACTAAAACTTCAAATGCATGTTAAAAAATTATGATATGCTGCAGTTAAATTTGTTGATCAAGTGAAAAACTTTTTCATTGGTTTACTTGTGTTGTGTGAGCTAAATGTCTTACTGGAGGTCCACGCTTGCCCTTCACTCCCTTTGGTCCTCTACTGCCTTGGACACCTTTCATTCCCTGTTTATGCCAAAAGACAGTCAGACACTGTGTGGGGATAACTAATGCATGATGACTAATCTCACTATTCAAAACCAAGGTAATGACAAAGCAAACTATAATTACTGAAAGACCACCAAATGCTATCTATACAAATGAAAACAAAAACTATAACTGTGATGTCATGATGCTGCCAGCTGTGACGATAGGTCTGGCTATGCGAGACTGGATGCTGCCTGACTTTTGATTTAACAAAAATTTTAAAAAGCGCTTTCGATCTTTGACTAGATCGGGTCCATGAAGACCCAGAAACATTCAAAATCAAAAATTAACATTAATAGAAAAAGTAATAAACAGTCTCTCACCTTCATTCCAAGCTGGCCCTGTAACAAGGACAGAACAGAAATACTGTACTGTAAGTGGACTAAAATGTTTCAGTAAACTCTTTTGAATATCAAACGTATCAACGTACTGAGAGTCCAAGGAACCCTTTTCGCCCAGAAGGACCACGAGGACCAGCATCCCCCTGTGAAAATCAGCCAACTGATTAATTACTTGCCAACTGTTGAAAACAATGTGAAAAGTAAAGTAAAACAGAACTTACCTGCTTTCCTTTGCGACCTATTTGACCTTTCAGCCCCTGCAATCCAGGATTTCCCTTATGTAAAAGTTTAACAGGTCAACATGAGATTATGATTTTTTTTTTTTTTTTGAAGTTGGTAAAACATTTAGATTATTCAAATCATTTCAACCAACCTTTAACCCTGGTGGCCCAATTGGCCCCAGTATCCCTGTTTCACCTGAGTGACCCTGTATATGTAGAAAAAAGGGATGAGAATGGGTCAAAAACTGCTCCTCATGCGACAGTTACATGATTCTCAGCCAATGTAGTCTATATTTAAAACAAGTCTATGGTGCACACAACTGACGGGTTCAAAATAACGTTGGGTAGAATTTAATAAAGGAGCTGTAGCACAAAGCATAAATTAAAGCAATGTTGTATGAGAAACTAAAGTAGCAGCAGCACACCATATCGCCCAATATACTTTTAATATAGCAGTAAGAAACATGGGAGGATATGAAAAACATTTCAAATGTTAAAGAATTTATTGTGAGGTCAGGAGATGTTGTGTGATGTGGCCGAATTTTACCTTGGGACCAGTCATTGCAGTATCGCCCTTCTCTCCTCTCAGTCCTTGAATACCCTGTATCGACAGCAGTGATGATGCACAGGTTTACATGACCAAGTATTATTACCAGTTTATTAATTAAAAACAAATTAATGATTCACATACTTTTGGCCCCATTGGTCCAGGAGGTCCCTGTTTTCCTTTCAGTCCAGTTTTACCCTTAGAGGCGCAATAAGAGATCAGTAAGACACACCTTAAATATGGTTGTTGTTTTTTTAGCACGGCGAATTACATAAAACCATATGGAAAGTAATTATTTTTTATGTATGTTTACAGTGACCATACAGATGATTATGAGTCATCTGAGATTCAAAAAAATTACATGCTATTGTACCTTAACCCCTCCTACTCCAATGTTTCCTCTGATCCCAGGTGTGCCAGGTTCTCCCTACAACATTAAACATCTTAAATGTATTAAATATCACAAACTGCATCTGTAGGGCAAACATAGAACTGATAAATGGCTAAAAAAAAGCTGATATTATCCATGTCTGTATTGGAGTTTACCATCTTGCCAGGCCTGCCAGGTGTTCCAGGAGCTCCTCTGTAACCAGTATCACCCTTTTGAACAGGGAAAGGATTCAATTTAGGAAAAAGATCAAACAACAGAGTAAATTGCAGTATGATTCATTTTTCTTACCGGATATCCTTCATTACCCTCAACCCCCAGTAACCCATCCAAACCGCTCAGACCCTGAGAATAAGATCACAAAAGAAGAATAATCAGCAACACATTCCTCACTTTAACTTTTTTGTGTGTTAAAATACAACTTCATCATAACAGAGCATTAATTTATTGCAAGAGATGAGCTGAACCTTTTGGTTTGCGAGTCATTTTTTTCCATTTTGAAATGAGCAGTGATTACATATAGCAGCATGTATTTTATCTGTCAATAGGGATACTTGCGGGTTTTCCAGGTCTTCCAGCAGGTCCTGGTCTCCCTGGCATACCCTCAGCTCCCTACAAAACATCCCACATTATATATGCTTAAAGCCCAGATTTTCAGCCTATCTAATTATCTAATTACATTTAAATATAGTTTCTGAGAGAGAGATCAGGATATAGTTCCTAACAGAGATCAGGATAGCTTGCATTAAGTGTGTATCAAAAAATGTTAATTAAATGACTGGAACAGTTTTTTATATAGTTTTTCATTTCTGCCATGTATGTTTCCTTTTGAGAGATAGGGAGTGATATTATATATAAAAGATTAAAATAAAACTCACAGTTTTTCCAGGGGCTCCTTTGTTTCCTTTCCTTCCAGGCTGGGCTTGTCTTCCCTTTATAAAGACAATATCTCCATTATGACATCTCTATTATTTAAAAGATGTGGTTTCTGCTTTAGATTTCCATCTGAGTTGAGCTTCCTCTTACCTTTGGCCCCTGAATTCCTTTAGTTCCTGGAAGACCAGGAGGGCCAGCATGTCCAGGCTGACCTTTAGCACCTGGAGTGCCAATGAACCCCTTCTTCCCCACTGTCCCCTAAAAAGGCCGTCAAATACTTTCAATGATACTATAAATTACCTTTATCTTCTGTAGAAACAGTATTTTGGGATTGATAGAAAATAACAGCACGAAACAAGACTGATTGGTCTAGTAACAAAGACTGAGAAAAGCAAGCCTAATCCTTGAGGGTTCAAATATGATATCTTACCACAGTGCCTCGTGTCCCAGGCTCTCCTTTTGCACCATTTTGACCTCTTATGCCCTGGGAAATACAGTGGGTTACACAGAGACATTGCGTCACTGTGGTTACATCTTCATACAGACCATTAAATATGCTTGACCAGAGTGATGATGCCCACAGGGAGCTTCACATAATGAAATCCCACCATGTCTCCTTTGATGCCTGGAAGACCGAGCCGGCCCTTCTCACCATGACTGCCCTGAATTGCACAAAAAACATACAGCAGAGACAGAATTAAATACCAGTGAACCCACATAGCAGGATGGATCACACTTCCATTACTGACAGCATTTCACTGCATCAGAATGAACAAATTATACATTAAACCTTTTGTCCAGGGACTCCAGATTTTCCATCAACCCCTCTGTTGCCTGGAAAACCCTAAAAAACCACAGAAATTTATATCTTGTGTCATTTTTTGTGAATTTAAAGTTTTCATTAATAAAACAATACAACAATGTCACAGTCAGACCTTAAGTGAAGTTAGATTTGTTTGTAAAGCCCCTAATGACTGTTATAATCTTAAAGAGCTTCACATATCAGTCATAGAAAAATGTTTTTTTTATCCACAATAAAAAAAATAAAAAAAAAACTAAAAGACCTCTATATTCTGTATTTGATCTGTAAAACTAGACACAGGCTGAAGAGTTGCTTTTGCTGCCATCTTGTGGTCAAAAGTTTTACTCTGATGCATGCATGTTGTCAGAATCAGTGTAATGTTATATTACAAGTCAGGATGACTTGCATGTAACTAGGCTGACACTTTCAGCTCATAAAAGTCAACACAATCATTTTATAATAACATTAAAAAGTATAAGTTTCTCTCAAATATTAAGTAATTATGCTAATTTCATCTTTAAATATAATAAAACATACTGGTGTTGATGGTCCAATTTTTCCAGGGGAACCAATACTGCCAGGTGGGCCCTGAAATGAGAAGGCATAAAGTTTATTTGCAGCTCTGTCATATTCAAACATGTTCACACATTTAATACATATCTTAATGTAACACCATGACACATCAATTATACATCACATGATTATTGGCAGGGATTAGGATTAGTTGCCCACATACGGCATTATGGACATTATTTACAATCAAAGCATGCAACTCTGTTACTAACAGTATGTCCCTGGAGCCCCTTCTGGCCTTTGGCCCCTGCTGCCCCGGTGTTGCCCCCTGGTCCGAACTGTCCAGGTTTGCCCGATAGACCCCTGAGGCCTGGCTCCCCCTGTGAAATCATCATCATCATAAATGTCATGGTCTCAACCAAACTTTCAACTTCAACTCTGCAAACTTTGACCACAACATGATTTCTCAGTTTCTCAGTCACTCATCATTGCTTCTCTCAGTTTTAATCTGAAATGACTGACCTTGAGCCCCAGTGTTCCCTGTTTTCCTCTGTCCCCTGGTGCACCTCTGTATCCCTGAGAAAAAGGATAGATGGAGAGGGCAGAGGTCAAACATTGTCTTCTTTGAATTCACACTATAGAAATATTCAGTACTCAACTCAGAGGTATTATAATATTAATACATTAACTTGAGAAATAACTCCTACCCACCTGTTTCCCTGGTGGACCCTTTGCTCCCAGTGGCCCTCGGTTGCCTCTGTCGCCTTCAGCTCCCTTTGGCCCTCTCTGACCAGGAGGTCCAGCATTCCCTTTATCACCCTGAAGTAAAACAAATGGTTTCATTGATAAATTTATGTTCATCTACATGCAGGGTGTGTGTGTTGTTGTTGCATTTTCAAATTCTTGATCTGAATGAACGTGAAATTGAATAAATTAAACTTTTATCCACAATCTTGAAACTAAAATTACACATTTACATTTACTCACAGATATTCCTTTTTGTCCGGCTGGCCCCTCAGGTCCCCTGACTCCGACTGGTCCCTAAAGCACAGTAACGCTGGGTTAATTGAACACATGATCAAGCTGAAGATTGCTTTGGATGTCTTTTCATACAGTCAAACCTACAGACTGCATGTGCCTATATTTCCTCAGATTACACTAACCCTGTGTTTTCAGGCAAAGAGATCAAATCTGTGACCAACACAGTCTAATCAATCTACCTCCTCACCATCGAGACCAGCAACTCCCTCCTGCCCCAAAACTCCTCTGAATCCCTGAAGAGACAAAATTTAGAGACAAACAGACTGATGAACATAATGATGAATTATTAATTTGTTACACAGCCCACAACATCAAAGAAACCCTTTACTACAGTATTTTTAAGAGCATTCAAAACAGACAAAATGTGCAGATACCTAAAGTATTCAGATTAGCAGCTCAGCAGAAGACACATTTTACCTTATCTCCTTTGACACCAGCTGATCCTGTTGGTCCTTGAGGTCCATCTTTACCCTAAATGTGGAGAAATTAATGCAACAATAAATATTTCCTGCAAAGGTTTATCAAGTATATGCACAAAAAAATTCTCTGATGTGCTTCATACACTCAAAGTGCCGTAAAGGAAGACAGGATGCTCATGCACAACAAACTCATCTTACTGAGCTTGGTGCTTGGCTTGGGATTCAAATTTGCATTTCACTGTATTTACAAATTATTACATGTCAATGACTAAGTATTTATTATTATTATTTTTATTTTTGTTTCCTTTAATGTGAATAACACTGTGTGATTAACAGTTTTATCATTTGATGCACAGGGAATTATACAAACTTCTGCCTGTGTAACCAAAATCATTTCAAATAATATTTAAGTTTTTTGTGCAGCAGAATTCTCATCATGATCAGCTCTATAATATGAATTTAGTGCCATTATTACAGACAGCAGGAACAACTGTTTACCGAAAGGCAAACTTCCACTTCTGAAGTAAAGTTTATCGTTAGAGACAAATCTGCCAAAAATCAACAATTAGCAATATGAAGAAAAATAGCAATATTTACTGTATCCTCTAAATATTGAAATACAATGATGAATCCACTTGCTTACACAACCAAAGTGGTCAAAACTCCCCAAAACCTTAATGATGAAACTCTGCTCCTTCAAATGGGGTGCACAGCACAAAACATGAAACTGAACCTTACATCAGGTGTTGTAGAACAACTGAGGTTCCTAAAATCACATCAAACTGCAATGAGGATGACACTAAGAAGCTCCAAACACCAGATTCCTCTATGACACCCATGACTGTCACCCTGACACCAGACATGACTCATGGTCTGGTGACAAACCCAGACAGAAAAAATGGCAAATTCTTGGCAAACTGCAATGTAGGAAACTTTCTGTTAGCTCATCAGATCAGGCTTCCGTCAGCAGTTGTCACAAGAGGCCTGAATCAGCCAAAAGATAACTAAAAGTCAAAAGTAATTTGTGTATAAAAAAAGCATGACCTTTCTCATGCTGACATTTCCAATTGTCAAACAAAAGTGTAACTAAGAACAGCCAGCCCAGGTCAGTACTAGAGCATGCTGACTCACTGGCATGGGTTATTGGGACAGATAACTGCTATGTAGTCATCATTACACCAGGGCGTGTGAGGAGTGCATCTAACAGGCATTCAGGCTTGGTATAAACAGCATAGGTGGAGTTAGCCATTAAAAGTAAGTGGTCACATGGTCCAGAACAACATGAAAAGGACATAAAAAATTGGCACCTCTTAGTCAGTTATATCTTTGATTTTTGTATGGTTTAAACTTTTTAGCATACATCCTAACTTGGTTTTGATTCTTACAATTATTATATTGGTCAACATGACTGAAACATGACTCTGAATGTAGCACTGAGCTAGTTTTCATTTCTCTCCAAGTTAATGTATGGACTCACAAAGTTAGAAAGAAAACATGTCATTGGTCAAAAACAAAATTTACCCCTACTGTTCAGGATCTTCAGTTTATGCTTGACAACATAAGCATTAAAATAGACTCACTGGGTAACCTGTAACTCCACGAGGGCCGACTGGACCCTTTGGACCCTGGTCACCTGGAAGGCCACGGGATCCAATTTCACCCCATGGTCCAATGTTACCCTGGATACCCTGAAGGGGGAAAAAAAGTATTCATAAACAGAAAAACATGAATTAAAAAACTAATTTGTGTATCAAAAGAAATTTCAGGTCAAGTCTGGTTTATTTGTGTAATTCAATGTCTCAGTGGGATGTACAGGCATTGCATTATATTATTATTGCATTATCAATGATTCAAAGACTTTCTAAGAGGACAAAGAAAAATGGGACAAATAGTCTTGTAGAGTACGCTTATAGTTTATTGTGGATCTCTAAGCTTAAGTAGGACTGACATAGAGCTGCGTATCATCTGCATAGAGGTGGAAAGGAGTGTAGTTTATCAACTCAGTATGTACAGTAATTTGAATGGTGGCTGAGCTGTGGTGGGATGTGAAGTAGTTTGCGTAGAGGGACAAGAGCCAGGGAGAGAGGATACAACCCTGGGGGGCGCCTGTGCTGAGGGTCAGAGGGTGAGATGAAAGGCTATTCATCTAAACCCTCTGTTTCCTTCTCCACTGGAAGCTCCGGATCCAGTGGCATATGCAGGGGTCAATATTCATGTCCAGCAGTTTATTGAAGAGATTGACCAGGTTTATTGTATTGAAGGCTGAGCTGAAGTTGATGGATGGGATGTAAGTGTAGGTGTTGGGTGACTCTACGTGTTGTAGTGTGTGGTGGAAGTCTAGGTTAACAGCATCCTCAATAGACCGATTGGCTTGGTAAGCAAACTGATAAGTATCCATCAGAGGGGTAGTGTTGGATTTCAAACAGGAGAAGATGATGTGCTCCAATGCCCTCATGACCACAGATGTTAGGGCAATTGGTCTGAAGTCATTGAGGCAGGAGATCTTGGTTGATTTTGGCACAGGGATTATGGTTTAGTCCTTGAAGCACTGTGGTACTGCACATTGGCGGAGGGAGGTGTTGAAAATGTTGGTAAACATTGGAGCCATTTGAGCTGCACAGTGGTTGAGTACAGCTGGACTGACCCTGTCTAGGCCTGCTGCTTTCCTCTTGTTCGTCTTCCTGAATGTGGCCTTCACCTCTTTCTCCTGAATGTAGAATGGAGATGGCGGAGGGGGGAAGGGAGGAAAGTAAGGTGGGACTGGAGAGTGTCAGGTGTGGGGGAGGGGCTTTTTTGTAATTGGTCATCACCTTTAGTTTTTTCCAGATGGTTCTTGTGTCATTAGATGCAATCTGTTGTTCTAATTTTATGGTATAGTTTGACTTGGCTTTCTCTTCTTCTTAACTCATATTTGGCAATAGTGTATTGTTCCCTGTCTTCACTAATGAAGGCAGAGTTCTTTTTCTATTATATATAGATTTATTGATATATTTTCTATCTCGTTTTGCGCACTGACAGGCTGACTGGAAGCTGAAGGTTTAAAGGTAAGACCATGAAAGAGTGGACCTTGACAAGACTGTTTACTTGCACAGACAGCTCAACCTCTCTCAATTTATGCTGAAAAAACTGACAGAAAGGGAAGCACACCTATTGTTCCACCAAGAGAGTTAAAATAGTATATAATCTAATGCACATCTATAAAATAGGTGAGCATGAGAGTGAAATCTAACAATAATGTAGTCGACTCCTGATATTGCCAGCACAAAATTCATACTTTTTTCATTAAGAGACAGTCATACTAGGACAGTAGGACAATATTTCAATATTATAATAAGGTTGACTGAATTAATGAGGAAGTAAAGGATTAGATGGACTGATCTGAAAGAAATTAATCACTGAAATCATCTTACAAGAGGTCCTCTGTATCCCCATGGTCCAGACATGCCCATCTCGCCCTGAAGGACAGTAAGACATGATGTTAGTGAAGAGTTCAGAAAAAAAATTAAAGACTTATGTAAACAGTGTATTGATAAAATAATGATATAAAGTAGCACTGATTCTGTTTAAAAAGTAGCAGTGAAACTGATGATGAAAATAATTTACTTACTGGGGGCCCTGGTTTCCCTCTTGGTCCTTCCTCGCCTCTCTTACCCTTCACAAGGTCGACATCACATTTAATTTAAATATAAAATGTATATCATGTATGAGCAATCAAGTGGATCAATTTCACCAACGTGACAGAATCTTTGAAATAAGTGATACCTTTAGTCCTTCACTCCCTGGAAGTCCTCTGGGGCTTTCTTTACCTTTAACCCCCTAAAAGAAACATTCCTTTATTCTCAGCATCATTATGGACACAATCAAAGCATCAGAAACGCTATATCATACATTATATTTTTACAAGAAAGTCTCCATTATAGCATCCTAAAAAGCCATGTAATTTTGTAGTAACTTACTCTCACTCCTGGCTTTCCTGGCATCCCCTTCATTCCTCTACCGCCAGCTTCACCCTGGAAATTGAGTCAGTGTAGTACTATAAAAAATACTTCACCCCCTTGCAACTACTCTGACAGAAATGTGATCTATTGTGTGATTGAATAAGAGCTGGAAAAAAAAATCACGTCCATGAAACACAGGTGATGAATACTCACATTCTTTCCTACAGGTCCTTGGGGGCCAGGAGCTCCTGTTTTCCCAGGCAATCCCTGTGGAAAATATTTAGCAAATTATTAAATATCCACTTGTAACACTGTAAGTAAATGCAGGTCCATCTGTTCAGTGTCTATTACACAGGAGTAAACTCACTTTCGGTCCTGGAGGCCCAGTGTCCCCAATCATTCCATTTGCACCAGTGGGTCCCTAATGGAAAGAGGTTGTTGTTTATCACAACATCAGTAATGTAACTGATTATCCCAGTAAAATTCCCACCTCATCTATGTATTAAAAAAAACAGTCCAGCTGCATTTCAATAAATGTAGGGCTTAGGAACTCGATGAGGTGATATGTGTTTGGATATTCAGAAGTTTGAGAGTTAAGATATTCTTTGTGATTGATCTTACCATGGCTCCAAGAGCTCCATCCTGTCCCCTGTTTCCCAAATGACCTTGAAATCCCTAAAATGGGACACAGATTATGTGAGATTTTTTGGCTCTAACCCCCCCGCCCCCCCTTTTTTTTCAGTGGTTGTTGTTCTTATCTTAAATATCCAAAAGATTAGATTGCAAATTTCATGGGTTTCATGATATTCATTGCCTAAACCTAAAATTACAAAAAATAACATCATCCAAGTATAAGTCTTAGATAGAATGGATATCTCAACTTTAAATAATTTTAATTAGTTTACAACATTATGACTAATATATATTAGTATGATCACCTTAAGGCCTTTCGGTCCAGTAACCCCTGGGACTCCTGGACTTCCCTATACAAACAGTTTACACATAACAGACATGTTGCCTCATTAACATTCATATTAGCGGCAATTTGAGTAGCAATCCAAAATAGCATAAATATCTTTATTATGGAAACAACAGAATTATAAATGTGAAATGAATGTTTGATGGATGGACACGTAGACCAGTTAGTCTACAATCTACAAATTTAATTTTAAACTGTCACAAGATTTGTTGAAACAAATAGTAGTGAACTGTAATAGTGAAAATATGTTTGGACTGTAGTCACAAAAGGTCAGAATAAGAAGTTTAGACCATAGGAACCTTAATACCAGGTTCTCCTTCAGGTCCTCTCTCTCCAGATTTTCCCATCTCTCCCTGCAAAAAGAAAACACGACCACATCACTAGTATGGATGAAGCAAAATAATTGGCATCAAGAATAAATTTATACTCCAATCATTCATACTCACAAAAGGACCAGGCAATCCAGAAAATCCTGCTCGACCTTCTCGACCCTTTATAGGAACAATGACCATGATTGATTAGGATACACAGTCCTCTCTATATGTAATGCTGTTATCACTGGAAATGATTCCAAATTGAAACAATAGTGAAAGTAACAGGCAGCACCATCTCAGACACTGTCAGTACAAAAAGGATATACTGACACCTGTGGTGCCTTGAGTCTATCATCAGTATTTTGTATACTGTATATATCATATTTGTGTCAGTACTAAACTACATTTCTATCAAACATGGTGTAACTATGGAAATTACTTATGTTATGGATTCCCTCTCCCTCACTGACATCTCTATCAAATGAATGTGGTGCTAATACTAAATTTATATTACACAAACATTTAAATACAGAAAAATATTACTCTTTTATCATTTTTCCACATGACTGATGATGAGCACTCATTTTTGCCTTGCCTTGTCTCCTCGAGGCCCAGGAACTCCTTGAATACTGGTTGGCCCTCGATCTCCCTACACATGCACATACAGACACATTCACACACATACACAGTTGCACAAAAATGTAGCATTCAAGTAAAAAACGTTTAAGCAATGATTCTCAAACACACCTTAGGTCCATCTTTTCCCTGCTTCCCTTGCTCTCCCATGATGCCATCAAACCCCTTGAACAATGACAAAACCTGATTATTACAGTCTGGTCAGCATCATCAGTAAACATTTCTTTGTTAATCAAGTTTATTTTGCTCACACTGGATCCAGGAAGTCCTGGTGGCCCTATTGGTCCTACAAGTCCCTCAAGTCCTAATGGGCCTCGATGCCCCTTCAATCCCTGTTTACCTGGAGGCCCTGGAGGTCCCTGAACACAAACGCAACATTGATTCACTGAGCTGGTCAATGGACCGATCAACAGCCAACTGAGCAGTTAGACAGGAAGGATCAAACTCACCAGGTCTCCCTTAAACCCTGGACCACCTTTCTCACCTCGCTTGGCTTTAGCCCCCTGAGGTAGAAAAGTGCACACACACACACACACACACACACACACACACACACACACACACACACACACACACACGCAAAAAGAAAACAGCTGCACATTTAGCTCAGTGGTTAGAAACCAAAAGGACTGTTACAATATAATGAAATGGCATTGATGACTTGATATGGCTGAAATCATTAAATATTGTTATCCATTATAATAGATGTAAACATTTTAGCTGCAGTAAATAAAGAAATTGCTTTAAATAATCTTACGGGATCACCTGAGGGTCCAGGCACTCCTGGATTCCCATTGGCTCCCTGAAATGAAAGAGAAAAAGGTTAATACACTGACTAACTCATTACTGCATATCTGGGTTCATATATATATATTTATGTTTGTGCAGAAGCTTTGGCCTTGTTGTCTTACATTATTTCCAGGTGGTCCAGATTCCCCTATTCCACCTTCATCTCCTGGATCACCCTGGTTAAGACACAGTGACACAGATGATGGTTGTGATTCAGTGCTGTGTTCACAGCTTTTGTTTCTGGTTGTTCTTCCTATTAAGCGTACTCACAGGGTCTCCTTTAGGACCTGGAGGTCCAACAGGTCCTGGGCTTCCCTGTGAGAAAAAAGAAGTTCTGGTTGTTTTCATTTTTCATCTTGCAGTGTTATCATATGATAAAACTGTTAAGTTTAAGTTATGCCCGTCTTACATTTTTACATTTTTGATCAAACATGACCAAACTACCAAGTTAAATCCTCTGCTTCGTAAATGGAACCAACAATAACACACTGACTCTGTTTTGGAGTCCAGCCAAACTAATTCTATAGCACTATGAACTGAAATACTTCAAATACTGTAGTCTTGTTGTACCTGAGGGCCACGAATGCCAGGAAACCCAACTATTCCATCAGGACCAGGCTCTCCCTGAAGCAACACATGTAGATGCAGGTAAATTAATGTCATTGGCTTATAATTGTTTATTATTCAAGTGTACATCTGTAAGTGTTTTGTCACCTGTGCTCCAGCTGCTCCGCTGAGGCCCATTCTACCTTGTTGACCCTGACAGGATAAACAATTATTTCATAAATATCTTATTACTTAATTTGGATTATTACTATTTCACTAGTTGTTTACTTACTGGAGGTCCCTTCACTCCTAAGACACCTTTTACTCCTATGGGACCCATTTTGCCCTGAGGAGAAGACAATAGATGTAGAAATTGATAGATTTACTTATTTGGTAGCACATTATTTAATCCATTATATTTTTTAATCTAGTATGACAGCTTTGTAGCAGTATATTGTGTTACACAACTTACATGTGGGCCTGGTGGTCCGCTAAACCCAACAGCTCCGATCTCTCCCTGAAAAAAATCAGCAGAATATCAGTGTCATTAAATATAAGAGCTGTGGGCCTGATAAACAAGATGGACTATATTTATACTGTATAGTACATGTCAATTATATAGCTATCAGTAATTGTCATCCAGTTATCTGTCTGGCACTGACCTTTTGCCCTGATGGTCCAGGGAAACCAGGAGGGCCCCTGGCTCCGGGCACTCCCTGTAAACACAGGACAGTTCAGATCTTGCAATGTGGCATTTCACTTAAATAAACGTGGTGTTAAATGAGCACAGTTATTCTTTTGAACAATTTATTAATGATTTTCATTTGAAACTGCACTTTATCATGATTTTATAATAATGGGCACCAAAAGGTCTGTCATTAAATAGTAAAGTCATCCCTACTTACTATGTAGCCAGGAATCCCAACGAGGCCTCTGACTCCTTTATATCCCTGTTTAAAGCAAAAACAGGGATATTAGAATCACATATATCATCCCTCTATTTTTGAAAAAAGAAAGTGTGTGTGTGGTGGATGCTGAATCTAACCTTCTTTCCTTTTGGCCCTCTATTTCCTTGTGGTCCAGGCTCCCCGTGATAACCCTGAAGGCAGAGAAAACGGGCATTGGACAAATGCAAAAAAAGCTCCAATTCTGCAATATAGTGATAGGCAGCTCGTAAGAAGATAAAAGCTAAATGCAACAATACTCAGACATTTCGACAGACAGACATATAGATACATTGTTATTCATAGGCCTCCATAGTTTTAATCCCCATAACATTAGAAGTCCAGGCCACTCTTACCCACTCACCCAGCTCCCCTTTGTTGCCCTTCTCTCCTCTGTAGCCTTGGGGCCCCTACAGGGATAAACACAAAATATTTTTATCAAGCTGATTGCCAATTGCACTTATAAAAGGATATTAAAGACCTGTTTGACAGAATTAGGATGATGAAAATATGTACATTTTGCTTCTCAGCAAACTCACCTGTTCTCCAGGTAAGCCTGGAGGACCTGGGTCAGCATTCCCACCTGCATTCCCATCACTCCCAGGTCGGCCCTGGGGACCTGGCACACCATGTGGTCCAGGACGACCCTGAAGTACAATACAACATGTGAAGCAGCCTGTCTAGTCTTAAAGAATAATTTGATAATATCTTTTCATTTTTACATCACAAATCAGTGATGAAGTTAATTTATTGACTGTATTTTATTCCATTACATTCTGTTTTATTTCTATTGTCAGTGTGATTGGTGTAGAGAAACAAACTGGTTTGCGGTGTGTGTTGGGACAGTGGAGTAGACATGGTAGAAAACATGTCTCCTTTGTGTCATAGCATTATTTTCCTACACTTCATATATTATTTTTTGGGAAACTTTGTTGTGCATACTCACACAGTAATCCATCAAACCTGGTTAGTATAGCTACCACTCAGAATTAGCACCTAATACATCCAGGTAATATTGTAACAACTACACAGTTCAACCAGTTAATTATACCATGGCAACAGCCCTGAACACCCTAGCAACCAACTTAAGTCACCATTGCAGTAACTTAATACACAATAACAAACACCTAAATACACCCAATCAATTATCTTGCAACACCTTAGTGGCCACTCTTAGCACCCTAGCAACTGCCTAGCAACACTGTAGCAGCCACCTGGTGATGTTTTTTTAGTCAGTAGAATACAAACATTTTACTGAGAACATTTAGCCTTTTGTAGGTTTATATTAAAGCAGGTTGCTCTATATGAATCAGTCATATAAATGTGTTTTTAATCAAAGTTACAGTTATGAGTTCACTGTGGATTTTATGCAACAGGGAGTGTAGAAGCTGTTATAATGCACTGTGCATGAAGCTTAGCATTGGCTTTCTACATTTGAGGAGGTGTAAACATCAAAGGTGTGTGATGCAGTGAGCCCATAAGATAGAAAGCAAAGCCTCACTGTAGACTGTAAAGATGCAAATAAAGTAGAGATACCTACGATTTTCCCTTGAACTCCTTTTGGTCCTTGTATCCCAGTAATTCCATGCGGCCCCTGGAATACAAAATTAGCCACAGGTGTCCTTTACGTTTGGTGTTTTATGATCAAGTTTAAACACAGATAGCTGTTTAAACTTTGCCTTTTCAAGTAATTAATAACACTTCTGCTTACTTACAATTGGTCCTTCATCTCCAGGAGGTCCAGGAGGCCCCAGTGGCCCCTTAAGTTTCTGAGGATAAAAAAACACAATGTCTACATGCATACATGTGTAGTTTTACAGTAAAATCTGTATATAAACAGTAAATGAAGTAATAACACAGTATGCTGTTGCAGTTAGTTCAGCAACTGTGAAGGATTTTGTCAAACTGGATTTCAACTTGAACTTGTGTCAATGACAAAAAAGGATTTTAAGTGCATTAATTTAGTCAAAACAAAGACCTACCGGCCAGGAAGAAACCAGCTTTTTGTAGAATTTCTTTTTCTATGAGGAAATGACAGAAAAAATATTCCTTTCATGATGATAGGTTTAAACCTATTAGTCTAAAAAATTATCTTTAAAGTCAACTTTCAGAACAATGACTCAAGCATGAGAAATTATAATTATGGACAAAAAAGATGATTATGTTATGAAACTGGCAAATTTGAAATAATAATGATGTAGAACTTTATCTGTGTTTATGAATACAACAATTTGATATATTTATACACTTGCATGATACTACTCATACAACAAAACTGCTAATTTGTGAAAACACAATACAGAAACAAACAGACACCTCAATGTTTATGTGAAACCAGTCAACAAACAGAATCTTTACTGTTTCAGCATCAAACTAAGTGTTATTTTTTATATTCTTTGTACCATTTGTGTTTTTCAGTCATGTGGGTTAGCTAGTAAATTGGCAGAATATTTCCTATTTCTCCAGATTAATTTTTTATACTTTCAGCATAAATTCAAACTAGTGTGTAGTACTAAGACTGCATGGTTATTGATGGAAAGCTGCAACAGCAGTTTACCTTGAAAGCCTCCCACTCTTCTTCAGAGGTTTTAAACACGACAATGGCAGGAATCCCAGGAGGACCAATAGGGCCTCTGTATCCGGTCCGCCCAGTCCTGCCCATAACGCCCTGATAGCCCTAAGGTGAAATAAAAAAATATGTTTGTTTGATGGGGAAGGAGGACGAGTTTAGATGACATTGTCTACATTTTGACCAGCACTGGTAGAGCTAAGAATCTGACTTTTTCATTCCAATTAGATAATTCAAAGACGCAATAAGCCAGTTTTGACCGCCAGGATGCAGAAGAACTTTACAAGAAGCTGACAAAAACAGCCCAGAGGTACAAATTCCCTGACAAGCTCCTAAAGATTTGCTTAAGTTTATAGTTTAAGACAATTTTAAACCTATGTCATCTAAAAAATATTACACAGTATCTTTAAACGGATTACAGTGTCCTCAGAAGCTGAACTGTAGCTGCTGTCTAAAGAAAATCAGGGTTGGGGGGTTGCTGACTATCTGACAAATAAGTAAATTCAAGAAACTTGTCGGACAGAAATTTAAGTTCTGTTTATTTTATAGTTTGGAGAATTGAGGATAGAGTATGTCTAGGTTATTAAGATTAATTGATTTGTGTGAAAATTAAAAGTTAAAGTGTTTTCATACTCTGTATAACAGAGTTATGAAAAAGTGTCCTTTAAATACCAAAGATAGAATATATTGTAGTAAGAGGATCTGTCAATAAAGAGAACTATGTTTTTTGCTGTTCACTTCAGTTAAGCTGGTCAAATGTTAGTGATTGTAGTAACAGCCCCTTATGGCTAACCTGTTAGCAAAGAATTGTATTGCTAACAAGACAAACTTGGAGGTGTAATAAAACACATACTTTGTCTCCTTTAGGTCCTGGAAGTCCTGTTAGCCCTGGTGGACCCTGCAACCCCTGGGGAAAGAGTGAGGTTGAACAGTTATATCTAATAACTATCACTTACAAAAATAATGTAGGCCTACTGTAATTCATTGCAGTTTTATGTTTATTGACAACACTCTACTATAAAATACAACATATCAGACTTTATCGGGCATAAAACGAAGTTGACTCTGATGTTTTCACAGTACATCAACCATTTAACTAAATGGAGACAGACATTCATAACCTGATATGAAGACATATTAGAAAATAAAGGTTTGCTGATAAAAGAAAGGAAGGACAAATAACTACAGTAATTTAAAACATTTTCTGCACTTGGTTTAACATCGTCCACTCGACAGAAGAATTACTGCAGGTTATTATGCCTGAATTCTTATGAATCTGTTTGTTGCATAAGCTAGGAAAATGACTCCTGGTATAAAAACACTGTATATGGATATATGGTCTCTAGTCTGAGATAGCAGAAATTTCATTTCACAATTTCACAGTCCAGGGTTACAATAGCACTGTTTGGCCAGAGGGGGGAGACTATGCCTTTCATTGTAGAGACCAACCCTTCCCTTCTACCACAGATGGTAGAAAGCAGACACACACAAACAAACAAACACACACACACTTGCATGGCTCTCTTGGTGCTAGAATTGACACAGATATATGTTTCCATCTCAGTCATCAAATCATCTCCGCACAAACTCAATTTCGTCCAAGGTCATGACAGAAAATGAGATGAGAATATCACACAAATGTGATTAAAATTTCCTTTGTGGTTTGTTTATGTATTTATAAAATCATTAACACTCTGTCCTCAATGTCACTGTCAATAATCCTGGCGTTTAAGTATACCAAGACCCATAATGACAAAAATATAACTTCAACTGTGAAATCCAGCTTTTTTCATTATTAACATTCACACAGTTTTTGCCAAATATAATCACTTCGTCTTACCCTTTGACCTCTGATCCCAGGTCTTAGTCCTGCCCCGTGCAGTGTGGCTGTGTATGCAGGAGGCTGGTTAGCTGCTTTAAAAGGCTGCAGTGGAGACTCAGCCTCCGATTGGATGAAGGAGTCTCCATTGCTGAACTGAGAAATCCAGTCAAGTGAGGATTTATTGTATTCCTCAGGCATGCCATTGTCATCATCATAAGTTTCCATTTCTATCTCTGCATGTGCATGTGTTTCCTCTTCCTCCTCCACCCCTACATCTATCTCATCTTCATCTGTCTCTCTGTCACTCCCTTGCTCTCCACCGGGAAGTCGTTGCTGTGTTGTTTCTGCTTCCGATGAAACAGTTGCCAACCTGTCTTTCATTTCTTCTTTTAAATTTATGTCACTGACTGAAACGTTACTCCTCTCAGCCACTGTGTCCTTGCTACTTAATGGTTCTCTGATTTGTGGTGTGAGAGTTAAAACAGTCAGGTTTCGGGATGGATCGTTCTGAGGTGCAGCAAAGTCTTCTGATGCTGCTCTCTCAGGAGATACAGTTTCCTCTGTAGCTCTTAAGACTTTAACTGAAATGGGAACTGTTGGGGCTGCTGAAACTGAAGGTGTTACTACTCGTGGTGATGCCCTTACTTCTCTTTCTTCAGATGAGTAGTACTTGCTGGGAGCCACAAGACCAGATTCTGTGGGGGTACCTATGATATGCATTGATCTAGTGGAGGACTTAAAGTATTCTGGCCCATGAGAGAATGATCTCTCTGTACTTGCAGGTTCTGTATGTCCCCCTGCTAATCCCAATGAGAGATCTGGAGATGTGGGGTTCTCAGGTTGAATGTCAGGACTTGAAATAGTTGTTTCAACATTTTCCAAAAGTGATGTTTCCTTTCTTGTGAAGCCCATCTTGGCTGCACCAGAAGTATCATAAACTTGTGTTGAGTGCTGAGCAGTTTCATGTGTTTTAACAGGATGAGTCGTGGTTATGATGCTACTTTCTGTACTCCGTGGTTCCTTCATTGCCCCTAATATTTCAGCATTAGAAAGCTCCTCATTTCCAGTCAAATGTAGAGTCTCTGGTTCAGTATCTCCATCTTGCTTTACTTCCTTACTCACAGTCTTTGGTTTGTCTTTTTCTCTGTCAGTTGAAGCTACAGTTGGAGTGTCCATGCCAACCTGGGTTTTCACCGCAGCTTTGGTGTTGACATCCTGTATATCTGATGCAGGGTGTGACTTCAGTGGATGGGTCAGAGGAGAGGTGCTGCTCCCTGGATCAAGTCTTGGTGTCAGCTCAGTGGGACTGATCTGTTGATTTGTGTCTTGAGAGTTTTCTGGTCTGGATGATACTCTGATGTCATGCTGAGTGGTCACTTCAGCTACAGCTCCAACCTCCTGGGAAAGTTTGACAAAAGGAGAAACATTACTCTGTGCCTCTAACATGTACATTTGTTTTAACTCTCCACTGTACAGTAAGTAACTCAGACCTGAGAGCAGGATCTTTCATGTGTTATCAGTAGATTTTGCACTGTTTTGTAAATGCCATTTTCCTCAGTTCAATTATTGTATGATGCAAGAATGCATGAATCTATTCTAACACATAAAGTAAAAATAATAAGCCACATCAATTGACATTAATACATTCTCAAAGTACATAATTTGTCTGCCCTAAGGACAATACCTCCAAATTGTAAAGCACAAATTATAGATGACTATTGTATTGTCACTGGTGATGAAAAGCCTGACAAAAGAGCCTATTCAGAAATGTAAACAGTCACAAAGAAAAATGCTTCTAATGAAACACACAAGAAAAGGGTGCAGTTAGTTAACAAATCAAATCAAATGTTTATATTTTAAATTTTTATAATGTCAAAACTCTCTCAGACAAACATTTCCTGTGTGGCTCCCACATGCAGAAAGGAAAGGTACCACAACAGACACTTGTGGATAAATAAGTACCCTACATTCACATTATCATGTCATCAATGAATCAAAAGCATAGCTACTATTAGCTAGTAGAGACTTTTGTTTTTAGAATGGAGTGGGGCTGATTAGAGACTGTTTAAGGTCCTGCACAACCTTGGTACACCAACACAGGTGTTTTCAATTATTTAGCCTAATCAGACCTCCTCTAATTAGACTGTGTGGGCAAGTTCAAATTGAGCTTAATAGATATCTGCCTGAACAGCCTATTAGCTTTGCTTCATGGAGGTTGGTGACATCATCTAATCAACCCCAATAAATGAAAACACCTGTGGATTAATACAGTCAGTAAAACAACCAATCCACTGCTAATTTAATACAGGTTTTATTCACTGCCTGTTATGTTTGATGGAACACTTTGCCTGGCTGTAAAATTTATATTAATTGAAAATAAAAGAGCAAGAAAAATGATTGTTTTTCAGCAGCACCTAAACCTCATGAGTAAACACACAGTTTAGACAAGTGTTTTGTAGCTGACAACAGTGTGTTGTTTGTACCTGTGTATCTGTCAGAGCCAAGCAGCTGCTGATGTAACATTGCTGCTCTGCTGCTGTAGGATCTCCCAAGACTAGGATCATCTGCTGGATGGTGCCCTAAACACACCAGAAACACACACACACAGAGGATGATGTAAAGTAAACAGTTTCATTCAAAGCCCTGGCTGTACAGGAAGCTTACTGTTTCAATTTTAAGTGAATTTTATTTCATGACAACAGACATTTCAGTAGGTTTAAGTTTTCCTGATGAAACCTGTCATGTTTGTACCCTTATGCAATTTCTAAGATTATGTTTGTTGATATTACCTGAAATGTGTAACTACTGTTAAAAAATAGAAAAAAAATCAATAAATGCAGAGGAGAAATTTGGGAAGAAAGTACCTACACGATTGTGTAGGTACCTTCATTTTTTTCTTTTTATTTTACTTATTGCTGATGTGTGAGAGAAATGCACTTTATTGATGGTTTAACTAACTAAACAACTGTTATAATTAGTTAGTAATTAAATAATGTTGCTAGTAATAAAGTCATGTAAAAAAGGTCCAATGACCAGGCCTCAGTTGAAATAATGACAAATGCAGACATTAAAGTTACTTACTGTATAAGTCAGTCAGATCAAAAAGCAGCCAGCAGCCAAAATATAGAGGTGAATATAGGATCAGTGTATCTGTGTACTGTTTTGTAAATACATACTGTACATAAGTCCTTAAAGTGATATTAGTTTCCCTCTCAAGCCTCCTCCTGAATCCTCATTTTACCGATATGACTAATGTGTCCAACCCCATACTTCTCTCTGCAGAGCCACCGTTTTGACGCGATGCTTAGTAAACAGTTACAAAGAAAGTGGAATTTTCTACACAGCATTTTGTGAGATTTACTCATTGATGTGAAAGTCCTCCCCTGTCTCTCTCATCCTCTAACATGCATATGTAAGAGGCTGTAAAACCTGATGCTGGAATATTTGAGCCACAGGTGATACACTATGTTAAAACCACATGAAGACACTGGTGCACAGCTGATACCACTGTCTACATTTACAGAAAACCACATTAAAAAAAAGCACTTAAGGAGAAAAGCTGATTGATCATAATAGAGTCAAGTGTACTTCTAAAGATAATGTATATATAATGTGTCTTGTATTGAGACTTTACAGCACACAGCATATTCTACATGGGACATAAGAAAAATAAAACTCAACATGTCATGAAGATAATACTGGAACTATACTGATGGCAACAAATGCTCTGAAGTAATATTTTAAACTGAAATACGGCCTGAAACCCTTTAAAGAATCAAATGATTAAATGTTTTTTAATCATTTAAATCTTGCCACAGTTTTTTTTCCAGAGCCCTATACATTCATAATCTATACAGACATTCAAAAACTAAACACACAATTTACATTTCTACTCCGAAGTTCCGCCACAATTTGTCAACAAGCACCAGAAATCTAACCTGAATCCATCAGCAATGTTTTGATAGACACAAATGATACAGACTTACACAGCTCAGTAGCAGCAGCACCAAACCCCACATGGCTTCCGATAAACGCAACTTCTGGGCTCTGCTGACTTTTTGCGATTGTGTCTGTAAGTCAAAGCTCCAGCCAGTCTCACACGCTCCTCCAGAGGCTGCACTTGAAAAACACACACCCCTCCCTGAAGGACTGAGACCAGCGCTGGTCTGGCTGACCACACGTTTACAGCCCAGAGTAACGATGGAATCACTGCAGAAAGCTAGACACCCAAAGTCCCAGCAGAGAGTGATGCCTCATACAAACACATACACTGTGACAGCACAAAAACACACACCCACACACATATATACCCCTCTGCATCCTGTGGCGACCCAGTGCCAGACAAATCAGTGTCCACCACTTAATCCTCAGCTATATATCAAGTGGCTTACACCCTGGAGTGTGAACAACAACAGACTATTAGCTGTGTTGTCTGCTGTGCCTTTTTCTGTAGTGTAAAGTAGGTTGTTTCTCATGTGGTCCAGACCATGGCAGATGGACAGCAAAGGTGAGACTTTATAGAAACCACAGCTGTCACTGATGTGAGAGTCGAATGAAGGATGATATATTCCTGCCCTAACATCTTTTCAGCCTCCTTTTGGTCAGATTTGTTAGCTCAAGGGTTAAAGGACAGGTTCACAATTTTTCAAGTCTGTCTTATAACAACAGTCAGGTTCCCATATGAAGATTAAGACAGGTTTTGCTCACTGTAATCATTCCTCCAGTTCTTACTGACCATTAGAAGATCCCCTCCAAATGCGCTGACAATGTAAGTGATGGGGGCCAAAATCCACAGTCCTTGTTTTGAGCAATAATGTATTAAAAGGTTTATCTGAAGATAGTATGAGGCTTCGGCTGTCTGAGTCAGTCATATCAAGTGGAAATCTTCCAGTGTTTTTTATGTAAAATTCCCCCTTTGTGTCTAGATGTACAATGTTTTCCTGTTCAATTGTAACAAAAAGAGGGAATTTGGCACTAAGACAGACAGTACCTTTGAAAGATATTGACTTGATTTGACTAATTTGGATGACTGAAGCCTCATATCAGCTTCAAATAAACTGTTAAATACACTTTTACACAGAAGGAGAGCTGTGGATTTTGTCCCCTATCACTTACATTGAAAGTGCATTATGAATTTAATGGTCAGTATGAACAGGAGGAATGATTATAGCAAGAAAAACATGTTTCAGTGTTAATTTGGGCACCTGACTGTTGTTTTAAGACATACCTGAAAAATTGTGAACCTATCCTTTAGATGAGGAAGACTCCTCTAAAAGATGTTCATCTCCTCAGACATCACATTTTGGGTATTTTTACGTTGGTTTTCATTTTTAAGGACTTTGCTATATTGTTCAAAGATATACTGAGATTCCAAATATTTTAAGAGATTTCACTTATTAATCACCTGCTGAAATGAGGCTTATTTTCCACCACATGTCTGCGTCATTTGCCATTGAACTTCACACTGAGCCCTCCCTCCATCTTTTTTCGTTCAGGGTCAGGAGGGGAGGACTGGGACCCAGGTGAGGAATGTGACATGAGGATCAGAAGAGCGAGGGGCTGCTGCCTGAGGAGAGTTGTGTCGGGTGAGGATGGAGCTTACGGTAAAGGGCGTGTGATCAGGACTTGAGGCTCCTCCCAGCAGCATCAGGCCTAAAGTGTTGACCCGTGGTCCCGGGGCCCGACGCCAGGGTATGCTCTCCTGTAGAAAACAGTCCAAGTACAACTCCAGTGTGGACGCAGAGACGGACAGGGAGACACTGTGCCACCGTCCATCCCACAGAGGAGTGGCAAGAAACCTGTCAGACAGACCTAGTGACTTTTACTGTCACATACAACACAGTGCATACATATACAGTACATGCATGTACCAGATAGGGTTGTAAATCAGCTAAACTAAGTCAGTGGTTAAGATACTGATAATGTGTCTGTTGAATCTCTGCTTTAGTTTAAATCCACTAGGTGTCCACTTGGTGTCCCCCATTGGTGGTAATAAAAAAATAGACTACCAGACAGTGAGATAAATGGGCAGTGGTAGATTACATTTTAGAGAAGGCTTATGAGATTGGTGGTTCAATTAAGCAGACTAAAGCAGCAGACCGGCAGAATAAATCTAGGCGGGAAAAGTGACCCCCATTTACACCATGTGTAGATGCTCAGTGGGTAACAAATCAGACTGTGGGCAACTTCCAGGTATGAATGTGTACAACTGTGAGAGTGTAATCATGATCCTAAAAGAGCTCTCACCAAAACCTCCCTGAATAAATACTTGTGAAAACCTTGAAAACCTTAAAATTCTAATTTAATAAAATTTGATAAAATGAAAAATGCCTTTAGAATAATCTAAAAGATGCTATTTATCACATAAAAATAAAATAAATAGCAACTTTAAAGCTAGCTCACCTGAAGACACTTTCAAACTTATGGGAATTAGTTGGGGATGGAGCTACTTGTGTAAATCAAAATCAACAAGTCTTGATGGGAAACAAGAGTACTGACACTTGCATTCTTTCATTTTCAGAAAAATCCAAATATGAAGACCTGATCGGCTGACAGTAAACTTAATATCTCTGTTTCTACAGTAGTTATGTTATGCTGCAAACATCTATCAAACAAAGTTAGCAATATGCACCTTTTAGTGCAAGTTTTAGGGCTTATGTTTTTTGCAAACATGCTGTATGAAATATACTGTGATCTGAAGATTATCTATGTTTGGTCTGTTTCATTGTTCCTCTCACTTAAATAAATATTGCTTTCTGTAAAGCATTTGGTATCCTAACATTCCTACTACATGGGTGGATAACCATAAAAATAAATCAAAAGATAAATAATGCTCTATCACATATTTTGTCAATGTTTTTGTGTATAATTGCCTTATGTGTCTATAGTTATGTAAATGCACATATGTGTGTGTTTCTGTGTTTTCTCACTCATAGGGTTGTTCCCACACAGTGACCACAGTGAGTAGTCTTGGTCCGACCTTCAGCTGGAAAAGCTCCTCCCCTTCTGGCCCTAAAACAGCCAATAGCATTCTGTCCTCTGACCAGCGATGACATAGACGCAGACGCATCAGCACACTCAGCTCATCTGGAAACCTGTCATGTAAACGTTAGCACATTCGCAAATAAATGTACACATACAGTAGAGTAGACTCTCCCACACACACTCCATAAAACACACAGATTCATTCACATGCTCACATGCACATTTTTACTTAATTTTTCACTGGACATGGACAGGTGTGAGAAGAGCATACAGTATAGATTTTAAACCCATGGTTGTGGTGTCAGAGAGAAACTAAAGACTTTCCTCATAGAGAGCCGTTTCACAAGTCAATGTAAACTATATCACAAAGCTGACAGATTCAGACGGCATCAGTACGCCGTATGCAAACATTCAAGGTCAAGTTTAACACCAAAGCCTTGAGGTAAATCCTTCCAACCTACACATCATGGAAAGAAAATCCACCCTAGATAAACCAGCTCAGTGCAGTCAGGTGTGACCTTGTCAACTCAATGAAAATGAAAAATGATCTTGTGTGGTAAAAGATGCATTAATGTGTTAAGCTTATCTACATTGGCACAACAGTCACAACTTAGTTTATCTGGTGTTTAATAGCTTATAATTTGTGTGCAATTTGGTACCAATAACAAACACCAGCTCAATTTGGCCTCATTTACAAACTAAGCAGAAGTTGTGATTCTACTGGAAATATTATATAAATGCATTGTATGATATTCTGTCTAGTAAACACATATAAACAGGGCTTGACTGTCTAAACTCACATTTGTTGGCTCTTCCATTACAGTCGATTAATCATCTATTTGAGTTTCACACAACTAACTACATGTAATTAAACATTTTGGAAATTTACTGTTTATTTATAAATTTAGATTATATTGTACTTCTGAGGACTCATTGTTTGGAAAAAGAATAGGAGAGGTAACTTATCAATAAAATAATTTCCAAGTTAACTAACAGAGAGGTTAGAAATTATGAATGTGAACAAGATGTAAGAGCAGCTATGAAGTAGACACAGTTTGGATAAGTGTCACTTGTAGTACCCATTAGATAACACAACTTCCCGTTGAGCCCTCTGGTTATTTTGTGGACATGACTCGATTAAACATCTCTATTAGGAACTGTCCACTCAGTAAGCTCAGTATCATTACTGGTTTTACCAACACTGAACTAAACTAACAGTTCACCTGAAACAACACACAAAATGTGTACATCAGATCTTATGTTGAATGTCATTGTTAATACTTACAATGGGCCGAATACTTTCGCTGTTGGTAGGACCAGTGTGGCGTATTGTCCTATTTGATATGCTGGACGGCCTTTGTCATCTTCTGTCGCAGTGACATTGTAATGAGTGGCTGACTGCACATCCAAAAGCTGCAACAGATTCACTTCTGAAAAACACAAGACAGTCAGGTTTATTTACACAGTATCTGAAAGTAACAGAGGTCATTCTTACCGACAGATTTCTACATCCCATTGTTTTAGAAAAGGTTAATTTACCAATAAATACAAATTAGCAACAAATTACTTAATATACATTAATAGATAGTAAATACTTCACAAACAGAGGATGTTATAGAGGAACATATAATCCGCCCTTATCTCATCATGTATGATCAGTGTTGCTCCTAAAACAAATCAGTACCTTTGATGATGCAACCTATGGCCAAAATGTTGTCAGCAGAAGATCAAAGACTTTTGACTTTTGTCGCTTACTGAAGCTGTCTGTTAAGAATGTGGAAGTTCTGGTAAATGCCTTACACCTAACTAGAAGCTGATGATAGGATCAAAGTTTGATGTTTAATGCACAATGTTTCTTTATTTATCACTACCGTAAAACAGTGAATTCACAAATAAATTAACCTGCATGACAGCCATCAAATATATACCTTAATATATACCTTAGACTGCTTACCTCTTACACCTGCTAATGGCTCATTTCCTCTTGATCTCCCATGATCCTTTGCTTTAGGAAGGAGAGAACACTGCAGTGGTGTCCCCACTGCCTGAGCCACCCTGTCTGGTGTCCCCAAAAAGGTCAGAATGCAGAACACCACAAGTAGCCTGAGACAACAAAGTAAAGAGGAGCTCGGCATCATGTCCTCAGTAGACGGCAGAGAGAGGACTGATGCTAGAGGAACATCTCAGCTGCTGCTACTATACAGAGGGCTGGGCCTAACTGGCATCTCACTCTTCACACAAACAAACTCAACTTACGTTTGATCTCTCAACAACAAACTAGATATCTCACCTACGTCTCTGCTTGGTTCCCGGTCCAATGACTCTTTGGCACCTGGTTATTTTGGGAATATGTGAACATACACGCAGAAAAATGAACAAAATATGGTCCTGGAGCAGCAAGTGGTTCAGCAAAAATGTTTATAGGGAGGGTATTTTCAGGCAAGAAATCTGTCTGATCAAAGTCATGTTTCACCAATGCAGATAAGGACCAAGTACTGGACATGCAGTGACAGGGCTTTGTCCATTGCTGCCCCAACGCTCTGGAACTCTCCAAAACACATTTGTGACTGCACCAACCTGTCCACATTCAAAAAACTACTCAAAACTCACCTTTAATGTTTGATTAAATGTCTCCTGCTACTCGATGTACTTTTAATGTGTTCTTTTGCTTTTAGGGTGTTTTATATGGAGTTTTTTCTTCCATGTACTGTAAAGCGTCTTTGAGTACCTTTAAAAGGACTCTATGAATGAAATGTATCTTTATAACTGCTATCAAGTATAGTTAACAATCTTTTCAATTGAAAGTGCACTTTACATACTTTACATACTCATTTTTTTGAGTGAAGTGAGTGGGAGGGAGCTTAGAACTTTGTAGTTGCTATTTTGTGAGTGAGTGTCAGGGTTTTGAATTTGATGCAGGCAGCAACTGGGAGCCACTGGAGGGATATGAACAGTGGGGTGACGTGCTGTTTTGGGCTGATTGAAGACCAGCCATGCCGCCGCGTTCTGGATCATCTGTAGAGGGCTGAATGTACATGCCGGGAGGCCTGCCAGAAGGAATTGCAGTAGTCAATGCATGATATTACGAGAGCCTGTACCGGGAGTTGTGCTGCATGCTCAGACAGGTAGGGTCTGATATTCCTGATATTGGAATATGGTTTTAGAGAGGTTAACTTGAAGGTGGTGTTCTTTCATCCATGCCAAAATATTGGCAAGATATGATGAGATCCAAGACTGTGTGGTCTTCCAGCAGGAACGATAGGAAGAGCTGGGTATTGTAAGCATAGCGATGGTATGAGAAACCATGGCAGCGGATGTTTGCACCAAGTGTATATTGAGAAGAGAAGGGGATTGAGCACTGACCCTGGAGGAACCCCTGTGGATAAGCTGCGCAGTTTGGACACTTCTCCACTCCAAGACACTCTGTCTGTGACGCCACAGATCTTATTCTGATAGTGAGTGGTCTTACTGTTTTTAAACTGGAGGAGAATGATGCTAGGAGACCCTGATAGTCACTGAGGTCAGTGGGCTCTCTGGATTCACGCCATTTTCTCTCTGCCATTCTGAGCTCCGCTCTTTGCTCTTTGATGACCTTGGTGAGCCATGAACTAGTGGAGGGTGTTGTGAGCAGGTTCGGATGTTAGAGGACAGAGATTGTTAAGAGGGGAGGCTAGTGAGGAACACAGTGTGTCTGTAGCCTCACTGACAGGAAATGAGGAGAGTTTATTATGAGTCATGGTAGCCAAGACCTCATTAGAAAGTTGACTTGGTGTGAGGGACTGGATGTTTCGGCGGAAGGAGACCAATGGTGGAGAAATGTGAGGATGTTCCGGTTAAGGAGATCATGAATTGAATAAAAAAGTTGTCAGACAGATGTAGGGGGGCAACAGTCAGATTTGCCGTGAAACAATTCTGAGTCAAAATCAGATCAAGAGTTTTGCCAGCTTTGTGTGTGGGAGGGGTGGAAACCTGTTTGAGGCCAATTTGATGACAAACAGTACAGAGATGACAGGAAATGAGGACAAAGAGAGATGAGGTGATGCAACAAAGGTCCCTCAGCTTGATCTGGGGATGCTGCAATCACATGGTCTACACCACAGACTCCTGGGTCAGGGTGCTCCCTTCCTTTGTTTTGTTTTTATGCATATTAATCTAGACACATGTTTGCAGACAGGACAAATGGTATCTTCTAAAAGCCACAATTTCCTTGAAGATGACTTTGGAAACAGAACAAAACTTCTATGGCTAAATGTAGCAAAATTCAAATTTTAAAAGCATCACCCAGTACAGAAAAGACAAGTGATCTCTCTTTAATGGTCCTTTAAACAGATGTGTAAACACTTTTCTTTTGTTAAAGTCATAGACAGGCATCATGATTGAAATAAAATATTAACAGTGCAATAAATTAAACATGGATTTATTTTGTACAGTTTATACTACATATTTACCAGAAAGCTTCTCTATCTAGGAAATCCAGGCTTGATAGGGAACTCTTTGGACAAGTTTCCCCAGGCACAGATTAGGCTGTTCTGTACAGACGGACATCAAGATCAAGTCCTAGGCTGCACTGTACATGTTAAGCGTGGTCCTATAAACGACAGGCTGAAGCCTTCACCTAACCTGTATACTGTATAAGCCGAACCTTGTTTCTTTGCTAAGATACATCTTTTCAGTCCAGGACTTTCTGTTTGGGACTCCAGCAGGTGTAGTGCCTCTTCTAGGCAGTGGAATCTCATTCCAGAAATATCCTGTGTTCACATTTCAGAAACATGTCAAACTCAACATATTACAGCAACACAACAGCACATGATATCAATATACATCTTACTTAGGGGGAACAAGAAATGGTCTAAAGTGTTGGAATGTTCAAAGATATCGACAGTGAATGTCGGGACAAAGGAAAAAAAAGCATTAACATTTTTCTGCCTGATATAAGTGTTTTTAAATCCTATCTAACATCATGAATATATTAAAATAAGAACAATTAGGCAGCTCTGAAACAAATCTCTCTCATAAACATCTCCCATGATCATCATGCATGTGGAAATGACTCTGGAGCACAGAAAATACAGTAATGCTTATTTCTACTGACCAGAACATAGACTTAATTTGATGTGAGGGAAAGAATGAGGGAGTTAACACAGAAACAAACCATACTGTGCTTGTGATTCCTCTTTTGTAAGAGCATCCGTGTTGCGGAAATCATTTGCATCACATGTAAAAAGGACATTTAATTTCTCGTCACTTTCATTGTCACATGAGAGAAGGCAACATATCCTGGAGAAGATATGTCCTCGGCTCTATGTACAGGAAGAAAATGGCTTTAGTCACCTCTCTGACTCAATGTCGACAGCTGTTACCCAGCACAGAAGTGTGCAGAATAAACATCCATTTGCCCTAACATAGTAACAATACCCAGGCTGTCCAACCCACAGATGGCTGTTTCTCAGGCCAGAGCGATTATAGTCCATGAACAGAGCAGACGTAGTCCACAGGGTCCTTGTGATGGTCTTGTCATACTGGACATCATGCTGATTGAAGACTCTTCTAGTCTTTTTTACTTCATTTTGGGTCCAAAATATTCAGCTCAACCTTTCAGAGGATAATACATTACATTATAAATCCAATGGTCCAATATCCTGAGACAAAAAAATCTCTTTTTCTGTTATCTGTTCCTGCTGTAAAAGATCCTCCTCTTTTTTCACACCACAGAGCCAACATACTGTAAACCTACACTGTGCTGCTCCACATGAATGTACATTGTCATTATTATCAGATAGGGAAGAAAAATAACTAAATCAGCAAGCACTAGAAGTTCAGTTCACGTTAAGGTTTGTACTCATCGATTAGTGACTGTGTAATGCCCATAAACCATGTGGACACCCTTTTTGTAAACAAGAACTGTTTGTAATGGTGGATTACTGTTTATATTCTGCCAAAATTTGTCTGTATCAACCCTCTGTTTCATTGCTCCCCTTACAACTATGCACAGCAAAGACTAACAGCAACCTTCTCAAATGACCTGAACATTAGAACCAAAAGTTAAAATACATTCATCATATTACATTTTTAACATGCTACCTCTATGTTCACCTACACAAAATGCACTTAAATCAGTTTCTGGGATTCAACGTCTTGACATATTTTGTTCAAATAACAATCAAAACACCTACTTGTGTGGAAAGGCTTGGCAACATGTTGGTTTGCCTGCAGTGAGCTACTTATAGTACAGTCTGCTGTTTTCTTGATTTGGCAAATTTTCTCTGTTGAGAGCGCACACACGTAAACAAACATCCATGTCCACATACGCAGCCTCCCTCCAGCTACAGCAAACACACACACAAGGACACGTTGCAGACAGACACCAAAGTATCCAGATAAATAGCAGTGGTGTTCAGTTCTGCCTGTTATGCTACAAGTTCTCAGAGCTACAGAGGAGCTAAAGCCTTGTGGTGGAGCTGCTCTGAGGTGCCCTGTCGTTCTGTGCATCCTCTTTCCCGTCGTCCTCTCTGGGTTTTAGCAGCGGTCGTCCTCGTCTGTGTCACTTAACAGCTCGCCGGCACCAGCCGGGCTAGCCTGGCCCAAGTGCTTCCGGAAATGGCCGTTAGGAACCTGCCAGGAGTGTCTGAGCTGAGGGGCGGAGCTTATGGCATTGGCACGTCCCAGACTGGTTGCCATGGCAGTCTCAAAAGTGAGGGTCTCCTGCCCCTCGCCTGCCTCACCACCGCTGAGGTCCTCATGGAACGCGAGGTAAGGCTCTGAGATGTAGCGGTGAGGAGATGGGTGGCTTGGTCCTGAAACCTGACCTCCTGATGACCCCTGACCTGCAGCCAGGGGCCTGCCCTCCTTGTTAGCCCTCCACGAGGTCTCTGTAGAGCCACCAGGGCCGTCCTGAGCCAGGGTCTGTCCCTCAGAGGAGGTTGCTGGTGTGGCGGATGGTTGGGCTCGGCAGACCAGAGGTGAGTAGGAGATGTAAGGCCGTGGGCGAGAGGGTGTCTGGGGAAGCTGGCGCCGATTACGAGGAGTACCAGACTCTGAAGCTGAATGGCCGGGGCTGACTGATCTGTTGACCTGTATACGACATGCAGTACAAACACACACAGTTATAGTGACCTAGAAGCACAGCAGTGAGGAAAACACTATTTACTCCGACTGCTCCAGTTTCAGATGTTATTCTCCTTCAACAGTTCTTGATTCAATGGTTTGAACACAAAACAGCAGGACTGAAACTGGTGCTTTAGTCTGTAATTTTATCCTTTTGTCTCCCCACCTGTCTCTGTAAGGTGTGTGCACGTCCTTCACTGGGTGAGCGGGACTGTCTCCTCTCGCATGATGGGTCTCGACTGCGCTCCTCAGAGTTACAGCGGGACACGTCTGGAGACAGTAGGTGGCGCCGTTCCTTGGACCGCCCTCTCTCGTGACTACTTGTTTCCCTGTGGTTGATTCTAGGGCCTATGAGCAGTGTAGCTTTAGGTTAGTCAAAAAAAAAAAAAAAAAAGAAGCAAGTGAAACCCCTTCAGCTTATAAGTAAGAGTAATTAAAAAAAGTCCCAATTATCCTGTTTAAAAGTAATTTTCCACAATTCAAATTACAAGTACATTAATATAATTAATATAATTGAATAAATTGCACAAAGTCTAAATACTCTGACAACATAATTTTCCACTGATATTCAAATAACTAGGTATGTAATTAATTAGTTAATGATTTAATGCAAGGTCCCAGTAGATTGGTCTATTATTGTTCTCAAATCCCAATTTAAAAACAGAAAACACTTTTCATAACAAGCCACCTATACAAAATCAAAATGGGTACTTCAGGGGCTGTTAAAGATTAAAAATCTCATACTGTGAATACTGCGTCATTTAGGTTGTCAATTCAATATAAATGAATCAAATATTCAGTAAGTAATGAAGTAATGAAGTTTTTACTCGATCTTTAAGGTCATTGCAGTCAAAATGCATTGGTTTTCGTAATTTAATTTTAATATGAATATTAGAGACAATTGTCATTCAAAAGCTACTAAATAATGCACTTTGGAACAACTAAAAGGTTGAAAAAGATACATGTATTTTGCCCATTCTTGTAATTTTATCAGGTCTTTAAAACACAAGTGCCAAATACCACAATTTATCTCAGGATAAAACCTGTTATAAATATGAATCATAATATGAAATAGGACTATATGAGTTGGGAAGTGACCTCTGTAGTTCTTCTGGCGAGGCCTGTATGTGCCATCAGGGCTGATTCTCTCCAGAGAGTGTTGTTCTTGCCACAGGCTGTTGACACACTGGTCGCCGATGGTGGAGAAGGAGCGCTTCATAAGCTTACTGTCTGCTGTCATCCCAGGCTACATACACACAAAACAACCAGATGAGCAATCACATAGGCAACCTCATCAAACAAACACACATTACAGGCACATAAAGAACATATTATGTGTGGACAATTCTGGACAATCTGTGCCTCTAATTGCAACCCAGATTATAATGCACCTTGCATACATTTTGCATAAAGATTATCACTCTCTATTACCTGTGGATCAACAGCCAGTCTGGGCATAGAGGATGCTCTGATAGATGGTGTCCGCTGAGGTGATTTCATCGCTGTTGGGTCCTGCCTCGCCTGCTGCTTCAATTGGTTATACTCCACTACATCTTGCACCTATACAGATACCACAGAAAGGAGGACTGGGTGTCAAACTGAGATTATTTTACAGCATTACAATAATGCTTTGATCCAGATCCACTTTGCAGATTAGATGTGGCCATATTTTAGTTTTCTCAACATAAAGTTGTTACCAGTGTGTGTAAATGGTGGTGATGATGATGTGGGTTGTGGTAAGGGTGGTAGGGTGAATGGTAGTTGTCGTCGTCGTCCTCCTCCTTCTCTTCCCTGGAGCGAGACAGTGGCTGCAGGAACATCTCTTGGGGAGAGATGGGGCTGAGCGCCACAAAGCCTCCTCTGGTGCTGAAGGGACACATAAACACTCAGGCAGGGCGACTACAACACACACCTACGTACTGTACATTTGACAATGATTGTTGATGATGAGAAGGGAATAGAAGGCAACTGCAAACTCACTAACCAGATTCCAACTGCAAAACAACATATTTCTAACCCTTCCATCACAAATAATCACAAGCCAGAATAAAAATCTGGAGACTAAAAGTTGAATATTTACAGAGCAGATCCGGCACTATGCCTGAGGAATGACAGGGATTTGGCATTGCATAGGATCTCTTGAGGCAGAGAGGAGGCATCCATACGCTGGAACATAGGAGCATGTTTCTATGGGGCGAGAAAAACACAGGGGGAGACAGGAAACTGAAAAATTAGAAGAGGCTACAAATACAATATCAGCAGCATAATTAAAACATAAACATTCCCAGCAAATCACTGAAAAAGATGACTTATACAGTAATAGATGGACAGTTTTGTTATATAGTTCACATTGAATTTTGGATTTTGGAAACAATTCAAATATAAATGACTAAACAATGGCCAAGGCTGCAAGTCTAACAAGACGTAACTAATTTCCATCTACATTGGCAGATGCTGGGTGGTTTTAGGGGAATAAAATCAATTCACAATTGCTTGAATAACACAACAGAAGTGAGAAAAAACAAGGAAGAAAACTACCTGTTCCTCCAGTTGTTGTCGGAGCTTCTTGGCCTTGCTCTGCTTGTAATAGTCCATGATCATCATGGCGGCATAGATCTTCCCTATCGTCATGTCACTGGCTGAGAAGGAGAAAGCAGAAACCATCAGACACTGGATATGACCATGATATTTTACTATTACAACTACTATGATTCCAATAATATCTTTCTTTTCTTCAACATACAGTATAAATGACTGTCTTGTAAAGTGGCAGTTGTAATGCTGATGTCACCTTTGTGAATGGGAACCAGCAGGTCGAGTGTCTTCTGAGAGAGATGAGGCCAGATGACACTAATCTCCTTCTGCAGGTCCAGGTCCATCTGATTTCGATCTTCTCCTCCTGGACAGTTACATACACAGAAAAACAAAAAGGACACAGGCGGACACACATGTAGCGTGATTTCCAATTATTTTACACCACAGTGAGTGTGTGTCTGTAGGGTTTTGATATTTCTTCTAACCTCTGGCTATTTTGATCTCCAGGGCCGTGCGGATGAGGGCCATGAGGGTGGAGGTGAAGTGGACCGACATGTCATCGTCCACAGGCATGTTCATCAGGACTAGTCTCTGATGGTTGCAGAGAAAGCATCGTAATCAGATAGACAGACAATCATAACCGGGATAAACGATAAACATTGATACAACATTACACACTGCAAAAGGAAGAAGCCCAGAACTGCTGTGGTGGCTCATAATACTATTTAAATATGTTATTCCATGATGAAGACAACTTAATCTTCTCTTGTGTTTACTTACTTGCTTACTTAAGATTATGTTTATGATTAGTTTAGTCAACAAAATTGACAATGTCAGATGAGTGATGATACTACAGAGCTGCAACTAATGATTATTCTCATTAGCAATCAATGTTTTCTTGATTAATTGATTCATTGTTTTGCCTATAAAATGTCAGAAAATAGTGAAGAATGCCTGTTATAATTTCTTAGAGCTGACACAGAAAAGCTTCCAATCTTCATATCCGAGAAGCTGCAACCAGCACATTTGTATTATTTTTTTATCAAAAAACAACTAAAATGATTATCCGATTATCAAAATAGTTGCTGTTTATTTTCTGTTGATTGACAAATCGATGAATTGACTAATCATTGCAGCTCTGATGAGCAGGTCAGATTTTAAATGATCAGGGTTGGACATCAATGCCATTGTGGGACTTGGCAAAGCTAGAACTTTAAGTGAGTTAAACAGATAATTAGATAAATAAATGATAATTAAATGATAATTCCAAGGCAACTAGCTTAAAAAGTTATGAGCAACCATGGCCTTTCTGGGTGTACAAAAGAAACTTAGAAAGAGTGCTTCCATTTTAACCATGATTTCATATAGTTGAAAATAGCTAATAAATTGTATAACTTCCTAAAATGAATAAGTTTGACAACACTGCTAGATACAGAAGGACAGAGAGTTCACGCACGTAGACACAAGATAATTATTTGCTAATCACAAGAAAACTGTTTATTATGTCAAGATAAAGAAATGATGAGAAACAATGTTTTCTTGTGATCTCGCAATAACAGTTTTGCAATCGCAACAAAACTATCTGAGGTCACAAAATTACAAAAAAACTCATTTAAGCATGTCATCTCTGGGCCTCTGGAAATAGAGGGCAAAACTGTTTTGCTTTTAAAAGTATTACGTTTTCAAGTATTATAAAAAAAGATAAAACTCACACAACACATTGTGCAGTAAGAGAATAGCGTTCATCTGCGATGGAGCATGCTTGCAGGCTCACACACACACACACACACACACACACACACACACACACACACACACACACACACATACACACACTACACCACATAATACACACTGATGTCACACTGGGCTGTGGCAGGAGGCACATGCAAACAGGTATGTAAGAAACAGAGAAGTAAGTATGAAAGACATGACTTTGACGATGACAAGATTTAGCATGTAGATGTTTAACAACTTTCTTGATAAAGTCCTGACTTTCCTGACTCCACCAAGACTCTTTCATCAGATAACAGCAAACAAATATATGATGTCTTAGTTCTCTGCCAAGATGCAAAGCAAAACAGGCAAATAATTACAGCAGCACTAGTCATCTGCCAATAAAAAAATACTGGAACTTAAAACTGTTTCAACAAGCAGTACTGCATCATACAATCAACAGAAAAAAATGCCTTGCTTTTCCAATGTGTGACACACAAAACGAGCTTTAACAGTGCTTGCCCTTGTTGATTAAAAATATGAAGGCAGAGCCTGTTAGTCCCAGTGTTTAGTCTACCTTATATGCCACCTTGGAGGGGCATTTCTTGCCCAGTCCTAGAGGTGGTGACATGTTGGTCAACATCTCATACATGTCAGTGTAATGGATGCGACCACTGGGGGCACCAGGTAGCCATGAAGATGGGGATGAGAAAGAGGAAAAGAAGGGGAAGGAGTAGAGGAAGGGGGAGGAAGGGAGAGGGGTGATGTGGGAGGTGGAGGAAAAATTGAATAACGGTGGCGCAGTCGGGGAGTGCGTTCCAAAGGGATGGAAGAGGGGGAAAAAAATCACAGGAGGGGGGAAGTGAAGGGTAAAAGAGTGAAAGGAGGAGATACAAGAGAGAGGATTATTCCAATGCATCACACAGGGGGAGAGAGTAAAGAAGAAAAAAAAACACAGGTTGTATTCTTTCTATGCAGCCATCAGGGCATAGAAATCTGGGGAAGGAAAAAATCTCGGACAGGACAAGCAAAGGAATGACAGCCTCACTGGATCTGGTGCAAGTTAAATACTTACGTTGTGTGTGTGTGAGAAAGTACATCTTTAAACCAGATCCAAAAGGTAGAAAAGACAGGCTCCCTCCAGATTGCACCACAATTGCATCAAAAGTATGCATTTTTAAGAGGTGCCCTGATTAAATTTATGGATGAGGGATGCCCTGTGCCTTAGTACCCTGAGACTGGAGTGTCGTCATTCTTTGACTCAGGCAGACCTGAGTAACACGCCCCTAAAGGTCAAGCAGGGTGGTGACAGTTGGTGAAAGGGAGAAAAGGAGGGAACGGATAGGAAGAAGTCAAGAGGGATCCCACACAAAAGAGGCAGGGAAGGGGGGGGGGGGTTGTTGACATGGGAGAACCAAACCTTGCATGCCACCCTGTGGGGGCAGTTCTTCCCAAAGCCCAGGGGAGGTGAGATGGAGCGTACAACTTTGTACATCTCCTTATAATGGATCCTACCACTGGAAAGAACATACATGTCTTTAGTTGTGTGTTATTACAGCCTTGTAGTCCACAATAAGGGTGAGTGAGGCCTAAATGGAGGCTGTGTCTTTTTAGGACATCTTAACAGCATTAAAACATTTTTATATAAAATTCCACATTGTCAGAAAACTCATGACGATCAGTATTTAAACCATATTTTTCTACATGCTGGTGAAACTGTTGGTACTCTCTTGTTCCACATGCTTATCAGTAACTACTGACATTTATCTCTGTTGCAGCTACATCAGATGCAGTTCACAATGCTGTACAGACACCATAAAACTGTTTTTATTTCCAATCTCAGTGTGTTTGTTCCACCAATTAGTGTGAATCAAGAGACAGAGAGATGATCAACTGAAGTGTCTTAAACATCTTTCAGACCAGTCCCGAATTGTTTTATGGTCCTATTTAAACTGCACTAGTGGTCATTTATTTTTTTCCTTACAAAACTTTGTGGAAAACTATAGATATTCATAACAGATCATATGTATCACTACTTGCATAATGCCAAGAAAGAGCATATAGAATCTGTATGCTCTTTCAATCGTGTCAGTGAGACCAAATCATTATTTTCTTTATTATTATTATCTTTATTTCAGTATTTTCCATGTCCTTAGTTATGTGTTGAAGTACCTTACTATTAATGTAAGTTTTATCAAATATAGATTTCATTTATCATTTATTGTCAATAGAAAGTGGACATTTGTATCTGAATAGTTACACTTTTTAAAACTGAGAGAAACTGACCAGGCAGCACGATCATACTCCCCCCAGATTCGGACAAACTCATCCAGGTGGTGGGGACCCAGGATGGACGAGTCCCGAGTCAGATACTCAAAGTTATCCATGATCACAGCCACAAACAGGTTCAGCATCTGGACCAAAGACAGGCAGAGGAAGGAGATGCTTTGATGTTCATCTGTATTAGGGTGGAAGGTACTTGAAGAGGGAAAAAACATCAACATAGTGATCAAAACCGCAACAAAATATGGAATCTAGAAAGTGCAGTTTAGCCTCTTGACACACATTCTCACACAAGGTTTAAACACTTAATAAGGTTACAAGAAAATTAAGGTATCCTTGTTGCAACTTAATTATTCAGATCAGATCCCAGCTTCCTTGTTACAAGTTTTTGTTTCCTAGGATGGAATGTTCTATGAAGGCCTGAAGTGTCTTCGCAGAACATTCCGTCACCATCATAGGAAATGAAAATCTGCTTCCTTGTCTTACCAGGAAGGAGCTGAAGAAGATGAAGGAGACAAAGTAGAAATAGGCAAAATCAGAGCCACAGCCCCCCCCATGGTCAGTCGGCAGTACTGCTGGAGGAAGCGAGGGGTCTGTCTCACACTGCTGTCCCCCCAGACACGACAACATGATCTCCTGCCATGACTCCCCTGTGGCACTCCTGGACACACACACAAATTATACAACCCCGGGAGGAGGAGGAGGAGGAAGAGGAGTTGGTTAAGACTTGTGCTGTCTAGCTCACAGTTTATTCACAGTTACATCTGCCATCTGGAGGCTGCAATCAAAGCATCAAGACTCGTCGCGACCGCTTCAGAGGCAGCTTTTAGATGCTCTGAACTTAAGATGTGTAGTCTAATGCACACATTTACAGTACGTTCTGTATGCAATAGTGCTGATCTTTTAATGCCTTTAAATGTTAATAAACATTTGAATTATTGCTTTTAATTTTAATTTGGCCTGCATGTTTGTCATGTGTAATTTCATAGTTTCCAGGGGCAGGCAGCCAGAGCTAAAGCTTCTTTATGGCATGTGAGAACAAATTTACACTTCAGCTGGGAAAAATAAACACAATATCAACACTTAACACTTTGGCCTAGATAAGTCATTTCATAATTTGACCGCCTCTGCTTTTCATTACTGTATGTAAAACTCTCAAGTAGAAGTAAGTGGTACACTGCAGCATCTATCACCCCTTGACACTGAGTATCCCCTTGGGTACTTTGCAAGCAAAGCCTCACTACTGTAACCTAGCAACATCATTCAGACTACATTAAAGAAATTTGTCATTTAGTAAACCAAGTGCAGCAAATCAAGTGTAGTTTTGATAACTGCTAAATCTCAATTTAACTGAGATGCAGAGACAGTAACTACTCTGGAGTACTGAAGCTAAACCACTGGATTAAAAGCAGTGTTGAGTTTCAGATCGGATCACAGACTAGCTCCCAGGATCATGTCTTAAAGTCCCACGCTACATGAAGAACAGGACTACAGATCCCAAGGTTTCCTACCTGAAGAGCAGCATCAGAGCACCAGAGAAGGTCTTGAAGTTGTTGTGCTGGTTAATGTGAGTCTCTTCATTCAGCTTAATGTTCCCAAACACCTGATTCATAGGTCACAAGTGTCAAAAACAGCGACATAACGTCTCAGATGGATAGCACACAGATATAAACACATAAACACATTAAAAATGGGTAGGACACAACATAAAGACTGTCACCATTAAGCATTTTATTTCCCTGTGAGACAAATATTCTCAATGTGCTGTGGAGCATTGGGTGAAAATAGTAATTGTTGCATGTCAGAAAGTGTCTCCAGACAGAGACAAGCATTGTCTGCCTGTGCTGCTTCTGACCTGCATGCCAATGATGGCGTAGATAAAGAAGAGCATGGCGATGAGCAGGCAAACGTAGGGCAAAGCCTTAAAGGACTGGACGAAGGTCCACAGAAGGATCCGGATGGTGTAGCCTTGTCTCAGCAGCTTGATCAGACGAGCTGCTCGGAACAGCTTCAAGAAACTCATGTTGAACTTCTCAACAGACTGGCAGAGGGAAACATGGGAGGGGTTTATTATTGGTGTTGAGTGATGTCAGCTTGGCATACACAGGACTTCAATATTAATGTTCACATAAATGCTTAAAATTGAGGGAAACAGAGAAACTGTACTTTCTCTCTCTTTCCATGACGTTTTTCATTTTACCTGCAAGTCTACCACAATCTCAGTGATGCTGCCCAAGACAGTGATGAAGTCAAAAATGTTCCATGTGTCTCGAAAGTAGTTCTGTAGAAAGACAAAAGATGGTTTGAGTCGTTTCTAAAGATACAAGTGCATGAGAGGATCCTGAATTCACATTCAGGCTGCGAGTTGTTCTTTTCCTCTCACCAGAAATCCGAAGGCCATGATCTTGAGGACACACTCGACAGAGAAGAGAACAGTGAAGGCTGTGTTCAGGTGCTTCAGTACGGCTTCATACGCCGGCGGGGCAGAGTAATACTGAAAACACAAAGGTGGCAGGGGTTAACGTACTGTGCTACGAATCAGATAAAAAAGTGGAATATTCCCTAACCAATTCACTGCAGCTCAACCTCATGATACCAGTCTGATATCAGTCTGATCTTCAGACCTGCACTCCGCAGACCTACAGGTTGATGGAAGATTCCTCCAGACCCATAAATAGTACCTTAGTCTCTGCACCTCTCATCTGTCGCACTATAAAAGGAGTCATTCCTCTAGGGGCGGCAGCCACAGTTAATGAGGTCATGCTAAATAGCAGCCCCTGGACATTATAGATCAATATTTAATACAGGCTGAGTCACCCTGCGTCTGTATGTCTGTCTTTCTGTCTGAACGACCAGCACAGCCCAGGAAAAGACCATTTCAGGAAATAAATAGTGGTGAGACAGGTGTGAAAAAAAACAAAAATATCAGCAACCAAAGGAGAGATCAGCAGATCCAAATGCAAACATCACAGTGTGTTGAGGTGGTACTGAAGGAAAAAAACTGTGTCTACACATCTCGGCTTATTTTAAAACCAAAGTGTTAACAGTTGCAAGTTCATGACATAATATGCTACTGAGAAGCAATACAAAGTGTGTTTTTTCCCATCAACAAACAAGGATGTGTGGAAAATGACACCTCATTTTTAGGAGTGAGGACAGAGGGAGAAGAGAGAGATCGCAGTACGTAATGGTAGAATCTAAATTATTGCTCATCTAATGTTCTGGCCATATTACAGAATTTTAATGTTTTCCTCTTTTATTTTCTTGTTGTCCTCTCTTCATTTTCCTTACCTTCATCATCAGTACAATGGTGTTGAGAGCGATCATGGCCAGAACGGTGTACTCAAAAGATGGCGACACCACAAAATGCCACAGACGGTACTGGAACGTGTGCCGGTTTTGGGGCATGTAACGGGTTAGGGGCTTGGCACTGATGGCAAAGTCTATGCATGCTCTCTAAAATAAAGACAGGAGAGACAAAGACAGAGAAGAAAAGAGGAGGCATGACACAATGAACTACAGTGCAGGCATTTCAGTTTGATTTTAACTCTTGAAGGAGAAACAGATGTTTGCTAAAGGAATGTCAGTGAATTGGAGTTATTTTCAAAGTTCATTTCCTCTATATGGGCTTCACAGACTAGACTTCAAATCTATACTGTACTTTGCATATAGGAGAGAGACAGAGAGAAGGACAGGAGGGGAGAAAAAGTCGGTATTACTAACTCAGTGTAAGGAAAATACAACACAATAGTACAACACAATAATTCTTTGAAATTGGAAAAGCTTATTAGACTGACAAATAAAAAAGACTAAAAGGGAGCTGCTTAAGAGTTTCTGTCTTCTGTCAGGAGAAGAAACAAGAACAAGAATCAGCCAGAATCACACTAATGAATGTGTTAAATTACACCTAAGTTGATAGATTGCACCTGTGTTTAAAGCCTGCACGTCTCATTTTGTCTGCTGTTTAAAAGTTTGTTTTACTGCATCTGAGAGCCACACATTAAAAAAAAAAGTGTTTATTGGTTGTGCCCACATTGATCTTTCCTAACCTCATTCTTCTCCAGGCTACACTCCTCCATCATCTTATCCCCCTGTTCCTGGAAGGTGATGATGATGAGAGCCACAAAGATGTTGACGAAAAAGAAAGGAAAGACGACAAAGTAGATGACGTAGAAGATAGACATCTCCATCCTGTTGCCGTGGCTCGGGCCCCTGTCTTCCTCCGTCACATCTACTGAGTGCTGCAGGACCCTGGGAGGGCAGAGACACAATGCTAGTAATAATGCTAATGCTAATGCTAAAAGATAAATGCACAAAGAACAAGAAAGAAAAACTTCCACCGCTCAGCAGGATAGAAACAGCACAAGAACAGTTATAATTTTACTGTAACACCCACTTAAAATATATAAAACTGCTTAACATCAGTCCCCAACACATACAACAGTAACAGGAAAATTGCCCCTTTTGAATTGTAACATTTCAAAAGTGGCAAAAAAATGATTTGCTGTTCTACAGCAGCTATTAGTTATTGCAGAAACTATTTGGAAGTATTTGTCCATTAGGGTGGGGATCAAATGCCAATTTGCTATTTGGAAGAGGATATGATTCTAATTAATTTCCAAAGCAGCAGTCAATTAACGAGGGTTGGAGCGGTACAACCCCACAAGCACTGTCAGTGACATATTAGTATAACCTTATTGTGCTATAATGAATGGCAAAATCTTTGTTAAATTAATCACATCTACTATATTTCCTTCATCAAAGGTCAGATTTGACCATTATCAAAGAACAAGCCAGATGTTAAAAGGTTATAATGCTCATAAAAACTAATGAGCCCTCTAAGAATGGAAAACGATATGCGGGAAAGCTCATCCTCATCCTCATTCCTCATCCTTCCGGTCAGACTCACTGAGGCCATCCCTCTCCAGTGGAAACAGTGAAGAGAGTCAGCAGGGCCCAGATGATGTTGTCGTAGTGGAACTCGTGCCTCTTCCAGTCTCTTCTCTTCACCTCTTTCTTGTCTTTCCCATAGTCAATGTAATAACCTCTGGAGGAGAGGAGAGAGAAAGACAACAAGTAGTACATCAGAAGACAAAAAGTGCAGAATTTATAGTAAGAAAAGTTTGTATCATTTCAGGTTTGTTAAATTAATTGCAGAGCTTTAGAAGGACATGGAGCCACAGAACAAATGCACTTGAAACAAACAATGAAACAATGAAGAAAGAGGGAGGGAAAGAAGAGGAAAGAAATAAATGGAAGCATGGAAGAAAACAAGCAAACAAATAATGAAGGAAAACTAGATGGTAGGAAAGTGGAAAGATGAGAAGAACAGAATAAGTAGATAATAAATCAAGAAAATAACAAAACAAAGAAACAAAATATATAAGGAAAGATAAAATACTGACACAGAGAATAAAGGAAAGACATAAAAAGACCAACGGAAAGAAGTAAACAAGTTTTACTGGCAGTCCTTCTCTGTGTCCTTCGAACTGTCGGTACAGTAGAAAAACTTCCCCTTGAAGAGCTGCACAGCGATGACGGCAAAGATGAACATAAAAAGCTTGTAGACAATCAAGATGTTGAAGACGTTTTTCAGAGACGTCACCACGCAGTCGAACACCGCCTGGAAGAGAGCGAGAGAGTGACGGATGAGATGAAAAAAACATGTAGTGAGATCAGGGAATGGGATCTGTGCAGAGGTTCAGACAAGACAAACATTTTCATTTGCATATATTCTCTTGTAACCATTAAGATTTACTCATATTTATGTATTTATTAATTCAGTCACAGTTATGGTATCATGTATAGAAGATTTACTATGGCATAACTGAAAACATATGTTAAATGACAATTATTTCGCTTGATTTTTCCAATATCACAACACAGAAAACAAAGTGAGGATGAGTTTTGCATTTCAGTGTTGTGTGTCCAGCAGAGAGCAGCACACACCTGCCAATACTAAATGCAAAGCACTGTCAATAGTTTTAATGAGGAGGTGGAGGGCAGCTTTTTCCTGTTCATGCCAAAATGATAAACAATCAACTGTCCAATCACAGCTCTGGGGGCAGGACCATAGGCGGGACTTATCAGTGCTGATATGGGCTGATGACAGCCATGACAGACAGCATTTCACATTAAAACGGGTTCCTGAGAGCCAGCTGGCTGCGGGGACACTACTGTTGATGCTACATTTAGTTACACTTGTGATAACTTTCTGAAGTTTAGTGGATTTTGTTTGCCTTGTTTTCATTTAGTCATGTAAAATTTTCCACAATCACAGAGTAGAGACTGTTATGTAGGTTTGTTTGAATGCTTGAGACCTAGTTCAACCAATTTATTGAAAGAAAATACAAAAATCATATTATCCTATTCACAGTTTGTCACATTTTTCTGACACCATACTTTTCTGTAGTTCATGAATGAAAATCTTTGAACCTATAAATCTAATGTCTCTAAAGTTAGAGCTTCTTGCACTTGAACACACCAATGATCAATTTAATTGGCATGAAATGAAATCACTGCTGCTTGAACGATAACAAATTAATCTAAAGACATTGTTGAAAGTTTTGGAAAATATTCAGCAGTAATATTAAGAATATACTGTTTGAATTTAATCGGCATAAACATGTGAAACCATGAATGACCCTTTCAGTAAAGTTCATGATTTTTGTGTGTGTATCTGTTAGATATAGTTATGAGTGCCTGGTATTAGTCTCAGCCCCATGATGGCGACCTGTTAGGACACTCAGACAGTCATCAGGCTGACTATTTCCCCACCTTCACATCTAGATCTCTCCCATCCTCCTCCCCTCTCCTTTTTCCTTGAATGTTTTTCTGTACTCTCTTTCATTCTTCTTTCCTCCATTTACCTCCTCTCTGCCCCAGTTTCCAATTTAGATTATTTTTCATTCATTGTGGACCATATTTTGTGCCCTCAATATTTTCAGGTGTTATCCTTCTGTATTTACATCTGTATGACTATTTCAGTTTTGGGGATTTGGTCTCTCCTCTCCTCTCCTCTCCTCTCCTTCTCCTTCACCTTCACCTTGTTTTCTCCCCTCAGACAGACTACGTATGAGATTTGGGAATCCCAGTCCTGACAACATGTCTTGTCTTCATGCCCTGATGCTCACAGTTTGTCACCTCACGGTCCATCACCTCATCTGTCTACTCGTTTGCTCTCTGCTCTCATGTCTTTAACTTACAGCGCGGCGTAAGAGAGAGAGGATGTATCTTTAATATGATATTCATTATGCTTCTATGTGTGTTGGTGGACAAGCAGGGATATGTGACAGCCCACATTTTTTAGTACGAATGCACATTAATATACACGCCTGTTTGTGTGTATATGCAGGCGTATACACAAACTCAATTGCAGGCTGTACAAAGGCTACATTTATGATTGGAAAAGGAAGACAGTGATTGAAAGAGTGATTTTTTCACACCGTAGTTGACCATCAAATATCTAAATCCAGACCTGGGATCTTTCCCTCCAAGCACCTGACATTTACGTCAGTCATGTAGCTTGAAATAAAACCAGGATAGATGTCCACTTTAATGATAATCATGTCCAATCTGTCATTTCAACTTTTACCTATAAATAGATATATAATATTAGATAACCCTTGTCATTGTCTCTGATCTTTTCAACGTTTTTTTGGATTGGTCAGGTATACATCTTCAATTAACTAGGCCATAATATTAAATATTAATAGAAGAACATGCTTAATGCGTATACAGAAACACAACCAAGTAAAACAAAAACTGAGCATCTCTGACCTTGAGTTTAGGAAGTCTCTTGATGGTCTTCAAGGGTCTGAGGACACGCAACACTCTCAGAGATTTGATGGTTTTAATGTCCCGTCCTTTGTTATTTCTGTACAGAAAGACAGAGAGTGTGAGCATCACACCATAGCAACTTGGTAAATATCACATTTTTAGACACTCCTATATAATATGCTAAACTGCTTACATACTGTTATGTCACCTTATTCATCCATATTTACATTATGTTTATTCCTACATAGTCTACTACTTATATTCTATTTATTTTGTCTAAAGGTATTAAAAAGTATATGATATTAGTTCTAGTAAACTACCCCATCACATTGCTGCTCGTCATTCCCACAGGGCCACCATCCATAGACGGAGAAAAACAGGAGAGAAGGACATATATATCAACAGTTATAATGTTATAAACAAAAGAGGAAGAGATGATTACATAGCATCCAAGCACATGTAGTGAAACACCCATTTTTAGCAAAAAAAGCCAACTTACAGTTGCCGTATAGACATTTTGATGTTTAGACATATGATTAGAGCATAAAATAAATCATGTGACTGACGTGAGGGCAAAGGCCACCAGTGCTCCCACCACGACAATGAAGTCGAGGATGTTCCACAAGTCTCTGAAGTAGGAGCCATCATGGAGGATCAGACCCTGGTCAATCATCTGAGGACAACATAAGACCATGCGGTGAATAAAACTCTGTGGGATAGGAGTCAACTTTGACATCATATCTTTTTTAGGTATTTCATTTTCAGATGGAAAGAGAATTCAGCTCCTGAACAGATTGAAATGCAAGAGCAACAGGCCTTATAGACATAGAGCTGTAGTTCCCAACCTGGGGACTCTCAAAATGTGTTGTAGGATAAATCTGAGGGGTCAAGGAATGATGAACAGGAAAGGAAAGTAGAAAAAAACATTTCTGCTTAACAGTTATGCTTATTTTTTCAGATATTTCTTTAATCTTTGCTTTATTATCTTTAAATTACTGGCTAATTTTACTTCATTGGGACTCTAAAATTATCCAAATAAAACAAGAAAGGAAATCCCTCTTTACTAGAACTGGTCACAGCCAGTAGATGAGGGGTTGAAGTAATCATTGCTTCTTTTTAAGGGGTCACAAGCCAAAACAGTTGGGAACTACTTGTTTCGTTGTGTGTGAGAATTGTGTGTCAAACAACGCAATTTGTTTTTCATCAGTTATCGGATTAATTCTAAATCTTCATGGTTCTTCAGATGTGGTAGAAAAGCAATCAAGAATGCGAAAAATTGACTTTCAGTTCCCAGTTTAGTTCCTGTGGCTCCATAGTAGGGAACTCCTTAGTTGAAACGGTACATGTTTTTGTCAGGACTGAGTCCTCTGTCACTGTTCCTGACTCAGTCATTGCCTCCATTGCTCCATCTGCTCTGCATTGCCCTCATTACCCCCAACCGCTCCCAACTGGACTGATGTATTTAAGGCTGAGTCTCTGGATGGTCTCCTGTCAGTTTGTCAAGACTTTGTGCCACATTAACTATTCCAGTTTCCTCTTCTGGCTCTCACCTGTGGATCCTTTTCAGCCAACCTCCAAGCTGCCTCCATATCCCCCGTCCTCCTGTACCTGCTGACATACTTAACTCCCCCACTTCTCTTCAGACTTATTTAAGCTCTTGTTCAGACCTCACAAGTCAAGTCTGTATCCTGAGTCTGACAGTGAATTTTGCATGCAATCAGTCCCCAAACCGTGATCATTATTTTACCATCTTTACACAGTAACTCACCTTTATAATCATTTCAAATGTGAAGACTCCAGTGAACACATAATCAAAATACCGTAGAACCTGTGAAATGAGAGTGAGAGACAGAGGGACAGTCAAAGGGAAAGATCAAAAACTCAGATGAGAAGTCGATAAAAAAGAAAATGTGCTCTTCACAAGAAAGCCAATTCTCTCTACTTGTTGCGTTTATTTCATGACATTTCACGCTTTTTTACTTCACAGACTCCCAGCTTGTGGTTTAGTATAAAACAGTCCCCTCAAATGACGGTTATGCAACACAGCTAATTAGCCTCATTCCTCCCATAAACAACCAGGCTCAGTGTGTTCCAGACGTCATTTGCTTCACTCATCAGCAATTTAATTGCCCCCCATCAAGTCACATTAGCGGCCTTTTGCAAAACAATTTAAGGAAATGTTTTTTTTAAGAGTGTTTTCATTTTTCCTTAATGGTACTTTAGCTGCTTAGTGTAGATGAAGGGAGCTATGAGACCCAAGGCACCGATAAATAGTAATTGAAATTGTACCTCAGGAGTTACATAGTGATTCGATCATTGAAACAGCAAAGGTATTCTGGATTTTATCAAGTCATTTATGTTACAGACGCCCCTGTATCAGACAGAAATACATAATGTGAACACACAAACCTTATTCCAGTCAGAGGAGGTGGCCACAGGGTCCTCTGCAGCGAGTGCTATACTACTAGCAGCTATGACCAAGAGGATGGACATTTCAAAGTACCTGAGGTTCACCACATAGTGACACACTCGACGCACCCTGAGAGAGAGCACGAGGCAGAGTGAAAATTATGCCCAGAGGGGGTAACAGTAACACAGTAAGACTGAAATTCAATAGCATTATCAGGCAAAAATAGAGGAACCTTGGGGTTAAACATAATGCATGTAGTGAAATACATCTGAATTGAATAGACTTTTTTTAAACCTTTATTTATATGGGGTAGGCCATTGAGAGCAAGCTCTCTTTTTCAAGAGCGCCCTGATTACAGTACAAATATAAAATATAAGAAAGAATAGTCAACAAATATAAAAAGCAAATATGAACAGATAAGCAAAAAGCAGTATAAAATATAAGTATTAAAGCTCAATTAAAACACATGCATTCACACTGCCCTGTGTCAGCTAAAAGAGATTTAAATTGATTAAAAGGGATTAGCTTGTCTAATTTAGTATTCTAATTTAGACCAAATAGTCTTGGGACCAAGTGCAGTGTGAAATTGAACTGAAATGAATAAGACATGTTGGGTACCCAGGACATTTGACAAAGAGAGCTTTGTATATAAATAAGATGCAGTGCCAGTTTTGCTTTTGAAGACTTTCATCAATATGTTTTTTGAAGTACTTCTTGTAATCTATCCAGAAACCAAGGTATCTTTAAAAGGATACTCTTTCAATCAATGTCCCATTAAGTGTAGTAATATTTACTTCCATGATACTGTTAGTTGGTTTTCTAGAAAGCAGCATACATTCAGTTTTATCAGAGTAATAAGTAATTTAAGATCAATCAAGGTTTGTTGTATAGCACAGAAATCAACATGCAAGTTTTGAACAGCCTGGGTGGCAAAGGGCGCTATTGTATAGATAATGGCATCATCTGCATATGGATGAATCGTGCTGTTTGTCACTTTTTCACCTTATTCATTTCTGAAAAATAGTGAATAAAATTGGGCCTAAAATGGGGCCCTGTGGCACATCTTTGTTAAGATTCCTAAAGTTGGACTAATAGCCATCAGCCACAACAGTTTGAGTTCTACCACTGAGATAATTTTCAAACCAATTACATGACTTTTCATCAAATCCAATAGATTCCAGGTGTTTCAAAAGAATTTGATGCTTGACAGTATCGAAAGCCATAAATAAATCATTAAAAAGAGCAACACAATCCTGCCTGTTATCTAATGCACTAGCAACATCATTCAAGACTTTCGATGCTGCCGCCATAGTACTATGCCTGGCTCTTTAAAATGGTTTGTTGATCTAAGAATGTTCTCATCTGATCATTCATCAGTTTCTCTAACACTTAAGCTAGACACGATAGTTTAGAAATTGGTTGATAATTATGTAGCTCATTGGACTGACCCCCTTTATGTAAAGGTGGGACGTAGGCTGTCTTCCAAATATCAGGGATGCATCCTGTTACCACAGTCAGATTAAAAATATAAGTTAAGCAATCAACTAAAATGGAGCCGCTAATAATAAAGGCCTTGGCTCTAACTAATCAGCCCCAGTGGACTTTTGTGGATTAATAGAACAAAGAGCATTAAATACTTAATGCTTCGTAAAGGGCTTCAATGAAAAGGTCTGAGTACCCAAATTTTTGTCCACTAAAGCACACTATGATCAGAGGCAGAGGGAGCAAATCCAGCATTTTCAAATAAATTACCTGATGAAATAAAATGTTCATTAAATGCATCACATATTTCTTTTCCAACTGAGATAGTGGCAGAACCTTGAACTATTTCACTAGGTAAGGATGCAGTAGGACTGTGTGATAATGATATGACTTGAAAGAAATAGTTCAACATTTTGGGAAATATGCTTATTACCTCTCTTGCTGAGAGTTAGATAAGATGTTTATCAGCCAGTTTGCTTATCTTAGGTCAAAGACTGGAAACACCGATGCTCACTAATGAACACGTTATATCCCGTTTGTTTAAGTCATACAAAACCAAAGTGTAAAAACAAAACATTGTAGTTTTCAAGGGGTTCGCTGCCAGACTATTTCTTGGCCAGGTGCATTGACTTCCTGGGGTCATGTCATCACTATGAGGTTGCCAGGCAACCAGCGAAGACTCCATGAGAGTGGTTTTGATCTTCTCGTCTAACTCTTGAACTCTCTGAACATTTTGAATATGTTCCAATAGTGGAAATTTATTCAGAGCACATGTACTACTTGGAGAACCATCATTACCTCATTGCACCAACATTATGAAAAAATAATGCACCACTCCGCCATAAAGACTCTAGTGTCTACTCAAACACGGGAAGAGGCAAAAAAAGCACAGCAACAGCTTCCTGTGAGCAATGTGTGATAGCAACTTACGGGTTGTCAGGTTTGAAGATGAACATACTGACTGGAGTCACAGTGTTGACAGGCTGTGTCTCCTCTGCCTCCTCCTTCTCTGATTTACAGGTTTCAGGGTCTTTACTGTTGACTAGGGAAGTACAGGAGAAGAAAATGACAAGATGAAGATGAGGAAAAGGCAAGTGAAGGAAGAAGAAAAGTAGAGTGGGATGAGAAGAAGGTGGAGTAGATACAAATGAGAAAGGTGGGAATCTCAAGGCCAAAATTCAGTTTTCAGGGGGGGATTTTAATCTGGAGAGTATCCACTAAGAATGGATTGAGCCCATGACATGACTCACTGCTTCCCAAAATGCCTGAGCTCTCAGGGCAAAAATGTTTAACTATGTGTAATAGATGTGAAATCAAGCATGACTCTGCAACTACATGATCTATTTCTTGTCTCAAATTTATTCAGAAACCTAATTTGCTTGAGAGTTTATGAAAATTAGATTTCCAGTACAGTCATTGTGCTTCTGAAAGGCAAAAACCACTAACAGATCAGTGGGTGGTGTGTTCATCCAATCAGCTGTGAAAAGGGGTCACATAGAAGACCCTTTCCAAATTGCAGTGACTGAAGTGAAAATTACAGGCTGGTCTTGTGAGGTTAGAGTCAAGTTAGTAATGTCAAACGTCATGAGAAAATTCCCAGTTATGAAAAAAGTCACCATATCGGCATCTGATCACATTATATTCTTTGCAAACGATCAAGTCAATCAAACCAACAGTTGGAATGGCTGCTGGCTACCTGTGATTGTGGAGAGCTCCAGAGACGACTGCTCGTTGGGCACCTCAATGATCACACTGGGGCTGAGCTGAGATTTATCCTGGTCCTGTTGTGTCTCCTTGTCTTCTTTGTTGCTCTCTGAGACAACAGGTGGAGACGGCTCTGATTGCTGTGTAGGCTCCTCCTGCTTCTGAGGACACTGGTCACCAGTATGTTTGTCTGGTGGGCCAGTGTCCCCTCCCTCATTACAGTTACCTTGTCTGTAGACACAGACAGAGAGACTTAACTGGACAGACAGGAGGACAGTGACGTACCTGTGTTCAGTGCAGCAGTCACTAGTGGGGTGATGCTGATAGTGATGGGGAGAAACATCTGCTGTAATGTGTGACCATTTAAGCTCATTTGAGAAATTTGGGGCTCATTCTTTGAAACTAGTGTTTAGAGAGATGAGGGTTGTTTCTTTCTTAGTTAACTGAGGACTTTATTTGTTGTTAACGGAGGAACTAGCTTCATAAAGGTAGAGCGGAAAGCTTTAACATTAAGACAAAATGATGCAATGGAAAGTGATGATTTGAGTGCGGAGTAGACCAACATTTCTAAGATCCAAAAACATTTCCTTATCCTGATCAATAAATCTTCACTGCACAGGTGAATTGGTGAATAATTTGTGCAGAATGCTGAAAATGACAACTTGAAAGACATCCCTGTGCTTTTATCTACTGTAGAAAAGTGATATCTGTATTTTGTTACATGCAGTAACATCTCCAGGTCATTGATAAGCACTGGCATTATGACATACTCAACTGAATCTGACAGGGAACCTTTGTTGCATTTCATTCCCCTAAGTTCTCCTAATCATTCCTGTCTCTCTTGCCTTTGATTTGATCTGTTTACCAAGTGTGAAACATACTCCCAAACAAACCTATCTGCTAAAAAACATGCTAGATTAGCAGCTGTTTCTCACCTGCTCTCCTCAGGTTTGGACACCTCTCCTTCCCTCTTTTCACTCTCTACTTCCTTCTTCTCTGCTTTCCCAGGATTTCTTTTCCTCTCCCTGCTGACTGAGCGATTCTCTGAGTGGCCTCCATTTTGGGGAGATGACCCCCGACTTCTGTCCCCGGTCTGATGGTCACAGTGATGTGGCGCCCTCCTGCCCTTGGTCCCACTATGACCTCCCATGTCGGGCGTTAGGGTGTCACCATTATCTGGTGGTCGGAACTTCTTCACTGCCCTGTGCTGACGCTCACCGTTCAATCTGGGGCTCCTGCGCTCACTGTTGGTGTTGTGACTCTGATTAACACCCAGTTTTCCGCCCTCGGTGACGGGCTCTGCTTCAGGAGGATCTGGTATTGCCATGGTTACAGATGCATCAGGAACAGGAACTTTCATAGGATCCAATGACTCTGGCACCAGCACTGACATTGGTGGATTGGTAATGTCACCAGAGAGGGCAGCATCTAGAGGCATATTCACAGCCTGACTTTTGGATGGTGAGGCCAGGGGGTCTGTCAGGCGCTTCAGACTCCCGGACGGTGTTTGCTGCATGGTCTTGCGGTGCAGTGACAGCGGATGCCCATGCTGGGCCTGAGCTGCAGCAGAAGGCCCATCCTTCTCCTCGCTGGGGTTGCTGAACAGGATCTCTCGGCTGGACATCTGGCGGTGTTTCCGCAGCTGGCTGGTCCTCTGCTCCCACACTGACATGGTCATCCTTTTACTTCTCTCCCTCCTGGACATGAAAGAGTTAGAGGGGTTGAGTGGTGGGAGTGGGCGGCACTCCCTCATGCTGCCCTGGGCCTCTTCCAGGGAGCAGGAGTAGGTAGGCCGGCTGCGGTGGATGGCTCTTTTCCTGTACAGGTAGGGCCGCCTCCTCCGGCTTCCCCTGATAAGAGAAAGAAAACACAAAATGTCAGTATGTACAGGGAGACATTTCTATATATTGAGTGCCCTATTTAACATACAGCAGGCTTAAAGTAAGGTTAATGTCTTAGTGCTAACATATAAGTTGAGACAATTTTATTTTAGCTTGTTTTTTCAATTTATTGATCCAGGTTAATCATTTGGTTTGCATGCTGGTGGACTTAAAATTCTACTTTTTAGGCCCTTTTCGTTTCATGAAAAAAAAAAAAAATTAGCAATGAAAACATTTGTTCTGAAAAATGAATATAACAGTACATAGCAGGTGCTATAGTCTGATGTTTAAGCGGTTTATCAGCAACAAAAAGCACTTTCATTTCACATGAGACAATTTACTGGATCAATGAAGATGTTAAGTGATAAATTAACCAAGCCAGGAATTGCTGTGTGACTTCAGTAACAAAAAGATGCAGAATGAAATCAGTGGAATAGATATAAAAAAATGTGGAATCAAATAATGTTTGAGAGTCTGGAGGTACAGGACAGAGCATGAACAGAATACTACAGTATACAGGATGAGTTTGGGACATTTACCCATTTAAGAAAATGCAAGCAGGCATTAGTGAGAGATTCAGAGAGCTGAACAGACAGTGTTACTTACTGGAGCGTGGACTCTTGTGTGGTCCGTGTTATCAATGAGCGATTGGTTGAAAACAAGACATTAGTGCTTTTGTGGGCAGAGACAAAACAGGCCAGGAGACACACAGCAAACGATCCTCTAACATCACAGACTAGCCTTTAAAACCAAAGTCATAATAACATCTATATAGAGGATTAATACCATTTACCAGCTGTCCTGAATTTGTTATTCATTGCTTAAGGGTAAAACTGCTTTTAAGCAGACTAGACACACTGATGAATTATTAATTTCATATTTAATTTCTACATCATGTCTACATCTATTTGCAACAGAACATTTCCATTGCACACATCATTTCTTTAAATGTTTGTAATGAATAAAGGATCAATTTAGAGCTTAAATACTGGACTCATGATGCTTTGGTGTGTGTCTCCATGGGAGCCAAGCGGCACATTGACAAACAAGATGGTAGCAGTATTAGACCAATTAAACAACATTAATAACAATCAACATCAACACTAAACGCAACATTGATAAGAAGACATTTTAAGTAGATTGAGATGTTGGACAGTCTGAGCCACAGTATGGGTACAGGTAGAAAACACAGAGATGGGTTCCATCAGCCGACACAGGAAAAGAATACATATTTAGATACCCTTCAAACAAAACCACCACACTGGGATGCAGCTCTGAACGCCACCGCCACCTCAGAGCACTGACACATTAGCATTCTTTTATGTCATGCTAGCACATCTAAATGAGTAAATTCATGTGCTGATCTTCAAAATATTGGCTCAATATATTCAGAATAGTCAAGAGCATTTGGATGTGGGATTAAAGACTACACAATGGAAGAAAAAAACCACACACACTGAAAACACTATCCAAATATCACAGTCCTTTCAGTATCACTTTGTTATAAATTATGTGGAAAGCATTCTCAGTGTGTGTGTGTGTGTGTGTGTGTGTGTGTGTGTGTGTGTGTGTGTGTGTGTGTGTGTGTGTGTGTGTGTGTGTGTGTGTAATTTCTGTTTTTCTCCCTTTGATCATGCTGACCAGATGCATGCGGTCCCAAGGTGAAATTATCATCAGCCTCCAACATGCTGCATCTCTTTTTTTTTTTTTTTTCAATGAGCAAATTCTGTCATGCAAGTTTCCTCAAGGTCAGCAGGGGCAGGTACTGCCGGGGTTTCATAGCTGACATTAGAGATGAGACCAGAAACCCTCAAAGTTCAGAGAGTCCTCTCTGAATACAGATGCTGGCCGAGATGACCCTGTGGTATTCCAGTCCTCTCTATGGGCTTTGACAAGAGCCTGACCCTCAGTTGGCTCAACTGAAACTAACGCACATCTCTAGTTTTCTTTTTGTTCTGTTCTTCATTTCATTCAGAAAATGGCAAAGCCTCAAGACAGAAAGACAGAAAGACAGAAAGAAAGAAAGAAAGAAAGAAAGAAAGAAAAAAGAAAGAAAGAAAGAAAGAAAGAAAGAAAGAAAGAAAGAGGTATATCATTTCATATTAATAAAGTGTTATCTTGTAAAATCTTCCACATGCCCATGCAACAAACTGCTTGTTTCTCAAAACACAGCGTGCATATAGATGCAGTGGTCTCCACTCCTGTGCATGCACATGCACTTCCACCACCTACGACAACACACTCTGCAATCAATCCCTGAGTAAAATACAATCTATTCCGCATGCTGGAAACCTGGGCATTGAGAAAACAAGGTCACGTTACTTCATGAATCAAATTTTCCACAAGAGAGAACACTTAAACAGACTTCATTTTACTTCCTCACACTCTCTCCTGCCAACCACTTTGCTGAGTAAAGAAGTATATCACTGTGATGGACACACCACGTTAATTTGGACGCTAAGTAACCCTGTCTCCATGACAACAATATAAGCACCTCCCACCACATGGTGGAACCAGTAACCATGGAGATATAGACTTCAATTACAGTACTGGGAGCAGGCAGAGGCTAGATAATAGACCTTTCAGTATAGATGTATCAATAAGTCTCTAGTGGGACAACACCAAATAATGATTTGCTCAACAGGCCCTAAGTGACATTTGAGTGCTACAAGCCAGCACTTACACAGCAGCACAACTTGAAGCTCTGTATATTGATGACCCTTAGCCTCCATCCATAACTGTTCTGCATGTCGTAGTTTCATTAGTAACTCTTTTCTACTGCATCAAATGATAACTCACTATTTGCTGGATTTAACTTGTGCTAAATGTTGGCACTGTGGTTTAGTCCTACATGGACACTCCTTGGAGGAAGGGAGGAGGGAGAGGAAGAGAGAGACAGAGGGAGGAGAGAAGAGGAGAGAAGAGGAGGAGCTCAGGCAGGGAGAGCGGTTGCATACAGCACTTACTCTGAGGACATGAAGGAGGACAACGGTCCGACCTCCTTTGCTTTCTGGAGAGCATGCTTCTGGTTGAACGCTGCCTCTGCTTCCTCTTCATCCTGATCAAAAGAGAAGAAGCATTAAAAAGGAGACTGAACAGCTGTAGCATCTGTGATTTGGAATAATTTAACAGAATCAAAGCGATGGAAGGAGGAATGAGCAGAGCTGGACACGGCAGAGCGGAAATATTATTAAACTATTTAGCATTAATAACAGCAGATCTTTAGAGCAGGCTTGTATTTTCAATGACGGCATCTTTTTTTATTATTCACTTTTACATTACCTTAGTAAGTTCTTGTGCATTGGCAAGGTTGTCCACAGCAATGGCCAAGAAAACATTCAGCAGAGTGTCTGGTCACAGGTGAGTTAAGGACATGGTCAAAGCACAACAGTACTAAAAACACCAACTGGCACAACACTGACTCCTTGTTATGATATACCTTAACATTTGCTAGTATTGCTGATCACACTGAGAATCAAAAGGCTAGTTTTTACCTCTATGCAGATATCATAATGTAGGCAAACACACTCACCACACAAGCTCACACAAACAGATTATATGCTATGTTACCTCATGTTACATCAAACATTTACAGTCCTAAGCTAAGCTTTCTCAGGGGTTGTTGGACAAAACCTGAGCTACATAATGGATGAAATTTTGAATGACATTCAGCAGGTTTCCACTAGCATAACTCTAATGGCATGCACATGTTGCTCTGTGTCTGCTGCATGTGTAATAAGCAGGTATTTGCTAACATGTTAACCATAAGCACTTGGTAAGTTGATGGTAAATAGATGCGTTTTCTGTCCTTAGTTGCTGTATCACAAAACAAAATAAATCAGTATCAGTATCACTCTAAAATGACTAATAAAACTTTATAATAAAAGTGACAACATTTGTAAGGCAAAAAATGGAGCCAAATAGCCAAATGAGCTTTACTAAATGATAACAAATTAGGGTTTATAAGTAATAATAGTATTTTTTAGTACTGATAATGTGTCCAAGTACATCAGTAGATTTATGTAACTATGAAATTATTAAATAAATCAGTACTGTATTTGCCATTTTGGAATGAACCCTTTTATACTTTCTTAAAGGAAAAGTAAAGAAGGATACAGTTTCCAAACAGTGTGAGCACTATAAAGTAGATGGAGGACCACATGCCAGAGTTCACTCCTCCTTGAGAGCGAATACCGTTGTACATCACCTCGTTCCAGTCCTCTCCTGTTAGGATCTGAGAAACAAACGCACTGAGCATCACTGTTGAAATTAGGCACACTTTTCTCCACATTAGCTAAACTGTTACACTCAAATTTACATCCTCCTCATATTATGAGTCACTGTAATAACTTTGTTTTAATCGGAGAGCAATAACTTGGCAGGTTTATCTCCAGACCTGAAAGACGGTCATGATGGCTGCAGGAAAGGTGTCAAAGTTTGTCGGGGTGTAGTCTTCAAAGATGAACCTGTGAGAAAAATTTGACATATATGGTCTTAAAAAAATCTCATTTTTTGGTCAGAAAGAAATCAATCCTCTTCCTCCCCGACAAGCTGGCTGGTAGATGGAGCTGAACTTTCTTTTTTTCCCAATTGCTCTGTATTCTAGAGGCCAGTTCATACACAAGGTCATGCTTGTGTACCTCAGCCAGCCTTTATTGAAGCGACAAGCTTGCGGGAAACAGCCTTCGACTCGGGGGAAACCAAGCATAGCTCTGTGTGTGTGTATGTGTGTGTGTGTGTGTGTGTGTGTGTGTGTGTGTGTGTGTGTGTGTGTGTGTGTGTGTGTGTGTGTGTGTGTGTGTGTGTGTGTGTGTGACAAAGGCAGAGTCTTAAATCTCTACCAAGCTCACATAGTCTTTTGGTATAATGAAAACAACTGTGAACAGGCCATAGGACAATTTATTTTCTCCTCAACTCTGTCTATTCAATAAAGAGGAACCCACTGAACCATGAAGTCTACTTAAACCTTTGTTTTTATGTTGTGCTGAATGAGTATTTATTATCTATATTTTCAGTCAAATTGATTAGTCTCTCTGCCTGGCTAGCGCCTTGCTTCACTCCATTTTCTTTATGGGCTCATAAGACGTGATGCATTGAACTATGAGTATTGGTATTTTATTCAGAGGACTGCGCATAACTTTTTATTTTTACCTGCCACCGAAGAGCTGCATGCCAAGAAGTGCGAAGACAACGATGAAGAGGAAGAGAAGGAAGATAAGGGAGATGATGGACTTCATGGAATTCATCAGAGAAACGACCAGGTTCCTCAGAGATGCCCAATACCTGGGCAGTCACAAAATACCAAATTAGTGCAAAAAAACGATAAGACAGTGAATAATACTGAAAGATTTTTGAGTGACCTGACAAAAAGTATGGGACTTTCCTTTGTAAGGAACATAAATGTCATAGGCATATATTCTTGTTTTGGGCAAGGAAGACTTAGTTTTTGATGCACTTTGCTTTGTAAATATTTCAGAAAAGACTGAATGAATCTCCAACACAACCCAGTATCTCTTATTAATGTGAAATATAGAAAACTGCATATCACACCAATGTGTCAAACGTTACATAAACAACACTGCTGCCAGCTTTCAGTCAAAGGTGAAATGTTTCTTGTAAACAGAATGAAATATCTCAACAGAGTGAGGAAGGCTGCCACACTAACTTAGTGATCTTGAAGATCCTCAGCAGACGGAGAGCTCGCAGGACACTGATGCCAAAGGAAGTGCCAGGCCTGAAGAAACCCCACAGCACTTCAAAGATGCTGCCAACAATCACCTATAGAGATATATTTATGAGGAAATGCAGATTCAATCAAAAATAAAAAAGGAGCAAATCAATAATTTGTGTATACAAACACTCGACAGAGATGAGAGAGAGAGAAGAGAGACATAGAGTAAGAGAGGGCTGATGCGGCATGATTTAAAGACACAAGCAGCTGAATTTTGGGAGAAACAAATATGTAGAGAGGGAGATGGAGTACTGACACTGCAGTCAAAGCAGTTGAAAGAGGAGTGGAAGTAGAGACGTGGTCCTAAGCTGTACATCTTCAGAAACATCTCAGTCAGGAACAGAGCGAGGAACAGGAACTCTGCATAGTCTGGAACAACAACAACAAAAAGAGGTATTAACATTTTGACACAAACAAGGACCACGACAATTGTAATGGAAAAAATAACTAAAAACATCAACTTTCAAGGCGTTACAGCTATTACAGAGGTGACAGGTAAGGGGGTTTTACCTTCCTGAGCAAATCTCATACTTCAAGGTGCTACTGAAATTAGGTGTGACTCACAGAGGAAATTCGACAGCCAGAGGGGCTGGTTGTGGTGAACGATTGCAACACACAGGGTGTTGAGAGCCACCAGGCCCAGAACTGTCCAGTAGAAAGTGTGTGTCTTCACCACGCGGCGGATGGAAATGCGCAGGAGACGCTCTTTGCGGCGGAAATATGCTGTAGGACCTCGTTTGGCGCTCCTGATACTTGCTCTAGCCATGGGGATGCCTTCAGGGAGAGAGAGGAGGAAACTGCTAACTAACTAACCAGCAGTGCTTGTACAGTACAGCATGTTCCCACTCTGAGTCTTAAACTGTGCTCCCAACAGTGTGATGTTTACAACAGCGTCAAATATGCATTTCTAACACTGTAGTGGAGCTTGGTGTTTCTCACCAGAGTGTGCCTTATACTTTATGTGCCCGTATTTATGAGCCTGTCCAGACTCCCACTCACCCACAGAGGAGATGTCACCATATTGTTCTTCCCCTGGTTGCCCTCGACGCACCACATCCATGCCTCTCCTCTTTATGGTGGTGGCTCTCTTCAACACTGCAGACAGAGAAGGTAGAACATAAAAAGTACCAGAACAAGCTGATCAAACAACGTAACTGATACAGTCGGTGAAATTAGATGGAATTTAATGTGAAGGTAGTAAACCAAAGCTGACTTTTGGGCAACATGACCGAGCAACAGTTGCTTTGCATTTTTGTGTTGAGTCACTGAACAGATTTGTAGCTTTTGGCTGCTCGTATGTCAACATTGCCCAAAAAGCTGCCTAATGCTTGACCACCCTTACATTTTTAAGACACTCATAGTTAGACTTAAGCAGTATGCAAGTATGTAAACATACAATGCAATGAATAGATCACGATGAGGCAAATGACAAGAAGAAGTGAAGATCATCTGCATGACAAGCTAATGCCTGTGAAGGTTTAGCTGAAAGGGAAAGTTAAGCTCATTAGCGCTGCAGCTGAATGAGATAAAAATGATCATTTAATGTTAGTGTAATGATCCAAACAGCTGAATGCAAACCTTCTGCTGCTATTTTATGATCTCTGTCATAGCGAACCATGCTCCGAGGCGGCTTGGCGGTTCATGCATTTGTCTTATTTGAGCTGTGTTGTCATACAGTATCGGGGGACTCGACGTGCAGTGCACACATGCCAAAGTGAGTGTGACGAGCGTGTTTTGACCTTTCACTGACGGATGTGTTTGTGATTACCTCTTATCCTACCCCTCCCACCCCCCCTTACCCCACCCCACTCACACCTTCCCGCTACCTTGTATTTTCTCAATCTACTTGGGGTCAATATTTGCTTGGAGACTTTTTTTTTAATAAGCCACTGATCAAACATACACAGATACACAAAAATATTGCTCATCTCACACACAGGAGTGTTTGCTAAAGGCAGGAACACTGGGTCCTGTCAACACACACACACACACAAACACAGACACACACGCAAACAAACACATGCATGCTAATGTCTTTCTAGACCAGTGGTTGCTAAGGCAACTGCAGTGTGCCACCTTTCTTTTTAATCAAAGCTATCAGAGCTTCCGCACTTATTTCCATCACAACAGCTGGACCCACTATGTGATTTTACTACAGATTTGCATCATTTAGTTTATTTTTACCTGGTCAGAGCGTCTCTCTGCTTCAAGTGACAGAAACATACCCGAGCAAGGATTTGCTTCTGTTTTTCTATGTTAAAGTGTGTGTGTGTGTGTGGCAAATGGGGCGGTGAAGTTGGTGAGGGAAGGAGCAGAGCAGAGGACGGTTCTCACCATAGGCACCACCTGTACTCCACTCTGGGAGCCTCCTGAGAGCTGCCAATCAATCAACATTTAATCAAAGGCCTGCTGGTTTAGCGAAGAGGAAAGGTCAAAGTAGAGTTCAGAGGGTCAGAGCAGACACTTAGCTGTCTGCGGGGCACCGTGTCTAGCGGCAGGTTTAGCACTATCAGGGCTAATTCTCTCTATGTAACACTCAGAGTTGTATAAAGAGGCGTAATGGTGTAAGCGATGTGTGCGAGTACACCACAGCAGCAACAAAATCTGGGTCATTTTTTCATTTCAAAATTTGCCAGCTTAGCAGTAAAGTTCCACCAGGTTTAAATGTAATCCAATTTCACTGGAAAAAAGTATGTGTCAATCTAATATCACAGACAAATACACAAAACATACTATAATGACATATGCTTGAATAATATTTATAAGGCACATTTGCGTTAAAACACAGAACAGTTTAAGAGAGACAGAATGTAAAGCAATGTGAGCAGAGAGACAATGTGCACAATGAAAGTAGGAAAAACAAAGACCTCCTTCTGACTTACCATCGAGGGCTGACGGTCCTGGATTCTTATTCTCCTCAGCAAGCATCACCTCCTCTGGAAAGCAAAAAGTTAAAACTGTAATCAGAAATGAGCAGCAGATGATGGCTCAGATGGAGATACAGTAAACTGGCATCTTTTGTAGCTAAAAGACAACAGGTTGCATCAGAAAGTCTTGTGTTCCTCAGTGGAGAGAGTTAGTCTTGAAGCTGAAATAACGATTTTCCTTTACTCATCATGAGCCAAATCCTTGATCTCCCTGTGCTGTGATTGAGAGTAAAGCCACCTGCTCTGTCGATCCAGGCCCGGTAGCCGTTGAGCTCTCTCTCAATCTGCTGTTGGCGTCTCAATTTCATGAAGGCCCTGCGGTTCTCCACCCTCTCCCTCTCCTTGGCAAACTCCCTGTAGAACCAAACCACAGAATCATTTATTTTACTCTCTAAGGGTAGTGGGATTTATAATCACACACACATTTATAAATAATTCCTCTTAGAGACAATCAGTGCGGGAAAAGCTATTGTTGCCTTGAACTAAGATCTTGTCATTGTTTATTTGACCGCAAGAGGAAGAGAAAGAAGAAGAGGAGAGGAGAGGAGAGGAGAAGAGAAGAGAAGAGAGGAGAGGAGAGGAGAGAGGAGTCGTCTCCATCCCTCTCACTGTGGAAATAATGATAATAGATCCCCCATTAACCTTTCTGTAAAACTAATTAACTTGTATGGACTTTGACACCGTGTGCTGAAACAACACGGCTTGGTGTGACAGTAGCTGGTGTGCCAACCACTCAACCAGTCAGTGAAAAATGAAGTTACAGTTTATTCTTGCTTACAGTCTAGTCTGCCAGATCCTAAACCAACAGGGCAATAAAACATCTGACTGTACAGCTGTGACCCATTTCAGGGGCCGTCTCCTTTGAAGGAAGTGGCCCATGAAGGTGTAGTGGCCTTTGGAGGACTGAAGACTAGTGGGCTGAATCTGTGCCACGTCTCCAAAGGACACCTGTCATGTCACAAGTCCACACTACATGCTAATTCCAAGCTGGTTTTGAGCTTGTAATGTGTTCACACTGGAAAAGCGAAAAAAAAAGGAAGTGTAGCTACTCAAACCAGGCAGCATGCATACTAAATATGGTAGATTTTTGAGTGTGCTGTTGAAGTGACACCATTGTCCAACAATGTAATGCACAAAGGAAATGAAAGTGCTACTCAAAGATGAAAAAAAATGTGGGAGGTGGGGAGACAGTTATGGAAAGATTTTTGAAAACAAAACCAAAAAAAAAAAGAGTTAAATCTTTTTGCTCATGACAGTGCCGATTGCTTTGTGTACTAATTGCTAAAACAGCATGAGTAAGATGAAGGACATACTGTATAGAATTAGTATGAAGTATGAAATTGGGACAAGGCTGACAGTTTAGCTTCACCAAGACCAAAACTAATTGAAAACACTGCTCAAAGCTTAAAGTGAGATATCCATTTCAGCAGATTTAGTTAAGTCACAACGTTGACATTTCCAAATTAATCACCCAAAAATTGCCCTCAAATGGCAAATTTAATGGCATTTAACAGTAAACACATCAATACACTGTAACTTGTATTTATCTGTATTGCCCTGTGGAGTTTTAAACATGTCTAGGCTGCTAATGAGTATAAACAGCTGAGTAGCCCGGGCTCCATTATTTATATCCTGTAGTAGGTTTTTAATTGGTTCAGATCATACAATGTATTTAACAATGACTGATGACCACCTACACACAAACACCTGGTAAATATTTCATGATAACAGCCTTTTTAGCAACATTATAGTTTGACAATGACTGCCCGAATGCACTGTTATAGGGGCGGTAAAGGAGGCTTTGTCCTCTAAATGTGGGTAAGAGAAGGATGCATTTCTCAAATGCATACAGAGAATGCTTTGAAATGTGTGACAGGCATTGTTTGACTGCTTTTGATGTGGTGTGTGCTCTTGAATTGCAGATAGGGAAGTAAACAACCTCTAAACTAGGACACAGTTTAAGTCTGTCTGGCAGACTCCACACCTTCGCAGAATTTTTTATTACTTCATAGTTGGTTGATAGTGGACAATGAAATCAACTCAGGTAGTGAGCAAATCTGATAATTTATGAGCTAGAAAATCCCCATAAATCTCCTTTACTTTTACAAGAGGTTTAGGCTTTGTCAAGATTGAGATAGACAACAACCTAGGGCTTGGACTGAAGAGCAGACCTACCCAGAGAGGACTCCCAGCACCAGGTTCAGGACAAAGAAGGAGCCAATGATGATGAGAGGGATGAAGTAGAGCCAGTTCCAGTTGGGGCCCAAGGCATCGTCGGTCTGAAACAGTAAAAAGTTTTAAACTCAGTAAAATCAACTCAGGCTGGAGCAGACTTGTGTTGCCGTTGGGATATGACAGAAATACACCAGTGTAGGTGTTTGGGTGGCTGCTGAAGGTTCAAGTCTGAGTGCAGGCAGGACACTGAACAGAGACATCATGTGTATTGATCCGGTCGGCCTCACAGAGCAAGTGTGGAGGAGAGTGGAGGTATTCTGCACCGGAGAAAAACTAGTGTATGAAGCCAATATAGAAACAGAGAGCTGCATTTCTGCACCTGGACCTAAGGAAGTAAACATGAAGTGTTCAATGCATAGAGTGTGATTCTTCACTACAGTGTGTGTGTGTGTGCATATGTACTTCTGTGTATTCAACATTGATTAAACTAGACTACAGTAAACACCATTACAGTACGTCTGTACAGTCAGCATTCTAGCAGCATGTTGTCTGTCTCATTCCTCTGTCCTTTCTTGTTCTCATTCAGCATCACTTACGGCAACATAATACAATCACTCTGGAAAATCGTCTGCCTTCATCAATCTCAATAAAAACTGAAAGGGCAGGCAGCTGATTGCAAGCTACACCCAGACGCAGCAGTTTATGCGTGTGTGTATGCTTGCAATCGCTGCTGATACTGAGATAATTTTGAGGTTGATGAAAATAAAAAAAACTAAAATTCTATTGATTCTATGATTGTCCTTCGATTTCCGCACATTTCCATCACTGATAACCCTGACTTTTAGCCACAACAGTGCAACAGTTTTTATCACATCAACTCCTCTCTCGCTCAAATTTGACCAAAATGGGAGAATCTTTGAAAATGGAAAACTGATTTGTTTCAAAATTGACCAAAATGTCAGTCTATAACACTGCAAAAGCTTTTGGAAACTTAGAAAGACAAATACAAATACCAAATATATAAAAAGACCAAATCTTTGTGATATTAATTGGTGAGACAGAGCACATGTAGGAGATAACCTGCGTTAAAAATTGCCCATTTAATTGATATAACTTTTTTTTTTGTAATTTACCTCTATTTATTTCTTTGGACAAAAAAAATCACATTGATTAAAATACACTAACATTTACTAAATGGTCCAGGCTTTTCTAAAACGACTAAAATAAATAGTAGGAAGAACAAATCCTTGATTATTTTTCCAAATATTCTGTTCTGATGGTTTGGTTTTTTACATGGGCACGGTTTTATACAGTGTTCCTATCTGAAAAGGATCTGGTAATTCTGCTCGGCTGCAGGCAGAGGTGAACATGATTGGACTTGATTTGTTGGATGGTCATGCAGGCAACAGCTATATCAAATTAGCAAATGGTGCCACTGCCTGCCACTGCTTGCCTCTCTGTCTACACACTGTCTGTCTGTGTCTGGTTGCCTGACACAGAGGTTCATGAAGCATCGTGCAGCATCTCCTCCCTGTCAGACAGCACTCTGCGGCAGAAAATTGCATTGTTACTGGTTTCAATGCTCATTATTTGAACAGATGTCTCTGTGAGATGCAATATGATGGCTTATTATCTTATTTCTCTGTTGTATAACTTTAGGGGGTTTTAAAACATTGCCTCAAAAAGTACAGCTGACTTTTTATACTGGGCTAAGATACCTTAGGTATAAAACTCTCAATTTCGTTAACTTGTGTCAGAGCAACAGCATTTCTGACTCAACTCGGTCTTATTTTGAGTCAATCTTTGAGCAATCTGTCACTGCTCTGTGCGATGTCAGTCGAGCAGGATGACAAAACTACACACCCTTGGTCACATAATGTAATTCTAATGATTCAATATGAACATGGAAGGAAAAAGATACTTTTCAGGTGGTTCAGGTAGACATTCATAGAAGCAAAAGTGAAGAAGAGCTGGTATGAAAATGCGTTCTTGAAAATAATACATATTAGATCTGTATTTTGAGTAAACAGAAGCAAAAGAGTCATTTTTGCATCTACACTTTTTACTCATATATATATATATATATATAGCAGACTACATTTTTTCCTCTAAGAGACACTGAAGCGTGACATATTTCATAACTAGTAGGTGGGCAGTCTAATCTCTATTCAGGCAGTGTGTTGCAGCAGGTTGTACATTTCTCGAGACAGAGGGAATAAAAATGGCAAGCAGAGAGCAAAACAGGAATGGACAAAATTCTCACACAGTTTCAACACTAAAACCACAAGCCAGTATTTCCCCTCTCTATGTTTTACATCCACAGGCAGACAGCCTGAGAGAAAGGAGGATGCAGGGGTTGCACACATCCACTCAACAACCATCAGCGTTCTGGACCTGATGCTGCTCCTGTTCATTAGGGTTAATGGAGTCTAAATTGTGACAAAACTCTACTACACCTCTATAATTTGCAGCAATCTTGAAAATATTATGAGTGGCACATGTGTGTGTTTGAGTGTGTGAGCCTTACATTGTAGAGTACAGTGGTCCATCCCTCCATGGTGATGCATTGGAAGACAGTGAGAACAGCAAACAGGATGTTGTCAAACTGGGTGATGCCGTCATTAGGGCCAATCCAAGTATGGTTGCAGGTGTATTTGGCTGGACACTGACGCACGCCACATGGGAACTCAAACTCGGAAGAGTCCACCGTCTCGTTTTCTGAACAGAAAGGTGCAGAGACGGGAGAGGAAAAGAAGCAAGAATGTGTTACACGTTACAAAAAACCTGTTCGAAGTGTTGCAATGTTTCCTGACATTAAAAAGTTACTTCTGTATATGCAGCGCATGAAATGTGAAGGCTTGAGTGTTTTTAACGACTTCAGCTTCAAGCTCCAGCACATGCAATTTAAAACAATCCATGTACCCAGGTAGAACACTAGTGAACACTGCATGATTGATTTTGTAAATTAAAGCAACATTTCATGCAATGTTTCCCATTATTATTCATCAACAGTGGAGTTATGTGACAGTGAATTCTTAGATGATGTCTTGCCTGTCTGTCTTGTCATATCAGTGTATGAATGTAAGAATGAATTAGAGTAAAAAAAAAAAAAAACTCAATAAAACAGTGGAAGAGCAGAGCGCCTGTCTGAACACTAACGTGACCATTCAGTGACAGAATCTACTCACTTCAGTCTGTCTGTGTTATCAAACTGTCCATTCAGCTTCAGTGTGACAGGAGGAGCTCGGAGGTTAATGACAGCTGTGAATGTACAATGAGCCATTGTAGCGCACCGTATTGTTGGTTTTAATTATACAGGACAACACTGCCGGTTTGGTTTGATCATGTCTCCAGGTGCAGCCTGGCATGCCATTGTGTGTACGTGTGTATGCATTTGAGATTGTAATAATAGGCCTAAAGAGCTACATAAATACACAAGTCACAAAGTCACACACACACACATATATAACATACACAATAACAACAGAAACTTGACTCTTTGCTTTTATGTTCTGTGACTCAGTCTGTTGTCAAAAATAGCTGTAAAATGATTCTTTTATCCATTCTCATTTCATGCATTATTCACAGTTCTCCAACCTTTTCAGGTCCTTTCTACAAATTGCTCTCTTTTGTTTCATTCATGCCACCAGAGTGTGGCAGATGATTAGACTATTTCCTGTTTTGCAATGCAGTTTGAATTAGATATTGGCAGAAGAGGAATAAAATATCTGAATAACAGTAATCACCGGATGTTAACATCGGCTACTATCACAAATGGAGTAGTATGAATCAATGTGTGTGTACGTGTGTGTATCTGAACTGATCTGACTGAAGTACACTTAACTAACGGACTCACAATTACTTATGTGGATTGAGATCCCAAGATGTATTTGTTATATTTCTGTCTTTTCACTGGATGGGGATAGTCTGTGCATGTGTGCGGTTATAGAGTCAGTCTTTCCTGATAACATACATACATGAACGACTGAAGTAAAAGTGGTAAATTAGTATCATGTATGAGTTTAAATATGTGTTTTATGTTTAGATGTACATGCACAAATTCTCTGCACAGGTATCTGTATATATAAGCGTCTCTATGCATAATGTGAATAGATATACAGTCAATGTGTCTGTACCCAGTATTCCAGGCTCCGGTGTGCAGGTGCTATGCAGTCTGCCGCTGTAAAACTCCAGGCCGATGATGGCAAACATGAGGATTGCAAAAAAGAGCAGAAGGCCAATCTGCAGCAGAGGAACCATGGCCTTCATTATAGACTTCAGGACTATCTGCAGACCTGGAAGTAGAGCACAGAGTGGCCAGCAGAGTTAATGTGAAAACACAACCACTATACATGTAATGATTCAAGCTCCCTTTACAGAGATTAAAAAAGTCCTATACATCAACCTGACATTGGCTTTGTTTATGTTCATTACCTCTGCCAGGCGTAAGCCTGGAAGGCATCATGCGTTTGGTTGTGTGTGTTCGTCCGTGTGTCTGTATATCCATGTATCTGTCCACAGCTAATCTCGCACACTCATCAGCCTAATATTTTTTGTGCACATTTATGACTGTATGCTCAAGGACCTCTTGTGGTTGCAGTGATTAACAGTTTTTGAAAAACCTATTTTATAACACAATTCCTCATGAGCCTATCATAAAGCTTAGACTTTTTTTTCGTCTTTTCAGCAGTCCTCGCCATTTTATGATATGCGTTACGACATAGCAGAAGGCATATCTGGCAATTGGCCATGCTAAAAATAAGGCTTATCTAGTCTGTTGCAGGCCGCATTTTGGCCTTTGTTGTGGCTCAAAACCTGACATCCATAGAAAAGTTTGGTCTCATCTTGAACCAGAGCATCTGCTGATTAATTCTATACCCAATATGTTATGATACACTAACGTTAGGCATGATATGAGATGAATAAATCCCCGTTTCTGTCATCTTCGCTGCCATCTTGACTGTACACACCTGGCGGAGATCAGCACCCTACTGAGTGCACTCTTTTTGTTGTTTGTGGCTTGGTTTGACCAAATTATATGCATATTCTTCCTTTTATGTGGTATCTATTTAGGTAATTTTAGTTTAGTAAAGGGACTCTGTTTCTGTAAAAAGGTGTTGCTGTTGATTATTCAATGTAATTTTTCAATTTTGTGAGAGTACCACAAACAAAATCCCATTCTCAAAGCATGGAAAAATAAAACCAGAACTATCCTCATAGTTAAATACAACAAGTATAAGTGAGAGATTTTTTTCTCTTTGTAATGTGGTTGAATCAACCATTTAACTCTCTTTAGCGTAGGTGCTCTGTGTAAATGAAAGGGAAAACTATGGCTACTATGGCCATGAAAACACAGATACTCACTTGGGATGCCTGAGACCAGTTTGAGGGGTCGGAGCACTCGCACTGCCCTCAGAGTCCTCAGGTCCACTGAGATGTTCATGTGCGCCCCTGCTGCAGCCAGGATCCTAAACAAGTATACAAACACAAAAGTGCACATGTAAACCCACACAAACACACAACCAGAAGACAGCAGAATTAATTGTCTTGTCTTGCATTATTGCTATGATTTGATGCTTTATAAGCTGTGTGGAGCGGTGTTGAAGATGGGGCATCGCACACACATACACACACTAATGCCATCGCGCACAGTGTCGCAGGATGGCTGCACTGCTTAGATATGGAGTGTGAAGACGGGAGGGTCTCCAGCAGGCAGAGAAAACAACAAGGATGTTTTTGGGGCTTTTGGCTGTTTCCCTGTGTGTGGGAGGATGGCTGTGACAACTGCTATTTAGGAAGAGAACAAAGAAAGCAGCTCCATCAAGGGAAGGGAAGGCAGGACACCCTTAGGCATGGAGACACAGTAAGCTCACGGACAAACACATGCGCAAACACGTCGACCCTTTATCTGGTACACAAAGCCCTTCAAAAGTTCCATTTTTACTTTGTTTGTCTTGTTTTGTCTCCTCTGTTCCCCCCGCCCTCTAAATACACCTCTGTGGCCTTCAGCCCTCAGACTGATGAGAAAAAGCAAAGCAACGTCTGGTGATCTCCCTCCCCACTTCCTCATTAGTCTGCCCTCCTACTTTCCTTTCCTCTCACTTGCCTTTCTGTCTTCCTCTTCATCCCTAAACCTCTCTCCTCTTATCTCTCTCTTCCTCCACCTGTTTTTTTCCCCAACACCCCCCTCCCAATTATTCTTGCACCTCTGACTCTTTCAGTGTTCTTCTCTATTTTCCACTGACTATGAACACACATTTATTCCCCTTTCAACTGGATGCCTACAGAAGGAAAGACAGAGATGGATGGAGAAATGAGAAAAAAACAAAGAAAAAAAGTGAAAAGGGAAGTTGAGAAAATGTTTTTGCTGAAGATAGAATGGTGCAGAATTTTAATTCAAGAATTTTGAAGCCAATATTATAATTGCTAAATAAAACTGACTGAATGAGTGAAATTATGTGATGATAGCTAAATAATTTCACACATTAAAACCAAATATGAAGGGGGTAACACATGTTAAGGAAGGCAAGTGATATGTGGATTATGTAAAAGGGGTGCAGCTCTGTAAACACATCATTTATGTACAGTAAAGTGTGAAAGTACCATCTTCAGATTTGCTCATTTGCTTTAAGATGATTGCATATATGATCATCACACAGCTAGAAACATAGCAACGCAGGCCCGATTACATTTCTGTGATACAGTGGTGAGAATTAGTCCCATCTTTGGTGTTAGGAGACACAGAGTGTCATCTGATTTAATTAAGAGAGGGGAAGGCAAAAAGTGAGACGGAGTGAGAGAGACTGAGAAACAATACAGAAAGAAGGAGACAGAGAGAGGGGGGGAGAAGAATTAAAATAGCTCACCATCATCCACACAAATATAGAAATTGAATTATCCTCATGAGCTTAACACCTCTAACTATATCCGTTTGGATTTTTTCTCCTTCCCCTTTTCACCTTCGTTCACCGACACTCTGCACCTCCCTCTGCTGTCTTTTCTCTGTCCCTCCTTTTTCCCCTTCAATAACCCTTCACTGCTCCTGCCATCTCTGTCATTTCATCCCCCACTTCCTCCATCTCTCCATCTTTCTTCAGACCATTAGTCAGTCCTGGCTGCTCTTTAGTTGTTATGGAGACTAGAGGATGGAGGGTCTAAAAATGGCTTCCTCATTTCATCCACTCTTATTCAGTGGATGTCCTGGTCCCTGTTTTTCAGTAACCTCTGTGTTTTGAAGGAGTGGGATGCTCTAAAAGTTACAAAACTCATTCCTTTCTGCAGTCAAAAAATCATGTAGGGATTTTTGTGTTTTGTTTGTTAGCTTGTTTAAGCCAAGGTGCAAGGCACAAAATGGTATGTGCTGGCTCACAATTTGTGGCTCTTTTGTGTCACCGTCATGCCAGTACAACAACAGTGCTGATTACTGCTTAATTCAAATACAGATCAGAAATGTTTTGATCAGCTACATTCAAGAGTTGTTGGATACCCAGTGGCAGTCTGACTGAAATATGCCCAGACAGGGGGCACCTTCATGACAAAATATGACAAAAATGACAGGTACCAATTTTTTCCCTTTTTTTCCTATTGTTAAGAGCTGTCCATGGTGCTGAACAAGTAATTTGTCCTGATTTTTAATTTTTTTATTTGTTTGTTTTTGTTTTTATTTTTTCTCATTCATCCATTATTAATTAATTCTTTTGTTCATCCATTAATCCATTAAACTTTCTCATTCATTATCCTCCCCCTGGTTACACTACTGCAACAATTATGCAAATCCCTCTGTCAATAATGACAAACTTACAGTTTCTGTTATATTCTATGTTGTTTTCTACATGTCTTTTTATGTGTCATATCATTAAATGGTGTTTCTGTTATCCTTTTGTTTTGCACAAATTAAAAAAAGGGGAGGTAATTTGTCCTATCTAACTGTCTCTACACTGTATATTCTATCACAAAGCTGGTTCAGTTTTAACCAGGATAAATCACCATGGCAACTTATGCTAAACAGTTAACCTGCTCCAGAGTAGACCTGTCAACACTGACCACTGACCAATCAGATCACTGGAAAAAAGGAGTCGTCATTCCTACAGGATCCCGACATGGACAAAAGTCCTGAGTTACAATAAAGAGACAAGTAAAAAAGAGCATTATATATTTTTATAGGTCAGTAGTTAACAGTTAATTATTCCAGGTTATCTGTTTAAACTCTGGTTTTAAAACAAAGCCTCTAACAAACGAAGAGATCGTTTACAACACTAAACACATAATGATGATTTTAGCTGCATTTTAATTGTGCAAAGTTGATTTTATCCCTTGAGTGACAACTGACGGTGTGGATGATTTTATACTCTGATTCCATCACTGCAGCTCAGAATAACATGAGACAACTCTGTGATGATAGCTGGGAATAAAAACGAAAGATTGTCTTTTATTAGAAAAATAATCCACACACTGTTAATTGACTCCCATCATTATAATATATATATAAATTTCGGTCAGGTAGACTTCATCAGCCATTTTCCACCCTTTGCTTTGGTAGCAGAAACAGTCTGGCATTATTTTTAAGTTTTTCCTTTTTTGTGTATAACATATCCAGAATGGTTTCTTCATCATCCAATTAAATAGCAAAAATACTCACTCTATACTTAAGTCATATGTAATAATACCTACATGTATTTTAAGCCTTAGCCTACTTTTAATATCTAGAAATTATTTCTGGTGTTTCTGCATCTTATTATTCTGTTGTATGATTATTCTGTTGTATGATTATAGGCTTGTCTACATAGCAATATAACTTTTTGTTGTCCCTAAAACAGAAGTTTTCTGCAGGTACTTGGTATCACCTTTTCATCTCATATCATATGAAGTACTTCATTCATGGTTCTGATGATGTCGCTCTTAATTAACAACACCTCCTCTTCCACATGAACACGCTCGTAGCTGGATAGGAAAAGCCAGAGTTGACTGAGCTGGTTGACAGCCAGCTTTGTGATACCAGTTATCCAGGACAGCAGATGTTGATGAGGCTCAGTGAGGCCAGCTCACCCACAGAAAACCAGACTAAGTTGAACTTGCTTTGTGATACAGGCCTCAGGAAACTTTCATGCAGATTAGATTAAAACAAAGAATGATAAAAACCCTTCACTTCAAGTGTGCATCAACAAATCATGTTAAAATTAATATACAGGAAGATGTTGCCAAAAAAACAACCACAACCTTTGTCACAGTTCTGTGCAGTCATTAGCTACACTGCACACTCTTGCCGTCTGGACATTGGAGGCCGGAGACAGAATGTGGCAGATGTAAGTCAGCCAAGGAAAGCACAACATATGGCTGATTTGGCGCAAATGAACAATTTGGCAGACAATTTGTTTCCTCCCTGTAGTTTTCTCCCAATTGCAGGACTATTCATTTATCAGTTCATTGTTTGTATTAGGTTTGGTGTATTTCATGATTTAAATGGAATCACTCAGTGGTATCAAACACTGACAGTGTAGACTAAAAGATGAAATGAAATGAACAAAAATGATAGACTATTCCTTTTGCCAGTGTTTTTTTTTTTTTAATGTTATTAGCTATAGCTTTCTATTGCATTAGAGGCACTTGTTTATCTATGATCATTTCTAAGAGAGTATTTACAATACATTTCAGAAACAACCAAATACCAAAAGTTCCCAGATTTCTCCCAATTTCTCTCTTTTTTTCTCTCTTACAACCAAGAGACGACACAAGTCTGTGTCAGAGTCAGGGCCCTATGGTGCATGAGAGGGTCAAGGGGGTTGAATTGATTAAACCCTGGTGGTAACAACACACATCTGACAGGTGCCCGTTGCATCCACAAGTTAATAAAGTCACTTTTAGTCACCATGGAGCTGTCACACACATAAACATCTTTGCTTGGCCTGCAGGCGTTATGTGAGATACACACTGTAGTGAACCGAGCTGATGCACGGGTCAGAGTTGTCAGCTATGATAAGTGAATAACAGTGACATATCCTGCAGTACTGACAGCTCCCCGCTGTGTGACAAATCTGTCGTGACAACTGTCGTGCCATGATAATGATAACGTTGTGGCTTATGCTCCGTGTCACTGTCAAGCTGCTAACTAATATGATATGAATGCACCTAACTATTGTAATAATATTAATTGTGCAGCATGTGTTATTTAAGCTGCTGGTTCTCAGAGGTGTCACAAGATAATTCTGGTGCATTTGTATCTAGAAATGTCAATTTTCTTTATTGTTCTTAAATGTAATACTGCAATATTAATGATGGTTCTCTTCCATTAAAGCCCCTTAACACCTTGTCACACCTTTTCCCTTGTGTCGCCTCATTAGACTTCTTCTCAGGACTGTATATAAATTGTGTTTGATTGACATCTCCCTCACTCTCCAGTTAGTTACATTAACTTACACCTTTATCATTCGTACCTTTATATTTGTGTGTTAGTGATTCACTTAATTCCCTGCACAGTTTCACTTTTCATTTCACTGGAGGTCCAATCAGCCTGGGTAATTGAAAACACCTGTGGGAGTGTGTAAGCTGTCCCAACCAACATGCACAATAGACTCTTTTCACAGCAGACAAAACAGGAGAAGCCCACATGTAAATAATAACATTAACAATGGCTCCGTTCCATAAAGTTATTATTAATTCCACCTGTGCTTTTCCTGCTTTGACAAGTCAAAATGTCTGCAGTGAAAAGGGTCTATACCACGACCTTTAACTGGCTCATCTAAATGGAATGCAGTCATTAGTAATGTCAGTCTAATATAAAGAAAAGATAAGATTAGACTTTATTGTCTCCTTTAAGAGAAATTTGTCTTGGGCATTTGAGAGAACACAGATGACACAGCTTCTACATATACACACACACACAATATATCCATATACATGTACAATCAAACTACAGTTAACATTCAGTGTCACACACAGATCAATATACACCAAAACATACATCAAAAATATTGCACGATGCCCTTCTCCAAGATATTGCACATTTCCCCCAATAAGAACCATAACGTCACCCCCTACACACACATACACACACACACACACACTTCATCTCTTACTGTTCAGTAGGTTGATTGATAGTAGAACTAAGGAAAATTTATACCTCTTAATCTTACAGTTTGGTAACCTGCAACTTCTGCCTGAAGGCCTCAGCTCATAATCTTTGTGAAAAACATGGTTTGGGTCACAGGTGATTGTAATTAATGTAATTTAATGTGAGTATAAGGTCAGTTGAACAATGACTGTACAAGATACTTGGCAATACATTTTTTTCAGAGTTCCTGGAGAGTTGGAAAGAGAATATACCATACAGTTTATAGTCTTTAATGTTTCAGTGTGTACAGTCCAGCAGCATGGTTTGCAGCAGATTGCATCAGTCAGAGAGAATCCAGCAGCACACACCACGAGATAAAAAAAATCATTAAAAACATATCCTCTGTCCTGCAAAGATTATAGTAGAGTATGAGGACAATGGACATTAAGTATTGTAACGCTGCACCTAAAACCTAATCACATAAACACTAGCCAGAGAAGAAAGTAAGCCTTCATTCAGAGAGTATTTAGCCCCTTTGCCTGACTTGTGACTAGGGCTGCAACTAACGCTTATTCTCATTATTCATTAATCTGCCAATTAATCTAATCCATAAAATGTGAAAAAAATTGAGACAAAATGGCATTCACACTTTCTCAGAGCCCATAGTGATGTCTTCAATCTGTTTGTTTTGTCCGAATAATGATCTAAAACCTCAAGATTTTTATTTTACTGTAACATATGACAAAGACAAGCAGCAAATCCTCACATTTGAAGAACTGAAACCAGAAAATATTTGGCTTTTTGCTCAGTAATTTGTTAATAAAAATAGTTCCTGATTAATTTTCTTTTGATAGATTAATTGATTAATCATCTGATTGTTGCAGCTGTATCCAGCTAGGAAAGCGTAAGGCATTAAAATAACGAGACCTGTGAAGCATACAACAACCCCCAACACTGTGTTGATCCGAAACCTCAGGACAACAGTTTTCCCACCTTTTTCATGAGATACAAAGCTTCAGCCCTTCTGGTATCAGGACAATGCTCACCAGACATGGCCGTGAAGCTCTTTGGAATGAAAAAAAGACAGCCAAATGGCACCATAGCTCAAACAGTGTGAAATGTATGCCCACAGAGAGCATTGGACCTCTAAACCTGAAAAACACCAGACCTGTAGCGAGGGCAGTGCAAGCGCATGACCAACGCTTGACCCCCACAGTGCCTCTATCACTACACTACAACCCTACAAAGAAAACAGGATTTACTATTATCAAGGACGCATGAAAAAGACTTTTAATAACATTTATCAACAGACTCATTTAGGGAACCGCAACCTGGAGCGGAGTGTGTGTCTTGGACCCACACTCACACAAAGATGCTCATTCAGGACAGTAAATGCGCTCACATCCCCCAAGACCCCAGGAACGCACTTCTCTCCCCAAGGACCGACAGATTTTCATTCACAAACTGAAAGAATCAGGCCCGTTCCAAATCACCCCAATCACACAGCTGCTTTCAGGTGACAGTCTTTATTATTTGCTTTTCCATTTTGCATATTTAGGTAATTTATTTATTATTATTATATTATTAAAAGGTGCCAGCCCACAAGAGCTTACAAGACACTACAAATATAATAAACAAGGGCAATAACATAATGAGATACATATCTCCATACATGTCAATAAATGTTAAACCAAATATCAACACAATCCTGCTTCTTAAACTTTACAGCTATAAAACATAACTTACTGTGCTTTTTACATATCAAACATAAAGTGCCTTTGTATGCTGTTGGTAAGCATTTAATGCAAATTGAGCTGTTGAAACACTTGGCCTGTAAACAGGTACTGAAGTCTACTTCACCAGACATAAAAACAAATCGGGACATTCTGCAGACATTTTAAGGCATTAAAAGCCTTTATCTAGATTGTGATATAATGGACAATAGATAATCTAAATCCATAATCTAAAATAGGACAGACACAAGATTTGTACAACTGTGTATAGATTTTATAACCAAGATCCCTATTTAGCTTAACCTTATTAAAGACAGCTTCCAGCGGTCTACCTGCAGAATCTGATAAGGCTTTCATTCTTTCTTCAAAGGTAAGATGGTCAGTAAGTCCTAAGTATTTGTAATAGTCAGTGTATGACAGAGGTATTGAACAAATATGAAATTTAAACTTAGTTTGTGTCATGTACTCATGGTTTTTGGACCCTTTGTGTTTCATTCTTCTGGTTCCCTGTGTTACACTTCTGTTGTCCAGTCCTTTTGGTCATATGGTTTTGCTCATTCATATGATTTGGGTTGTATCTTTAAATGACTGTCTTGCATGATTATTAAGTTTATAGTGTTGTGTGCTTAAGTTTATATTCATGTATATTCTTGGATGGGTCGATGTATGCTGATTTGTCAGTAAGAGGTTTTGTTTTCTGGGTTTTGAGTTTTCTGTGTTTTCCTTCCTGTGTTCCTGTACTGATTTTCCCTCCTTTGCCCATCAACACACCTGCCCTGTATCAGCCTCATTAGCCCTGCCCTGCTCTGTGTTTCCCCCTGGTTTTCTGTTCGGTCTTGGTTGGATCCTTCTGTTATGGTTTGGCAGGCAATTGGACCCAAGTGCAGAGAACAGCTGGCACAGGAACTGAAGTATCTTTTATTCCACAAGTGTGCAAGCAAAGCAAAATTGGCAGCTCAGAACAGACAGGACAAACAGAACTAAACCCAGAACAAAGGATCCCACCAGGACTGAACAGAAAACTAGGACTTAAAAACTAACTGAACTAATGAGGACAGGAAGTGCAGGTGGGGTGATAGGCAGAGAAGCTCAGGAGAAGGGAGTGAGGTGATGAAACAGGAGAACAGACAGGGAGCAGCTGATGAGGTTAGATACAGGGCAGGTGTGTAGATGGGCAAAATCAGTACAGGAACACAGGAAGGAAAACACACAGAGGAAACCCAAAACCTAGAAAACAAAATCTCTTAATGACAAACCAGCATTCATCAACCCACCCATGAATATACATGAATATAAACTTCAGTACACAACACTATAAGCTAAATAATCATGCAAGACAGTTCTGTTAAAGATACAACCCAAATCATATAAACGAGCAAAACCATATGACCAAAAGGACTGGACAACAGAAGTGTAACACAGGGAACCAAAAGAACAAAAACACAAAGAGTCCAAAAACCATGAGTCCATGACAAGTTTGTAACCCTCCCCTCTTCCTGAAATGCATAACCTGAGTTTTATCATTTGTTTATCTTCAATCTCCATTTATTACACCAACGGCATACAGTATTCAACAAACTCTGAAGATCATTTTCAGTCTCTGCAAGGACTACATCATCTGCATATATGATCTAGGATTTTCAGTAGGGATGCACGATATTATGGGCACGTCATCGGTATCTGCCGATATAAGCTCTAAAATGAAATATTGGTATCAGCCGAAATGAACATTTTCTGCTGATTATGAGATGATTTGTTGCCTTCTCCTCCACCGCATAACTGTGCTTCCCTCCACGGAATGTTTCACCCTGACGGTCCCGGTGCTTCCTCCACAGGCTCCACTTCATTCAGACCAGCTGCTTCTTCTAGTGGAGGCTAGCTGGCTGTGCTTTCCTCCGGTCATGCTGCGGCTAACGCTCCGCTAGCTAACGTTAGCCCTGGCTCTCCATGTGGATCCAACCGGAGCACCAAGTCCAAGGTTTGTTATTCAGTTTAAGTGGGAAGATGCAGCTGATCTGATGGGCAGCTTGAGTGAAGTGGAGCCTGCAGAGGAAGCACTGGGACCGTCAGGGTAAAATAGTCCGCGGAGGAGCTGCTATGTTCGGCTGCACAGATAGGAAACATCTTAGCTGACAGGCTGTACCACTCTGTTTGGGGGGAAAAAAATTCTTCTTCTTTTTGGTTTATAACAGCGGTTGGCAACTAGTTTATTAGGTGCATTACTGCCACCTTCTGCTCCGGAGTGTGGACCAGAGATTAAATCTACGCATTAATCCTGTCTGTCAAATAAACTCAAAGAAAACTCTACTGCTCCACCAACTTGGCAAGTTCATTAAAGATTTAACGCTGAGCTCCTGAACTCCAGTCTATATGAAGTTCTTCCTTCATATATTGTCTTTCTTGATCATACTTAGTACAATTTATGATTGTATGCGTAATAGTCTCCTCAGCTAGCTGGAAAAAAATATGTGCATATATCGGTATCAGCATTGACAATTGGCCACAATGAGTTGGAAATATCGGCATATTGGATATCGGCAAAAAATCCAATATTGTGCATCCCTAATTTTCAGTCTAATACTAGATCATTTATATAGATGGCAAACAGCGTGAGAGAGAGCACGTGCCCCTGTTTTACACCAGATGGGGTTGGAAACCAACCTGTTGGTTGTTGGTTACTGATCTGCACACATCCAACTGGCGTTTGATAGCGAGCTTTTAAGGCATTATAAAATTTACCATCTAAACCAGATTTTAGTCATTTGAAACTGAGAGGGTCAAAGTCGAAAGCTTTCTGAATATGTATAAAACAACTAAAACTATGCCTCCCTTCTTGTATTCTAGCATGATCTATAGTAGATAAAGAAAATACAGTATGTGGTCAATACAAGCTCTGTTCTTTATCTTGATCTACCAATTGACCAAATGTTTCCAAATAACAATACAGTCGCTCAGCTCATTCAGAATACTAGAATAGACTTTATAAACACAACTGAGAAGACTTATCCCCCTATAATTCAAAGGAACTCTAGGATCATTATTTTGAGACTTAGGGATTGGCTTTATTATGGATTTATGCCAAACAGAGGGAACCAAGCTATACTCAAAGCAAACAGAAAAAAGATTACCTAAAATTGGAAATTTTAGTTTGCAGATGTTCTATTTTTAATGTTTGCCCCCTCTCATATTTTCCTTTGCAAGCCTGCATTTTCTGTCAAATTCTGTTGTCTAGCCTTAAATTCACTTTTTAACTGTTGCTTCTTCATATTGTTACCATCACACTTTAGAAATCTTTTCTCAGCCATCCTCATTTCCTCCGACATTATATTCAACTGTCCATTCCAGTTAGGTTTGTTTCCTTGAAAATCCACCTTTCCTGGTGGAGTACTGAGTTCTACAAACTTCAGTCACATTACAAATATATTTACAACATTCACCATATCAATTTCTTTTTGCTGTTGTATTGGGTGAGCATATCTACGAGTTAACCACAATTAGGCACTCTGGAGGAGAACAGGTGAGGAGACACATTTCTAATATTCTTCTGTGGATATTGTCTAAGTTTAGCATTATCTGAAACCATGTAATCAGCAACCTGCTTGGAAGGTCAAGACCAACATAGAGTGATCAGGTACTTGATCACCTAGCAGGTTGAGACAACTGATGCTCCCACTCTCAATTAACTCATTAGGACTGTGGATGTTCAAGCGGAGCAGAGGAGAGAGGCGGAGACAGCGATGTAACCTGGTCGCTATACTACAAGTCCCGACCTGAAACCCTGCATGCTGTTATTGCCTCGGGACTCCACACCCACTGCCCAAAGGTTGAAGCCCAGAAGCGTCGTGAACACTGCAAAATAATAACAAAACAAGAAAAACAGGCAGGAGGTCTCTGCTGCCCGTAATCACCAGCTTTCCACCCTGAGGAGGGTTCTTACAATATTGTTTATTTTTTGATGACACAGTCGTTTGGTGACATTTTTCTTTACTATTGGTTGTGTTGTTGTTGATGTCTTCTAATGTTTCATGTTGCTTTGGGTTATTTTTTGATAATAAAATGCTCCTGTTTTCTCCAGGATGTGGAGTGTCTGCTAGTCACATGCTCTCACACATTTCTACCAGTGACTCAGTTGTTGCATTCACATGTGACAACTCAGAGAAAAACATGTGAATGTGCAGGAGTCAATATATTTTTAAGGGCATTTTTGCCACAAGGCCAGATCATCATTTCTGACTCTGACAATACCAGCAGTAGTGTGTGTGTGTGTGTGTCTGTATATTACACAAGAAGACCTGCTCAAGACAACATTTAATTATCAAAAATAGATTTTTGATAATAAATAATAGATGGTTTTTTTTTAAGTATAACAAGTTGACCATCTATCTACCTCTCTTAACAGCAAACAGATTTCTTCCTGAAGTGTCCTTGAGCAAAACACTGAATCTCTTCAAGCCACGAGTGTGCTGTATTGAGTTTGGTAGATTATTTTTTTCCTAAAATTAAACCTGCTGAGTTCAATTTAACAGCAAAATCTCCTTTTCAAGAATTGATTCGGTTTGTTTATGCACAAGGAGCAAACAACTGATCTGAACAGCGAAGTCAACATTTCCTCCAAAGTTTTGCATCTGCATTACATCACACTGCATTCTGACCTCTCTGTAGAAGGAACAGAAAAGTCAAACACAGTATTTACCTTCAGGGATAAAGTAAAATCATATGTTCCCAATTCTGTAAGACCTCTGATTCTGCAAGATGATCAATTAAAAGAACTGCTCTGGTGGCCCACAGTGCAGTGGGTGGTATGTGTACAGCAGATTGTCTTGACAGAATAAGGAATTGTGTGGAGCTACTCCTACAGTGCTGCTCTGGTTGGTTCAGTTGATATAAGCCTCTCTGCCTCCCACAGTGTGCTCTCTCATTTTTAACTCCCCCCTCATCTCTCCTTTTTTCTGCTTTCACACACACACACAAACACACACGCTGAACCCCTACTCACACACATCATATTCAAGTTGTTATGCAAGATCAAATGTTACGGCTCTTTGTATTAAGAGCCAAAAATACTGGCCTGGCTTTATGTGAATCAGCTGAGTATCAACCTGCATGTTGGTTTATGTGTCCGCTAAATGTTTGCTGTTTGTCCAGAATGAATAATTGATTTGGGTTAATTCTTTATTTGCCATCTTTTGGAAGAGAGTGAAAGAGATAAATAGAGAAAGAGTGAGTGAGAGATGTTAATTTGACACAGAGCAGAGATGAGTTGGTGGCACACCAACTCCTTCATAGGTTACGAAGGTTCACATGCAGCATGTAAAACCAAATGAAAATCACCATGTTGTGTAACAATATAACCAAAGCGCCTCCATGCAATATGTTTTTATTAATAAATTCTAAAGTGGACAAGACAAGAAGACTGCTGAAGGTTACTGAAGGCATATTAAATCAACAAGCAAGTTAAACATAAAATAAAGGATAGTAAAATGATAAAGGGTCAAAAAATGTGTTCATCTTTGCCGTCTGATTCCAACAATCTGACATTCACTGTAATGGCTGTGTATGTTGTCAAATTCAACATTTTTTTACGAGCTCTTTAGAGAAAGATTTTGAATCCAAGCAGGACTACAGCACCTTCACAGGTTTTCTCTGTGAGATTGCCAACTTGTCTGGAAAACATCAAGAGAAAATGTTGTTTATTATCGTATGTAAAGCATATTCTTTTGAAGATACTGAAATAAAGGTGACTGCATTTTGGCTTGGAGCTCTGTTTCGTGTCTTGCAGATAATCAAAGCCAAATGCAACATGCTGCTTGTTGGCAGTGATACACTTCAAGGAGCTGCTTCAGTATTCCCTCCACAGTGACACTAACAAACACAGTGTCCTCAGAAAACCTTGTGCTGCATTTTATTGTCAGTCACTTACAATTCTTTTGCTTTTTACACATTTCAAAAAATCATCTACAACACCTTGTACAAAAGGTCTAATCATTGATCAGACTGGAGGCTAATTTCTGGCTACATTATTCTGCTGATGCCAATTTGCAGCTGATTGATGGGAACATCATTTGATGATGTAATTTCCACCCCAGCCAGACTCCAAGGTTGAAACATTGTAAATCAGTGTAATTCACCACCAGTTGATGGCTCCTGCATTCATCTCAGTGGTAGAAAAGTGCCACTTTAACCCAATATAGAGTGTAAGTCTGAGGCAAAGTGAGATTTTATTGTTTCACTACATTAAGAAATCACTAGTCTAGATGAAAATCCACTAGTGATATTTTTTTTCACTGTTAATTCAACACACTGGACCATGATGCCCTGCACACTGGAACTATTTCAAACAACCTGCAGTCTTTTGAATTTCTCTCTCTGGTACGCCTAACATCCCTTCCCTACGGATACTCATCCATTTAATCTGGTTGCTTGTCAGAGGCACTTGCTCCAATATTTCTAAACATCTTTGGCCTGTAAACAGGTAAACAGAGGAGACAGGCGTTTCGCAAAAGTCCAGAAACACTCTCTTCAAATTAGCTCTGCTCCACACATGCCCATATGGAGTGTGTAATTAAATAACTCCTACTACATTTGCAGGGAAACTGTGGCTGTAACAGAGCAGTCACTTTCCTCTTGCCAACAACAATGACGGTTGATTCTGACACCTCTGAGAAGACATCTTATGCTGGTTAAAACAAAGACCCACGGCCATATAATCACTACATCTCTCCCGGTGTTTCTAATCCATGATAATAATAAGTTATTGTGAAACAAAAAAAAAGAGGAAAAATATTGTTTTGATTGTGGAGGTATCTTGGAATGAGGATTTTTTTGTAACAGCAATACAAGTTTCAACCTATACATCAGCATTATTCATTGGGGGACCAATGTTTTACATGTAGGTTTATATGTTTCCAGTGTTTTATTATTATATATTTATTAAAACTGTGTTTGAATTCACAGGGTATGTGTTTCATCTAAACCCTTACATACTGTTAATATTCTGACCCTTCACAGTATCACGTCATAATTAGTCTGTATAATAAATTTCTGTACCATAAATACATTTTGTATTCATAAATACGTCATCACTAAATGAGTGATTAATCTTTAATGAAGCTTTCAGAGAGCAGAGAGAGTTATTCTTCAGGTTTTACAACTATTTTTTATGGAAAAAAACTTTAACAATCACACATATGGTCCTGTTTTACCTAAAACAGGAGAATATAACAGTCATGATTTTTATGTATTACATTTTTGAATGGTGTTTCTTTTTTCAATAAATACAAATTTAACCCAGAAGACCCTCTATGTACAAAAAAATTGTACCAGCTGCACAAAATTCAAAAAATTTAAATATTTCCATTTTTATATATTCTGAGTTACTTTAGGAAAAGTCATAAAATTTCAGGCTAAATGCTCTCAAATGTAAAAGTGCATCATATTTGACCTGAACAGTATGTAAGGATTAACTTAAGTGGATTTTATTATTTCTTGTGTTATTTATCTGTTAAGTTTATTACACTTTGTTTCAGCACAATGGTCTCAGTTTGTCTCCCTACATCTGAGTGAATTATTATGATTATCATTAGATGTTACAAAGTCATATTTATTGGGATTATTATACTGTACAAGCCTTGTATTTACATGACCTACAGCACTTTTATAACAATCCTCTTAAAGGTTTTATGTAAACTGAAGGGAAACTTTAGTTTTTGCTGGAGGGCCAGATTTGGCTCATGGGCTGCTTTCTGCCTACCACTGTTTTATGTTATAACATTTCTGGATATCACACTGACATACATCATTTAAAATGAGCTGTATCTCATCCAGTGCAGCATGTGTGTGTCAGCCTCTCTCAGCTCAGTGCGTACAGTGCTGCAAGCCCAGAGCCGACACCTGCTGCTCTTCCATCTCTGTCTGACTCTGAAACATGCAATTTCACTCTGAACTCCTTGCGAGGAGATTCAACAACAATTTAAGTTGTGGGAATACTGTGTTCCCTCTTGTATTTTGTCAAGCAAGTCTTTTACCAGAGGAACACATGTCAGACTGAAAACTACTGTACTGTAAATGAAATTGGACGCTTTTTTATTAATCAAAGATAATTAGAAACGGTCTCTCAAAAGGGCTGTTTGCCTGAAATTCAATTTTAAGATGACATTGGCAGTTCATAATTGAGAAACGTTCCTGTGGATTTAGCTCGACCCTCTTGCAGGATTTTGGGAACTTTTAATGGTAGCTGAACTGAATTTAATTCGACTTGAATCCCAGCTGACATCACAACTACTTTCATCTCAGTGTAGCACCTCATTTTCTCTGATCAGATACCAGACCAGACTGCATGAAGGCCCTCGACACAGACTTTGTTTCATGGCCCACTAAGTCTCTTTAAAAAGGCAAGATGGATGGATGGAGAGACAGAGAGATAGAGAGAGAGGGCATACAGGGACAGAGAGTGAGCTTGTTATACCATCTATTTCCTCAACACCATCATCATTATTCACTGACTTAATTCAGGATCACAGCTAAAACACCACTTTCACACGGAGGATGTTGTTTGAATGTCACTAATGACACATTCTGCCCCTCGCACGCTTTTTTCTTAATCTTACAGATCTCACAGATTCATGTCTCATTTAGTTTGACTTGCCAAACAAAAGGCTTGTTAAAAAGTGAGAGAAAAGTGTTGCCAGCACTAAGCCTGTTCCTTTTTTTAGCACACACACAGACACATAAAGAGCAGGTATATATATAAGCACATTCCTCCATCAGACTCCTACATCTGTGGACGCAATGTCATGAATGCGACAAATCTATCCTGATTTATAGTCTAATTGTGGAGACATTGACCAGGAAAGCAGCAGGACTGCAGGCAGTGACAGCCTGACCTGGGGTGGGGTCCTCAGTCACCACAGTAACAGCTCATGGGGACATATCCACTCCTGCTGTGTCTGAACTCATCAATCGATCAGACAACAGATGGAAAATAAGATTGGAGAGGACAGGTCTGTGTGTATGTGTGTGTGTGTGTGTGTGTGTGTGTGTGTGTGTGTGTGTGTGTGTGTGTGTGTGTGTGTGTGTGTGTGTGTGTGTGTGTGTGTGTGTGTATGTGTGTGTGTGTGACAGTATGAAATAGTCAGTTTTAACAGGTGTATGACTGCCAAACAGACAGAAGGTGTTGCTTGGCTAAAAGACATGCAGTAGTGGCACATTTGGTTCATCCACACGACTGCACACACACACATACACACACATACACACAGCTGACATGTTGTGATTTCAGCTTTCAGTAAGTCAGGTACATTGTGGCTGAAACAGACACTGTGACAATATGTTCACAACCTGACAACTTCTCTGAGATAATATCACGCAAAGCTCAACCTGGAAGAACTTAGCTAGAGGAAACGAAAAGAAAAGGAAGGGAAAGAGGAAAAATAATGGACAAGACAGGGGAAGAGATGGATATAAAATGGAGAAAATCTAAATTAAAATGTAAATACATAGACTAAGAGACTCTGAATATTCTTGTATTTATCTTGCTGGCTCTCATGTTGGTTTTCCCTCTTAGTTTGCAATGGTAATAGAGTACAAATAAGCAACAATCAACAAATATGTTTTTCTCACAGCAAAGGAAACACTGTCTGTCTCTGTTAATTAACACTTTGGGCTGAAACGTCTGACACAACCAGACATGACAAGACGGTCACCAAAATTCATATTAAAATATCCACAACTTGAAAAAAACATGATTGGTGCTCATGATTGATACCAAGAGATGAAAATAAATGCTTATTACTATTTGAAAAGTGATAGAGGATCAAAATCATTTGTGAACTAAACAAACTTTTGCAGTTTCACTGAGTGGATCAATATGTGATTTGCTATTCAATAAAGATTTGGCATTCGAGGCGTCCTCGAAGTGTAATGGTTTATTTAATTCGATTTTTTTTGGAGGGCATCTTTTATTCCTTTATTAGATAGTGACAGTAGAGAGACGACAGGAAATGAGGGGAGAGAGAGAGGTGGGGAACGACTTGCATCAAAGGTCCACCTTGGGAATTGAACCGCAGACATTGCAGTTATGCATCTTAACCAGAGGGCTGCTTGGGCAAACCGTAATCTAGCTGACTGCTTGTAATCACAATGTCCCCAGTTTGAGTCCAGCTGGGGACCTTTGCTGCATGTCATCTCCCATCTCTCTAACTCTCTCCCCCTCATTTCCTCTCTGCTCCATACCGCATACCAACTAATAAAACATTTTTTTTAAAGTGGATTTTGCAATGAAAATATTTTCTAAAGGTCTGCAAGTTTAACATTTAAAATGAACAATTACATTTCCATCTTTAGGGCTATTTTGCAATAAAAGAGCACCGAATGAGAAGATAACTAGATCTGAAATGTTCACCTGCTTTGAGGCATCTAAAATCTTGCAGGTAACTAATATATCTTATACAATTTCATATATTTCTAAACTATGTATAAACCTGAAAAAATAATGTCTTTAACTTTAGCTGACGCCATGACAGGAGATACAGTATCTTATGTATTTGTTAGATCAAATTCCTCCCATGTCATCTGTTCTTCACACCATCCTTTTGTCCTCTCTGGTTCTCTCAGCTTTTCCAATTACAAACTTTTCTAAAGGACACCTAAAATACGTTCTCTCCTCTCCTCTCCTCTCCTCTCCTCTCCACGAAGCCATGAAGAAAACGTCCAGCTTCCTCATCTTTCTTTCTCATTAGCTCCCTCTGAGTCTAACTCCATCCCTCCCATCCCCCCCTGAGTGTCTTGCACATAGTGGTGACACAAACCCTTGGTGGGCGTCGCCCTCTGCCAACTGTTGCCAGTCTAATGGAGGGCTTGCCAGCGAACGAGACTGCCAAGGTGCCAATTAGCACGTACGATTACGCATGGAGGCAACCTCCTCATTTTCTCCAGCTCTTTCTCTTCTCTCTTCACTCTCATTGTCCTCTCTCCTCTCTATTTTTTACTTTCTTTCCTCATGTTTTCCTGATTATCACCTCCTCTCCTCTGACTCTCCCTCACAGCTTGCCGTTTTAGCAGGAGTAGCCGGCTGGGGAAGCATGTGTGATCAGACTGAAGCCTGAGAAAACTCACAGCCCTTCCATTCCAATTTGAATCACACAGTTCTCAACTACAACGATAACAGCCTTTAAGGAAACAGCAAGTGCCATCTGTTTTTTCGTACCTCCCTCCCACTCACTCTCTCTCTCTCTCTGTAATACAGGCCATCTTGAAACTCCAAGGCGGTTTGCTGAGGTAATCATGGCCTCCAGTGTTGACACTGTTAGCAAATGCTTCCATAATTACACGTTTACACATAATGTTGAGTGAATCAGGGGTATCCACTGAGGAAAGGTTTGTGTGCTTTGTAGTCTGAGCTCACAGTCATGTTTTTTGCCTCCACTGGCAAAATTTTCTACAATACCTCCTCCATGGCTCAGAGTGTAAAATAAACCTTCAATCAAAGTTAGCTCAGTAAAATCATATGAGTTGAATCAACACCTCTCTGGCACGACGTCAACAAAATTATATGCTTCACAAAAGATTGGATTTACTGCAGGGCTATTTAACTGGGATCAATTAGGATGTAATAAAGTGGTAATTGAGTGCAGTTGAAAATTTCTTGGTTTCTTGCTGCACACCAATCTTAAAGGGACAAGTTGCACTTGTGTGTGTAACCAGAAGCCTTTAGTGCCCGTCGCCACTGTGTAAGACCATAAATTACTCTCAAAGTGTTTATTTCCAATTTTATCACATCAGTGTAAAGTTTACATGGGCTTTTGAGCACTTCATCTTCCGGGCTTCATAAAGAATTCAAAACATCTTATGTAATTTCAAGAAATTATACCACAAGTTTTAATCAACTGCCTTACAAATTGTGTGGGTCTCAGACTCTGAATAAGACGCAGATACTAATCAAGTAGATCGTACCAGTGCTTGGCTGCACCTGAAGTTGTTTGATGTCTGATTCATATTCTTCACACATATTTGCACTTTATTTGCTTCATGTTTTCCATATTGTAATTTTAACATTGTTACTTTCTGTCTACTCTGTATATACAATATCTGTTGCATGTCTGTCTTGTTCTGGGAGAGGGACCCCTCCTCTGCTGCTCTTTCTGAGGTTTGTCCTTTTTTCCCTTTAAAGGTTTTTTTTTGAGGGGAGTTTTTCTGTTTCCTTTTATCCTAATCAAGGTCTAAGGATAGAGGGAGTCATATGATGTACAGATTGTAAAGCCTTTTGAGGCAAATGTGTGATTTTAACTTGCTCCATTAAGCAATTTTGTCATTCTCTTGTACAGTAGCTGCCACTTTAGTTCAATTGTTCCTTTCTCATTCTCATACGCTCCTCTTGGTAACGCTACACACAACCACAGTGTTTCTTAGTTTAACAAGTAATGAAATTCTAATTCTAATCCATAATTCTGCTAATCCAATATGAATAATAATGAATAATAGAAGAATCCCAACAGAAAAAAAAGAAAAAGAAGAAATGAAATATTTCAATTTTTGCATGCGTATTGTCATGAATTACTTACACAGTCTGTGACCCCTCCAGTCTGCAGAGGCCTCCTAATTACTAACTGACTGACAGCACTGGTGACTCATCTAATATTATCACCATATCTCATAATCTTCATTCACTGTCTAGTAAGGTTGCAAACCTCGAGTGACAGCCTATACTACAGGTGAGTGAGTATGTGTGTGTGTGTGTGTGTGTGTGTGTGCTAGGATGAATGATGTTTGAGAGAAAGAGCGAGAGCGAGACAGAGCGAGAACATTTTCATTAATTTATCTTTGCTGTGGCCAGAATGATAATTTAGAGAGGGATATATCTACAGCTCACTTCATCATGCAGAATATTAATAAAATGAGACCTGGGAGGCTATTTCATCCAGATCGTGCATGTATCCCTATAAGTCACTATTGGTGGCTCAAGTTCAACCCACAAGACATGAAGGAAAAATAAATGCTTTGCTGTTTACTCTTTTGAAAAATACCTTCATCTTGCTGCCAAATAATGATTCAGGAAATTACAGAGACATTTTTGAGCAAGGTTTGTGTTTGTATATGCCATTTGAAACACGTTTTGGAGAGTATGCAGATACTTTTAAGTCAGCATTATTTATGTTTGAGTCAGATCACTTTAGCCTCAGCACACAATGACCTCTGCACCAGAAGAAACCAACACATCAATAAGTATTGCCTGATCTATAAACAGCGTGCACTGAAAGGTAAAGTCTGATTACAGCATCTGTCACCCTTGGGAGAACTGTGGCAGTCTTTGGCCTCTTCCTCTCAGCCCCCATTCAGGCAGGTGAGATTAGAACAATCCATTAACAAGTGTCTGTCTCACTGTGTTTTAATTAAGCCTCTAATTTTGGCCATATAGTAACTCACTGAGGGGTTGAGTATCCTCAAGCATTGTCACATGATCAACAAGCTAGAGATGCTGGGAACTCTGACCATATTATTTCTCTACCAACATTCATAACATCCCTCTCTCCTCTGACCTTGCATCCTTCCCCTCTCCAACAGTGAGTGGAGTATCGTTAAGAACCAAGCCGAGCTCGGCTCATCAATAATGGAACAGCCAGAATCATGTAGAATTCTCTAAGAACCCTGTCTGCCACCCTTTGTACTTCTGCGCTGTGAATTGATTAATATTTCATTTGTGTGTGTGTGTGTGTGTGTGTGTGTGTGTGTGTGCGTGAGAGAGAGAGAGAGAGAGAGAGAGAGAGAGAGAGAGAGAGAGAGAGAGGGGTGTCGAGGTTAATCTGCTGTCTCATCAAGCTCCTCCTATGAAACCATAAACATTTCCTCTCTCCGCTCTGACGGCGAAGCTCCTGCTGTATCTGCTGTAAAATGCCCTTTAATATGACACATTTCCCCCACAGAACAGACTAACTTACCCCCCCAACCCCCTTAACTGCCATGTAACCGATGAACTGTAAGTGAGGTGATGGTTTGCAAGCTGTAACCAACGCACAACAGGCCACAGCTGCTTGTGACGTCACTTCAGCTCAGTCATCTGTGTTCAGGTTAATCCAACAATATGTTCAGGTAGTAACTTTGCCCAAAATCAGTCTCTATCTGTTACCTACAGTAGTGTCCAAATTCAAAGTGAAACACTTATACTCTATAGTTCTATAATAACCTCAGAAATTCAATGGAATGAGGAATGTAGTGGCCATTTGGACACATATAGCAAGAGTTTTGTTGCACTAGTTTGAGAATATTCAGCAGCTTTGATTTTCTGATTAAAGATCCCCTCCAGACATGTTTTAAGATTTATACAAAATACTCGACTTTGAATAATAATTTGTGTCTAATATGTTTTTTCCACAAAAAAATATCTCGTTAAAATTCTTAATACGACATCTACTCCTTCTCCCTCATTAAAAATTTAAAGTCTATGAATATGCTATTTTTTTTTTAATTTTAAAAGTTTAATTGTTGCACACAAGATGTCTCCTACTTCACTGAAAAACCAATTTCTCAGTATATGTGTACTGGAAGTTTCAAGTTTTCACATCAAACTTGTGTAAATTGAATACTTGACCATGATTGGCCCCAAACTAGATGCAATGCCACAAATCATGAATCAGATTTTAAATGAGCACTTCAGCAGATAAATGTGAAAACAGCTTTTTAATCTCAAACTCTGCAACAAGATGCAAAACACATTTTTGAGTGGAGGGGGACTTTAATGAATAAAAAAGAGGCAGAACATAATGGTGAGGTGTCTAGACAGACGAGGTATCCTAACATGGCTGACCATTTATTTCACTGAAAGCTGCTCATCAAGCACATATACAGTACATCAAATGACCAAGTATAACAGATATTCTCTTCATAGTTTTACCACAGTTTCTTTTACAATCTGCATTTGGCTAAAAGTCTTTCTGGGCTTCTGAGCTGTACCTCTGTGCTCTGATGGTGAAGGCCAGGGTGAAAAGTCACCAAAACTCTGTCCATTAAACAACATCCTTGTGTGACTTTTGTTTACAGGCCCTGGTTCACTTATAATTTGGCGATGCAGATTAATAAATGAAGGTACAAATGTCCAGTGTGTAGGCTTTAACACTCAGCAAAGACCAAGAAACAACATGGATTCAAACTGTTTGTCAAACTTGAGCAACTCAACGTGTTTGGGATAACTGCGAGCTGTGAATCCAAACCTCCAAAAACATGAAAGCAGTGGGTATTTTGAATGTACTGAATCTCACAGAATAACCATCCCTTTCAATTGACAACTAATCCTTTTTCAAGGCTCTGCATCCAAATACTGAGCAACACACACACACACACACACACACACACACACAGTTCAACTCACCCACTGAGGACTACAATGAAGTCCATGACGTTCCAGCCATTTCTGAGGTAGGAGCCTTTATGAAATACAAAGCCCAGGGCGATGATCTTTATCCCCGCCTCGAAACAGAACATCCCTATGAAGTAGGGCTCTGTCTTCTCCTGTTAGTGCAAAGCAACAGAGCAGTCAGATAATCACACTGGTTAGATCTGTAGGTTCCATCAAACACAGTTCAGATGTTTTCAGCGGCTTGACAGAAGATTGAGAAGTGTGTGCAGATGTTTCCATGTGTGAGTATCTCACCAGCCTCTTGGACATGGGTGTTTTGTCCTCTCCGGGCAGGTGCTGCTCCAGAGCCAAGACGATACAGTTGGCGATGATAGTGGCGAGGATCATGTACTCAAACGGAGTGGAAGGTTGACGTTAAGGAACTTTTGACTGACCAAATGTTAACTGTCTGTTAATATATGTCAATTTAAGAGATTTTAGTGACTTATGGATTGAGTAAATAGATTCACACCAAATAGAAACAGGGAAACCTCTAAAAAGGTTTATAGCTCACAGTAAAACACAAATGCATTGCTGTCTATTCATCAGAGCATAACAGTCATTCAGGAAATATGTTAAGTATAATAAATGGCACTAAAAGTCATATTATATATCGATACAGAGCATAAATTCTGTGCTCTCTGAAAGAGAGCACTAATTAACATTCAGATACAGGATTTAAAAATGTTTTAGTTAATTACAGTAAATCACGCCTGCACTGCAATTACAATGTCATATAAATAGACATTAACATTGATTGCTCTGTATGAAACAAAATTAACCTGGCATTCTATAAGCCCTGGAGCTGCGGACACAACCAGACACAGGCTGAACCTTATCTGAGGTCAGCTGCAACAGACAGGGACACACACACACACACACACCTCTGCCTGCGCACACACACACACACAGAAACACGAGGCAACAGAAGGCTTATCAAGGAGAGATGAGTGGGTGGGCCTGAGACGTGATCCAATAAACAGGGTCACTCTTACTACAAGCCTCACAGCCTGTGCTATGGGACCTGCACTGGTTGTCGGTTCAACTCCTGCCGCTCTGAGGTTGAGCTACAGCCAGCAATGTGCTCTTTATCTAATGCTCTGCGTGGGCAGTCCCCTTTCTCCTGGTTCTGTACAGAAGAGGTAGGAAGGAAGGGAGCTTAAATCTGCAGAGAGGAGACAGGGAGAGAGCGGAAGAAAGGAGGTAGCAGAGAGAGAGAGAGATAAGAGGAAAGAACGAACCATGCAGGAGAAAGTGATTCGGGGGAAGAAGGGTGATCAGTGGAGGAGAAGATGATGGTTATATAGAGAGTCAGAAAGAAACAGGTAGGTGAGGAGGAGGCAATGAGACCAAATAAGATTGACACAGGACGGATCGATGTTGCGCTGGCAGCTAGCTGCACCCAGCAGGGTTACTCAGGGACATGTGAGCGATGAGAAGCTAAATAAACAGAGCAAATACAATCTTACTCCCACCAGCCCGCAGGGATTCTAACTTAAACCTGGGCTGTGCCACAGATTGACTCAGTGCTTGCAAGTTAATCACTCTCTCTCTCTTACTCAGAGAGATTTTTGGAAAAACAAAACCATAGTAGCTATCATCAGCAACCGGGAGAAGACGAGCAGGAAAACAAATTTCTAAATGTGTTTTAATGACATAATATCTGTCTCAGCATGAGGGTTTGTTCTCAAGTTTGTTTTTGTATTTTTAAGAGCTGAAGAGCATCTGATTCATTCCCCTAAAATAACTATTGGTACTTTAGCCTCACTGAGAGCTCTCAGCAGCAGTCAGCCGCCACACCCTACATTCCCTCAAACACACACACACAACAAACAGGAGGAGCGGAGAGAGGAGATGGAGGGACAGACAGAGAGGGAAAGAGAGAGAGGTACGAAGTGGGGGGGGGGAGAGAAAATGAAGATGGAAAGAAAGAGGAGAGAGGTATCCACGGCAACGGGTTTCTCCTCTAGCCAAAAGTCAATGCTATGAGACAGTTACTGGGCAGCTGAACTATCTCTGTGGTTACATGTGCACACAAACATGCACACACATTGGGGTTACAGCTAAATGCTGTACACCAGGCTTTTAACCACTACATGACACATCTTGAAGAGCAATAACAGATTAGTATCAGTCGAATAAATTACTTTATCATAATGTCAAGGGTATCACTGAGAAAATGGGCAACAGTTTATTGTAAGTGTAATCATTTCTAAATAGGAAAAAAGGAATACATTCATATAATTGGTAATGAAAATAAAGAAGTGTGTTGAACAGCCTCCAAAAACACTGATGATATTCCCATCTCGAAGATTTTAAGAAGTGCTCCTCCAAAATTGCACAATTGTCTAGAAATCTCACACCCAGTTTGCCATAAGTTACAAACTCCAAAAGTGAAACTCTTTTCCCTTCCTCAGCGCTGTTCTGGATGTCAGCTGGTGTGTGACGTGGATCACGGATCGTCTACCAGCTTTAGCAGCGAGGCGTCTCGTGAGCAGTCCTGTGAGTCACAGTGACGCTGGCGCTCTGCCTTGATTCCTCAAACATGCGTGTAAAAATAGACATGGAGACGGAGTGTGATGCCCTGTGCATCTGTGAATACGCTCGAGCCCAGATTGGATCCAAGCCGCCCCTGTGATTATTATTACATAGAGGTGAAAATCATAAATGAATCACGGGCATCTGAGCCTGGCTTATTGGAAACCTGTGAAGCTGAGAGCAGCTTTATATATACAAACATAGAGCAAAGCCTGGGGTACAATCTCCATTTGGAGTAAAATTAACTCTATTTAACATTAGGGAATGAAATACTGACACATTACAACTTAAATCTCTATCAAAAATTTAGACTGTGCTGTTATCAAAATGTTAAATTGTGCTGTTATTTAACAACTTCATGGATTAAACAGATTGCTGCATCAAATATATGACATACTCCAATCCGTCTGCAATTTCTCATCACCTCCACGCGTCAGTGGCCTGCTTCTGAGGATCAATTGTGAGGATAAATGTGGCCATAGTTCAGTCAGCCCTGTTTATACACAGCAGCCCTTGAAGTAAACCGTGTCAACTCAGAGTCAAAGCCACTCTTATCTTCACTTCTAGGTCAGGAAATATAGAGGTGGGTAGATATACAGCTCTAAAGCTAATGGCCTTGAGGTAACCAGAGCAGGAAAGTGAGCATGCCTCATGCCTGATGTTTTGCAGATTGGTTAGATGAACTTGTGCATTGCAGTGTACACTGGTCTCATATTCTTCAGCTACATTCATTCTAAAATGTTCACTAAAGAAGTAAAAAAGCAAGCAATAAGCGGAAAAACTGTTTTTGTAATTGGAAATAAATGAGAGTAAGACCGTAAGTACATTGGGGACACTAGGGTCATTTCCTTGGTAATTTTTCCATTTTCATTTTTCATGCAAGGATGCAATTTAGTTAGAGAGGAATGAATGGGCTTTCTCAAGTTTAAGCCTACTCTAGAGGCATATGCACAGCATTTACAACATAAATTGCTCCCTTAATTAAATAACCAAATGGAAGGCCCACCTCACCCTCACCAGTCTTCACTTCTGTGTTTTTCAAAGCCTCTGAGAGAGCTCTATTTGTCCAAAACACAGCTTAAAAAAGAGCACTGACATAAAGCCTAAACTGACTACAAATCGCACCACCTAATACCTAAAAACTAACATTTTGATTACTAGCAGGCATATTGTACTCACCCACGGTTAATTCCGTGTGCAATGATGAAACAAACTTTATTAAATCCAACAATCAATTATTTAAAGGTGTACCTTCTCAATGGGACACTTCCCGCTGCAGGGGATCCCAGTGGGGATCAGACAGGAAGAGCAGCTGCCACTCCTCACCAGGCCTACTATACTAAACCCGTGCCGTATGCTTCATTAGCTCTGCCTCTTCCCCGCCAGGCTTCCTTCAGCCTCCATCGAATGTGACCTCAGGCAGGTCACCTGACAGTCAGAGTCTCACATACATGTACACACGCACACACTATACCACTCCTTACTCCCGTGAGCTTGCACACAGGCACAAGAGAGAGCATGCATTCAAACAAATATCAAAATCCATCGCAATATGCTCGCAATAAGCCAACACATAGCACTCTGGCTCCAGTGTTACCTGCCCAGCTGCAGAAGGCTCTGGATAATTCCTGAATTGATCATCCGCTGTTAATTGAGCACTCAGAGAAAAAAAGAGCCTCTTACGGTGGGGTGACAGCGGCAAGTTGTGCTCCAAACACAAGGCTGACCTTTACGAGATGTCCTGCAGAGATTGTGTGTGCACATGTGTGTCTGCTCATGTACTTCCATCTTTGTGAGGACCAATGTGAGTTTTAGACCATGAGCGCAGGGATGTTTGCAGGAAGTGACTATGTTTTGGGTGGCTCTTGCTTCTTCAAAGGTCTGTATATGGTTTAAGACTTTTAAGCTTCAGAATAGAATTAGGTTTAGATTAAGTTTAAGCATTGCTGAAACATCTCTGGCAACCTCAAGATGACAACATGACTCCGGGAAGTCACTGCTCCCGATCAAGAAATAGTCCAGGATAACACCACAACTTGTCATTTTTACACTTTGGTTATTGTGCGGATTAAACAAACAAGATATAACATGTCAATTAGCCGGCTTTAGAGGTGCTGGTAGGTGGATTTTATTACCTTCAGACAGAGCCAGGCTAGCCATTTCCCCCTGCTTCCTGTATTTGTGCTAAGCTAAGCTAACAGTCCCCTGGCTCTAACATCATATTTAACAGATATGAGAGCAGTATCGATCTTTTCATCTAACTCTGAAAAAAAAAGTGAATAAGTGCATTTCCAAACTATTCCTTTAAGGACAGTTTGCTGATAATACTTCTGTACTTTTATTTATGTATAACTTTGCATGCAGGGTACACTGTGATATTACTGACATTTCTACTCCTCACGAGTATGGAAGTACAAATCTGTGTGTGCCAGTGTGTTTATATGCTTATCTATGTCTTTATATGTACATCATGTGGTCTTATTTGTGCTTACTTGTGTATTTCTGTGTAAATCTTTACACCCTGCATATGATTCACATATAGCAGATTGAGCCTCTCATCACAGGCAGCCACACAAGATATTGACCAGAGCACAAGCACCACTCAGTTCAGCATCACGCCCTTCAAAACCATATTAGCAAATAATATAATACAGTATGACTTGGTGAGTAATGACTTGTTGTAATAGCATATGACACAGCAATCAGACATCATTACATATAATTCCTGTTAATGTCTGTTAATCAGATACAGTAGAGCTCATTAGATGTAATGGGACACTCCCTCCTCAACAGAGCATTAACCTGGAGGTTAGCCAGTCTGTCTGCTTGCTAGTCTGGCTGCAAAATGTTGTGTGTGCTGTAGTGACCAGAAGGATCAACATTTTGCTTTAAAGCCATATTCTCGCTGCTAGAGTATAACATATGCCTGTAGGTGCAGTTGTAGTATCATTATTGGTCGCATGACGCAGCCAATGGGGGGGCTGACATATCTGTAATACGATAACCAACATACACGCGTCAACCGTTTTTCTACAGCTGTTGACTGAAATTCATCCCGTTTCTATTTTTAATCACCTCAATGAACGGGCAAGCCCAGAGGAAACAACAATAGACGGCGATCAACAATAGAAGCGTTCTATTTGCTGGCGGGGGGGGGGTTTTGTTGTTTTTTTAAATATCAGCAGTAGGCCAGTCAGTCAGTCAGGAAGCTGCTGAATGGAGCAGAACAATAGCAGTGAAGAGGCCACACCTGGCCCGGACACCTGGTGAGCTGCACAGTGGCAGCACAAACACGCTAGTAATGGACATTTGCGTGTGGTTGCCCTCCTCAGCAACAGGCAGAGGAAATAATACACTCTCTCCCTTTGCCGTAATAATAAAAGGAGTCGTTAGGTTTGAGCAAGCAGCATAATAATCATTAGTGTAACAGCACAAGTGGAAATTAATAATAATGTTATATAAGCTTCCAATAATGCCACTCTTCAATTTAATGTCAGTAGTAAGTAAGATATATTTTATTTGGGAGTGAGAAGGTCAGCTTGTTGTGGTGGTTGAATTTGATATATAGTGTACATAACTCATCAGGTGGGACAGTGGGTTTGGTTCCAATAGCAGGTCTTCAGAGCCTTTTGTTGACAGAAAGATTTACATCCATGAACGGAGAAACTCTTGTGTGTTTCTGTAATCCACTTTCCACTGACGCCTGCCTCCTCCCCTTCGAGTTTTTGTTTGGATTAAGCTATCATCATAATCTGAGTCAAATTTACACTGATGTATAATGTCATCCACTTTTGGGCTTTTGTTTTATAAAATAGTGCTAATGGTATACTAAAAAAAGTCTGATTCAGAGTTTGTGTTATCACATCCTACTCTACTGTCTCAATTACTAATTTCCTGTTGCACAGTAATCTAGTGTATTAGATTCTATTCAATTAATCAATCGGTTAATGAACCAGAAAAAGTAATTTATCGCTAAAACAATTTTCAATTTTCAGACTGAACTCAGAACCCTGTGTGTGTGTGTGTGTGTGTGTGTGTGTGTGTGTGTGTGTGTGTGTGTGTGTGTGTATTCGTGCTGTCCATGGTGCTGAATTTTCTCATATAGTCTATAACACAGAGAAAATTAGGCCAAAACACTAAAAGTAACTTGCCTCTTTAAGGACTTTAGTTTCTCAAAAATTGCACTTGTAGAAACATGTGGGATTTCTACTCAAGTTAGGGGGCATAGAAGGATTATGAAAAAATAATCTTTTTTTTCCTCTATGTTTGTTTGTTGACCAACAGGAACATTTACCCACCTTTGCAATCTACTCCTACACGACTCCTTGCACGTCTTGTGTGAGTGTTTGTATATTTTATATCACACTTCGCTCGCTTCATTATCACCATGAAGCAGAAAAGGATATGGCCACTCAATGATTTTCTTGGCGTACTTCCTGACCACGTTGTCCTCGCCGAAGATGAAGAGGGACCTGTTGACGGTGAAGCAGTTCTCCCTGACCGGGATAGGGTTGTACAAGGCCATGGTGCGGGCACGCTGCGCTTTGGTCTGCTTGAAGGCTGGGGAGATGCCACCTGTGGACACGGCCGCGCCATCGCGGTTCCTGTTGCGCTCGGACCCTCCATCTCCTGAGCTCAAAAAGCCCGGAACGTCGTCTCCAAATCGGGCCATTCTGTCAAAAGCAAACCACACGGGAGGGAAGACAGGGTGAGACAGGAGAGTAGAAGGAGGTTATAGTCTCCTCGAAAGCAGGGCGCGGTGCTGCGCTCGGTGTGACAGCAGCAGAGTGACGAGATCCCGATCACCTTTAGTCCATCATCAGTTTTAGTCGCAAAAACACCGCTTTCACTTTAAAAGTATTCAGTTCAAAACATTTACAGATTTTTGTCCAGTGTGTCGCGTCTTAGGTCCAGTAAACAGCAACCCCCCCGTTTCAAGTGCGCTCTGCGTAAAAAGGACATATATCCAAAAAGTAACTCATATTTGCTTCATGTCACAATCCGTAATCTTAAATGAAGCTGTAAAAATAGATTTCGACGATGCATTTTGCAGCGTTTTATCCATCCAATCACTAAAAGCTTAGAGAAAAACTGCAACAGGTCACGTCTTCAGCCATCCTCATCAGTCCCTTGAGCGAAAAGAAGAAGAGCAGGTTAATCCATGGATTTTTAAATAAACCAGAAACAGTCCACTGACTAATTCAGAGCACATCACTCCTGTCTCCTCTCTTCTCTGCTGACCACCTACCACAAGAGCATTATCCTACTGCATGCGTGAGAGCACGACCGGGAAAAAAAACTTTGTCATTTTCCACCTTTTCCCCCGAAACAATGCGCCACACGAACGCAACAAGCTGTCAACTAGAGGACGTGTCACAAAAGAAAAATGACCTCCTGAATCCTATGCAGTGGGATAGTGAAGGAAGCGTCTTCCTTTTCCCGCACTATATGAGCAGGAGAGGAGACAGCAGTGTCTCCTAATGCGACAGGATCAACACACCTCTTCTAACCTCTGTCTAACCTCTTCCTACCCGCGCAGTTTACCATGCGCAAATAAAACGTGCGTTAACAGCGAATAAAGACCAAGAAAAACACTCATGAATTGATAAAGTTAAAATGCAATAAAAACAAACAATAGATGCTATTGCCTGTATAGTGACGTGATTATGTAACCAATTATATTTAACATTAGCCTGTAAATCTGTTATTCCAAATATGCACTGACTTTACAGGTTTTCTTGAAAGACTTGTAAGAAAAAAACAAAACAACAGCAACAATTCAAGATTGCCTGTAGGACCACTCCAGCTTTTTATGTGACTGGTCAACTACCATTTGAAGAGGGGCCACGCTTTGACTTGTGCGGTTCACCTTGCACGGTCACGCCTCAGGGCGAGCGAGCTGAATGCTGGTCACGCATCAGATCTGAAGGAGAGTATAAACACTTGTTGTGAAATACCCAGCGCCAGCAAGACACTCAGGAGGACAGCAGCACGCATCTTTGCCTTAATTACAGGGTTCAAAACCTACTATTGCAAGGCATGATAGTGAGGGGGAGTCGTGCTGCTGTGTGCTGGCTGGAAGTGATCATATACTCTCATGAGGATCAGGGAATTTCACAATGAAAAGGGGGGAAATAGGAGGGAAGGGACACATTAAAGTTGGTTTGGAGGTTGGAGTTGCACGTGTAAGATATGAGAAACACGACTATAGAGCAAGCAGTGAACCAGGAGCTTTAAAGGATAATTATTATGTATTTTAGATATTTTTCTAATTGTCAAATAGCCAAACCAACACTGAATAGACCAACTTGTCACATGTTGCTATACATACATACATGTTCTTGCACCTATTTGTCAGTGCATAAACAGTCATGCATTCACATGCACACAGTCTGTGTTATCTGTTCTGTTGTTTTTATCCTAAATCTGTTGCAGCAATATGTTTGTTTGGCTGTTTTAACAAAAGCACAAAACCACCCACTGGGCTGCAAATTAGCTTCAGCTAACATCTGCGGCGTTGCTTCGCCCTGTGTAACAATATTTATCTGTACTGTGCCTGTTAAAGAAACTAACAAACAAGTAAACAATCAATGAGTTACAACTTTGCACATATTCCTTCATTATAATGAACATGAACATTGTAGTTTGTTTGTAGTTTGTTTGTAGTCGATCCCATATACACCATCCTGCAGCTGTAAATATTCACTAGCGCCCCAAATGTGTATTAATGCGCAGCTGAAAATAGTCCCCCCAAAAATGCTCTTTTTACTCCTCTTCTACCAAACATTACTCAAACAGGAGTAAATAGAGCATTTGTTGGGGACTCTTTCAGCGTGGGTTAATCCTCATTAGTGACCAAATGTGTACTAATCCGCGGCTGAAAATAGTCCCCAACTAATGTTCTTTTTACTCCTGTTTGAGTAACTTTTGGTGAAAACTACAATGCCCACCTCTTATAGGAAATGAACGCACCTCTTTAAAAATTTAAACTATTATTTGGGACCTTTTTTTAAAAAGATTTATGACTTCAGTAGGAACCAATGTGCTTGAGGCAAAGAGACGCAGCTAGGGTAGGGAATGTTGGAAAGTATCAAGAGACGAACAAACACATTGCTGGTTTTGATATTTGATATTTGATATTTGATATATGAGATTTGTTGATAATAAAAACATGTAGAATAATAGCAGTGTTACCCTTGAAATCAGGCAGCGAGGCTCTACTATAAAGATAGTGTCAACAGACTGAATAAAAGCTCTTATTCTCAAATAATATCAAGCAGTGACACACCGGAGGAGTCAGTGCAAATAAAAGTCACCAGCTACCATCATATCTACTGAGAGAGTAAAGTGATGGAGATGGAAACAGAAGACAAAGAAAAGAGGAACCACAGGAGAGCGTTAACCACCACACTGACACTGATGGGTATTTAGTGATGGTGGTATGACGAAGGCAGTGATCAATGATGTGTGGCCTCCAACTCATTAGTGCTCCAACACATTATGGGCATTAAAAATAGAACACATAACAGACAGAAATTAGACATCTTCTCATTACGCACAGTGAGAAGAGATGTACTAGTGTGTCTCAACAGGCTCTTCTAGTTATAACTGTTGAAATAAATGACATTTCTCTTGTTTTTTTGTTATTTCAGTCTAAGCTAAGTGTGATAGAAGGTTACAGCAGTAAGCGAGCGACACCATTACATTGTTTTCTGCCAGGATGAGCGCGTGCAGCAGCTACAGCTTTCTTGGCTGAGAGGTGAGGGGTGAATTATTGTAATTAGGTGTTAGCAACAGGGATGATTAGGGTGGAAGGATGATGGTTCTTTCCCGGAAAAAGGCAGAGAGCTAGCGGTTAGAGAGTCTTTGTTGTAGATGACACTTTGAGTCAATAGTTTTTTTTTTCCTCTAATTGAAAACCCACCTTTTGAATCAAACAAGTTATTTTGTTGAAGAACTGTGACTGAACCCAACTGCAACACGACTGATGTATTTATTGTATTTATTTATGGGCTCAGCCTAACTAACTTCCAGCTCTGTCAAACCTGTAAAGACTATGTTGACACCACTAGCTGTATAGATTTGTAGATTCATAATTAAATCTTGACATTTTGTGACATTTTTACTTTAGCTATCAAATTGTCCTTGTAGTTTGATGCAGGCGTTATTACTTTTTATTTAAATTGTGGTGATGTGTGTTAGATTTCAGGATTTTATTGTTAGTTTTGTGTTGAATGCCTCTTTGTTGTTAACATCTTAGGACCATGTTGGAAACAAACGTGTTTTCACTTTAACATGTTATCCCTTGCATTACATTTTTGTGTCTGTCATCTATAAATAAATCAAATCATATAATATCATAGCTAGTAGTGTTAGTTTTGAATTTCAGTACACTTTGTAGTTACCGTTTTTGTGGTGTATATAGTATTTAGTACTTTTTATTTTTGTTTTTCAAAATTATTATATATTTTTTGGACATAGTAGAAAGTCATATTGTATCAAGTATTAGTTTTTTGAGGTTACTTATGTATATACATCTGTTGTACTTTCTTTTGTCACTGTGACACTTTCCCAGTTAAAATGTGTAAAGTTTATCTTATCCATTCTTTTCTTAAGTAAAATATTGAATACTTTACGTTGAAAAAGATCCTAACAGAGGTGTGTCTTTAAAGACATTTGAAACACCTATAAGATCCAAAAGAATAAATAAAAAAGAATCTTCTTCTTCTTCTTCTTATTGAGGTGAAGGATATTCAAATACTTTTTTTTTTTTTTAGAGATTTATATGAATCCTAAAGGTTTCTGAGGTAAAATCTGAAACTAATATTAGATTTTATGGACAAGGTGTGCACATGATTAGCAGATTACATAGACAAATTGAAATTAAAAAGCAAGTTATATAACATAAATATTGCTGGAGAACTAACATCTAATTTAACATTGTGGACTTGTTGTCACCACCTCTCCTAGCTGTTGAAGACGAGATGTCTAACTTGCAAAAAATTGAGCTGAAGAACGCCGGGTTACCACAGTTACCTGCTGTTTTGACAGCAGGTTGACAGTCTCTGCTCTGATAATAGGACTTAGTGCCACAGGACTGAGGTGTGAACAAAGATTTCAATTCAAAAATAGAACGTGTGAGCGAAGATACCTGGCGGGCTTTTATCTGAAACCTGGTCATTATCATCCTCTCAGCTTAATAGTCTTCTAACTAAATTAGCTGCTTTCCTTTGAAACATAAATAGTCCCACATGTGATTTCAACACACACCACATGTGCTTACTGGACAGATGTTTGAATAGTTTCCATCTTCACCAGCCAACATCTTTCCACCATGCTCTAGTGCCTTTAATTTACATGCCTTTCAATGTGGCTCATCCCACTTTTCTATGTGAACTCAAACTATTTTCATTTTGCTGCAGTGTAGCGTTTGCCTTGTTTCTACCCACATAATCTCAGAAATAATGATATCTACAAAAGACACAACCAGGAGAGCCAATGTTTGTTGTAGTCTACATCTTTTCCTTAACAAAACACCCACTGCTATGATGTAACTTACAAAGTTTACCAGTCAGCCAGTTTGGATTTGTTGGGTTTGGTTTAGGGTTATTTTCTTTTATTCGTCTTGCTCTGTCCAACATGGATTCGGAGCAGAGGAATAAGAAGGTGACACATTTATAAAGCAGAAACGCTGTGCAGCTCTGCTAAAAATATCTGATTCAGTCACATCACGACAACATGAGTTTAACGTCATTATGCTAACTTAGGAAGGATAACAGGATCACACAAACTGTGCAAGACACATAATGAGAGCAGAGTATAAATTAAACTCTACATCAGAAAAAAAACTTGCAGTGTCTGATAAAAGAAAATCTACTCTCACAAATGTAAAGCATCTTAAGATATATTACACATCTTTAGTTCTTAGGTGACAAAGTTTTTACAGTTTGGCTCAATTCTGAAGGTCACTAATATTAAATGATGGACTATTCACACACACTTCTGGGTATCTATGTAGTCGTTTCTAATTTTTGTTCCTTTGCTGAACACTTAAATTTGAAATCCAGTTAGGTAGGTGAGATATCATAAATAATCATTGACTAAATGGCAAGTAGTGTAACTGAAGGAGTGTAAGTGCTGGTAGCTAATGCAGTGAGTAACACATATTATTTACACAGCGCTGTGAGAAAGACAGACAGAGCAAGAGAGAGGCGTCAAATAAGGAATCTGTGTGTCTGTCTGAGTTAAACGTGTCAACACTTTTTCATCAGTGTGGCGAACAGACTCGATGGCAGCTATGGGTGGGGCTTTAATTGTGCAGGTATAAAAGAGCAGATCAAAATACAACCAGGCAGTTTGATCATAACACATGAACATCCTTTAAGGGTCTAATAGCTTTAGTGCTTCTTTGTTACTTTCATTTATCTTACTCCATTATCACTCCTAATTTCAGTCTATATTTTACTTGCTTTAGTTTTAAATACGATTTGTCAAAAAAAAGGATTCTGTGTAGTGAAGTGTAGTGTATTAAAAGCTTATCCATCCACAAGCATGAACAATTGTATCTGAAAATTAAATTGATTTTAACAAAGCAGCAGAGAGCTCAAATTAACTTGAAAGTTTTCCACTCGTTCTGGGTTAACATAGCATTAAATTGTTTTCAGACAACAACAACTGTGGTCGACTTCACATTCTGCTGGATTTACAAACTTCATACAGTTTTGTAAGGAACAGTTGTGCATTTCCACCTCTAAGGAGAAGATGAAAATTCAGGAGGTGTATTAAAAGGAAGGCTGTAGTGGGAAAGAAAAGCTTGTTTTCTTTGGCAAGCAGAGTAAACGCACCACAATAATATGGAAGACAGCTGCAATGAAAAAGTTTTTTAAAAAGACTGATAGTAAGATAGCGGCAATAAAAAATGAACGTGATATCTCAATGTTTTACAAAACATCTTACCCAACAAAGAAGGCTGCTTGCTTAATGAAGATTGAAGTTACATATTTCAAGTTCAAAGAAAGTTCAATTAACAACTAATGTACTGTGGCGATTGAAACGCTTTTGAAAACACATTATTATATCCCAAGAGTGCATTCACCACCACCACAGTGAGTTAGCATCTCCATGAACATCACGTCCAACTTCAAGTTGAGGATTAATGACCACAGAGCCATAACTCCCTGTCTGCTCTTTGTTTGGTGTTCTAACACAGTCAGATATTTTGTTCACTTGTTATGAGCTACTGCTCTCCCTCTTAGTGCAGGTCTCTGAAGAATACAGGTTTGATTAAATTTTTTCTTCGTTCATACCTTTGTAAATTTGCAGTTGCTCTTCAGAGGCAGAGAAGTTGCTACACAAAACCTAGAAGAAAGCACAGTTATCCATACTTGTATCTCTTTACTACCTAAAATGCATATCCAATTATGGGCGAGGAGAAATTTATTGATTGAATGCAGGGAACATGTTAGATCAGACTGCCAGTGTGGTGTTTGTTTGTCTCTGGGAGCGAACCGGTGAACCTGGCAAACATTGGAAAACACTGGCAAATACTGAACTGTTGCACTTCTTGCATTTACACCAATACGTCATTCCAATCAATTCAATTTTAAGCTGAATTTACAATTTTGCAAAGATGCCATTATATTTGGACTGTAATCAAGTTGCATATTTCAGAGATATGGCTCAAAAAAAGCAATAACCACGGACTGGTGGAAAATGTAGAACTGAATCAGCACAAAAACAGTCTGTTCTTGCAGTCTGTCGACACAGCTGATGTATGCTGCTGAAATGTCTGACACACTAATTAATATGGGTGAAAACATAAGCATATTGGCAAATGCAAAAACAACATACGTTTTAAATCCAGGGACTACTTTCCATTTCCAATAGAAATTAGCATGGTGCACAACTGGAGATGTGGATGAACATATAGTTTGAGCCACTGCAACAACAAATGTATTGAGTTTATAATAAAGTGTGTTTTTTTGCATTTTTAAGTTATTATTTTTAACACACATTTATTGCTAAAAATGTATTATTTTGGATATTATTCACCTACAGTCACTGAGTATATTGTCAGTATGTGTCAACTATCAGCATTGCGCCCTTGATTGAGGGATCTACCAGAGACACATGGGGGATTTTGATGTTTGATGTTCTCATTAATGAGCTTGTAAACTGGGCGATGCTCAAATCTCCAAAAAAATATATTAAACCTATAAAGTTCCCCCAGAAATAAACATGCGCTGGGTCAGTGTGCCATTGGCCAGAGCACAGATTTCAATGTGACACAGAAAAGCTCGGGGTAAACAGAGAAGGACAGACAGACGACAAAGCCAGACCTATTGATGTGGCGAGATGAAGGGGCCGCAGGATTAGACTATATTTAGCTTCATTGAGATGGTAATGGTTGGAACATGAGAGGACCTTGTGTGTGTGTGTGTGTGTGTGTGTGTGTGTGTGTGTGTGTGTGTGTGTGTGTGTGTGTGTGTCTGGGTGTGTGTGTTTATGTTGTGCTGTACAAAAACCACAATTTGAATTTCTGGGCGTTACATTGGGAAAGACAGTGTTTTATCATAAAAACAGGAATAATTATAAGTGGGTTTGACAGAATCAATAGTCATCTCCGTAATAACACAGCATGGAAATAGCAGCACTGTTGGTTTCTTTCCTGGCCTTGATCAATGCCTAAAGGAAATATGATGAAACACATTCACCCTGCGGCACGATATCTCTTCCTGTCTCTCTCACCCTCCTCTGTCTCTCTAGATGTCTTACTCTCTCTCTACCCAACCCAGATTTCTGCTTTCCACTGTTGTCTTCCTCTTACTTGTTTCCTAGCAACTGAACTGACATGCCCCCTATCCTCAGCCCTGTGAATCTGTCGCCATAACCCTAGATTTTATGGAATAGCCTATATAAATCACAGTTCCCCATGGGGAACTGAGTTATGGTTGTTGTCTCCAGACAAACGACTCTGTCTACAAGCATGCTGTTGTTAACCTGGTTTTTCCGCCATATTGCAAGTTTAGAGCGTTCAAAGCAACAAGTTGGGCAGCGAATGGTGCACTGCAGTTACCAACAAAACAAGCATAACACTGACATTTATACAGCTGTCTGGGAGGCACAGTAAATTTAAGCAACTTAATTTAGAAAGATAAAGAGGAGTGTTTTTGAGACATTCGTTGCTGTCTATTCCTCTTTATGGATGGAATCTGCTGTAGGGAATTTATTGACTTTGGAGAAGATTAGCTTTACACTGACCTGATAATTTTGAGAAATTCATTCATTCAGGCTTAAGCAGCATGTAAAAACGCTGCAATGCAGTCTTTGGCACCAACACTGCCCATGTAATGATGAACATCCTGGTATTAATACCTAATAACTGAAGGATGGAAAACCTTCTGCAACAGCATTTAGATCATGACAATAAAACTCTTAGAAAAAAGGTCAACTATTGACAGTTTTTAAAAGTCCAATGTGTAATTTCTGATCAGATAAATTAGAAATATATTCACTTATATGACTGAAGTATCAGTAAACGTATATGCTCAAATATAATTGAAGGACTGAAAATAACAGCCTGTTTTACTCATTTTCACTCATTATTACTATAATATATCATTATAAACTGTCATTTAATATGAGAGTGATTTAAGGTGACTTTTTTGTTTGTGCCCTTAAGCATCAGCAGTTCCTGGTGACTAAATAACACATCACGCAACTCATCACACCGATGATAAAGAAAACTCTCTGTCTTTAAATGAAAGAATCTAAGTTATGAAAGCCATACTTAAACAGTTAATGGAATAATCAATGAAAATCAAAGAACATGACAGGTCTATTAGGGCTGTTTTAATGAATTTTCATTAAATCCCCATCATTGTGCAGGTAGATGACTTTTTGGCTGATATCTGCCATTTAATAAAAGGCCAATTTTAGCTTCATATATCAGTCTTACACTAATTCATGTCTGTACTAACACTACCATGTCACTCTATGAATCCTAACATCAGTCTCATACTTCATCTTCCTAAAACAATATTCTCAGTAGTGAGAAACAGGGAGGGAAATAGGATTGCTGAGTGATTATCGCCATCTAGTGACAAATAGAGGTACTACATTAAATAAAGGCACAGGAATTTCAATTCTTGTGTCCTATTTGGATAATTCCAAAAATGTAAAGTCCAAATTCTGGTCATGTACAGTATTGTATACAGTCCTGGTGTTTGCAAAGTTGAGAACTGTCATCCCACCATTCTCCTGTTCAACATCCAAGTTTTGTTTAAACATGTTTAATACAGACATTCAATCAAAACTGACATTTTTTGGCTCTTCCTTTTCTCAGTTATTTTGAGTTTGTAGTCAACAGCAATCTTGAAAAAGAAATGGGATGAGATTAAATGAAATCCTGTGGTATCACTGAATGGTATTGCCTCCCTTAAGAAGGTAGAAAATAAAAACGATACTGTAATATATTATCTTCCAATATCATATGGAGATCAAGTTTTTCATGGTTCTAGAAACATGAAAGCGTTTTATGTTTATTCAGCCACCTTAGGCAATGAAAGCATTTTCCCTGAAAGCACACATGGTCAATATTCATGTAAAGGAACTGAAAGTACCTTGGGAGGTACGAGGAAAATATTGCAAGTTTGTAGTAGAAAAAAACCTTTAGAGTGCTTGTACAAATAAAATAAAACATTAAGGAGGTTTATATTTCACACAGCATGAATAGTCTGGGGCTTAGAGACTTTTCTTAGTCCGAACATTTCAACAACACGGTGTAAAACCAAAAGAAGAAAAAGCATTAAATCGTGATGATGGAAATACATCATAATACAGTGAAAAGGAAGCAGGTGTGGTAATCAAAAAAAGCCATGAATAAGGAATTTCCAACTTGTGCAGCCAAAGAGGGAGCGAGTTCTCAGTGACTGCTCTGTGCTGCAGCCATTTACTTTTTTAAATTAAACCATCCATTAGCTCATAAATCTATCTAGCTCAAAATTAAAGTGAATAAAATAGAGTGTTAATAATCAAACTGGCAGCACGACAGATCAATATGGTCAACAGGCAGCTGTAAATTTATCATGGAGGTGTGCGAGGGGCCTGCTAGTCATAAGCAGATGGCTGGTAGACGGCTGTGTACTTCTGAGGTTTGAGAGAAGAAGGCTAATACACAGTCTGCATGAGTGATGCCTGAACTCCACTAATCCAACGAAAGCTGCAATAAATATAAGGTAACTGAGTGATTTTGTTTATTTTGTCTTGATTTCCTCAGTGAAAGTTTGGATCAGTATTCAGGCTTGGCATTGGAAATGAGCCCCAAAACTAATAAATTAAATCACAAAGCCCCAATCTAGGCATATCAGTTGAACAATTTAATGCGTGTTTGTGACTTTACTCAGATTACTCAGACAGTCCCAGCAGCTGCGGATTGGGTATGCTTGATTTTTCACTCCACATGACAGTATATCCCTTCATCATTACCTAAAAGTGGCAGCTGCTTGGATCTAGAAAACATACTGTGTGGACAAGCTTGACTGAATCGACAGCGAATCACTAAGACTGTGGATTAGGGAGCCCTCTGGTGCAGCAAACAATGCTAATTTTACATTATCTGACTAAAAAGCATCAAATCAAACTTTAGCTTAAAATAGAAAATAGAAGAATAATTCATCAGTTCATGGTGCGTTTGCAGCGTCTGCCACTGCCTCTCGCCCTTTATAAACATTTCAGCATGCAAGGGGGTCCCAGTGTGAGGAGGACTGAGCCAAATTACACCTAAAAAGAGATTTTAAACTTTAAATGTGTGAGGTTTCACCTTCTCATTCTCATTGTAGCTCTGCATGAATAATTCTCAAGAAAATCTATTTAAATTATTCCACTTCTTGTGTGAATCCCCGGTTGGATCGATGCCTCTCAACATATTTACCCATTAATTTCAGATGCCGTCATAATATAAACAAATGATTACAGGCTAAACACCATCCATTTGTCTCATGAATGCATTCATGAGCCTGTCTGCGCAGTAAGCAGTTCTCAGTAGCTCCACTAGAGGTCAGAGACATGACGCTGAGGTTGCTGCTATGATGGACTCAGTTTGCTTACAAAGCACCTTCTACTCGTTTGTCAAAACTACTCCCTCATGGAGCAACATAAGTCACACAGCTGCAACATTTGGACTCCCTCCTGTTTTGGGGAGAAATGAATGTGATGAATATCTTTCTCTCTGTTTCTAACACACACACACACACACTTAGGCGTGCCTCTGGCTTCTTTCCCTGCATATTAGCCTCAAACAAAGGCAAATGTGTGGATCTTGATGCCACACAACCCATCACTGAATTATAATCTCAAAACAGGGGCCACAAAGGGCAATTTAGATATAGCTAAGGCTCTCCCCTCTAAGCCCATTTGGCTTGAAAGCATCAGTGGCTGAAAGAAATCCTGTTGCACTACAAAGGTATTATTTGCTCCAATAAGCTAACTGCATTGAACTCTGAGAACACAGGACAATCATCTTTGATATTTAAATCTGAAGCTTTGAATTAACGAATGGGAGTAAATTCAAGGTCTATGACGGGGGCCCACATTCATCCCGCTCAACATTTCAGGACTTTAATGTCCAAAGAGGCACATGACGGCCACAGTTTCAGCATGTACGCACACAAAAACATAATGCCCACGTACACACACCCACACACGCATACACATACACACTGCTATCAAAGTAAATTAAGTATTAAAGCTTTGTGGTTGAATCGTTTATAAGACAGCTCACAAGCATAAAAAAAGAGAAGCATGGAGGACTTATCACATTCCAATTTTTATATTAAAACTAAATCCCGCCTTAAGGTGTTAATTATAATAACTTTGCCGAAGAAGCAATTTAATTTTGAGAAAAAAGTTCAATCCTATGAAAAGGCCAAATCCAACAGTCTCTCAATACTTTCTGACTTCCCACTGTGTCTGTGGCTCTCAGCCTCAAGCCCACTGGTTCGAAATGAAGATCTTGTTTAAAAATCTTTTTAAAAAGGGTCACAAAAATGTTAAATTCTTAAAAAGGCTAAATAAATTTCTAAAACAGCTGGGTATTGTAGTTTTTAGCTATGTTACTTAAACAGCAGTTGATGGTGTCCTTGTTAGGGTCTATTTTCTGGTGTGAATTTTGTGTCCTATAGTTTTTAACAGCTTTTGTACAACAATGAAGGTCAATGGCAGAGAAATACACTATATCAAGCTTTGGCTACACAAGCAATACTTGTTTGTAAGATGAATTTGTGGTTCATGGGATTTGTTGACAATTTAAATCCTTTAAAATGCTGTGATTTGAATAACTGATTAATCTGATATTGATGAACCTTTGTGGAATACATGATTATATCCCTGATTTACAGCTTGACAATGAACAGAACATTCAAGACCCACATCACTTCCTGTCTTATGTTAGCTGATGGCCTGTTCCTTTTTTTGAAAAATAGGGGGGGGGGGGGGGTAAATGTGCCTCTTCTCTAAGCAAACATCATTACCTGAGAGTGTTTTATTTGTCGGTGTGTGTGCACATATGGGGATGAACACAAAGTGCTGCTGTTTTCCTAGTAGACTTGCCTGGACAGCAGACCAGCTGCTCAGAAAAAGGTATCTCTCTAACATGCTTCTCTGAGAGACAAAGAACGAGTAAACACAGTTAATTAATCAATACACTGTAGTATATTTATCTATGTGGTTTACTGAATTTTTTTTTTTATTTTCAGGAAGAGGCTGATAGGCAAGGCAGCTTTATTTATAGAGCATACTTCATAACATGGAAACTCAATGTGCTTTACATTTAAAAGAGAGACATAAATACATCAAGCATATGCAATGCAGTGGGGAAAAGGGGGGAGGGGGAGTAGATTAAAAGATTATAAAAAAATAAAGAAACAACATATTTATACATAACCCACAATACCCACATACACACACATACTCAAGGAAGGTCATACATAGGTTGAACTACAGATATACACACATGCACACACACACATAAATCAGATCATGGTCACTTTTGCAGACATTACATAGACTTACATTAATTTCCTGGAGACTTACTCTAACCACTGACCCAAAAATCAGCTTTTTCCCCAATTGGGGACATGACTTTTGTCCCCAGTTGGACAAGCTGTCCCCACTTAACTGGTCCTAAGTCTGAAATTTGTCCCCAAAAATAGCCTATGACAAACCATACATACACACATACACACACACAAACACTATTCATTGGCCTGATAAAACAGGAAGGTTTTGAGCTTAGCTTTAAATGTGGATACAGTTACATAAATGTACCTTTACCAGCTACTGATCTTATTCTGGAGGGGAGCTGAACCATGTAGTGCCTTAAAAACTAATTGGAGGATTTTAAAGTGAATTCTCTTTTGAATGGGAAGCCAATGACGTGATATAAGTATTGGAGTAATGTGATGATGTTTTCTTGTACTGATAGAATATGTTAATATGTTTTCTTTTTAAAACTTAATTTAATTTTCTTATGCATGATTGTGAATGAGTTTGATATAGCTTTATGCTCCTCTGGCAGCTGTTCTATTTTCCAGAGGCACAATTAAGCTACACGTCTTAGCGTGCACTTCTTTAAAAGATAAAAATGTAAATTGACACTAAAATTCTGTCCAGTCCAGAACCTCAAGCATAATTTTAAATATTGCTTGTAGTGAGTTATCAGCACATCTATGTTTTTTAATTATTAAACAGATAATAAATTTTGATCTACGCATGTGCCTGCAAACCATGCACATTTAGACTCCGACTCAGAGCTCTGTGTGTGTGTGTGTGTGTGTGTGTGTGTGTGTGTGTGTGTGTGTGTGTGTGTGTGTGTGTGTGTGTGTGTGTGTACAATAGTAAATGAGAGAGCATGCTGCCTTCATGTGGTGTTCAATGGGAGGACCGGAGGCTATATTTCATAGAGGGTTCCCTCAGGAGATGTAGGTGGTGTCAGTAAAGCAGGGCATGAGCCCAGAGATGCATGGTAGTAACATTTAAGGCTATAATGGGGAAAAGGGAATGGGGGCATCTTGGAGATATTCTGTGGTGAGAGAATATATAGGCCATCTGATGGTGCTGTGCTCTTAAATACCATCATGTTCAGGTTTAATCAAAAATGTAAAGACCATTTCTGAAACAGAAATGGTGACTGAAGCTAACTAAGGCCATTTTTTAATATTATGTTTTGGCATTTTTGCATTTATTAATGGTGACAGAGATTGGCAGGAACATGGGGGGAGAGAAAGGGATAACATGCAACAAAGGATCCAGCCGGAATCAAAGCAGGGACATTGCAATTATAACGTATACGTCACTAAAGTCAAACTAATTCTTTAGTCTTTGCAGAACCTTTAATCATCAAAACCAAAGAGAACAATAACAGTGTATTTTGTTCATCAAGGGCTTTATATAAACCATTCTGTCACAAATGTGAGAGCAACACAAGGGGACACACACACAAAATCCATCAAAAAAGTTCATACCACTACAGCCTGTGTCTGTCTCTTTCCTCTTTGCTGCACTCTCAAACTCTTTCTCATCCCTTCACTGCTTTCATTTTGCACCCCAGAGCAACATTTAGTCAAACTCGGACACCATCATCTGCTGACAGATCACACATCTCAGTAACTCATCATCTCTCTCCATCTCTGTGAGGGTCATCGACAATGTCAGTTTGCAACATTTTGCAATCCACACCCAGGGAGAGAGAAAGAGAAAACAAAGAAGAAGCAAAGAGAGAGAATGAATGCAGCAGTATTATCATTTTATCGCTTAATGAGACGCTCTCCACCATAAACGCACCACAAACAAATATGTCCTTGTCATGAAACAAATATGCCGGCCTGAATTAAATGAAAACATTTCTATAGAGTGTGCGAGTGAACAAACATTTCTACACTTTTCCCTCGACACATATTCTCTCTCAATAACGCCGCCGTCTCCATTCTGCATACTGTTTGACAGACACATGGTTTTGTGGCATGGAAAATGGCTTTTCAGCATGTCATCATTAATAATTCACTTATGACAAACAGCTCTGACATTTACACTGCGCTGGGTGTCTGTCTGACACTGACAGCGAGACAATAATGAAGGAGAAGGAGACAGAGAGGGGGAGAGACGGATTCTCTCTCAGTTGTCTACTAATGAAATTATAAAGGATCAGGACTACTAAAGAGTCAAACCTTCAGTAGTAAAACACTGATTGAAGCTGCCTGTTATGACCTTTTTTGAAATTGTCCATTGACAACAAATTGAGTTGAAGTGAGTTTCTGTAGCTTTAAGAAACATGAACAATGAAGGAAAAGGAAACAAATCCAATGTGGCAGAAGATTAACTTAAAGGTGCAGTTGAGACCCTTAAGCAAATCTAGTGAAATTGGTATGAATGAACAATGACATTTAAATTGCATTCCTTGCTAACCAATTATGCCTCTGTTTGAAACATCAATCACATGCTCCCTCAGCTTTCCACAGGCAAACGTGAATAAAGAACATGTGAATGAGCTGCTGGCAGACTAAGTGATGGACTTTTTAAATCCCTGCGTCTCTTCTCCTGAATATCTGTCTGACTCGCAGCTCAACAGGTAGAGAATAAACCAAAGCGTGAGGTCCTCTGAGGGCAGCATCGTGCAGACTCTCTTTCAGAGCTAATGCTTTGTGGGCAGACAAACACTGAGAGAAGCAGACAGATTGAAACCAGAGGTGGTATCACCGTTTCCCGGACTATATTACTGGTTCTCCACTCTGTAGAGCTGCTTCGCAAAACACACTGAGTTTCATCTGAGAAAAGACAGAAACAACAACAACAAATTTCATGGATCAAACTGTGCAGATATTTTTCCTTTGGGTGTTATTTTAAAGATAATAACTTAGGACACAAAGTTTTAGCTTTTATACAACAGTCATGTCTGTATCGACAAGAAACCTTTCTTTAAGAAAGATAGAAAACGAGTAAAAACATATAGAGACAGGTATTGGGGATTATTAAAATGTTTTGAATGCATCTTTGATCAGTCACATTACTCACTTGAAACATGTAATATTAAATAGATCGTCAGCATTGTACAGACATTTTGTCAAATTAATGTTCATGCTGGATGTTAGCAAGTACCTTAGCAGATTTCTGACAAAATCATCAAAGTCATTTGGTTACAGTGTTGCTAAGCTCAAATGCTTCATGCAGATTTAAACTGAACCCTGTAGTAGAGCACCTCTACCTCTTTGTGCTGGTGGATAAATAATGAGGTTTGTGCTTGGTGAATAAAGAATGAAAACAGTAACCCTACTGCAAACAGGCAATTTTCCAACAGCAGCGGTGAGCAATGGACGCTTTATGGATGGCCAGAGGCACAGCCAGTGTGTTTCAATCACGTTGTGATCAGAAGAAATGAGGATCACACACAGTCTGTCCAAGTCTGTAAACACCCCTGCCGAGAATAGTATCAACACAGGACACACAGGACACACAGCCTCACGCAGATAACCACTGATAACACAGTGCACAGTGTATATATATATATATATATATATATATATATATATATATACACACACACACACACACACACACACAATGATAGTGTGCTGGTGTCTTCATCTTTCATCTGTAACCACTGTGGACTGCTGCATTTCCAGGATACATCACCTGTGAAGTATTGGATGAATTGTTGATTTGACAACTCTCAGCATGTTTTCAGTGCACAGATGTTTATATATGTGCATGTGTGTGTTACCGGTCAGCATACATAGTATGTCAGGTCATGAAAGAATGAGAAATCCTTGTGATGGGTGTTACTGCAGAGAAATCTGTTTGGGGACAACTATGAGGGTTTGAAGGTTTGAATGATTCAACTCCAAAACTGGGGTATGATTTTCACTAAATAATAAAATGCCGTTCTGAGTTCCTGATTTAACTGGTAGGAATCAGTTGTTTTTGCCCTGCAAATTTAATGATTTCTTAGGAAAAGGCCCTGATGAAAATGTTTTAATGAGCGTCACAATTACCTACCTCATTTACCAAAAATTAAACAAACCTCTAATAATACAAAGGGTTAGGGTTAGTGGGGTTAGGGGTTAGGGTTAGAGATTTTAGTCTCTCATTCTACATTGTCAGAGTACAAGAGTATCCAATCTGATTTTACTCACCTTTCCCAATGCTTTTAGTAAAACATTTAAGCAATAACTTGGACAGATGATGTATGCATGTTTACCTTTTTGTTTGTGAGGGGGAGAGGAAGAAGAAGTGCTGTTTACTCTCCTTTTGAAATGTCTTAAAATAATAGGATGCTTTAGTAATTACTGTCCAATTCAGTCCTCCAGAGACACTGGAGTGCCTCTCTTGTATCATCACTGCACTCAACCACTTCAGTCTCATTCATCCTGCATCCCTTTACTGTAAATGTGTGCCGGCAGAGTTGAGGAGTGTGTAAGAGCCCTCATTCAGAGCAGAAGAAAGATGACAAACACAGGGCTGCAGGTGTGACATTGGACCCAGAAGAATAGAAATCAAAGAAAATCAAGGAACTAATTTGAGAGACACACAATCTAGTCAATCTACACAATCTGCTTGTACTCACAAGATGACAACTAAGTGTTCCCAGAGTACATCAAATATCATTCTGGGGTAGACCCTCATTCACAGTTCTATCACCGGGAAACTGGCCTGGTGCTTATATGCTGGATAGTCTTGCAACTCTTTCAGAACTCTGCTGTGGCTCAGTTTCCAAGTTTAGCTTAATGACTCATGGATTTAGCATATGCTGCCATTAGTTTAGCATCTCTAACTTCCTTGAATCTCTGGCTTGCAACATTTAAATTAACCACTACTCCCACAAAGATAACAGTTCTTCTTTTACTGCCTCTCTCTTCAGTGAAACCAGCAACACCAGACATGAAACTGAAGACCTTAAGCTGATACTGGTCTGTCTTGGGAAGTGGTGGAAAATAAGTGAATCCAGTAACAGAAGTACTCTGTTTGAGTACAATTTGAAGATACTTTTACTTTATGTGAATATTTCCATTTAATGCTTCTTTATAATTCTACTGCAGGTAAATATTGTACATTATACTCCACTCCATCTGTCTGACAACTATAGTTACTAGTTACTTAACAGATTAAGATTTTACATTAAAAAAAACATATGATAAGCTGATGAAATATAATGCATTGCAAGATTAAACCAGTGACTCACAACCTTTTTGGCTTGTGACCCAGAACAAAAAATGAGATCTCACAAATCCAGGTGCCTCACTAAAAAATACTGTATGTCAAGGTGAAAACATCCAGAACCTTTCCACTTGATACTTTGGCATGAAAATCACGTCATTGTGAGTTTGAGTATCTCCCAATTTATACAATAAACAAACTCTCTCTCCTTCTCTCTATGCCACCTTTTCTCTCAGAAATTAAAGCACATTGAACACATGCACACACACACACACACACACACACACACACACACAGCATCGAGGTCAAATAGAGTCCAAAAGATTTTTAGTGCTCTCCTCTATTTTGTGACCAATGTCTACTCCTGATACAGTTGAAATGCCAGATAGATTCAGTCTGATTACTGTCATTACAGTCACGTTAAAGCCAACACTAAGTACTGCTATTTCATCGAGCACTTCCGAAAGGATGTCTTTATCCAGACCTCCACATGTGAAATGCTACAAATGCCCACACACACACATAGTAGATGCACATACACGCACATGCATCTGTTATACAAACACAAACAAACAAAACACAGTCAACCCCCTGCTAAAAGCAGAACAAGGTACCAGAATTGGAGGCTTAATTGCCTCATTTACAAAGCAGTGTTTTCTGCTTCAACATGTCTTTCAACTAAGGCTCTGTGTGTGACATGAGAATCTTTCAGAAGATGCCATTTGAAAGGCACATAAAACATGAACAAGGACAGAGTCAGTGGCTCATAGAGTCTGCATTGCTCATTACAGGCTACAAAATAAGAGGTTTGTAAGGAAAAAGCACACTGACGATTTTGTAATTAGCCAACAGATGGACTAAAAATGTGCAGTTTGACCTAAAAAACTCTCACACTAAAATTTCTAGAAGAGCGTTCATCTTCCAGGGAACATTAATATCCACAACAAATTTCATGCCAGTGGTTACTTTGCATACAACACTGATAATTTGGCCCAGGGGTGTGCTAGAGGGAAGGTCACATAATGCTCTAATTGGGCAGAGATGCTCTTAGAGGCAGGAAATTTCATGGCAACCTGAAATTTGGCCTGATGACGACACTTGAGACACACTAAGACATTAAGAAAAGTCTTCTGGGAGTCATGGATATCCACAGTAAATGTCATGGAGGTTTTACCCCTGGTGTCCAAGATACTTTGTCATGAGCAAAGTAAGGGTCGAAAGGAAATTTTGACCTGATGGTGGTGCTATATGAAAGTTCATGTGGTCACCACAATTATTAGGACTAATTCATTTAAATATCATGGCAATCTGGCCAGTAGTTGCTGAAGTATCTTGCTATAAAGACCAAGATTAATCAAGGGACAAATACAATTACTCTGCTAATAGCAGGTAAAAAACCTCACATACGCTTTTTCATAACACATTTCTCCTATTTGGTCTAAAATCACACTACTTCCCTTTGAAAAACAAAAGCAGGTGCACACTTTGACTCAGGTGCAACATCTCATTTTCCATCCTCATGTCAGGTGGCTGTGGGTTTGCCTCTAAGTGGCCCTGAGAGGTAGATGTTCATGGTTGTAACAGATCCTGACTCACTCTGGTCATTGTCCCTGCAGCAGCAGAAGTGTAAATCTGACATCTAGTATTATAATAATTATATCAGGCAGGCCAGAGAATAGTTATCCAGTCCATGACCAAGGATCTCTACAGGCCTGGTAATCCAGTAATTGTCCACATCAACTACTGTCACGTGGACTTAAATATCAAATTCAAATGGAAAAGTTCTCATTCAAAATTACTCCTCTAATTTCTAGTTTACATTTTGCCTCTTCCCTCCTTATGAAATCTCCTCCATTCATTGTTCGTCATCCAACTCCTCTCTCTTTCACTCTCTCTCTCTCCTCTACTCCATCACACTCCCCAAGCCTCTGTCTCTTAAGCTATAGACGTAACTCAGCATGGGATGTGGCATCCTGTACCTGTGGTGAGGAAATGGGAGGGGGTGGGGGTAGGGGGGGGTGGGGGAGGCACAGTGGGGGCCAACACCACTAGAGTTGTCAGCAGGGAAACAGAGGGGGGCGTCACCACCATAATCAGCTAGAAATTCCACAGCGCTGCAGGGCAGGAAACCGGTAAATACATAAACACATAGGCACTTTCACAATCACACATACGCGTGGTATGAGCATGTGAATGAGCATACAGTAAACACACACATACATGATATATGCTTATAATGACTGACTGAGCATTAGAATTATCATCATTGTGTCAGTGACTGAGATGACAATGTAATAACCAGCTGCTTTTATGATCATCAGTTCGATCAAGACACTCGTTTCTCTCTTCAACTGCAGGACGCACAATTAAACGTGCAATCATATCCCAAAAAGACACTAAACACAAATCCATACTTTGAATATTTTGGGGCATCATTGTCACTGTAACTTCTGTCAACACATAAATTATCCTTGTTGTGGGTTTGACAATACTAATGAGAAAACTTGTGATCATGTTTTTTTATTTCTTAGATTTTTTTTTCTAGTTGTACCCAAAGAGAGAAATCTGAAGGCAGGTGTCAACATTGGTTTTGTCTTATATTCTAAACTGATTATACAGAAAGTTTACTATATGACCATATATGTACTGTAGAAATAAAAATTACTGTGATAGGAGATTGTGTCTGTATCATCCACTTCTACCTGATCCCTCACTGTGTCATTGAACTACACAAATAACACCAAAGCTTAGTCACATGAAAGCTAAACATTATATCCATTTCAGCTGCATAGATTTGTCCAAATAAAACTTGGTCTCAGGTATACTGACATCCCTGCTCACAGGGAGAGAATAATAGAAGCTTAAAGTGCCACAGAGTCTGGATATTAAATTTTGTCTCAATAAAGTTAAATTAAACAAGTGAGGCAGAGAATGACTTGAACTCTGAGACTACAAAATTGCTCTCAATACTATATGTTAACATAGCCTAGTAATGTTTACTTAATGCTATTTCAATAAAAAGCAGTTCCTGTTATCATATTAACACATGTTGACATTGTATACAGCTGTTTTGTTGTGGGCTGTTTCTCCATTCTATGAGAATTGTGAGCAGATGTGATGTTTCAGACCATTCAGAAAAACAGCCATGTAGAAAACGCCCAGGGTGTTCTAGTACGTAAGTGTCAGCATCATACTCACTCCCACTCCTTGCGTCGTGCTTGTGGTGTGCTTTGTATCTTATGAGCCTGGTGGGCTTTCACGATGTCCCTCTGCTCGATCAGGCCGCCCCTACGCCTCTTCATCACATTGGGACTGACCACCAAATCTCCATCGACCCCCAGCATTCCCCCTCCGACTTCGAAAGATGAGGTCACATCAAGAGAGAGGCCGAGGCGGTTCTGGTGTAGAGGTGGAGCGTGGGCGGACGTGTGTGGGAGGTAGAGGGTGTCATAGCTGGTCGAGAGACTCAGAGGCTCCAGGAGGGAGTGGGACCCAGAAAACAGGCTCGACCCTCTGACCAGTCCTGCGCGATGCTTCTGCCAGCTTTCACAGTCCACCGGGGACGTGTGGTGGATTTGGCGCCTGGGGGTACTGCTACCACACATCTCCCCCATGCCAAGACCCAGACCATCATCTGGACACTCTGGCCCTCCCGAGGTTCTAGGTAGCCCCAAAGCATTGTGGTCCCCTGTCAGAGATTGAGAGCTGACCGAACAGGAGCCCAGTTCCAGCATGGTCGAAAGACTGCCCGGGATCTCAGCATAGTGCTGCAGGAAGGAGCAGGAATGAGGGAGAGGGAATGTAACAGGGGGAAGAGAAGTGAGAGAGATATTATATTAATGTACAATCATTAATAGACATCAAAGAGTCACAAAAAAGTTCATTTCCATGCTACTTTTATGGTGTTTTTAACAGAGGCTGTACAGACGCGGTATAGCTACATCATCCCCACTTACCGGTGCAGAAACCCAAACAGTCTGTCTGTGTAGCTGTGTTGGTTTACAGCCACACCAGTCAAAAGCCTGAAGAAATGCAACTTCTGTGTAAGTTATGCATCCGTTCAGCTGAGCCTCAGAGGCAATTTGCCAACAGCCCAACAGCTTTCACTGTCCTCAGTCAGTTTAAAATATTACCAGTCCTCTGAGCATCAGAACCAATTAGATCAGCTGTAATGCAGCCCTCAAAACAAACAATCACATAATACTGCCAGTGCCACGCTTATTGGTGCAATTAGGAAGAGGGAGGAAGGAGAAGGAAAGTCATTTCATCAACCCATTTTCTCCTTTATCTGGTAGGAACATTGAGATCTAGTCTGGTTTCAGGTATGTGCACACAGCATATTATAAAGCTACAAAAACCTCTTTACTGCTCCTGCTTTACTGAGCCATTGCAATTTTAGTTAGCAGAATGTTAGATTTACAGTCCCTTTGAGAGGAAAGGCTCTAAATAATTTGGGTAGTGAAGAGATTGAGCAGTAAAAAGAGGATGTATAGTTGTATAGTGCAGATAAGATGAAATGATTAAATCTATTCATCATCAGCTTAAAATCCACTAGACTGCTAAAGCACCCTGAGAGTGGACAATAAGTGGACACGCTGTTGTGAATGAGGCGCTGTTGAGGCGATGATGGTATCACTCGTACAAGAAAGCTGAGCCTCTTTGATTTCAAGAGGTCTCCACTCACACCTCCAGATATCAAAAATGTTTTGAACAAACTAAATGAACACACTGCTTGATTTACTGATGTAGGGGGAATAACCAGGCCACGCCTTAGGCTGAGAAGCAGCAGATATGATACAATGCTCTCAAATAAATCAGCAACAATTTGATTCATTAAATTCATGAGGCAGAAAGTGGTATCATTTTCAGGGATAAAAAATAAATGAAATAAAAGAAAAAAAAAAGTGACAAAAAATACTGCATATTAATCATCAAACACAATGTTTTCCCAAGGCATGGATGACTGGCTCACCTCATTAGAGCTGTTTGAAGTAGGCCAGTTGGTGACAGTGTTATAACTGTTGTTCAGTGGTCCTATTATTTGCCATGGACCCACATGAAAGAGTCTGTCTAAAACCGAAAATGCACTATTGGGTAAATTATCCAAAGGAAACTGAGCTGGGGTTTGTTTGTCTGATCTAAAAAGTTTCATTGTGTCAAATAAATGTTGTTACAACTTGTGTTGCCTCCAAATGGCCAGAGAAATTAATTAAGGTGGGTTTAAGTGAGCTCTCTCTTTTTCACTGAGAATGCAGTCAAACATTATAATTAGTGTCAAAGTTTTTGGAGAAGCCATCCTCATTGCTACTGTAGCTTTGCATTTCAAATCTCACCCTAGCAGGCAAATCATCATACTTCGGTGCTTTTTCCAGCTATTCTCTGAACTAGCTTCATCCATCAAAGATTCATTATAATAAGAGACACAGCAACAAAGAGGCAGTCAAACAGTCAACATAGTGTCCTTAAGCCGCACTGCTACAAGAGGACCATTACTCAACCTCACTGACAACTCTATTAAATACATACATTATTTTTTCACACAGAGGGACTGATGAAGAAACAAACTGAGTGTAATAGTTAAAGACACCTTTATGACCACTGCAATTGGATATGGTGTAATCCTCCTCACATGACTAAAGTACTGCCATTATGGTCCTTACTGTTTGGAATGACCTACCTTGCCTAAAATCAATAAATCATGAGTCAATTCTTAAAACAAACTTTTACAGGTTTCCTTTTTAAGCCAAACAATCAGTGGTGTTTTATAGTTTCTGATTGACCGTGCTCATTACCTCTGACACCTTAAATTCCTTGCTCTCTGGGGGCTTCATGGTATATAATAACAATGCTGCTGCTCTGGAACCCAGACAGCAATGGGACCGTAGGTAAAGTGGCTTTAATTGTGGCTGCTTGGTGAACATGAGCTGAGCTTCCAATAAAGGCAGAAAACACCTGTTGTGGCCAAGTCCTGCCCTCTTCCTCCTCTTTCCCACCTTTACTGAGTGAAATACAGTATACACATATGAATATATTTACATTTGTCCATATAATCGTCCATTGTGTGGTTCCTGGCAGGGAAAAGCTTTGTCTGAGATGTGGCAGGAGAAATTCCATTGATCCAGTGCTTACTGAATCCATTTTGCAAATTATGTTTTCAAATTGCCTGAACAGGAATGCCAACTCAATTAGCTGATACATACAGTAGGGATTTTTGAGGTCAAACAGTTGGATCTGGGTATGAAAGAAAAGCATCTGCAACGCTCTGCTGATGATGAGTGTACAGCATTTTCCTTTTAGCAAGAAAAAGTGGGTAAGCAGGAAAATACAACAAAGATAAAATGAAAAGTAGACATAAAACACTTAACACAAGTGTGGAAATTGATCAGACAAGAAGCAGGAAACAAACATCAGCTGTCTGACCAAAACTAATCAAATGTTAAGATGTTAAAACCATGAAAAGAAACATTTAATCTGCTATTACACGACCAGAATACAATAATGAACCCTCAAGATACAGTTACTTTACTCAAAAAGTTGCCATATTCATGGCTGATAGCAATAAAATAGGCAGGTACAAGCATTTAAACACAAAAACCTTTTTGCAAGACTTGAAACATAGGAAGAAGTCCATAGAAGCTAACAATTAAGGACTGAATGACAAACAGGCCTCTTGCAGAGGATGAAAGCTATTAAAATGGACACAGATATTGATATTGGCAAGAAAATATACTGTATATGACAATAAACATTGATTGCATTTTGGAACAAGCACAAGGTTACTCTTTTAGTCAATCCAGTCAATTCTTATCAGAAAACAAATGCACTTCGCTCGACTGTGGTGCATTTACGTAAAGGCCATTTAAACTGTGTTTATCTTCACTGTGGATTGTGGTCATCTACCATCTGCTAGTGAGATAAGAAAGACAGATACAGTCCCTTGTATGATATATTCAGTCTTTTTAATCCATATTCTTTTTGTTACTCTAGATTTTTGGGTCACATTTAATATCGTGATGACAAAGTGGGAAAAAAGGAAACAGTGTTTTATGTCCAGAAATTAGGAGCATAAACATGAAGTGATATATCAAATAAGATATGCTCTAAATCACCTATCTCCATTGTCTTTTGTGACTATTATCAGGACCATTATCCCATCCAGACCCATATTACCAGTTTGACAACAGGCCTTCAACACAGAGTTTTAAAAACACCCACACTGCACTGCACAGAGTCAGACAACAGGGCTCAGCTGCTTGCTTCCACACTCCATTGCGGTTGCTCTTCATAATTACCAAAACCACACTGCCGAGAAAAGTTGACTGTGGTTTAATACACTTCTCCTCATTAGCTTTTAAGAGGCTGGTTGTTGATTAGCCTCAGTCACTGAGGCTAATCACTGAACTGCTATTATCTTAAATTGACCACAAATATCTAATGTGTTACTCACAACTGTGTGATGATTCCTCAGTCACTTAGGATCTGATCAACGGAGACAAAAGAATATGAGTCTTGAAATCTGAAATGAAAATACTACCTGGGCCAAATCGTTTTTACGCTCTGTGCTAGACAGCCAGGTGCCTGCGAGGTTACTAATGAGGAGTGAAGGAGACGCTCGGGCAGGCGAAGAAACCTTCCCACACCTGCTGCCTCCAGCAGCCCACACACCTGCCTGATTACACATCGTATTTCACCACATCCTCCCCTCAACTTGTCAACCTGGAGAGAGGCCAAACACGTGTCAAGAAGTGTTGTGTCACCTGAAACTCTAATGGGTGATTTGTTTGAAAAGGAAATCAGGCGTAACAATTCTGTCAGCTGAAAATAACCATCATGTTTATAGGGAGGTGCCGGAGATGCAGGTAAAGGAATAAAGGAGTGTAAATGGTATATTCAAAAATGATATAGGGAATAAACTTCATAACAGACAGTTATTTCTTATGTTTCCTATTATCTACTTAAGTTTTTCTACATCTGCTCCTTCAACAAAAGAGCTAAATAGAAGAAGGTGGCAATTCACAGACAAAAAGTGGTTTTCATAAACTGTATTTCTCTGTTAGTGTGATGCATCTACCGTTTAAATGGAAATATGCACCGTAAAAGGCAATTACAGACAGTCTGCCAGCACCTTTAGGAGCTTTCCATCACAACACAGTGGGACTAGAAGGCATAGAAGAATATTCTGCTCATATATATGACTCAACTGTATCAAAGTTAAAAGATTTCTTCAACCATTTCCAGTCACTCTGTATGCTGTGGATTATTTTACAGCTTTGTTTGCCTCGTACAAACAGAAGAACAAAGAGCTATTGAATGTCCTCTCGATGAGGAGTCTAATTTTCTCAGCTAGCATCTCGCTCTAAAATACAGCCACTGCATATTACTGCTCTGTATTACACAGAGTGCATTAGGCAGTGCCAACATCTACATATGAAATTTACAACTTTCTATTACACACTGTGGTGCATTTCAGTGAGCTAAGGGACGCAGGAAATATGCAGATGTATAGAGTGTGAGCATGACTAGAATAATGGGGAAGATGTCGAGGTGACAAGGAAATATAATGTTAACCCCTGCACTGTATGTTCGCTATTATTCTCATTTAGCTATTTTCATTCTCATCTGAGAGTTATGCAGCTAATGCACACTAGATTTTCTAGTTGAGTACTTACAAAAGGGCATCCCCCATCTTGATAATAATAACTGATGAAGGATGCAATTAAGAAAAAAAAAAACTAAACCAGCAAAACTTTTCCGCTGCGCTGTGCCAGCACAGTCTATTCCACCCACAGCCACTTCCCTCTGCTTCTATTATTGTAGCTCTTTCATTACTTAATCCTCTGTATCTGGAAAATTGAGTGTATTTAATGACCTGGTTTTATCTAACACAACCTATATATTTTCTTTCCACATGTAACACCTTCTGTAGATGTGTTAATGCAAACACTATGCATGTTTAGCTCAGCATGTATGTACAATGTGAATTCCTTTTTCCTGTTTTATTCTTCTAAATGTTTTGTCTTCATTTCCATGTATACATGTATGTATTATACATGTCATATACGCTTTTGCATTTTTCATATTTTCCATGCACATGTTCTTTTCCCATACTTTTCATTCATACAGCTGTATTTAATACTTTCTTGCTCCAAGTGGTGCTGTACTTGCCATTTATTTCACGCATCCATTTACATTTAATCTTATTTTTACTCCATGATTCTAATCTGTGTCCAACTAGTATGATATTTTATGCTGCAACAACAACAACCCAATTTCCCTGAAGGGTTTATTAAAGTTTTATATTATCATTATGTAGCTATTGTCCCATAAACAATGAATGACCTAAGATTGAGTAGATCAATTAGTTGGAAGCCTGAGTAACAGACATGTGACTGTGAACATCCAGGGTAACTCAGCTTGTGGATGAGTTTTCCTGCTCTGAGCCCAGCAGTTGATGATTCAATAATCTAATACGAGCTGCACGCTAAATAATGTAATTATGTTTCAGGGCAAATGTAGACAGTTTTAATAGTTTTGTAAAATGTTTGCCCTCTATCTTTCTGACTGCGGTATTTAAATTGTTTAGTAAGTCAGTCAGTCAGTCGATCCACCACTTTGGTCAAGACTAAAATATCTCAACAACTATTTGATGAGTTGCCATGAAGTTTTGTACAGACATTCATGGTCCTCGTGCTAATTTGGGATCCCTTGACACCAGCAGTTTGACATTTTTGGCTTTTAGTAAAATATCTTGACAATTATCAGATGGATTGTCATGAAAATGTATTCATGGTGCTCAAAGGATGAATTATAATAACCTTAGGGATCCTTTTGACTTTTTTGACTTATATTCATGGGTTTTTTTTGTGAAATGTCTCAACAATGGTTGGATGGATTCCCATAAAATTTGGTACAGTGGTAGCACTTCAAATGTGCCCCACCATGCTGCGAGAACGTGCACCTTTGCTGCGTTTGCACCGCACTTGTGGCACACTGATGTTAGCATTTAGCTCAATGCACCACTGTGCTTAAGTACAGTCTCATAGAGCTGCTAGCATGGCTGTAGACACATCAGCTTAATAGTCTATTTGACATAATTTGCTTTTAACTGGTGTAATTTCTTATATTTTGCTTTGAGTGGACATGTATAGCTGGGTGCTCATGGGGACCTAGTCAGAAACATTGTCGACCAACACAGTATAATTAAAATTTTTAAGGTATTTATGAGTTCTCAAGTTTGTCAATAGTTCCTGAAAAAAATTCAACCCCCTTTATCAGGAAAGTTACCACTGATTCTTAATTTTTCTGCTTTGTGCTAATTTTTTTCAATAATTTATGAGTGAGGTGTTAAAGCGTTGTCCCTAACTGCAGTCAGTATTCCATTACATGTAGCTCTCAGATGATGAAAAGACATTTCTCAAAGAGATCCTACTGCTGTGATGACCTTCCAGGAAAGACCATTACGCAACACCACTGACACGTCACATCGGTAATGATCAACATTACTAATAGGATCTCCACACCATCACGGGCCAATCATTGGAAGGTGAAGTAGCCTCATGGGGAAGGGTTGGAGAAACTGTCATAAAGTGGAATGTGATGCACTTCCTCAGCTCTGTGCTATATTCATCCTTTTATGATAAATAATCTGATACCTAAACTTACTTACATGTGAAGTCACACAACAAAATAACAGAAGTGTAAATATCGAGTAGGGTAAAACCACTCCCTTCGGAAAAGCGACAATCATTACAGGAGTTTTTCTTTTCTGACCCTGAACTACAGTATGTGTAGAATAGTGGATCATTTTCATTTTCCCTTTGAGGGAACAAGGAGTTGAAAATGTACTGTACAACTCTGTAAGTGAATGTCTTATTAAAATGTTAATGATGTTTAGATATTTGATGAACAAGGATGCCAAGAAAGGTATCCTTGTTCCAACCTGGTGTCCACAAAACCACTCAAAGATGTTTAGCAAAGTATATTATCATCTTTGTCAGTGGGACCACTATGAGATAACCCAGTGCCTCAGGTCTTGTAAAACAACTTTTTTTTTATACTTTGGCTGCAATGCAATCATGAAGAGAAACTGAATTGTATACAATGCTTTGAAGAAAATGTCTTTTAGAGTGTGTAGCAGACATTATGAAATATAAACCTATGTTTTGCATAGCGTTGGAAGAGGCCTTACAGATTAAATCGCCTCATTTTGCACTACTAGACATGCCACAGATAATATTCACCTGTCATTACAATGAGGAGAATAAATCAGTTATATAAACCGGCCAAAAGCAATTTTGCAAGTTTGGGCTGCAGGATCCCTCACTGCATGCTTGAGAAAAGGCTTTGTGAAGAAGTATCACAGCTGTTATTATAACACCAAACTAACACATGTGAGGTTTGTGAGCCTGTTCAAGATATGTACGTGTGTTTGTGTTGTACAACACTATACTTGATGTATACTGTGCTACTCTGAATTGGTTCTAAAATGTGTTAGAGATAATTAAAAGGTTTCCATCACAGGCAGGTACTCATGTCCTGGCAGTGCTATATACAAAACCATGCTTCACTGCACATTTGAATGATTGCTGCTGCATTTATGTTTTTCACTTCTGTTCAGAATAAATTGAATAATATATTGATATAAATAACAAATAATTAGATTGAATGGGATCTTACCACAGCAATAATTTAATTCTGTGGTAAGAAATTGTAAGAGCATAAAATCATAAAGAAGGCTTTTAGTACATCTAATGTTTGCAAAATTACATTATAGCATTTCATCTTTATATACATAATATTAGGAAGAATCTCCAGCACATAAATATTATTGCTGTAGACTCAGTTTTCCACAGGGAACATGCAGCAATAAAGAATAAAGATCACAGACATTTACATTTCCCAAATTTATCTACAAGGCCATGAGATTGTAATGTGATACATCTGTGCTAATATTGATTGTTACTATAACTTAAATGTGCAAACTGGCGGCAAATAAGTATCCGTTGCATTCATTAGTCAAAGCAGCTCAACAGGAGGCCACTACAACACTGTGATGAAATGAAATCACTGTAATGAAATCTTTAGTTGATAATTAATTGATACAAATGACCAGGTTTTAGCATATCAGCATGAATTACAGTATGTTTTCAGCGCTTCTTGGTGTTTGCCTAAATTTCTGGCACATTGTATTGTAGTAAGTGACAAACCACAGCAATAGCTGAGCTAGAAAACTGCAAAAACAACACAGCAGGGTGGTACAACCACACAAATAGAAGGTTTGATCCTAGTAACAGCCATCAAAGCACCCTTGTGTAAGAACCCTTAAAATCCCTGTCTGCTCACATGCCAATTGCTTGGATAACTACGGAAAAAAAATGCCAAAGAAAAAGTAGTTTCCATGAAATCCAGATGTGATCTTATCAAATAGAAAAAAATCACCTGCCTTCTTTTAGATAACCATGGTGCACCTAAAAGCTTATAAATGAAAACAAGTATTGATGTCTAAACAAATTAATTGATTCACAATCACCACCAGCCTGTAGACGGAACCTAGAAGATAAAACAGCTTGACAATATGAGTATGTGTCTCATTTATTTCACAATTCAATAGATTGCATTTGTCCTTGGTGAACTGATGTGTTATCAGTCAGTATCTACAGTAAGTTAGTAAGTTTCAACCAATGATTACATATTAAGCATTTTAAAGGACCCTCAACTCTAATCTTTATCAGTTTGCTAAAGGCTTTGTTTGTCTTTAACGCCTTGAATTGAGGAAATTCTTAACTTGCACGTAAGATTTTCACAGAAAGACAACTAAGCATGAATTCACTTCATGTTGGGTATATAAAAGATTGAATTGATCATTTCTGATAATCTGTCTGTATCTGACTGTAGCTATGGTAGGTGGTCCAACAAATATGCAGCTTGTTCTCCATAAGGTTCAGTTTTGCGCTAAATAGAGGCACTAATTTTTACACCATCAAAAAACCAATTTACACCCCTTCCAAGGAGAGTGGTGTTATTTGATCAGGACAATCAGAGCACTTGACAAGAAAAGATTAACAAGAGACAACAACAGGAAAACATCACCAAACTAGATTGGAGGTGGTAAGTGACAAGTGTTAATGTAATGAAATAATTAACAAGACACTCAAGAGAAGCAGGATTGATCCAAACAATGACCCATTTGCGCTCATATAAAAAAAAATCTGATCAATTCTAGTACAAAGCTGATCACAGTGTCTATTTAACCATTGATGAGTAGTTAGGTATCTTAGGAGATTGCATGACAGCAATTTTAAAGCTCTAGTTCTGTACAAAGAGAAATGTGACGTGAAGTCGACTTGCATCACAGTGTTTGCCTCCAGCAGCCTGTCATCTACAACACAAACATTGATTATTCAAACTGCCTCTTCGTTCATTGTCAGACTCCCAAGACTTGAGAGTACAGACTGTGTTACTTGTTCTGATGGATTACTTTATCTAAATACATCGCTAACGGCCACAAAGTGGGTTCATTTTTCAGTAAGGTCATAAAAAAACACACATATATACATATATGATTTGATATTTCCCCACATCATAGAAATACAAGTGTAGGGACAAACAGCCAAGTTAAAAGATGCATGATACGAGCAAATATCTCAAACCTCCTCAACTACTTGTCAGACACATACTTCCTCTCTGTTCACTGCAGAAAATGTAGTCTCGATTTTCTCAACTTTAATTAATTCCTCCCTCCTTGTTGGTAATGACTGCTGCATTTCCTAAGCTCTGAGATCGAACTGGGGAGATTTCTTTTCCTACACTTAAAATTGTATCATTAACTGGTCCAGGCCACTTAGTAATAAGCAGGATTTAATTCAAGTCTGCCTCCATGTGGCCCTTTTACTGACACCTGCACTATCACATTGAGCAACACTCTGAATATGAAGATTTTGTATCTGTAATGACTCATTTTCCTGTCTTCTCATGCTGTTGCACTGGTATAACCCAAATTAAAGAACAAATATCAGTGCTCTGTCAAAGCCATGTTTTGCAGGATTAATTAAGAAAGCAACAAGCCAAAAAAACTCTCTATGGAAGCCAACATTTAGAGAAAAAAAAATGTACCTGCCCTCCAAAGTCTCCTAGAAGAGTCTTAATGTTGAGAGCAAAAAGTAATGTACAAAGACAGATAATTTAATTAGTCTTGAGCTCAATCAAAAAAACATATTTTCATGTAAGTAAAACTGAAGCAGGATGCTTCCATAGAAGTCAGATAAAAGCTCCACAGTCGTGCACCTGCTGTATCTTTCTCACTGATTTGCATTAATAATGAAGACTGAGGGAAGACTCCTCATTATGGATTTCTGCACCCTGTTCCTCTCGGTGGCACAATAAACATAACCTGTACCAAAAAGCTTTAGTCTAGTTGTCATCTGCGAGCTCAATACTGTCGCGAGTGTTTGTTTTGTTTTGTTTTTTTCCCCAACTAAACCTGTTAGAAAATACGAACATTTCTTACCTAAAAAGGGAGTACTCCTTTCCATTTCGTGCACCTTTCCACAGAAAATGAAAATGTGGCAGCAGATACGACCACGTCCGCCGTACTAGAGAGAGACAGACAGAGAGAGAGAGAGAGAGAGAGAGAGAGAGAGAGAGAGAGAGACGGGGGGAGTGAGAGAGAGAAGGAGACGGGGAGAGAGAGAGAGAGAGAGAGAGAGAGAGAGAGGACCATGCCACAGTTACACCACCTTTTATTGAAAACACAAAAAAGAGAGAGAAAAGATAAAGAAAAGCAGAAAATGCAGTAATCACATCTTATGTTACCATTTGTTTAGTCTAACATTGCTTTTAAGCCATAGAGGGCTGATGGATATCACTGGTAACCTACTTGTTGCCTTTGCTTCTGCGTGGTCAAACAAGCAGCCATAACCTGGAAACCTCAATCTCTGGCTGAATGGTCATAACTGCAGTTTATATATTTATGACTCACCTGTTAACAGTGTGCACACAATCCTATCATCAGACTATTTCGCCCTTTTTTTTTTTTTTTTTTACAATGTGCACTTTATTTGTTGCCATAGGGACCAATAAAAGAGGATTCAAACTCTACAATAAAAACAGTCAAATTAAAAAAAAAACGAAGCAATATCCTGTGATGATGAATGATTTAAAAGAAGTGGACTCGGGGTTTGTGGGCTAAGATAATTTTCTTTGAAAGAGTGGGGCGTTCAAGGTGATGCGATGCAACGCCGCTTGGATGTATGTGTGTCCATGAGACTGTGCGTGATACACACTGAAGCCGCAGGGTGGCAGTAAGCGTACATAAATTGTGATCTTGTCTAATTGGTAACCCTAGATTTGCGAAAGATCTCGCGAGAGTGATCATTTGAACCCAAACCATGATCTTTTACTAACCCTAATCAAGTGTTTTGTGCCTAAACATAACCAGACTTTAACCACACACACACACACACATCATAAAACATTATTATTTCGTACAATGATAGACAACACGTACGATGAAGGAACAACGCTTAGAAATCTCGCGAGAGTTTCACAATCTAGGGTTACCTAAGGTTACCCAGGGCTCTCTAGGGTTAAGTTGTGTCAAGTTTTGAGTCGCGCATGCTCTGACTTTTTTTTTTAAAAAAAGAAACTCAACAATATGCAGACAGACAATGCTTTAGACAATGTAAAATGGGTTAAACTTTTAAATATATGTTCAACATTTCCTTTAATGAGATTTTTTTGACTGTTGCCTATCAATTATTTTTTACTTTTATGATATTTTTATACTTTTTCTCTTTCTTTTTTGTTAATTTAATACAAGTCGTGTATATGGTCAATACAAGTTTCTAACTTAGGAGACCAAGGGTTGTTTGAAAGGGGAGTAAACCGATAGTAGCCCAAAATGTGAGATGAATATCAATCTTTAAGAACCAATAAAACAATGATGAAAAAAATATTGCACATCTGTTAAAAGGATGAACTTATGAAGCTGTTGAGAATGAGTTGAAAATGTGTAACTCACTTTGTAAGTTTAAAAATGTTTCAAAGCAAACAAATGATAACAATGAAATGTAGTTATTAGTATGGAAGGGATGGGATAAAATGTGTCTGATGTTACTATTGAAACCAAGTATGTTGTATATTGTAACCATCACACTGAACAATGGCACGTTACATTAACGCAGTTATTTGTGGTTTTACATTTGCACATTACATGTACTGCTCATACTGTTTTAAACTGTGAACTTTTACACATTCCCAGTCAATATCTTTTATAATTCAATAGCTCTTTTCAATTAGAATATATATATATATTTACTATATTTAAAGTATTTCACATTTTAATTGTAGTTGTTATTTATGTAGTTATATCAGCTATCTTTGTGATAGTGGTATTTTTCTCTTACTTTGTATTGGTACTTGTGTTTTCTCTTCTTTGATTGTTATGCACCACAACACCAGGCAAATTCCTTGTATGTGTAAACCTACTTGGCAATAAACATGTTTCTAATTCTGATTGTAAAAGGGATAGGCGCATTAAGCTGTAGCTTCAGCTAACACCTTTTCAATCTGTAGGAAATCTTTATGATATTGCATTTGTTGACTGTTTGTTTTCCATTTCCTCTCAAAATGGAGGAAAATGGAGGAAATCAGTTTCAACAAGAAATTTCAAATGTATTGTGTAGTTACAACTACTTTGCCTCATAATTTGGCATTGTTTATCATCCCTCCTTACCTGCGTTTCTATTGTCATTCCTATTATGAATATGTATGTTTGCTGAAACTCTTGAGAAAAAAAACATTCTTTTTTCTTATTTTGTGTGTGTGTGTGTGTGTGTGTGTGTGTGTGTGTGTGTGTGTGCGTGCGTGTGTGTGCGCGTGTGTGTGTGTGTGTGTGTGTGTGTGTGTGTGTGTGGAGGGGCTGGGTGGGTGGGGCCCAAGCGTTTGACGTGGCCCAACTCTCGCGATATTTTGGTGGCTCATCAGTTACCGACCCGTCTTGGTTGCTCCAGTTTCACCGTTGAGAAACATCAACATAGTAACCCGGGAAAGGCGACCTCAGACGCGGGTAGCCACATTTCTTTTCCAGGAATCCCACAGCTGAGACTGGGTATTTGGTTGCCCTGGATGAAGGCAAAAACAACAACAAACGGGTACATGTCGCTGAAAAAGTTGCTACAGCTCAGTTGGCACAACTGGTAGCTAATGTTCCGCTGGCTAACGCTAACGTTAGCAAACAGACTGCTGAACCAAACTGAACAAGTTTGAAGAAGTTAGGATTTTACTGATCATGAAACCACCAGCATGAATGTGGACATCTAGACACATCGGGTCGTTTCCGTAAAGGTATGTGTTATGTCTCTTCTAAGTGGTTCAGCTAAGTTAATTCATGACTTTCCTGTCAGCTAACATTAACTCTCGACTTGGCGGCTCCGACTACTCTCTGGGCCGAAGACATTTAGAAACAAGTCATCTTGAAGTCAGAGGTTAGATTGAGTTACTGGCAAACAGTGTGAACATAAAACGATTGATTTTACAAAACAGAAGATAATAATTGAAAAGGTGACGTAGTTGAAATCATAGTTATGTTTTAAAACACCGGTAATAAACTGGTTGTTAGTTCACACACCCGAAAGTAGATTAATGATGGATTGTACTCGGATGAGTAGTTCCTGGATGGTGAGTTTTTAGTTGTAGCCCATTTTTATTGTTATAACAGTTAGTTAATTATATTTGGTAATAAGAGCTACAGCTAGCGTTTGTATATATATGTGAGTTGCTGTGTTAGTCTGAATTCATCGGTTTTAGTCTCTCAGCGTTTATTAAATATTATTACAAAAATAATAATGAAACTATTAAGTAATCTAAGGGGACGTTTAATTTCTCAGCAAACCACCCGGAAACAAAAAAAGTAATGTCAGGTGGGTGAAAAAGTATTAAAAACTCGACTTAATAACATGGAGTTAAGGTAATTTACATTACAGTAAATACAACCCATGTAAAACCAAAGATGGCGTATAACTTCTTCCTCGCCTAACGCAGGATTTTCACTGCTGACATTAGTGGCCGGAAGATATATTGCAACAGTCAATGCTCCTACATAAGTGGGGTTTTTTGATTATTTAGGTTTTTATTCGTTTTCACATTTTAATTGGTCAAAAATACAGATAGTGTAAATGTGGCACGTTAAAATAAAGGGGAAAAAACAGAGGTAAACAAAACCAAACAAACACAGTACACATTTATAGCAACGTAAAATAAAAAATAAATGGAAAAAAAGCACAAGCAGTCAAAAAGAACAACCTCAGCATTTCAGCATTTCTTTATTCTGTTTACCATTACCCCTAACCTGCTCTAAGATATACATCCTTAATGTATGTCAGAAAACGATGCCACATTTGGCTAGTTTTGCTATGCATATTATTCACTCTGGCAATCAGGTGTTCAGAAGTTGCAGTCTCCTTCATGAGTTTAAGCCATTCTTTCCACACTGGTCTATGTGGGCTCTTCCAGTTGCGTTAAATAAGACTGGCTGCAACTACAAAGCTTGTTACTGCCAGACCGAACTCTGCTTTAGTAAGCCCTGGTGGCCTGTAGGCATGGCATGATATGAAAATTTCAAAATAATTGCGATTAATGATATTGTTTCAATAATCATCAAAATATGCTTAAAACTCTTAAAATGGCATTAAAACATACTGGAATCACTTAACCTTACAGGACTTATATTTTTTTGTGAACATCCCTTTTTAGTGAAAAACAAACAAGGGCAGATTCAGACTCTTGCCAACACCCAGCAGGTAATCACACTGATAACAACCTGATATCCAAGCATTCCCATACCGAGCCCTCAGACATGGTGACGAATTACTGGAAAGATAAGGGCTCTCCCTTGTGGCAAATGGCAATTCAAAGTCAATCAGGAAATCAATAGGGCTGTACGTTAGTGAGCTAGACAACTTTTCCAAGTCAATTGTGAGGTTATTCACGCTCATGTGAGGATATTCACGATTACCCCAATATTGGAAATTCACCACGATTAAATTATCTTGTTTATCCTGATATAAGATAAAAATCTTATGTCCTCCCATCCCTAGTAGTATGACATATTTGTCCCCTAATGAACACATTTGTGGGGATTTTGGTAGAAGGTGTTTGAGCCACTCACAAGTTTTTTTTTAGCACCTCTTTCCAAAAAGGCAGCACCATGGTACAGTCCCACAGAGCATGGAGATATGTGCTCACTTCCTTATTACATTTCCAGCATTTATTATCCAGGGTTAGGCCCATTTTAAAATAATATCTATGTACAATTTCAACATAAGTGTTGTTGTAATGTAATGTAAGTGGCAGCAACAAGCGCATTTGTGCACAGCGCTGCAGTCTGAGCAAAGAGGAAGTCATGTGACATCTCATCTTGTATTGTACACAGGTTGTATGTGCTTTAATGGTAAACATTGTCAAACCATAGGATGAAAGTGTGTTTTTTTCACTTAACACTCCTCCCAAGATCATCTTTTTTCCTCCTGATAGGTTGTACACAAGTTTACCTTCTCCCAACAAGTGTTCTATGTAATACTGTGGTCTGTACTTAGCCTGTGCCAAAAGTAGCTAACGTCAGCTTTTCATGATAGTCATGAAGAGAACATGAAAGTTAGTTCCTCAATTTAACGCCACATAATTTTAGCTGCTTTTGGTTCTCCTGCCAGACATTTTGGATTTACTTCCATCTGGATTCATTTACCAGGAAATACACAGACTACAGTCTGCAGTCTGGTTTAGTAAGCATAATTTAATATGCTTCATTGATCAAGGTTTATAATCATGGTCATCAGTGTAGGATGATATATTAACTGAGAGGGCTGTTGCCAAGAAATTCTGTTTATGTAGAAAGACAGAGAAAGAAAGTGTCTTCCTGTTTGCTCTTTCAGTGTGACCTCAGGGCTATGTCACATGATTGTTATGACTAAACTGCATGACTTCTGAAAAACTCCTGATGACTTAAGGAGTGTAAAATATGACGTGCTGCAGTGCAAAACACCAATAATGAGCCAACAACAAGGCTAGAATTGCTTATAAAGCCATAATATAATTAACTGATTAAAGCAGCAAAGTTGTCAACAAACTGATCCAGTATTGTCTCAAGAAGAGGATTCCCTAATGAGAAGATTATATTAACTTTTATTAGTGTGTGCTCAAAAATTAACATATACAATAAAAACATACACACTAAAGAAACAGTCAGCAGCTATCCAAGCCCACACTTACCTGTGACACATGTTTGTATAGTTGACTTTAAGAAAGTTTTACCTAGCTGGGACTACACACCCTTACTCTAGCATTACAGGTGTTTTAGGTAAACATCACAAGGCGGACATGGGACAAAGTTAAGTTCTGCTCACTGTCCTTCATGGAAATCTTTTGAGGAATGTGCTGTTGTAGAACCAGTTTTAAATGACATGTTGACACTAATCTGCTGTCAACAGGGTGTCATAACACGTTATACTTGGAGTGAACTAGGCCATTTTAAATAGTATTTATTTCATATTTTAATTTATTCAGATACTAGACATTGAGCACACCCTGCCATCTGGACTGTTTTCTCTAAAACCTGTTTCTGTCTGAGTCATTTCTTTGTTTGAAAGTGGTTGGTGCATTTATTTCAGATATTACTGCCTTTGTCACAAGATAACAGTGTATGATACAGTATATGGATACAGAGTGTAAGACTGCATGAGTATATTATTCTCTGAATGATTTTTTTTTAAATCTCATTTATGTCATATTTACCTTTTTGTTGAGTAATGTTTTTTCTTATTTTCCTATGTCTGATCTTGGCTGCAGGTGAATGGGAGAGATGAGGAGCAGCAAGAGGACTGAGGCGTCTCTTAAAAGCTCTGCTCAGCAGCTCACTGATCACAATATTGGCACAGGTGTGTAAAGAACAAAAATCAATTCAGTTGTAGTGGTGTTTAGTCTCAAAGTTGGTATAGTGTTGTCACAATCACTGTTTGAAATTCATAAGGAAACTGTGTCATGTGGGTTGTTTCCATAGAAAGAGGTTATCTATCTCCTGTTGCAATTAATTTTCATTCCCTTCCTCTTTGTCAGAGCCGACAACTGCATGGAAAAGTTTGGCTCAGTCCAAAGCTGCTGTAAGTACACCTGGAACAGTTTTCTGCTGAACAATTGAATGCATTTTTTGTCAGCCTTTCAGAAAGAATGGCAGTTTCTTCAAAGTACTGAAATAGAATCAGCTATATGTAATGATGATTATCCCCTCTCATCTTCACATAACCCAAGGAGTCTGACATTTGTATGCTCTCTCTGTGTAGTTGCGGCACATAGAAAACTGTCTAGAGGCAACTCCAGGGTCATCGGTTCTCCTGGACTCTGTCATGGACCCCCCCAAGAAGAAATCCTCCCGAACAGTCCGCTGCAGGGGTGAGTTATTTCAAAATGTAAAGCTAAATCACATTATGATTAAATAAATTATAAACTATGTACCATTAACATTATTGCTGTATTATTTTTGTGGTTTTGTGACAGTTTTGAGTGATGTGTAGTGAAGTCCCTTGATTTTAACTATGCGCTTTTAACATCACTCTCTCTGTCACAGATGGACGACAAGTTGATGACATTGGAGGGTCTTCAAAGCGCAGGGGGCGTAGTCAGCAAAGTCCAGAGAAGAGCAGCTCACGCAGCCCGCTGAGAAATGCCACCCAGGACAGCAATGTCCGCAAGAACAACAGCGTGGAGTTCAGGGAACCGCTGGCCTCGTACAGGTACAAATACTGTGGAAAAATACATAGCTCCCTCCCTTTCTGTGGATACATTGCTATATTTGGGTATGATAGTATGCTATCGTCCTCAGGACTGGATATCTGTGGTTTGTGCTTTCAAATAACATTGGTAATATTTTCTTTACCCACATCTTCTACAAAAAATGAAATAGCTTTTATTGAACATGTATATCAAATTAATTTCCAGTTTTCTGTGGTATCATGTTTAAAGTGATATGAAAATCATGCTAATCTAGTCATACTACTGCGTGTGTGTGTGTGTGTGTGTGTGTGTGTGTGTGTGTGTGTGTGTGTGTGTGTGTGTGTGTGTGTGTGTGTGTGTGTGTCAGCTAGATAAGATGGTGTTTATTCTACACCTGGGCTGGGATATTTTCATTGTAATTATTGCGTCTGTTCATTGTTTGTACTTGATACATCAGAGAAGCTGTTTCTCTGAAACAGTCTGTTATTACCAAGTGCCCTTTACTCTTCAAGACTTCCATTCAGAGACCACATGTTTTTGACATCCCCTCTGAATAGCCCGAAGGTGAATAGCCTGCAGATACTTCGGTAGCTCTAAGCTCCAGTGTTGAGATACTGCAAAACCTGCGTTGTTTCTAGTATTTTAACAAAATAACTTGATTTCAAATGTGAATATGTTGCACATTATCAGTAAATTGTATAATTTTCTAACACACATTTTTTGATGTTAACTATTACACAAGACATATCTTTGAAATAAAATGCCAAACCTTTTTTGTTTTACTATTGCCAGCAAATGTGCACATTTATAGTGCATGATATTCAGATCACTTTTTGATATTATTATCCACAGAGAGCCATCATTAATCTTATTCTACAATCATGTCAGTCAGCATTACCAAAATTTCACAATTCCACCACCCATAATGTGTTCCTCTGTATGCTCAGTGAGTGGTAAATGTAAATCTTCATCCTTTTCCTGATCCCATGTAATCTGATTTGCGTGCAGAGAGGCCACCCCGCCACCACATCCCTCCTCTCAGCTGGAGGCCTACAGCCTGCAGTCAGTGCCAGGGTCTTCATACCCAACCTCTCCACCTCCCTCAGATCCTCTGCTTAGCCAGCTGGTCTACCAGCGAGACACCAGGGACAAACAGACAGACAGGGACCTGGACAGCACACACTCCTCGGCTCTGGAGAGCACCGAGGTCCGCTACCTCAATGACCAGCCAGCCTTGGACACCCTGAGGACTGTTGCAAACTTGTCACATCCGACAGGTGTAAGAGTCCCTGCAAGGGAGGGGGCTAAGGAGGACAGCACTCCCAAAGCACAATTTTCCCGGAGCATGGATAGCCAAGAGTCAAGCCCATGTCTAGCTCCAGCCCCAGGCTCCATTCGCCGAGGGGAGAACACTCCCTCCACCAGCCCTGGCTCAGCCTCCCAGCGGTTGGAGAACCTGAGGCGACATCAGCCTGATGATAAGCTGGAGAAGCTCAAAGAGCGTATTCGAAGGCAGAGACAACATCTGGAGGAGGCTGCAGAGAGAGAGAAGCTGCTGGGTTATCTGGAACAGCCCATAATGGCACCTGTGGGGAGTAACAATGGCGGTACAAGCAACATGCCTACAGCCAAAATACGGAAAGTAGCAGCTGCACCGCCTGCACCTATATACAAAGGTATTTTGGCTATAAGACACTCTTAACTTTCTAATTTTTATTTTATGTTGACTAAATTAAGCAAGAATTATATGTGAAGTGATATTTTGATGTTTGGAGAAAACAGATTTCCGCCATTTAAGTAGGAAACGCGATGTTGCAGCTTACATCTTCAATTCCTTTACTCTTAGGTTTCAACAGTACTGAGACAAAGATCTGGACTCCTGATGGGAAAGTTTGGAAAGAGGAGGAGTATCATAACCTCAGTAGAGAGATATACAGAGACTTGTCCCGACAGTTTGCTGGTAAGCACAGAAAACATTTTCCTTTCATTGCCACTGTTCTTTATGTGTAGGATTCCACCACCAGCATCACACACATCTGAGCTGCAGTACAATACATAAGGATTGTTTCTCCCTCATAAAGTTAACCCTTTAAATTTGGGTGGTGATAAGGAAGAATGAAATGTACAAACTATTGAAATGTGCATCAACTAAAATGACATGAGAAAAGTAATTGTGTTGATTCACTTGTTTTATTCTATGAATAGACAAGTTTACAGCTGTGCCAGTGGCTCTGTGAGGCTGTAATTTGACCTTTGACAAAGCTGTGCTTTGTGCAAAATACAAAAATTTCATGGCAATCCATCCAATAGTTAGTGAGATATATTTCAATCTGTGGTGGACAGACCGACACACTGATATTGCCATCTCTAGAGCCATGCTGCTAGCGTGACTAAAAACACACTGAACATTCTACACATTTAGGTTATCAGACTCACTGATGCAGAAAACCAATAAAGTTCTGCTGTAAATTGTCAGTACTTCCCACAGGAGGAGAATTTGCATGTGATGGTTCACATGGAGGGAGGGGACCTGGAAAATGTATTCAGCATATGTTGGAATTATCTATAAAAACTATATTAACAAGCTAATGATTACACTCTTCTGGCATTTTCACTTTGACGATTGGATTGGGGAAAATGTATTAGGGTGTGCCACTCAAATAAACTCTGTATATGGGAAACACTGAGTTGTATTGATCAGTCAGAAGCACACTCAAATGATGTAACAGCTGTTTTCCATTGAGGAATTTAGCATGTCAGCATTCATCAAGCACACTCTTTGTTTTATAACATCAAAGATTTTTTTTACCGCAGCTCACATTGCTGCCAGCTGCTGTCTTTTAATGTAATTAAGAAATATTTGTCAGTCTGTGTTGCCCTGTGTCTTAATCTTTGTGTATGTGTCTTGTGTACAGAGAGCACCAGATCCAGGCATCAGCAGCAAAGGGAACAGAGAACAGACAGGCCCAAAGACAGGAGGGCTCCCAAACCAGTGAGGAAGGTCCACAGAGCTGCTCCCGCCTCTGACCTAAATGCAAAACCAGGTATAATAATCCTCTTTTATGTGAGAGCCAACCCACCTTCTGATCTATTTTTAATTAGTGACAGTAGGAATTAGGATAGCTAAGCACATAGAAGAGTCTTGCAGGATTTTGTCGTGGGTCAGTGCATACGCTCTAAAACCAAGATTCTCAGATGCTGAACCATGTCTGTACTGTTCTGCCTTTCTAGTGTCTGTGCCTTTTTATGTCAGCTGTATTCTGTATATCTTATAGACCTTCATTCCCATATAATTTCTGTGTAGATATTGCTGTTATTTTATCCTGCGCAGATGATCTCACCTATATACAATATGTGTGATGCAGTCACATAAAGTGTTAACTTTGTTTAAATGTACATGAAAAATATCCAAATGTGATATTTTAATCCAAATTAGTTGATGTCATAAATGCCCCCAAAAAACTGCAGAAACCAGTATTCAACCTGCAGTATTTAGTGTGGTCTTTCCCTCAGTTGTCCCATATCAGGCCTGCGTGTGTTCCAGTACATGAAACAGAGCCATTGCTGGGTGCTGAGGCTGTGTTAAGACTCTTAATCCCTGAAGAAATGTTCAGTATGTGTGACATGCAGTTTGTGATAAGCAAGTAGCAAACAGACTCCCTCATCAAAGAGTCATAGCCACATACTACAGTAACCTGGTTATAGCACAGCTCTGACAGCTGAGAAACTTCCCCCTCCCCACTCACAAAGATGCTTCCTAAGGCAGACATGTAAACATGATTGCTACCTTCCTTCATGTCTGTGTAGACCTGGACAAAAGGGAGTGCATTTGTCATATGTATATTGTATACTAGGCATGATCACCTGAAGATCCTATAAATGATTCAGGAACCCATTTTTAGTGAGCAAACAGAACAACAAGCACACAGTGGAAGGTCTTGAGCTCACAAGCTCCTCTTTGCTGTTTTCTTGCTCTCATTCACTCTACGCCTGGTGTCTTGTGCTTCTTCCAACTTTTGTATTGCCTCTCAATTCTGGCTTGTCTCTGTTTCATGTGGCACAGTACTATAAATAGCCCTCTGCAATCTGTGGCCAGGTTCAGTTGGCTCATCCACCCAGTACAAACAGCTGCTTGGTTAGTAGATGTACAGCTTCATTACCAGGAACTGCTCTTTGGTACAGTCATAGTGAAAAGTGCTCTACATATTAGTCCAAGTAAAGACACGTTGTTGAGTTCTTGAAATTTAGATTTTCAAACCTCTGAGCACCACAGCTGAAATCCTACTCAAAGTCATTGTACTGTGCTGGTGTCACGAAGGAGGAAAATATGGTTGCAGGGGTCCCAAACAACAACTTACATAACTTCAAAAAAGTATTCAGAGTCCGGGCCTCTGTGTCCTTTTTTCATATAAATAGGTTTGGATAAAGTGACCACTGAACTTGGTCACACTTAAACTATGCGTCTTGCCTGTAAAGTGTTTTTCTTGTACGTCTCCCATTTTCTAAGCTGTGTGTGTATTTATGTTCAAGTGAGTCTCCAACAGTGGTTACGTGTCTTCATATACAGTATTTGCTAACATATGCAGTCATTTTCCATGAAGTCAACATGAACCATATTGAATTGCAACGCTCTTCTGTATCAGCATCTAAAGTATTAACTTTCTGTTTCTCTGCAGTAATTAGCCCTGCTTCATGGCGGGAGGGCCAAAAGCTGGTGAAGATGGTACTGGGTCCAGTTCCCAGGCTGTCTAGAGAGGACACGTCCCAGCCAGATGATAGACTGAGCAGAACAGGTGGGGCTGGAGACCTAAACTCTTACCCTTCTATACATGCCACTACACCCCTGTCTTATATTACCATGTAAGCCCATTTCGTGATCCCAACAGCTGACTCAGCCTACCTATAACCCAGTGATGTGCACTGTTACCATTTCTCAAATGGCCTTCTCGCACTTATTGACAGTGTCATTATCCAGGGGTGAGAGGTAGAGAGAAGGTGACTAGCAATCTAGGCTTTGAAGAACTGCTCAAAATATGTCAACTTGATGTGACAAATATCGTCTTTACATTATTTACATCCAGCAATATGTCTGACAAGACTTAAGTGCCAAAGTATAAATTAGTTTTTACCCTTCACTTTTCAGACATCTTGTTTTCTCATTTTACTCTGTTGTCTCATGGTGCTGTTGATCTTTCACTTGTAAAATGATTACCTGTAATGGAGTTTTTGAATTGGAAGAGGTAATAGAATACACGACTAATAGATTGTTATAGGGGTTTTGCTTGTCTGGGAGCCACAGTTATGAGACTGACAACAAATCCAGCCAAAAGAATATCAATAAATAAAGAGTCTACAGCTGCTGCTGTACAGACACTGCCATAGTCTCTCTCATACACATACACGCTGTCTGCATCCACCTCTGTCTTTGCTAACCTCGCCTGTACTGGGTACCATTGACCGGAAGGAATAGAGATCGACTGGCTGTTCTGGATGGGTGCACAATTATACATGGCCTGATTTCATGAGGTTGCCCCCACTGCAGGCGGCATGTTCTCTGGGGAAAGGCAGAGTAGGGCAGGGAGATGCAATGAGGCTCACTGTAGTCATGTTCAGCAAAAGCACTGTCTGGATTAAATACTGTAAAATCTAGATGGGAATTTTCAATTTGGCCCAGATTAGAGTTGCCATGGCAAGCCTTCCCCCCAAGCCTCATTTATTATGTGTAGATCGTCTGAGTTCAGTGCTTCAGCTTTAGAGGTTTTTAAATCTGCTGCTGTCACTTGCTGTATAATGCAGTGTTATTCATTCTATTGCAAACCTATTTACTACAGATATTGATCATAGATAAATAGGAAAAGAATTTACAGGGTTTTAAAGGCTACTTACTTACTATGAAGAAAAAACAGATTGGCCACACATTATTAAGTCTGATTCATGTATGAATAGTGATTGTAAAGTTGAAATTTTCAGTGTTTCATCAACCTGGCTTCCACTCTAAGTCTTAGTTTAGTATTGAAACTATTTATCAACGTGCTCTATGTCACTTTTGTTGTCATTATTGACTTGAATACCATTACCAACTGTAACATCTTGATTTTCTGTAAATACTCACCAGCTTCCCGTCACCGCTCCAGTTCACACCCATGCTCAGAATCAAACCAACGATCTCGTCCTAACAGCACGGAAAGGTCTCGCAGTGCATTTCAGGGGCAATCCAGAGGCCACTCCACAACCCCATCTACCCCCTCATCTGCAGCTCAGGACAAGGCACCAATGGGTGTAAGCACAGACCTGTTGTCAGCAGACATCCAGGGGATACTTAACGACCTTCAGCTGGAGTGCAAAGCGGCGGAGAGGGAGGAGAGGGCCCGACAAAGGTCCCGGGGAGGGAACGGTGGTAGAAGAGGGAGAGGAGGATCAGGGTCACGAACAAGGACTCCAGTCTCTGCTTGGGGAACTACTGTGCCAACAGGTAGCTCCTCAAGAGGCTGCCGCAGCGCCAGCCCCACTACACACAGACCAGAGACTGTTAACATGGCTCACACAGGGCAGAAAAAGCGCCATTATGATGCAGATACCGTTCGTCAGTACATTGCCAGGCAACAAGAGGACAGAAAGAGGCGTCAAGCTGAAGAGAAGAGGGCAATGAGAGAGGAGGCAGAAAAGAGAAACCAGAGGCTGCAGGAGCTGTACAGGAAGCAAAGAGAAGTCGCTAAAACAGTGGCCCTTCCCAGCGAGTCACCTGTAGCCCCTGTACAAAAGCGATTACAGGAGACCTACAACAAATTGCTGCTGGAAGAGGCCCAGCTGGGCGAGGAGGCCACACAGTTGCAACCTGCTGCTTCTTCTAGTCAAATGGTACTGTATACAAGCATTGAACATGGTCACCTTATTTATATATGAAAGCTTTATTAAGTGAAAAGAATTCATGAATTTCATGTAAGAAAGAACATTGATGATTTTCTGACTTGTGTTATCATGTGTCCTGCCACAGAGGCCGATGTACCAGCCCTCAGGAGAGTCGGATAAAGAGAATAAAAGACTAGAGCCACCACAGAGCCCCTCAAGCAGTGATAGGTCTTTGAATGATCAGCCACCTCCTCCATTGTCCAGGTAGACACATGCACACACTCATACACAAAACTGCCTGCCTACCTAACTCTCCAGAAAAACAAACAAAATGTATTCATATTTATAGACACAGACAAAAGACAAACTCCCGGCAAGTATACATCTCCAGGATCTCCTAATGTTTGGGGTGATAATAACAAGGCAATCACCTGACTGTACCAAACAGAGAAACTGTTTGTTCTCAGATGCTTGGTTTTTATGAACACCTCTTGCAAGTGCCCCACAAGCCTGATTGCTCTGCACAGTAGTACAAGATAAACAAAAAGAGTGACTTTTACAGTCACTGCTTCTGTTTTAGGTGCATGAAAGAACATTGCTGATAAATGAGTGTAAATAAAGTTGAAGGTGTATAATGATTTTACTAATGAAACATATAAATCATCTTTGTATATACGGAATATAGTTATTTTTATTTATAGTCTTCCATCCACTCGCAGTTTATGCTTTATTCTGCTGTGATTTTTGCAAATCTAGCGAATATCTATCTAGGTATCTAATACCTAGAATGGCTGTACATATTCATCTACAGATTTCATTGATATTCAAAATGACAGTTTGCTCATCCACTCACCTCAGTAAACATTATGAATACACTTACATATTTATATTATGATCATTGTTTCAAAGCAAACTGTTAACATTTCTCTTTCCTCTTTCCCATTCTGTGTTGTTTCCACTGTTGTAGGAATGATTTGGATGTTGGAGTTTCCTCCTTGTTTCAACCAGACCGCCTGAGCCCAGCTGTTCGACCTAGCACTGGTCCCAATAGCAGTGCACTAGCACCTGCTAGTGACCATCTCCTCTCTCAGCTTCTCAGGCTGGAGACTGCGATGGCAGCTGGTGACATCAGGCACACCCAGCGGCCAGCCACAGCACCTTCCAACAGGTCGCAGTCCAAAATGTCCCGCATAGAGACCATCAAGGCCACAGCCGCATCCCTCTCTAACCGTATAGAGAGTGAGGCACGGAAGCTTGCTTGGGAAGGAATCAACTATGGTACAGCAACTTCAATGGACGTGGATTCTATTTTGCCTCCTAGGTCCTCTCAGGCTAATCTTGATGATGGATGCTGGGCAGAAACAGCTCTTCGTGCCCCGACAGAAAATAATGACATGGCATTTACAATCCAGAGGATTTTGACTAGCACAGGTCATAGCTCATACAATGGCACTGCTCTTCCAGGAGCAGGAAATCTGCACACCTTCAGGGGACAGAAAGAAAAGAATGGTACGCACCCCAGTTTGATCAATCCACAAACAACTTCTGCTGATCTAACAGGGCACATCATTAACAGTTATACACAAGAAAGGAGGAAGCTCGTCAATGGCTCAGAGAAGGTAGAGAGAATAGATAAAATGCCACAAAGGAGGGAATATGGAGCAGTGGAGGACAAGGGGGAGAAACGGACAGATCTCCATGACTCGAGTGCAGGTTCCATTAGTGAGGGTCCCCTACTGAGTGAAGGGAGTTTCTCTGAGGATGAAGGAAGCCCCCCTCACCCTTCCAGCCATCGTGTACCTAGAGCAGCAGATTGCCTGGAGGCAGTGGACTACTGTGCGGGTCAAAGAAGAGATTACCAGCGTCTCTCCGAGTTCCAGAGGGAGGCAGCAAAGTGCTCGGCCTTCAGCCCAACCTTTGCTCAGCAGGACGGCAGCAAAGCAGCCTGGGAGGAGCTGAACAAAGGAAGCCCTCTAAGTGTAATCAACATTTTCACTAAGAACCTTCAAGGCCATCATAAAGGTTAGTTCATAGATGAATACCTTTGAACTAAGAGAAAATATCTTTCATCTAAGAGAAAAGGATCTTCTTTAGTTAAAGAGTATTTCCATTAACATTGCCATGGCTGTGGCCAACACAGTGAGAATGATGTAGGATCTATGAATAACCATCTGTTAGAGATGTAACTATAAGAGCTGCACAAATCCTAACAGTAATGCTTCAATGTTTGTCATATTAATACTATTTCTCCTCAATCTGTGCCTTGTCCCATAGCGAGTGAGAGGAACTCTCCCTCTGCCCATTCTGTGCACTCTGGAAACTACCCCAGACACGCAGCAGTCTATGAAGATGACTTTGTGTCATCTCATAGCAGCGGAGCCAGTGGTCAGTTAAAGAGAGGCTCCAATTCACCGAGGTAAGATAAATAAAGTGAACGTGCTTTTTAAAATGACCACTGGGTGGCATTCATGTCACACAACTGGAAAGCTCAGGCAGTCCTTTCAGGCAACAGTCATCCTCTGTATTCTTCAGCTTGTTGATTTTTCTTTCCAGGCCTTTTATAATGAGGACTAACCAGTACAATAACTAGGCATTTCTGTGTATTTATTTTTTTGTGCTGTGTCAAAGATCCTGAATTTGATTCGATTTCTTCTTTCTCCCCCATCTGTCAGCATGAACAGTCACTTTGAGGAGCTAATGAGGAGGTCTCCTTATGAGAAAAATACAGGAGGCATCAATTCCCACCATTCATCTATTCACTCACCGCATCTTTCCTCGGGCTCTGCATCTGGATCCTCACCCCTCTCAAAGCACTCCACTAGAAAAAGAGGTGGGAATTAATACTTTGTTAATAATTTCGTGGTATGACTCTGAATTGTCAAATCATTTTTTTTTATTAAAAAAGGAATTTAAAAAAACACAAATGGATTAGATTGAAGCTTATTGATAGATTGAGACTTTTCGGTGAAACTGTCTCTTTATGTCTTCTTGTATGTTGTATTTATGAGTTATAAATCCCTCATGATAAAACTACTCCATTCCTCTGCAGGCACACCATCAGACCAAAGTGATGCCACTCTGGTGGAAGAGCAGAGGAGTTCCTGCTCACCCCCTTCAGAAGCATTATCCTCTGACTCCAGGAAGAGGGGCTCAGAAAAAAGCTCTGCCCACAGTCAAGCCAAGAGTGTCCACTCTAATGACACACTAGGGGAGGCCTCAGGGCATTCTCACCACAGGTAATGATCCTTGACAGTCTACATTAAAGGGGAAGTTTGTTACTTTGGTTTAGTGAACTGTTGTAAAAGTTTCACCTGCAAGGCTCCAGTTTCACTTTGTGTTTTTCAGTTAAGAGCATCTCGAAGATGTCAAATCGAATAGTATGTGCGGTGGTATTAGTGAGGAGAAGGAATGGTGAATGGTGTTCCCACAAGTTTAAATTACCTACACATCCAGTTGTCTCTGGTATTTCCTTCCTTCCTGGTTTTAAGTAACTTTCAGTGCAACACTGAGGGTGTTATGCTACCCTTCATCTTATAGTTTGTTTTAGGTTTATGTCACAGCGTGGTCATATTACATAATTTCTTGACTCTTATTTGATTTATCACAATGATTTTGTGATAAATTGAAACTTTTGTTTTCTATGACAACTGCACTTGGTAATAGATAATCTGTTTAAAGGTATATTGCAATATATCGAACCCTTGAAGCCGTAGCAGACACATTAGAGCTAAACTTAAATGGAATCTAAAAATCTATGTGGACTCTGAAATGAATGGGATCTTTTCAGCACTGGAACATCTCAGTTGTTCCTGTTCCAACCACTCAGAGAACTCCATTTGGTATATAATTACTAAAAGGTTAATTATCTGGGCATGACTAAACACTAAAGTCTGCATAGAGAGCCCAAGTTGAGGCTGCCAGTCTAAACAGTCTTGTGGCTGGCTGTTCGGTTAAAGGGTTGAGGGCTTAAGCAGCCGTGGAGTACCCAGCAGCAGGAGGAGGCTGCAGTTCGGCTGGAAACACTGGTACTTTGTTTTGGGGGCCTGTAGGGTGGTTGGTCGGGTCAGCCAGCTTCACCACAGTTTGGGCCTGCCGCCAAAGGAAAGGAGAGTTTTTTTTCTCTTTAATCTCAGTGCCCAGGAGTGATATTTGAGCCCTCTAATGGTACTCTGAAGCCCAGGTGGCAGATTCCTGCCATTCTGTGGAGCCTTTGTGTCTTACAAGGTAAAGGCAAGACATTCAGACATGATACGTATACAAAGCAGGTGGTTGTTGTACTTCGGAGGTGGTGATTTAGTGTTGTTTACTGTAACAGAAACAGTCTCACAAATAATTTCTTTAGGGACAGCACGTGTATTACTGTAAGTGTCGCTGAGTTGTACTTTTGGGAGATGGCATTCATATTCACTTATTAAATAAATTCATATGACAGTCAGCTGTTTTTAGCATTGACATCCCGGTAGCATTGCTGTATTATGATGTATTAATTGAGTCTGATTGTTATCCTTGGAGAAAAAATGTGACTCTGTCTACTTTCCTTAAGGGGGAAGTAGGCTGTATCCTGATCTCTTTAGACCTCGTCCTTGGCCTCTGTTCATCTCTGAGCAGCACAATATATCCATTCATAGTCTGGGCCTCTCACAGCAGGGCCACAGTCAGTTCAAGGGTTTGTAGGCAGAGATGTGGACCCCTTCTCTCTTAATCTTTTGCTCAGCCTGCACCTATCTATAAAATCAACAACCCACTTTGTAGAGCTTGCAACATCCCGCTGTCCTGTGCATGATTTAAACACCTATTTTTAAAACTAATTCTTTAAAAATATTATAGTAGTGTATATTACATTAAAGCAACATTTTTCACATATCAAATGTCAGCTTTGTTTGTCAGTATTACATTTAGTTTTTAAAACATCTAAAAGTATTAAATTTACCTAGGACATCTGCAGACACCCTAACAGACACCCTCAACTGAACTGAAACTCACAACCTGAAAGTTACAAATGTATCCACTTAAGAAGAGAGAAGTTTTCTGATCTCATACTTAATATCACAATAATGATCAATGCTTTTTTTTAATTGCTCCTCTAGTTTGGGGCTGGATGGTAAGAAGTCTCCAGCAGCACAGCCCAGACTGGCTTCTCCCTCTGGCTTTCCAGACTCTGGTTCTCCTCCAGGAGCAGGCTCTCCCAGTGAGCCTCTGAGAGGTGGCTCTCTGCTCGGGGCAGCTAACCTGAATACAGGTACCTCAGCTCGCAGTGGAAGAGCAGAGACCAGGACCACAGGTAAATACAACTATTATTGATGTTTTCAACATTAGATATTGCAGACAAATAACTTTATCATGTAAAAAACTGGACAGTTTTAATAACAGATGACAAGTTTTAACCTTTGTCATCACATTTCTCGCTGGTCTAGCTGAAGTCACTACTGTTAAAGATGAGGACAGACCTGGTGAAACTGCTTAGATTGCCTGGTTACACAGATGCATAATATGTTTGTTTTTGTATTCTTCTGCCTTATTTGTGAATCATCACAATCAACCAGCGTTCCTCTATTAATTTCTCTCTCTTCCCCCTTCCCCTCTCCCAGGTGAACTACAATATTCGCCTGCTGTCTTGCAGCAGCGTATGACAGCAGAGCTCCAGTACCTGGAATCCATTGAGGAGTCAGTCCGACAGCTGGGGGACGTGGAAAGGCTGATGGGTGTGTCCATGGCTCAGCAGGAGAGCGCATCATTGGCCCAAATGCTCAAGGTGAAAGAGGGTATTTTGCATAGAATAATTATGAGGAGTGAAAGTTTTTGCAAAGAAGCTCTTGTATTTATATACTTTAGTATGTATCAGAAGTTTTATTGTTGTTAAGCAATTAAAATAAAATGTATGTACTGTGCTATTCTGTAGAGGTGTTACATTAGCTGCTCACAGTTGTTAATGTTATGTATTTTATTATAGTATTTAGTGAGGACAAAATATTAACTGTAGGGATTGTTTGCATATACATATACACGTATGTATGTAAAACTGCATGTGTCTCTGGCATCAGGTAACTTTAGGACTGTACATTATCTGCTCTTGACAAATGTGTATTAAATATAGTTAAGTAATTCCCAATACTTTGATTTACCAGGGACTTAAATTAATTGTTGTTGCTGCATAACATTTACATGATAACTACTTTTAAGACCATTTTTTTTAATTTCAGTGACATACTACCTCATTATAATGGCTCTTGATTGGTGTACTGTATTGACCTTCTTTCTGAACTTTGATCCTGCAGGCCAAGCAGCAGCGCCATGAGCGTGACCTTTACGAGCTGAAGATCAAGGCTGAGAGAGAAGCTCTGGAGACAAAGTTACAACTGGAGGAAAACAAGCAGAGAGTGGCCAGGGTACAATCTCACACACACACACACACACACACACAAGCATACAAACACAGTTAATCAGTTACTTTACTCTAAGCAACAACATAAATACATATTTCTAGATCCAGTGCTTTGAATTCAAAGGTATGAGCACAGTTTTTCTATTTTTCTGTGCATGATGTGTATGTATGCTTTTGTCCAGGCTCATATTGAACTGCAGGAAAGCTTGGCGACGACTCAAAAACAGACTTTGGAGGGCCTCCAGGATGCAACTACAAAGATGATGAGTCAACAAGCTGAGGCAGCACGGTACACAGCCGATGCTGCCCGCCACATCAAAGAGGTTAGCAATCACTGACGCTCCCTCTGCCTGGAAAACAGCCTTTGTCTTCATTTTGTAACAAAAACGGATTGATTGTTGGGTTACAGTAAAGAAATGACAATAAAATGCAGAGGAAGAATACATAATATCTAGTGTAAGATTCATCAAATCAGATATTTGAGCTGTATATTGTGTTCTTGTCTGTCAGATGACAGAATTGGCGCAGTTGCAGATCGCAGGAGCTTTGACTGTCCCTCCTGTTGCCACTGATTCCTCCACATTGAACCAGCACCAGCGGGGAGAAGAGCAGAGCTTCTATACAGAGGAGCAACAGGACAAATCTGATTCTGACAGGTAAACTAAAGTTTAAAAAATCTGAGTTTAACATCTCTAGACCTCTCTTGTGTTATCACTTAGTGTCATAATCCATCAGACACACAATTTATATGCTTTAGATTAATATCTCTTCTAAATGTATAATAAATCCCTTCTGCTTTACTCTCAGCTTCCAGAGTCAGGGGTCAAGCAGAAGGATCAGGCCAGAGGAACCACTGTCTTCGCTGAACAGCCTCAGTCACTCTGACTCTCTATCCTTCAGAAGACCCACCATCAGGTATTAGCCAGGCCTCTCACATAGCACAAGTTTAACTGTTTTCTAGTGGATTTGTGGAAGAGAAAGAGATAAGACACTAAATCTGTCTTTTTCCCCTTTCTTCAGTGGAGCAGACTCTAGCAGCCACCATAGCACATCGCATGTGTCCTCAGACCATAGGGAGCGGATGAAAAAAGAGGCGGCGGAGCACAAATGGAGGAGGACGGAGAGGGAACCCGGCAACAGTTCCATCGAGGAAGAAGTTCCTACAGCAGCTAATGACTCCCTCTGCAGTGACAGCATCCTTTCTGTAGTGGATGAGAAAGGTACCTGCTGGCATACAGACCTCTTAGTTTAAAAGTTTACATGCTTTTTTTTTTTCATGTGTAAAATATTTCGCTTATATTTATGCAGCAATCAATGGCTGACATATGGCACCTAACCACTTTGCCAAGTTTACAGTATGCACTGAGCTTGTCTTATTTCTGGCTCTCCAGGAGACAGTACATCAGTGGCCACAGAGTACTCTCTCAAGTTTGATGAGTCCATGACGGAAGATGAGATAGAAGAGCGCTCCTTCCGCTCTCTGCTGCCGTCTGAGGCGCACCGTCGAGGGACTTTGGAGAAGAAGCCCCGCCACCATGAGGAATCAGAGGACGACGGTACCAATCACAACACGACGTTGGTTCCTGGGGCACACAGTATCTTAAAGGTGAGAGGGCAGTACAGTCATACAAATGTATTATAGTCATACCATTTATCCCCTCAAATGTGCGGCTATTTTTTGCCTGGATGTTCTTCATTGTGCATGTAGTTGTGTCCCTCTTTAATGCTCTTTCCCTTTAACTTATTGCTTGCCGTGGATCTTTTCCATAACCCAAATTTAACCTCTGCCTTTTTTCCCATGTTCTCCCGCAATCTTAGGATGCGAGCATTACCTTCTCTGGTGGACAGGACAGCTTTTCCCAGTTCACCATGGACATGGTGCGTCAATACATGAAGGATGAGGAGGTGAGACTGCAGCATCAGAGCTCTCTGCTGCATCTTCGCCAGAAAGCTCTCAAAGAGAAGACCAGGACCGAGCTTGCTTGGCTGGAACACCAGAAAAAGAGGCTGAGGGACAAGGGGGAGGATGACAAAATGCCACCTCTCAGGAAGAAGCAGAGGGGCCTTCTGATGAAACTACAGCAGGAGCAGGTACTTGGAGATAGAAACATAATGTCATTAAGTGACAGTTGAGCTTCTTGCATGTTGATGAAGTACTAATGTTACACCACCACACAGTAATCCCATTATTGTGCACTTATATTTTTTACTTGTCTTTCAGGCTGAGATCAAGCGGCTTCAGGAGGCCAACAAAGCAGCGAGGAAAGAAAGGCAGCTGTTACTAAAGCAGCAGGAGGAGATTGAGCGGATGAGAAATTCTACACTGAGACTGAAGGAGCGTCTCAAATGTGCTGGGGGTGAAGTGCCATCTGTAAGTAGCACAACCTTGACTACAGATAGATTTTAAGCAGTTTCAGTCCAGTATAAAGAAAGAAAACTTTCACATAATTGTAGAGCATGTTCCCTTTTACATCTATAGGCTTTTGTTTTTATTGGCTTTACTAATTATTTGCCTGTCTGCATGTACCCTTTCATCCATCCTCCAGGAGACTCCAGTGTCAGAGACCCCTGTGTCAGAGGCAGCGTCCTCCAACATGAGGCATTCTGATGATGTCCGCAGCCCCTCTCCCTCGCTCTCCATCTCTGGAAGTGAGACGAGCAGCATCATGCAGAAGCTCAAGAAGATGCGCTCTCACATGGATGAAAAGTAAAAACTTTAAATAATTCTTAATATATTAACAAGATTCTCTCGGCTTATTGACAGTTTTTCCAAGTAACATATCAGAAGTCATGCTTCCTTATCTGCATTTTTAACAGTGCTTGCTGTGGCCTTTCCATTTGGATTTGATTCTTTTGTGCTTTTTGCTTTTTTTTTACTTTTTTGTTTGTCTCTTTGTTTTTTGTTTTATTTTTGGCCCTTGATTACAATCTGAGTCATTAAACACATAGTATGTGCTTTGATTTGTTCATTGTTACTATTTTTTTGCATAACACTGTTGCACAGTTAACACTTTTTTTCTCATTCATTCTACAGACACAATTCACAAAAAACAGACATTTTCTAATTCTATACATAGGAACTTTAACTTAACTAACAACTAGCCTAATAAAACTAACAGTAATATCGGTGCATGCCATCTTTCTCTTGCTGTCTAAAGTGCTGTGAGTGTGTGGATGTGAAGATAATCTTAATACTGCAACTTTCAGTGACAGAAGCATCATTATTTTCCAGATAAGACAAACACAGGTTGTGTTTTCTATTATTTTTATTACTCTCACTTCCTCTTGTTGACATGTGCTTGGAGTTCCTGTAAGTCCTGAGAGTTTGAAGGTTTTAGATTGGCAAACAGCTTTGATCAGGTGATTATAGAGCCTCTCATGACCGGTTGGCTCCAACAAGTGGGTTAATTGTTCTGGGGTTTAGGATTTATATCTTGATCATTAATCACAGGCCAGTCTTTCATGGTAGCACTTCAGCAATTTTTAGGCCTAGATTTGTTTGAATTTACACTAACTACACAATTAACAACCAGTTAATTTGCCAATTTAATTTAATAGATAAGGAATTTTAAAATCACCACAATTAAGTTTAGATCATAAACTTAATAAAAAGATTAAAAAGACGTAAGTAAAACATAAAAGTGTTCACATATTTGTGTCTGATCATGCATTTATTGGCTTGCTTGCTTGCTATGATCCTTTTTAACTATCAACTGTCTCTTCCCTTCCCTCTGTCATTCTCTATTACCACTGTCCTGCTGTTGATCATAGCCAAAGTTATTATGTATTGTATATTCAGCTTGACATGACACTAACAAAGATCTAATCACTTTTTGTCACAACTGTCATCTTTTATGAATCACCTAATAACAAATCTGCCATTTAACCCTCTCCATAAGCAGGCTTGGCGGTGATCATATCCCCATCCAATCCCCATGCTAGCTCCATTCCATGCCCACATGCTAGTTTAAATGTTAATTAAGGGACTGTTATAATTAATGCATGTCCCAAAACATAGTCATTTAAAAATAACCATTTTCTAACAGAAACCTGACAGACATTTGCTCATATCGCTCTTCTCTCTCCCTTTCTCTCTACTTGTTTTCTCCCCCTGTGTCTTTAATGTTTTTTCCCTCACGTTGTGTGTGACGTCTGTGATCCGTTTTGACTTTGTTTGTTACGTGTTTGTGTGTTGTAGACATTGTTCTCCTGTCCACTACTTCTTCTCTGTGTTCACGGCCCACCACTGGGCCTCCCTCAGTGTCTGTCTTCCCAACCTTCACCCTAAATTCCAGCTCTTTATCTACAACCAGTTGGTCAGGTACTGTACAGTGCTCTCTACCTCTTCCCCATCGCACCTAGCCCTGTCCTGCCCTGCCCCGCCTCACCCCCCCCCCCCCCCCCACCCCACCCCATCGAACATGCTTGTGCTCATCCACTGGCACTGGGACTTTGTAGGGGTGGGACGGTGAATGATGAGTGTTAGGATTTGTTGGTTTGTTTGGGTTTTCCGTCAGGTTTTAAGGTTTTTCATTTGCAGGATGGAATTTGTGGGGGGAGGAGTTTGAGTGAAAGCTTGAGAGTGCCCAAGGAAAGCTGCCTTGCTGAAATAAGCTAACCTTTTGACATAATCACTTTTAAAATTTGTTTTTGTGTTATTTTTTTAATGTTTGTGCCACAAGTGTATACATTAAAGTACACTGGTTGTGTACACATTTCAGACAAGGAAAGGAAGTGGTCACATTGAGAAAACTGGAGGTGAAACAGACTCTGTTTTGTGAAGGTCAAAGGTTATGTTTATTTTAATAAGAGCCTTCCTTGTTGGATGAGAATCTCGCACTCAATGCTGAGATTTCACTAATTTCCGTGGTGTTTAATTCGTGACTCTTCCCCCTCTTTCTTCCTTGCCTTTTGGAATGAATGATTAAGTTGCAGTGCATCTGTCTTCAATGTCATCTTCATACTGTGGCTGCTCAGCTCCAGCCCTATCATTGATACAAAATGTTTTGAGATGAAACCACACTATGACATTAAAATAAAATACTTGGTTTCTTTTACAGAGATCAGAGCAGAGATAGAGTGGCCTATCTCTTTAATGAGCTCAGTAAATCTTAACTAGCCCTCTTTATTAGGTAACTGTTGTATAGGATGGGATAATAAGTACAGATGGCCATTGGCTGTAATAGAGTTTGGGAAGGCACTAAAAGAATCCCTCAGCCTGGTTCTTCAGTATCTGATCTGTCATCAGTATACATTAGGTCAAGAGAAAGGCCTCTAAATTAGATCAAGGCTAAATAATACTGCACTGTAATGGCACCCATAGCTGTGGGAGACCACATTACGCAACAGCTCTACCTGACTGCACTTTATTTTGATATGCATCTGCAGCAGGGATATCTACAGTACCATTCAAAGTTTGGAAGCACCCTCTCATTAAAGTGAATGAGAGAATGTGTCCAAACTTTTGACTCTTACTGTATGTAATAGTAACCCAAAGTAGGTATTGAACATTGCCTGGATTTTAAAATGACAAATTCTGTTGGGTTGGCAAAACAACTGTGACCTTACATTTTAGTCTCCTTATCCTCGTTGGATGTGGATTTACAGTAAATGCAAGAGGTCGTACTAAAAAGACATTTATAGAAGATTAAATGTCTTTGCTTTAAGGGCCTGATTTTTTTTCTATCTCTTGAAACTGCTACATATGTTTGTGTGTGTGACTGCACCCAATCAACATTCAACCTCTGGGTCTCAGTCTGTTGCATGAATCTGACATTTTCACTGTTGTTTTCCTGCTGTACTTCTGTCATGACTGACATTTCATCACCTTTTTTAATTTGATGGGTGCTTGTACACTATATTTGGATAATTAATCTAGGGAAACGAATAAGTAAAGCATGGCCGGGTGCATATGTGTGTGTTGGACAGAAGTTTGAGGTGAGTTTGCTGTGAAAACTGGATGTCCAGGTGATTTGGGTCTGCTTGCTTCTGCGAGGTCATGTTTAACCATTCCTTATGCTAAACATTTTCTCTCTTCTCTCCCTCATCACTGTCTACCTTTCTGATCTCTCACCACCACCACCACCACCACCCATCTTCTTCCTTTCATTACCCTTATCTTAATTTCTTCACCTTTCTCCTCACTGTCCTTTCTCAATCTCTTCCTCCATACCTTCCTCTTTCCTTGCATTCTTACCATCCTCCTCCCTAGGTTCCTGACAAAGCGGGAGCAGCAGCTGATGCAGAGGCGTCACCATGCTGAGGAGCTGCTGCAGTGGAAACAACGGCTGGACCAAGAAGAGGCAGAGGTCCGCAGGATTGAAAAGGAAGCCCTGGCTGTCTGGGATAAGGATCATGCCATGTCAGAGAGTCAGAAAAAGGAGATCTCTGACATTAGCGCCAGTACCAGTCACCACCGAAGCTCAGAGCCAAGAACTGACAGTGAGAAAGGTGAAGCTACAGAATTCTTTCAGTTTCAAATAAATGACTGGCTGTTTATGAGGTTTGAAGCCAAAATAAGTACAAAATGTACTTTTACATTTTTTTAATGAAATGTACATATTATGGTTTTGGAATCAAAATCAATCAAAACATATAAAGATGACTTGATGTTTTATTTTCAGAATATGTGAGTGAGGGCGACTGTTCCTCAGTGACACCTGAGTCCAGTATACACACAGAGGGACAGCTGTCCCAGCAATCAAGAAGCCCATCCTCAGCACAGCCTGCATCAGTCCCTGAAACACCTTTGGGCTCCATCCAGAGCAGCCCTGCAAATTACTCTCAGGACTTCACTTCAGCTTCACCCAATGTGGTGGTAAATGTGATTTTTTTGTTTTGTTTTGGGTTTTTTTGTATTTCAGTGTCTAGACTCATCTCTTTGATGATAGTTGATGTTCATTTTGAGCTCATATATAGCAACTCCAAAACTGACTTCATATAGTAATGTTTGATATCCTAAAAAGGCTATAGCCAACTTCGACACAAATCTTGCGAATTCTGTCACTTTTGAGGGAATTTGTAGCCACTGAGCTATGAAAAGACACACAACTTTGCTGGTTTGAATGTGAAAAGTAGAGAGAACAAATTATTTACTGCTGTTCTTCATATTGTGTGAGGGAAAAGCAAGGGGATAACTGTGCATTTGTTACATGTATCAATCCAAGCATACCTCTATGATCAGTCCATTAGGAAGTGTTGTCCTCTTAGAAGTAATATTCTTTTTTCCTCCTCCTCCTCCTCCTACTGTTTTGTCTCTCCAGTCTTCTCCATTCAAAGTCAGCCACAGCCCTGCTCCCTCTCCTTCGGATGGCAGCAGCAAAACGAAGATGCAGCTTCGCTCGTCTTCCCGGACCCCCAACCAGACCCGAATTCAGCCCACTGACACCCCCGTGGCCATTCAGACTGGTGAGTTTCCCAAAATGCTAATTCACACACTCACGCTCACACACACACAGACACTGAATATGTAACATTTTTTAATAGTTCCTGATAGTTCCTCAGAGAAGATGGAAAGGGGGCAAGCAGAGAGAGTGAACATAATGCAGCTGTAGAGCTGGCACGGTGTAGACAGGCATAATGTGATGCTGCCGGGAACACATTATGCAAGCACTTCCCTGATACCTAACCCGCTTCACTGTGTGATAGGAGAGAACACTTTGCATTGCACTTAGTTACCACTCAAGCAAAGACAGTTTTGCTGCCCCAGTACTGAAGCTGACTGGTTTATTCATTTTCAAGCCACTGTTCAAACCTTTGCATACAACCCAATAGTTAATTACAATTTTGTCATTTCTTTCTGTAATTCTAATCTTTGTAATACTAGTGTTTGTTCATTGTGCAAAAACCAAAGCAATGTGCATGAAAGTGAACTTTACACATTCTTAGTAAAGAAAATATACACTAATCCCCAAAGAATTGGGTTTGAGTTCGAGTGGGCACAAAGTTGGATTACCCTTTGCTAATCACAGAGGTCTGGCACTAGTTTCACATTCTAACTGTGATTTATTATCTAAATGTACTTTCAGAACCCATTTCAGACCAGAGTGACATAGAGAGTCGTATCACAGCCCTGAAGGAAGAACTCAGAAAACGAAAGTCTATGGCCTACCAGCTCAAGAAAGAGCAGAAGAAGAGGAACAAGGAGCGCCTGAAGGCACAGGAGGCTAGCCTACTGAAACAGCTGGAGGTAAGTGTGTGGGCTTCCAGGTGGTACGTTGTGTGTGTGTGTGTGTGTGTCTGTATGCATTTATACATGTATAAGATGATTTACACATATCTTAAATGTTATTCTTCCTGTTTCTTTTTAGAACTATAACAACTTCATTGAGAAAACAAAGGCAGAACTGAACAAGGAGCCAGACTCAACACCTGATACCAAGTCCCAGGTCAAAGATTCCACCTCAGTCGCGGAGCAGTCCAGTATTAAACTGCATGCTCACAGGTACCAAAAACAGCTGCAAACATGATGCTCTGGTGCTAATATATCTTATACCATAATATGGGTTAGAACAGACTGATTAACTGACTGACTTCAATTAAAAGCAAATCTGTCTTTCACAGGTCCGAAACCAGCAAAATCTCTGACTCTGAAAGGGTACAAATTGATGCTTCATTAGACCACAGTGAGTAATTAATTCTCATCATAACTGATACATACAATATGTACAGTATTTGTTTATGTAGGTGTTTTATGACAACACATGGATTTGATAAATAATATTGTTATCCTCTCCTATTGTGACAGATGCCCTTCCTCAACCAGATTATAGTAGATCCACCTCAGTGCCTGAAGAATTGTCTGAAGAAGACCTACCAACGGTCACTCCAACCCCAGTACATGGCAGCCCAGAGGGTCTGACCTCAGCACTGAGGAGCCATCAGTCCACAGAGAGTCTTTTAAGACCTTCCTCTAAGGAAGCTCAGGCACAGATAATAGAGTCTGCGGATGAGAACCTTGTGTCTGATCAAAGATCTGACATTCAGGAAGAGCTAGAGGTAGAAGTCAGCGACAGGTTGGAGGATCAACATTCTGAACGTCTTCTCAAACTAGAAGAGGAAGACCGACTTGACTCCCAGGACAATCTGTCTACTTCTAACCATGACTCCCCGTCCATAAGTAAAGAACATCCATCTCTTAGCCTAGAACAAGAAAAACAAATAAAGATGAGGGAATCATCTGAATCAGTGGAAGCTGTAAAATCTATAATTGCCTCTAGCAAGTCACATTCAGCTGCATTGGATCTCAAAACCTCACAACATCGTAGTGTCAGCCCCTCATTCAGTGACCATTCCCGTTCCCCTTACTCAGATGCCTTCTCATCAAAGGAGGCAGCACCCATAAAGGATGTCGAGGCCTCTTCTCCCTTGGCAGATGGATATCATGATGACTTTGAGTCATCAGTGGATTCATCGCCCAGGGAGGAGCGTCATAGTTCCAAGCCCACTTCTCCGATGTCAGTTTCTCCTACTGAAATCAAGGGTTCAATAAAGGACTCCCCTAGCAGGGCCACGCTGTTTGACAGCCAAGACGAGGAGGTAGAGGAGGAAATAGCTGAAGAACTGAGTCACCATTCGGGGACCAGTGGTGCTAGCCATCAATCTGGAAAACTGCTAGATCTTCATAAGCAGACAGAAGACTTAAAGCATGACAGCAAGAGTTTTAATTCCAGCCACTCACCCCCCATCTCTGCTTTGCAGACCCCCCTCTCTCCTGTTGTAGATGAAATGCTAAGTTTTAACATTGGAGACCGAGTGCTCGTCGGCGGTGTTCAACCCGGCACTCTGAGATTTAAAGGTCCTACCAGTTTTGCCAATGGCTTCTGGGCCGGTGTGGAATTGGATAAGTCTGAAGGCAGCAACAATGGCACTTACGATGGGGTGATTTACTTTGAGTGTGATGAGTGCCATGGTATCTTTGCTCCCCCAGACAAGATTACACACCTGCCAGACAAATTTGAGATCTACACAGACACCACAGAGGACGAGGACTCATTCTTTGATGATCTGTCAGATAAAGGTGGAGATAAACGTAAAACAGATGAGGACAAATCCTCAAAACAAGGAAATTTGGAGAATAAAAATGGACAAACTTCTCACAAGGACTTTGGGTCTGGAGACAAAAAGGTTACAGATGAGTCCGATGCTCCATATCAGCACCACACATCGAAAGGCGTATCCCACCTCAATTCACAGCATCACAAAGAATCAAAGCCTCCCATTGCTAATGGAAAGAGCAGGGACATAATCTTGGACTTTGAAGATGTACCAACCACTCTCCTCATCTCTGACATGGACAGGATTGGCCTCGGGAAGCAGAGTCAGAAGGAGATTATTGCCTTTGTTGAGAGTGAAGATGTAGACTCCAACCACCAGTTAACTCCCACTTCCACAGATATCAGGGATGATAAGCCAGAGCAGAAAGAAAGAGTTATACTGGACACATTTGCAGACCAGTTCCTCAACAACTTTGTGAAAGACACAGTGAAGCAGTTTGCTCAGATTAAAAAGGCTAAAGAGCAGAAGATAGAAGCTGCCAACCAGATAAATGGAGACCTCTTTGAAAATGTTGAAGAAGAATGGATCTCTTCAGTGGAACAAAAAGATGGTCTGCCTTTCTTTCTGCCTACGGAAAAAGAGGAACTTTCTTCTCCAGAGCTGTGTAACCGACCAGTGAGTCTATATTTCTGCTTTTTTACAAACATTTTGCTAAAATTTAAATGGCAATATTTTGTCTTCACAGATTTCATAATATTATACAAATAGAACTGTCATTATCAGTCAGCAAAAACTTTAGAAATGAAGTAATGCTGTGTTTCACTGAACTGTGGAATTTTCTTTGTGACATTATCAAGCTATTGACTAACAGTACTTGTTGATTTGACCTGGAGAACCCTTGCTTTTGGGTTGTGTTCAGCCAAAGTCCAATGTTATGTTGACAGACTATTGAATTCAGTGCTCTCTGCTGAAAACCTTTTGTGTCAGAAACATCAGTAAGAAAGAATACTCTTAAACAATAGATCAAAAGTGTAAAGCCATAATTATAATGGGATTTACTGTCATATATTCATATTTATGGAAGGTTCAAATTTAATATTTGACGAAAACACAAAATTGACTTTTTCCTGTGTTTCTTTCGCAACAGGAGAGTCCTGTGTTGGGGGCCAGCGGTCAAGAAGAGCTTGCCAAGCGGCTAGCGGAGCTGGAGCTGAGCCGTGAACTGCTAGATGAGCTGGGTGACGATCAGGACTGGTTCGATGAGGACTTTGGTCTCAGCTCTCGCAGGGAACAGCAGAGGCTCAAACAGAAACAGAGAGAGGAAGAGGAAGAGGCAAAGTTGGGAGGAGCAGCCCTTGGAGGGCTCATCTCATCATCAGGTGGGGAACAGCAGGCAAAGACTCCACCTAGACCTGAGCTTCCTCTTCCCATGCCTCCTAAACTACCAGAGCAGCCTGCCATGGTGGTGCCCCACTCAGCCACAGAGGTAGAAAAGATGGTCCATGCTGCCACTCAGGAGATCTGGGACAGCTGTGGCCTGGGGAAGGAGGGAACACCAACACTTGCAAAACTGTCCTACCCCAAACCTTCACAAGAGTATTTGGGTAAAGAGGCCAGCAGCCAGGACCAGGAGGGCCTCTGCATTCGCAGCTACAGAAAGGTGAACACAAGAACTTGCAAAACAAAGCTATGTAACAATCATACAGAGACATCCCAATGAAAAATTGAACACGTCTTTTCTAACACCACAATCTGACCAGGAAGACAAGCATGACTGGCTTCCTCTTCGTCCCCCTTCCATAGAAATCAGAACACAACTGCCGTGCTTCAGTAGTTCTAAACCAATTGCAACTGGACTTGCAGCGTAGTCTTAAAAACAGCACTCAATCTGTGGATTGGGTCCACTGAGGTTAAAAGCCAACCGATTTTCCATTATTCAGCAGATGCCTTGTGGATGAGCATCTAAATTTTTTCAAGACTACGTAGTTGTTGTTTCAGTTGCCTTTGACTCACGAGTACTGTACACATGTTACTGAGAAACTTCTCCTCCTCCTGCTCCAGAGTTTGCCTCAATTGGTCAGATGCTTTGCTTTGAATGCAAGTACCAGCTCTGCTGTAAATAATGCTGACATTTATATTCACCTAACATCAGATTAGTGTCGTTGAATGTACAGTACTTTGTCAGCGTCTCTACTGCAGCTTTAAGCTGTCCATTAATGTTAATTTAAAATGACTTTCCATTTATTCTATTTTAATATAATTAAGCCCCCGTATCTCACTGTTCTGTCACTCCCCAGGCTGTGTATGACCTTACATGGGAGATCCTTCAGGATATCTATGCTGAAGACCCCAATGCTGATCAGCCTCAGTGGGTCAAACCACGACGTGCCAAGTCCTCCTTTTTCCACAGAGTGAAGACACCAGGAGACATCACCAAAATCCAGGTACAGTACTACAGGAGAATCACCAACAATAACAAGAAACTTTCTGCCTCACACCCTTACTACTAGTAGTACTAGTTCTATTTTAATCTAAAAATGTCATTGCCATACCAAAGGTCAGCTAGATTTTTAGAATACAGAAGGACCTTCATTGGTCAGTTTCTTATCTGCTAAAGTGACTGGAAGTGTAAACAGACTTCATAATTTGTGCCTGTTAAAACCTCTCCCTCGTTATCAGTAAATTTGCAAAATGGATGCCAGTCATAAAGTTCTTTACAGTCACATAAACTCAAATGTGGTGTCATGCCTTTTACACATGTGATGATATGATGTTTTTGGTTGTTTTGTTTTTTTTACATCGTTGACCAGGAATTCATCTCAGCAGAAGTACTGAAAATGTACGGTCTAACAAAAGATCACAATCAGAAGACCGACTGGCAGAAGATGCTCAAATTTGGCAGAAAGAAAAGGGACAGAGTCGATCACATACTGGTAAGTGCAGGAATTAAATGTTTTCTTTTGGGGTTTTTTGTACAAGAGCAGCAGTTTACACCAGTAAGTCATCATAACTGAACTAATATACTTGAGGGAAGGTATTTGTAAGCCAGTTGTTACTTTTCATCTCACAAAATCGCTGTTGTGTTGTTTCAATTAATCTCAAGTTAAAAACAACTAATTGTATTTGTGCTTCTTTGTGTAAACTTGAAAGCTTTGTGTGACTTTATTTGACTTTTCCTTTTGGATAATATCAGAACCAGGGATTTTATTTCCACTAGATGGCAACAGCTGTTCTATAAAATGTTTATATTTGAAGTGTTAAGGTTGAGGCATTTTAATGAAGGATTAAAGTCTTTAATGATTTCACAGTTTATGTGAAGGAGAACTTAATGACTAAAAAAAACTGTGCATTATACTGTGTAATAGAATCACTCCACCAAGTCCAATATTTCTCCACGTGTATGTGCAAAAACAGTGTTGTGCAGACTTCATACAATTTTTCTGAGCTAATTTGAGCTGAAATTTTTACTTAATGTCAGAATAACAGGATGGATTTTTAATTGAAATTTTATCTTTCAGTCATGAAATGTTTCCACTTCATTCACTGTAATATGAACAGCTGATGTTAGTCACCGGGCATCAGTAGCTGACACTGTTTGTCTCTCAGGTACAAGAACTCCATGAGGAGGAGGCCCAGTGGGTCAACTACGATGAGGACGAGCTGTTTGTCAAGATGCAGCTGGCAGACAGCATCTTTGATGCTTTGCTGAAGGACACCGCAAACGTTCTGAGTCTAATCTCTGAGAAGAGAGCCAAAAGAGGCACCCTCTCCTGACAGCTTTCCTGCTTTGGTTTTAAACTACAACCTCTAGCTCAATCCCAGTATTTTCCTCCCCAGTAAATTCCAGCCAACCCACCACCGCTCGGTCTTCCACCAGCTGATGTGCCAACAGCAACCCTCAGATGCCTTCAGTTCCAGCATTACCTCTCAGCTAAACAACTCCTACTTATTTCTGTGACTTTGATTTGCTGATTTTGCTTCAGCTAATAGTTTTTGTAATTTGTTTTACACACAAAACGCCTCTTGAGCAATCCAGCCTTCTTAAACCGTAACACCATCTAGTCTCAGTTCTCACCTCCTGCACTGGTCCTTTTGTAATTGCCAGTTGGAGAATGAGTAGATGTTTTGATAGGATGGACTGTGCCATTTGGTTAGCATTTAGTCCATCAGTGCTGCTAAGTTTATTGTTCCATAGTGTACTGTTATATAAAATCCACTTGGAACAAAAGTAGGTTGTTATATTTTGTATTGAATCTTAAAGTAAATATATATATGGGTTCAAAAATTGTAATAAAGTAGCAAATAGAAAATATACAGTGTAGTCCGCAAGTGTTTGGACAGTGACACATTTTCTGTTGACTTTGTACTCAAGCACATTGGACTTGAAATCAAACAGTAACCATGGAGTTGAGCTTTCAGTGTTTACATCCATATCAGTGTAGTAATTATAGCCTTTTTATTCATAGTCCACTAATCTTAGGGGACTGTAAACTTGTAAGCCTTAAATTTAAAAACATGACTGAAATCTAGACGTCAGCAGACTCTCCTCATCTTCCCTGGTGATGCCCGTCGCTGTGCTGCTGCCATCTTTACTTCTTGCTTTTTTGGGGGATTTTTGCCTTCAGTCCAGTCCTCAGCAACTACAAGACGTGCTCTGTTGGACTGAGGTCAGGTGACTGACATAGCCAGTCAAAAATATTCCATTGTTTGGTCTCCTGTCAAAAACTCATCGTCATGCTGCATTTGTATACATTCCCCTAATTTCATTCCCATACCAAGTATGGATGTCTATTTTATGGATGGTTTGACTTCATAATTGCTCTAAACAACTAAAAAATGTGTCACTGATCTAAAACCTGTAGACTGCGCTGTAGTGAAACGTCACTGAGATCAGATATTGTGTGAAACCTCTTAAATATATTATTTATTGTGTGAAAATGTTTGATTAAAGGAGAAAGGAACATTTGGAATTGTAAATGATCTTGTCAAAATATAGAGAAGAGATAATTTTAACATTGTGTAAAATTGTAAAAAAAAAAAAAAAAAAAAATTGATAAAAGCACAAACTTTAATGTGAATGTGAACATGGCAATACATTATGTAGGCGATTTCAAAGAATGCTATTGAAACCAGAGAAGAACATGGGAACAGTTTTAATATTTAAAAGTTGTAGTGTTCATAATTAGAAACTGTTTGTATGACTTATTGTGGCCACAGCTGTCCAGTTGGTCAACACAATCACTGTGTCCCACTTCTGTGCTATATGTTAATATTATGAAGCCTACACATACGTTACTGTATGCACTAATGTTAACCGTTGGAAAACATCTCATACAGCCTGCAAGGAGAATGCTTGTCCACTGATTTGAGGTTTATTACTGTTTTTTTTCTGTGCTGTAACTGAAGCTTTTGCACCCCATTTAAGATTGTTTTTCACTGTCAATAGCTCCTCAGTAGTTGTGTGTTCGACTACTCACATTGTGTGACAGTGTCCCATCAACACCATGCTCAAAAATCCACTTGAGCGTAAAGACACTACATACTCAAAACACAGAAATGATATATATAGTATGCAAGTGGGACACAAAAGAACGGCAGTAGGCTTGACTTGATATTTTTTAGAATCACATTTTAGGACCGTACTGAAATGCTGGATTTGAGCCTTACTTATCTTACAGCCCTTTTTCCTCTCTATGTCCTTCGAAAAAACACCTGTAGTTGTCTCTTCATCAGTTGTCCTGGTAAAAGTTGCTGTAGCAGAACCGTTTTATGTAATTTTCAGTCAAAACACAAATAGTCGTGTACCAGCATGGCTGTGAAACATTTGGCTTCACAGTAATCGGCAAAATCGGCAGAATGTAGCCTGGACAGCAAAGGTAGTTTTTCCTCAATATTCGGTTTAAGTGCCTCTTTAAGTTCAGTTTCTAACAAACCGTTTCAATGTCTCAACATCTCTTGGACCTATTTTTCTTTGAATGTCTCTTTCAACTGCTGTAAACTACCATTTTCTAAATGATCCTGAAATGACTGCTCTCCCCTCTGACCGGTTTAACATTACTTCAGTTTCCGCCTTATCGGTCTTTCTGTATCAAAGCATACTGTAGTTGAGGAAGTTTCTTAAACCTTCTCATTTTCCTGTGCCTCAGCTTGAGGAAATGTTTGTATTGCTAACAAAATGACTCACTCTAAATGTAATACCTGCTTCTTTTCCATGTCAGCTCCTGTATCTGTCTGTATAGACACAGCTGAGTCATTTTATTGATACACTGTATCAGGAACTAGTTTGTGGAGACTCCACACACACACAATGTCTCCAGCTCACAGCTGCACAGGGCGAGTCACAGGACTAGTGTGGCTGAGCACGTAGGACTGTATCCAAGGCCTTATTTTGGTCCTCTGTCAGTGCTGCTTTGATCCAACAAACTGTGTACGAACTCATCCTCGTATGTGTGACAGAGCTTGTTAATCCTCACTGACTGTTTTGAGCTAAAGTGACCTTAAACTGAGTACTTATAGTCTTTTTTTTTTTTTCTATCGTCAATGTTTTAACTGTTGCTACGATATATGTTCAAACTGTAAGTTATATTATGTAGAAAAAGACCAAAAAGAACATTTGATACCAATCTCTCCATGCTGTATGACTTGTATGTCTGGTCTGTAGGCATATGTAATCTATAATGGTTGACATGATTTTCTGCCAGGCTTTATTGCAAACCCTCTAGGATTGTCCTCTTGAACTGATTGTATGTGGGAGGAAGTTAAGTTTCCCCTTTTGTAACTATGCAGTACTTGGTCTTATGCATTATTTTCTATGTATGGACCAAACAGCTCAAACTTCTGCTGTAGTCTGTAGATTTTAAAAAATCTTGAAGTGTGAAGCTGTTTGGTGTAAAGTGGAGTGGCTCCTTTCTTCACAGACTTTGATGGAGCAACTTTAACTTTAAGAGTGTCTTTTGATCCTAATAAATCTAATGAATTAAAAAAAAAAAAAGTAGGCACAAAAGATTTGATTATCAAATTAACCCCATCAGACTAGATTTTCATCTTTTGCAATGTTTATGAATATTTATAATAATGTGCTGTGAGTGTGCGCTAAGTGCACTTGAAGACATGTACAATTCTTATATGGGTGTAAATATATATGCGATGTGTCTATCCAATCTGACCCACTGTTACTGTAATTGAGGCGATTGTTGTAAAATAAACACTGTTTACTTTGCAAATATGTACATATTATATTTGTTGACTAAATGACCTTTGGAACTGTAAATAAAGCTTTCATTGTTTCTAAAGGAATGCTGCCTGATAATGTGTTTGGTTGTTATTTAGAGTGTGCAGTAGTTGCCACACAGTGTTGTTGCTGTGCTGACAGCAGACAGAAAAATCTCTTCCTCAAACACTGATTGTTAGGTATGTGACCAAAAGCCAGTTGTTGAGGTTTGTCAGCTCATTTGCTCAAAACTGCAACATCAGGAGGATGTTTTTGGATGTGGGAGAGGTATATTGTGTAAGGTCACAGAGAAGACACAGACCTAAATGTATCTGAATGCATGATTAGAGCCTGTTGTGCTAAGTTGTCAGCAAGTCATGTCCTCTGTAATGTATCTGAGAATTTGAAGGGTTACATGACAACTAAGGAGTTTAAATTCTGTGATAACACACACATTTTGATGTTTAAAGTTGATACTTTTTAGTCTAAATATCTTAAACATAAAGTTTTTAGATTAAAAAAACCCAAAATTACAATAGAGCAGGTGTGAGGAGTTAACAGCATGTTTCATGTTTGTTTTGCTGTGAATACTTTTTGAAGGCTAGACAAACAGTTTCCATGTGGATGGTGCTGACGGAAAACTGGACTGAATGAAAAATTAAATGAACCTCAGTTCATTTAATACAAAGTTGTTGAAGCTTTCTGATGCTCATAAAAATCACCAATGTAAGACAGACAATATATTTTCTGGAGTATCAATAAAGAAATTGAACTACTTAATTTTCATTGCAAGTCAAAATCTTCAGTTATACAGCTACTTGTAATTTATGGCCAACTATACTGCCAACTTTTTATGACATTTTTATCTGATTTCATATGAACACGAAATTGACAGTGTTTTAAATTAATTTATTGATTTTGAATGTATTGAACGAGGAACTAATACTACATTATCTGTTTTTTTAGACATTATTTACTGTCTTCCACCAAGAAAGAATTTTGCGCAGTTGTCATGGAGACATGACCGTTAAAGAAGACCGTGAGATGGGGTCGAGCCCGGAAAAATGCGAGTACGTTGACCTTGAGTTAAGATGTTTTGTGTGTGTGTCCGTCAAAAATAACTATTAGTTTATTTATTTAAGTATTGTAATATTAATTAAATGGTTATTTCCTGTATGTAAGCCGTATGTGGGGCAGATAAACAGTCTATTCACAGATACTTGTCACTCTAAAGCTCCCTCATTAGCTAGTTAACATCAAAGAAAGTTTAGAGCAGTAGCTAATGAATGATTGTGGGGAGGTTGTGATGACTGGTGTGTTTTTAGAGGACTGGTAGCTCGCCAGGGGGAGGACCCATGAAGCCTGCTGGCCAAAAAAAACAAAAAGAGAGAGGGAGAAAAAGTTGTGTCAAGTTTTGCGACTACGAGGTAGAAACTTGCGTTCAGAGCGACGGTTAGCAGCAGCAGCAGCAGCAGGAGAAGCAGCAACTCGGACGGGGGAAAGATGGCGCGGCGCGGCGGCCGTGGTGTCGGTGCCACGTCTCGGTTTAGTGGAGAAATCCCGACACATCTCCGAAAGATAGCAACAGCATCTGCAGTTTGGCTGTGTTTTTGTCTACTTTTCCCTCCCGCTGCGGAGGCCGGACTGTACACCGCCTCTGACCAGATCCTCTTGTTAACTCCGGAAAATGTTGAGTCGGTTTTGGTCAACTCCACAGCCGCTATAGTTGTGGAGTTTTACGCCTCATGGTGCGGACACTGCATCGCCTTTTCACCGGTGTACAAAAGCCTGGCAAGAGACATTAAAGGTTGGTGCACGGCACGTAGCTACAGCTGTTTACAAGGGCAATGCATTTTGATTATTTTAAGCTCATAATAGCGGAAATCCTACTTGACACTCCATTATCAGTTTTACACCACTGACCTTGTTTTATTCACATTATAAGGCATGAAAATGTCTCATAGTTTCACACATAAGCAATAATCTATAATTCATCCATCTGCGTGGAAAGAGCAAGAGCACCAGGCTGTTGTTTCTTATCTGTTAATAAGAGCATAGTCTAATAAATGTGTTTTAATTGTCTCACTATCACACCCTCTTAAATGAGGACTGTGTCAATGGCTCATGAGCCAAATTAAATACTGCAGAGCCATGAGAATTAATATAAATAGGATGATTATCAAGAGTGAAGTTTCTGCTTGTGGCAGAGGGCCTGACACAGTCATGGGGTATTTCAGTCCCGTGTTTCACTCTCACACACAGTCAATAATGGCATCTGATCCCTTGGCATGCTATTAAATAAATGCTTTGCCTCGGAGCCAGGGGAGTGATCCAGCTGAAAAGTTTTAGAGAACTTCAGGTGAAATCAGGAGTAGATGCCAGTTATAACTTTGTATCCACTCTAGCACCTCTCAGCTTGTAGATAGATGTGTGTCAGCTTCAGCAAACCTGGGCAATTTTGAGCCTGTCCAGTGTTAGTATACTGTGCAGGGTACAGAAGACAGACAGTACACTAAATATTTACTGTGCCCCTCTCTCTCTCACTCTCTCTCTCTGTCTCTATTTGATGTTTGTTCTTTAGAGTGGAAGCCAGCTGTGGACCTGGCAGCTATAGACTGTGCTGCAGAGGCCAACAGGAAGGTTTGCGCTGGCTTTAGCATCAGAGGGTATCCGACTTTAAAGGTATCAAACGTTAACTGTTCACACAAGCCCATTAATTGCAGTGCTCTTTCTTTATTTCACCATGGCTGCTGTATGTGAGTTTACTTTTTTTATTCAGTAAAGCTGATGGCAGGAGAGAAATGTGTGCAGAAGATGATGAACATGTTTGCTCCACTGTGTCTAAAGAGACAAGAAATTAGAGCTGAAAATATTGACAGAAAATTAATTGACAATTATTTTCATGATTAATTGTTTCGGCCAGTTTTCAAGCAGAAATGTAGAACATTCTCTGATCTCATCTTCTCAAAATTGATGATTGATTTGGGGTTTTTAATGGTTAAATCAAGGATGTGGGTGCTTGGAAAGCATTTTAAAAATAAATTTGGCAGATGAATTGATAATGTAATAGCCATTAGTTGTCATCCTACAAGAAAGTAGAAAGATATTTCTGTGGTCATTGTCTTGCAGAAGCACACCATACTGTATTGACAGTCCTTCTGCTGCTCTCATTCAGTTTCATGCTACTCTCATATATTTTCGGAACTAACCGTAAAATCAGGAATGTTCACAGTTTTGCTTGAACTTGTCCTGGCGCTCCTTTTTTTCTACACTGATATGTGTGATTTTTATTCACATGTGGAATGTGCATGAACATGTGTGGGAACAAAAAGCCTGTTTGCATCGACTTTCTTGAAGTATTTGATAAACCAGAGTCAAGTCAAGAGTATAACTGTTTATCCCTAAGTGACCGGTGCAACCTCTGTCACATTGCTTTATTACAAGTGGTGTTTAAGTTGTTAATTGGTGATAATTTCTTAAATATATTTTGCTTATTTGCTTATTTTTGATCTTAAAACCTGAAACTTCATGAACAGTTGAAATGTTTGTGTATTTTTAAAAATGCAATTTAACAAGTGTGTAGGCTGCAGCTAACAATTTTGTCATTAATGTACAGATTATTTTCTTGCTTAATTGTTTGGTCTATAAAATGTCAGAAAATAATGAAATTTCCCAGTTAAAGGTGATGTCTTCAGATGTCTTGTTTTGTTTGACCAACAGTCCAAAACCCCAAAATATGGAGTTTACTACCATGTAGAAGTTGAAAACAGGAACATTTAGAAAAAAACATTAAAAAAATGACTGAAATGATTAAATATGACAATCAATTAATCGACTAATTGTTGCTGCTCTGCAACTCTGTAAGCATAAGTTTGCTTTTCTCAGAGTTCATAATTCAGTAACTTTAAAACTTGTAGGATCCACTTTGTAAAATGATTAGTTTTGAGTCAGTCAGGGACTATTCTCCTTGTTTCAGTTGGAGATTACGGTGTCATTTTGTGTTATATATCTGTGAAAGCGCGTCTCCTTTTTTTTCAGTTTATGTATAATTTTTGATGCTCTGGATAAGAATGTGACAGATTGTGTTTGATACTAGTAGATGCAGTAGTCATTTCCCTGTGGAGTAAACTTTTGCATGATCAGCAGCCACACAGCAGAAACGCCCCAGCATTAAACATCTGCATTTGTATTTGCAACATATTTGATTAGTCAGCAGGAGTGTGTGTGTGTGTGTGTGTGTGTGTGTGTGTGTGTGTGTGTGTGTGTGTGTGTGTGTGTGTGTGTGTGTGTGTGTGTGTGTGTGTGTGTGTGTGTGTGTGTTAAAGGCCTCTGCTCTCAGCCCTGTCTCTCTCCCTTCTGTCATCCGATGAAAGCCGATAAAACAAAGAGCTCCTTCTGTCTGAATTAACAATGGAGCTTTAACATCTGCGACTCATTTTAACCAGGAAGGATTTGAAGGTCAAGGCGGGCAGAGGGGAAGGCTGTCCCCCAACCAAACATTACACAACATGGCTTTGCTTCTCTCATGGTCGTGTGAGGCCGGTCTGAGCTGATCTCACTTCTCTCCCTCAAATCCACTCCTAACACAAACCCTCTCTCTCTCTCTGTCTGTCTCTCTCTCTCTCTCTCTCTCTCTCTCACTTCACAGTTCTTCCACGCTTATTCCAAGGCTGAAGCTACTGGAGAGGCTTTTAAAGGTATTAAAAAAGGGAGTTTATGGTTTGTTCACTTTCACACGCCACCCTGAATTGTGTTTCATAGAGAACGTGCAGTTTCAAAAGGTGTCATGTCCGAGTAGGAGTATGCTGAGTGAGCATGGCTTTATCAGAAGTGTTAGTCATGTAGTTATAGCTGCTAGTCAGCCTTTTGTTTCATATTTTACTATTAACATAAGTCAGCTCCAGTATGTAACTGTGCAGGATTTAGACACTTATGTAATACTGCAGGGACTCACTCATCAGTGTGTTTTAGTGAACAATGGTCCTGCATGAGAACAATCAGCGGTGTATAATGTTCTCCTGATGTTCTTTGACCTTCAGAGTTTCCCCGTGATGTTCGAGGTCTCCGACACAAGATTATAGATAAACTGGCAACCCATGAAGAGCCCTGGCCCCCGGCCTGCCCCCCACTGGAGCCCACCAGGTAAGCACACACACACATGTTCATTTTCATTGTGACAAGAGAAATATGAAGGTAAAGGTTTAACTATTCATCAGTCTATATTATTATTTATTTTCATGTAATTCTACATTCATGTGGATTATAGTTTCATGTTTCTCTACAGTGTTCCTTCTATACTTTTGTTGAATTCTTGCTGTAGAAACCCTTCATGTCCCATCGTCTCATTTGATCTAATAAAGCAATGATTATTGATCAGTTAGCTGTTAGCTTGTGGTGAGGCACTCTAATGTAAGTTTATTTTATTTAATTAGAGTCTGAAGAACGCACATGTTTCAGAAGAGTTTTCAGACTGTCACTACTTGGCCTCCCTGCTCAGCTCACACTATGTCATACATGTATTCAGACACATGTACTGCATACAGACGGTTTATTACAATAATAGTGCAGGAAAAGGAAACAGGAAATATGAGTCAAGTTTATCTCTCCTTTTAGTTTTAAAGGGAACGCACCATCACTATTTCAGAAACATGACGTTTTCTTCTCCTTGTCTTCTTTTTGGAATTTAAAAAATAATAAGTGAATTTGAACCACCTTTCTTCACAACAAACCTCTAATGGAAAGTGTTTTCTCAACCAAAAGAACATTTTTGAAGTAGAAATGACACACTTGAAAGCACATATGAGGCTGAGGCACAGTAGTTTTAATGTTTTTAAGTTTGTGGGTGTAGTCTAGAAGTCTTGCAGGGATAAAGGAGAGATCCAAGACAATTCAGAGGTAAATAAAAAAAGCTTAAATAAGATACATTTCAATTTAATTTTAGAATGCTCCCCTTTTTCCTTAAAAATATGTCCATAAAATCCTGCATTTCTTTTATTCCTCTTTTTGATCTCCACTGTTTTAATAACTAATCCCTTTTTAAATTCATTAGTTATGTTCAGTCAGGGATTTCTTTGGCATCAATGTAATATATGTCTGGGACTCCAGTCTGATGTGTTTTTTCTGCTCCTCTTGCTCCAGCCAAGCGGAGGTTGATAGCTTCTTTGAGACCAACAACGTTCAACACTTGGCCCTGATCTTTGAGGAAACTAAATCCTACATCGGCCAAGAGGTAACAGTTCATGTTTCCATCGACCCGCTGTGTGTGTTTTTCTCTTCTCTAGATGTGCTTTCAGAAATCTGAAATACATTCCAACTATGTACTTTGATGTAACTAACAAAGCTCTGTTGTGGATGACGTTACGTTGTTCAGAAAGGGAAAATTAGTCGCTGAAATGAGACGGTATAGTGATTGATTGAAAAGGACACCTTCACACTCTTTTATATCACCGACATGATATATGCAAGGTCAATATGTTAAAATATAACATGACTAAAAACTTTTCCCCTTTTTTCCACATGTGTTCACTGTATACATCAGGTAACCCTAGACCTGTTACAGTTTGAGAACATTGCAGTGCGGAGGGTCCTGAGCACTGAAGAAGGCCTAGTGACCAAACTGGGAGTAACTGAGTTCCCATCCTGCTACCTTTATTATCCTGGAGGCAACTTCACCAGACTCAGAGTGTGAGTGTTTCTGTAGTCTTTCACTTCCGTTGAAAAACACAGCGCTATAATCATCATCACCAGCTTGCACCTCCTACAGCTAAATTTAAAAAATATAAGAAAATATGCAAAATTTTAGATATTTTATTCTTTTCAAATAGACATAAAATATTTTGTAGTGTAGGGATGTATGATAACAATAATAAGTTTTTTCTTCATGAAATATACATGTATATGTAACAGTAATATAACACAGTAAGGATTTGTTTTACCAGCTTATTAAGGTTTTGTGTTTCACTAACACTCAGTGTCAGGTAGGATTTTCCTGGCAAAGGAATGGGTAGAAAGGGTAAATGGTTTACACTCATGTGGTACTTTTTACCTTAACGGACAAAGCACTTTACAATTTTTTGCCTCTCATTCACCCATTCACACACACACTCGCACATCGATGAGAGCAACTTTGGATTCGGTGTCTTGCTCAAGGACACGCTCAAGGATCAAACTGCCAGTCCTGTGGTTTGTGAGCAGCCTGCTCTACCTCCTGAGCCACAGTCGCCCACATCTGGGTAGGGAATGGAAGACAGTTGTTACAGTACGTACAACAGGTTTTACAAGTAACAGTTGTTTGTTTAAACCAAAGAGAAGAAGAACTGGATACAGTAGCGGGCATGAAGGCCCTTTTCTAAACTACCCTCTAAATACTAGCCCTTCACTACTTCCAAATTCGTGAACCTGGTATGGTGCGTAATGGCTCACCAGTATGACTTCCTTGGACACCTGATTGGAGCAGAGGCATTATAAATGTTATCAGTTCGACCTGCTGCAGTGTCTGCTGTAAAAAAAAAAAAAAAAAAGCCTGTTAAGTGAGACAGACATGTAGGGACCTGCACATTAAGGGAGCAGGTATTAAATAAGGGTAAACTGTGGAAAGCACCTTCCATTCGCCACCATAATCGGGAACCATCTATCACCATGGATATATATTACTTTGATAGTTCAAACATTTTACATACTGTTTCCTGTAAATTTATTATGTCCCCAAAACAATCAGCAGGTGTGTTCTTGTTTAACTGATCAATTGATGCTTGCATATGGATATAAGGTAAATCTAATAAAATAAGTTTAGGGCAAAGTGGTGATTCCTTTTTATTTAAATAATACTACTACTACTACTACTACTACTACTACTACTACTACTAATAATAATAATAATAATAATAATAATAATAATAATAATAATAATAATAATAATAATAATAACTTTATTTATACAGCATTCATACAGAAAAAAATGCAGCTCAAAGTGCTTTACAACAAAAAAAATTACATGCACCAATTGCTTCATATCAAGAAAGACATGAGGACATGAAATGAACATAAAAACATGTAAATGTATATTTTACACTGTACACTCCTCTCAACTGAGGAGTGTTTGCACAAGTGAAATCACCTGTGTGAAGGGCCTCTAAGTTTACTGCGCTCTGTGTTTCTAAAACACAACCCTGAAAAAGACAGTGTAGTAAAGGAAGATGATTTCACAGTGTTTGTCTGAGAAGTGAACTCTTTGACAATTGATCTCTTTCACTATTGATCTCTGTGCAAAAACACCACAGCAATCAGTGAGCAATCAACCAATCAGCATCATAGATGACTCATAAAGGTTGTAACAAAGTCTAAATCAATATAATTGAAGAACCTCCAGAGTTTCCTGTTGTGAGCTGTGTTGTACTGGACAGTAAACTGGCACAAATTAGAAAAACAATGTTGTTACTGTTCTGCATGTGATCTGCAAACACCAGTTGGCACACAGTTGTTCATTGTCTGAAGTCATCAAGTGCAACAGGGTGTATTTGTAGATTCCACATCAACCTTGATTCCTAGATTTTCAATATTATTTTTAACCCAAAGAAAGGACAACACCTGATGGAGGTTTAACAAAAAAATATTTTTCTATATTAGAGACATTTGAAATAGAAACATAAATGCATTGTATTGATATTTTTTTATACATCTCATACATTTTCCATTTACCTTGATCTGAAATACACAAACACCAAGTTTATTCCCCTTCGGTTTCCATTGTTCAACACAAAACAACTTTGCTTTCTGCTGAAAAGTTTCATCGTTTGCTCATTATCTGAACCCTATTCATGAGAATACTTTTAAACATCTGGCCTCTTAATGGGATCAGAGCATCAAAATCGCTCCCATTATTCACTATCATAAAGCGGCGCTGATCATTCCTCACCCTGCAAATTCATCTGCTGTTTCTGCCTCTTTGTTTGGCTGTTTCAATAACTTGGCATGCAAAGAGGACTCTTTTTAGTTGACAAATGCAAAAAGGAAATGATTTATTGCTGATTTATTTATTCACCCTCCATCTCTCCCCTTCCAACCCCCCTCATCTCCATCACTGTACAGAGGGGAGGTTTTTTAATTTCTTGCATGAAAACAATGCCATTGCTTTTCTGGCTTCACCTGCCAAACAAGCCCCAGCCGCACACGGCGACAGATGGCCTCCCATCATCACTGAATGTCTGATTGATCCTGGGAGAGCAGAGTGTGCGGTTGTGTGTGTCTGCATGTGTGTGTGTGAGAGCGTGCGGGGGCGTCTCACATCCGTCATGCATGTAATGTGTGCTGGTCCCAGGTGAATGCATTCCCTCCCAGCCCTCCCTGATGCCTGCCTGCCCGTCGGCCCTGGGGATCGCTGGATGAATGGCTCCCCTTCCACATCTGTACACTCCCACCAGACACGCAGGTGTAATTGAGTCCCGGGCTGGTGTGAGTGAGCGTGGGCCCAGCGTATCCATCCTCCTTATTACCATCCTGTTCCAGTTTTACGATGCTTTCTCTCACTCTCGCTCTCTCTGTCACTCTCTCTGTCCCTGACGAAGGGAATAAGTAAATGAGAGGAGGATGTGAGGGCGAGGGAGGGAGGGAGGGAGACAGAGAGAGAGAGAGAGAGAGAGAGAGAACATTAATGGCTGTGGTTCCAGTTCCAGCGTTATCGCACGGCTAAATGATCAGTGATCTCTCTCTCTCTCTCTCTCTCTCTCTCTCTCTCTCTCTCTCTCTCTCTCTCTCTCTCTCTCTCTCTCTCTCTCTCTCTCTCTCTCTCTCTCTCTCTCTCTCTCTCTCTCTCTCTCTCTCTCTCTCTCTCTCTCTCTCTCTCTCTCTCCTCTCTCTCAGTCCCACGCCACTCTGGCACCATCTGCTCAGGATTTGAAATGCGTTTCCAGTAAGTGTGTAAAATATACGGCCACAGAAAAAACAGGTCATAAAACAATTTTTATGGCAGTGGACTTGAAAACAAAAGGTGCAGGAGAAAAAAGAAAAGTGCATTTTGTTTGAGGATCCTTGCTTAGCTCTTAACAAACAGCTACACATATACCCAAAAGTGTGTGGACACCTGAATGTTACACTCATATGGGATTATTGAACAAATCATGCTAAAAGCATTGATATGCAGGTATGACGTCAGTCACCCTTCTGGGAAGGCTTTCTACAAAAGTTTGGAAACCTGGCTGAAAGGATTTGCTCCCATTCAGACACAAGAGCGTTGGCAAGGTCAGGCTCTGATGTTGGGCGATAAAGTCTGTTGGAGATACAATTCATACCATCAGAGGTGCTGGATAGGGTTGAAATCAGGGCTCTGAGCAGGCCATGCGAATTCGTCCACATCAAACTCAGCAAACCATCTTTTTATGAAACAACAAAGGGCTTTCCCCAAACTGTTGGAAGCACACTGTTGTCTAAAATATCAATGTGTGTTGAAGTTACATTTCCATTGCGTCATTTGGCAGACGCTTTTATGCAAAGCAACTTACAAGCAAGGCAAGACAATCAAGCATTAGAGGAGAGCCGTGGTAGAAATTTTCAAGTAGCTGAACAGGTACAAGTGCAACGACAGAGCGCTAGACAGAAGTTTGTTTTTTGTGTTTGATTTTTTTTTTAAGAAATGACCAGAAATAGACAAATGCAAAGTGTTATAATGTGTAAAGGGGCTCAAATGTTGAGGTGTTCAAAGAGGAGCTGAGACATTTCTTGAAAGCACCAAGGAGGTCAGAGTACAGTGTGGAGCCACTAACAAAAAAAACTCTGGATTGTGATTTTGCCATAGACGGGAAATACAAAGAAATACATGGACAGGGTTGTCCTAATAAGTGGCCTAAAGGTCAGTAACACCTGTCCTTCCGTTCCACAGCACCATCGAGGCTCGTACTTTCTACTCTTTCGCCCTCCAGAGGCTGCCGGGGGTGATGCGGTCAGGAAAGCCTCCACCAGACATCACACACCTCGCCACCACCAACAAAGAGGAACCCTGGAGATCCTTCAACAAGTATGAACTAGACACACCGTACATGACCATCTTTCTCTCCTCACCCTTATTATTTGTTGAGTTGAGTTTTACCATGTGTGATTTGTTTGTCCAGGTCCAGCGTGTATATGGCAGACCTGGAGTCAGCGCTGCACTACTCCCTGCGTGTGGAGCTGGCTGCTCAGACTGTCATCAGAGGAGAGGCCCTGATTTCCCTGAAAAAGTACATCTCCGTCCTCGCAAAGGTGAAATTAACACAGAGAGAGCACTGCAAACACGCACAAACAATGTGGACACACAATGTACAAAGCCAATGATACACATGATACAATTTTGAATATTAACAAAATAATATATTAACAAGCAGGAATCAAATTAAATAAAATATAGGTGACAAATCTGATTCAGAAATACCATCTGAAGTGCAAACGTATCTCAACAATTCTCTTATTTGGACGGATTTAATCAGCAGCTAGTTTTCCCCCATTTTATATTCACAAAATGTTATCCAAGGACATATTTATTGTAAACTATAGTGATCAGGTAAGACAACTTTTGGATGCATAGGAACAAGTGAAAATCAGTTAAAACCAACCTACTCCTGAAAAGACTTTGCTGTTTCTCTGAGAGTATCCACAACTGACAGAAATGTGTAGTTACAGCAGGTCACCACTAGATGGAGAATGAGACAGCAAAATGGTAGTTCACACTTTGTAGATTTCAGCTGTTCTTTGGCAGGATTTTGCTTTTGTTTCCTCATTCATAACATATTTTAAATTCATTTAGCATCCATTAGATTATTCTGCAAATTGACCTAATTAGTTGTTGTGCAAAAATGTTGTTTTTCATCACACACACACTTGCACATGTACATTATTGAAAGTACAAGTGGATGCCATTGACTAGAAAAGGAGCACAAACACTCTCTTGGGTATTGTTGACCCTCTTCATGTTGGCTCCCAGGGGTATTGAAGCGTGGCTGCCACCCGCTTGCCGCCCACAGGCTTTAGACACACACACACAGCCTGATTACAAGCCACCCTCCCTGGAATACCCCAACCACTCCTCCTCCTCCTCCTCCTCCTCCTCCTGTATCCCTCTTTGGCTTCACACAGACATTTCTGTAGACACTTGTGACTGTGCCAGTCCTCTGTGATTCCCTAAAAACTCTTGCTCCCCCCTGGATTTTCCATCCTCCTTCTGTCCTGCCTCTGTCTCTTTTATTCTTTTTTCCCATTCTCCCTTTCTTCTCCCCTCTCTTTCATGGTTATGCTAATTTTTCAAAATACTCCAGGATTTCATGTTTGTTTGATCATTCAGCTTTTATGAACATCTAATAAGGACCTACCCACTTTGGCTCGCTTTCTTTTTACTTTTATCATTCTGATCACATGCTCCCTCCTTCCCTGTCCACCTCCTTCCTAGTAGAAGTGTGCCAGCCAGGCAAACATGTTGTGATGATGAGGCCTGACCCGCTAGCTCTGTCCCTATTGGCTACGCACCAGGCTGTCTCACTGCCCTAGTCTGTCACCAATCTCTCTGATTATATCTCACCCTCTAGGGAGGTGTTGTAGCAAGCTAGTGTGTGTGTGTGTGTGTGTGTGTGTGTGTGTGTGTGTGTGTGTGTGTGTGTGTGTGTGTGTGTGTGTGTGTGTGTGTGTGTGTGTGTGTGGGCAGGGGGGGCAGCGCTCTGTGGCCTCCCATTAGCTCCAGTTTGTTTAGTCAATAGCAGTAGGTCCCAGTGGTATTTTTAGCCTGTCCCCCCTACCAGAATGGACCAGCCGTTCAGCAGGGCTTTGTGTGGCTAAGGAGGCTGTCATTGTTGCAGCTGACCAGGACTTGTGACAGTCCTTATTGACATTTGACTGAGCGCTCTCCCTACAAAGAGAATCCATTCAGCTGGTTAGCTTTTTAGGAGCAGTTAATGTAAGACAAGCAAGTAGGATGTGAAACAGGTTGAAGAAACTGAAGAGGATTTGGGATGAGAGAGGATGACAGTTCAAAAGCAAACATACGTAATGAATGAATTTTCATATTTTTAATTTATATGATACTGTACAGTTCATAGGGCAAATATTACAGAATTAAAACTATTTTTGGTAAGTAGACAGTGATGCTTTTTTATCATAACAGCTGTTGATTGAAGAAGAAATGTTCTTGCTGATAACTGACACAATATGTAAAAATCTAACACCTGAACTCCATGTGTGAGTCATGTGATTAGGTTAGTGAAAGTGACTCACACTGTCCTGACTGCAGCGTGAATGTCATCGTTTCACACTGGTGACACATTCCTCAATCATGACACGTTTTTTAATTTTTACCAAACAATTAGTTGGAAAGCGTATTTGCATAGCATGATGGTGTGTATGTGCATGTGTGGTATGAACACACAGTATGAGCATGACTCTGTTCTGTGAATATTAATGGGGGATTGTGTGCGTATGAAAGTTTATTCATCCCCTCATGTATTCATCTTTCTACCCTGCCCTCAAAAATGACACTCTCTTCTGTCCTAGAATTGTAATTCCACGAATTGTTTCTTTCTTTCTTATCCACTATCATACCATCATCGCATCTTCATCCAAACATGTAAACATGGGGGTTGTTTTTTTTCTTTTTTTTTTTTTTGAACACGGTCATAATATTACTAGATTTACTGTCTTGTCAGGCTGAAGCCGGATTTATGAATCCCCTACATGTATATGAGGATTAAAAAAAGTGGATCTTGGGAAGCATGAGAGCATTAAAGCAAGGTTTTTAAGGATTACACCTCTATCCTGCTTTTCTTGAAAGAAGCCCTTCAGCCCACGGGGGACAGAGGGGCAGGGGAATAAAACAAAGAATTAAGAGGGGGGGCTTTGGTCTAAAGGGACACAGGCTTGGCCCTTGTCACGTCAGGGACATAATGTCCACATACGCCTTTATTACCAGGGTACCAGGATGCTCTGTGTTGGGGTTTTTTTGTTTGTTTGTTTGTTTTTTAAACCAGCTGTCCATGTAATTATGAATTACTGTTTTAATAGTAAGTTGTTTTTAAGTAATTCATAAAGAATTAGTCAGTTCAGGTGGCTGTTTTGCTGTGGCAGCTTCACCTCAGTGACAGTGTGTGTGTGTGTTTGTAAAGATGAGGCTGCTGTTTGCCTTCTTCCCACTCTGGCACGTGTCTGCAGCTTCCCCCCCTTGCCTCCACCGGGTGGTTTGAAGTTGGATTATAACCAAGGGGCTTCACCCCTGTCTTCTACCCCAGGCCTGGCCTGGTCTGCCCTCACTCCAGCCAACAGATGCCTCCCTCTTGGGACCCTCACCACGAGGAGCTTGTGGTTTCTCAAGTGCTGCTGATACTAATCCGATCAGGGATGACATATTGCCGGGGTGAAGGGGATTGTCATGGTCCAACTGGGATGGGGGCAGGAGGGGTACAGGGTTGAAAGAGGCAAACTGTGTGTGTGTGTGGCTGTGTTCTCTTTAAGATGGAGAGAGCAGGTATAAAGGGAGACATGTAGTAGAAATGATAAAAGTAGAGTGTTTGCAGTTTAAGCAAAATATAAATCAATTTTGGTAATCCTGAATACTGAATTTTTTTCAATAACTGATCATTTTAATGGCCATGTCAGTTGATGTAAATACTGTTCGTTTTATTTTAAATGAAGTATATTGTCTCATTTGATGTTGTGCTTATCTGAAATGCTTCTTGCAGATGAAGACATCTAAGTTAGTACCTTTCTGGTTTTAATTTTTTCCCTCCACAGTGTAAAAATGTCAGTATTCATGAAGAAGATGATGCATATCATTTCATCTTAAATGTAGAAAACACACAATATTGTTTTTGTTATAAGATTTTTAAACACCTTTGCATTTTTGACAGCAAGTCTGTTAAATTCCACCTAAATGGCTAAAGAAAGTCGATACCGTGCAGGCTGTGACATGACCTTTCCTATCCGTCAAGGCCTGTTCACTGCTGTTGGCACAGAGTTCATCTACATATCAAAGCAACTATTTCCAAAACTAATAAGCTGATTGATTGATATCGTACACAATTAAAGATCAAGGCCAGGGATTCAGACAGGGAGGTTAAGAAAAAAGAGGAATCAATGTAAAATAAGACAAATACTGATAAAATTGAGAAAGATGACACTAACTAATATCTGTCTGTGATAATGTTTGTACAAATCAAAAGTTGAACATGGCGAACATTTGAGTTTTTACGCGATCACCAGCCTGAGAGAGCCCATGAATATTGTTGCGTTGGTGATGCTGAGCTAAGCCCATTAGTGGGAAACACCTGCGTTTTCTCTTCTGGTTAAATTCATATGGTTTTTTAATGAGCTTTTCTGACTGGTTGGCATTCAGACCTCAGATCCAGACCTAAACCTATTATATCACTTTCCCAGCAACAAGCAGCAGACATCAGAGGCCTTTGTGCTCTCGTGACACACCTCCTTTAGTATGTGTGTGTGTATGTGTGTCCTTTAACATTGTATGTGTGTGAATGTATAGAGGTTTATATGCAGCAGAGTGAGATCAAGAGTCGGCAAAAAGGTGAATGTTTGCTGTTGGAACAGAATACAAATCGATTATTATAGATGATCAATAGGAATTTATGGTTTTGATTTATTTTTTTTGCTCACATCTGAAAGCTGATGATTTCCATGTTTTCTGATGATTCAAAGTACTTTTGTATTCATTTGTACAACAAACTAAAAGCACTAAACACAGTTTTCTGAAGGCCGAGTTGATGAAAAATGCTGCACGCAGTCAAGAGGGAAGGACACAGGAGGTTTAAGCAAATCACTGGGGGTCTGGTTAAGTGGTCAGGGTGTAACACTCAGATCCTGTTAGAGGGTGATGAATAGAGGACTGAGCTGCTGACTGAAAGGACCGTGTGTGCGAGATTGTCTGTGTATGCAGGTGTATTTAACTGAACAGATGGTTGAGGCCAAATTAAAAAGGTCCACATTTTGGATGACGCAGCTTAAGTCTACCTTCTGCTTTCTCTGTTCAGCAGAAGTTTAGCAATAACTATGATTCAAAAAACTAAAGTTACCATGGTAGTATTCTATTTGTCCTGTTGTTAAAGTCTTGGAAAGAAAAAGCTTGATCCCTTTAAAGTGTTTATTTCTGAGGAACTGGACCATTATCACAAACTATTCGGCAGAGAGGCTTACTGTAAGAATAGGAAACACATTTAGCAGATATTTATTATGCACTCTTCTCTCTCTTACCATCAGTGCAGTCAGCTGTTTCTATTGTCAGTATGATATGTGTAAAGACACGCTTGTCTGTGTCTGTCATTACTCTGTCATCACTGGTCTCAGACACCCATCAGGTGGATTTCCTCTTTCTGTTCGTGAACCCACTTCGCTAGTTACAGTATCATGTTTCCTCACAGCCATGGTTGTTACCATGACAGTGATCATTTGAAAAGACATAAATACACATCATGAGAGAACCTGAGTAGACAGTGGCTACTGGTTGTTAGTGGCTTAGGAAATGGATCTTAATGAAGGAAGAGGCTTAAGCTTGGCTGTTGTCACATTCAGTGAAATTCTTTGAAGGTGCTGAGAAGGAAAAACACTCAAACCACAACTGTTGTGTAGCACGTAGACACTCTGCACAATATTGTCAAGGATAAGATTTGATTTGGTTCATTTCAGGCTAAGATGTGTGGATGTTTAAGGATAAGGCTTGCAATATTCTATATTTTGATTATTGTCAACAAAACCCACAAATACACCAAAACCAAAGGTGCATTAGACCGTCTCTTAATGCTTTCCACAGCCTGTATGTGGCACTCAGCCTCGAGCCCACTGGCTCCTACTGAAGACGTAAATCGTCAGTAGTCCAAAAGTCTAAAGTCTCATTTTTTAAAAAGGATCAGTGGTTTCCTAAAACAGCCGGGCACTGTAGTTGTTAGCAAACGTTACTCAAACAGGAGTAATTTGTGCATATCAGGGACTATTTTCACCTGTTGATTAAGACATATTTTGTGTGCTAGTGAGTATTTACGGCAGCAGGTTGGCGTATGTGGGATTGACTCAAAATACTCTACAGAGGCCAAGTTTATCATAATGAAGGAACATGTCACCCAGTATGATTGTGTAGCTCTTTCTTCAAATCATTTTTGGACAAGAATGGAGTTGTTTGGCGCAGAGGAATAAGCTAAATTAGGCTTTGGCTACACAGACAATAGTTGTTAGTAGGCTTAATTCATTGTTTGTTTTGATCTGTTCAGGGGATTTGATGATTATCAGAATAATATAGAATTTTACCAGTCTTATCATTTAAGGGGCAAGAGCATCAATAGTAGTACTTTAGAAATAAAAATGTAAATGTGGCTGACCAAAAAATACAACTAAATGAAGAACTGTAAGACCCACTTTTTGTTAGATTTTCTAAATTATATGAGGTAAAAGCTTCAGCTGAGTTCTTGCACACCATGAAGTAAGTACTGTGTAAAGTGAGAGGGAAACAAAATCCCATTAACTGTTGGTCATTTGTTCTCATTTTATTTCATTACAACATTTCAGTCAGTTGAACTTCATCAGTGAAGATTTATCAGTAAATTAGTCTAATGGAATCTACTGACTGTCATAATTAAATAATGTGAGTACAAGTGACCAAAACTGCATGATTTTCGGTTCCATTCTTTCTCAATAAACTATATGTACACATCATCGTCTCTCAAATCAGCAGCTTTGTCTGTCACTGCTCAAAGTTAACACTTATTCCCATTGTGCTCTGCTGTTTTATGTCTGCAGTATTTTCCAGGCCGTCCTGTGGTGATAAACCTGTTGCAGTCTTTAAACTCTTGGCTACAGAACCAGACTGGCAATGAGGTTTTCTATCAAGCTTTTGAAGAGATACTGGATAACTCAGCACAGGTGAGTCAAGACAGTTGTACAGATACATATCAATATAGTGTTGACATTGTTCATCCTTGTTACATTGAACTTGTGTCTTACTGTTCATTCCTGTCGGTCAAACCAACAAGAAAATGATCCTGAGTAAACTTTTTTTGTCTGTCCTTTCTTGTTGGTATTCATTGGTTTCAGAAGTGGTCAGTATGTTACATACTGCATTTAGGACACTTGTGAATACATGAATACAAATTGAGAAAGAGAACAGACTTCTGTGAATCTAAGCAGGCAGGCATCTAAAAAGGAAAGAAAGGAGATACAGAAAAAGAGTACCAGACATATAAGCAGGGAGAACAGAGGGCAGGGCATCACAAAACGCACCCAGACTGACGTGAGGACGTCTGTCTGGGAGTGTCTCGTCGTTTCACTGAGCAACCAAGGTCACTTGTCAGTCTGGCCACTTAATCAGTTCAAAAATCCCCTGAGAAGCACCAAAGTGATGCCGATTCTGTTAAAGAAATGTCAAAATGTGATTTTGAAAATCTCTCTTTAAAAAGGAGTTGGTAAAAAAAAATATTTAAAGATAAATATCCAGATATTTCAATATGTACTTTGTCCTTGTCTCAGTGCCAGCACATAGAGCTGAGAATCTATGTGCTGTTGTCTTTGGAATGAAGCCTGCATGCCTTCAGTATATGGCCCCTCGCAAATTGAAAGACTCACTTACTTACATCATTAGCTTTTAGCAGGCAAATCAATGGATCAATGAATCAATGGGAAGGTATGAATAGACTTCACCTCAGAGGAAATGGAGTCTACACACACACACGCATACGCACACCAAATCTTTACTATTGACATGTGAGTAACCCTGTCAATCCCGCTAGCGATGGCAATAGAGTGCAGCGAGAGAAACGACTTTGTGTCAGAGAAAATATGTTGTCAGATTCAACTGTGGCTCATGGTTAGAGATCTGGATAGCTTCTGTTCATTAGTGGAGGGCTGAGCCATTAACCTGAGATTGACTTCTCATTGATCAAGAAAACTACACGGAACGGCTTTCATTAAGTTGAATAGGTTGGGAGATGCTCTTCTTTTTAGAGGACCTTTTTTTTTGTTTTGTTTTTGGTCTTTGATTCATGTTTGCCTGCTTGTTTTCTCCCTCACAGGCTCCAGACACTGCTTTGCCTGAAGGAGTGAGGTGGGTGGGCTGTCAGGGATCACAACCCCACTTCAGACGTTACCCTTGTGGGATGTGGACTCTCTTTCACGTTCTTACTGTCCACGCCAAGAACTCTGGGGGCTCAGGTACACACACACACACACACACGCACACACACACACACACAGAGTTTGTGTTGCTGTGAATGAAAAGGGCCATTGAGAGTTCACAGAGACAGGGGTGGACTGAGGATGAGGGCTTTGTGAGGCTTTTGTAAACAAATTAGCCCTGGAATGTTTGGCAGACCTCTTTTCACACTGACCTGATTCAACATCACACAGAGAAAAGACGGACACACACACAGAAACTCAAAGAAATTCAAACATGTAGCTTGACTACTTTTTTGACTTTTTTTTGTTTTGTTTTGTCTTTTTGTCAAAGCTAAAATTGAGCCTAATTGTGACTGTGTGAAAAGGGATTATGTTAGATTAGTGGAATGTGAGTGGTTAATAAAACAGGCAGATGACCGGAGGCTCCGCTCCTGGCAGGGATGTTAATCTCTCTTCAACACACACACACGCACCCACACACACACACACAAACAGACACACAGAGGTTAATCCCAGGTTTTACGGACCATCATGTGACCTGCAGATGGACTGACCAAAAGGGGCATCCATCTGGCCCCCCATAGGCCACCAGCTTAATGGATGGATACACATACATACAGTACAGTATTGACCACAACTTAAAACAGAACTCATTCACACACGCGCACACACACACTCACACACACACACACTGCATACAGTATTAAAGGTGTGAACACAATCCAATATCCATCCTTATTTACACACACATCACACAGACCCCAAACACACTCTGACTGGCCGCACGGCGCATCTAAAGGTTCATCTGAAGGTCCTGCTAAGCCGAGAACAAAAGCAAACAGCTACAGGAAAATATGTTAGTGGACTGTTGAGGTCCTGAGACAACAGCCTGGCCACCATTCACACAGAGGGTTAACTGTATTTAATCTCCAGATTGGGTTATCCCATTCGTATAGATTATTCATCTCAATGTGGGGTTAACCCAGCTGTCTGTGACTCCTGGCCCACATTACCGTGGGAATCCAGGAGTCTGTGGAGCCTTGGTGCCATTAGCAAGCTTTCAGGCTGCAGCACAAGTTTACAGGTTTACTTTACAAGGGCAGATGGTTGTGCATTACATAGGAGATAATGACTGATTTCTGCTTGGTGATTTTGCTTTCACAGTTACTAATAATAATAATACAAAAATTGTATTATATAAAAGAATAATGTATTGTTGTACTGCACTGTTTGTATGTAGCAATAATCACCGTATCTAATTGAATATTGCATAAATGTTGGTGAGTTTTGAGAATATTCAGTGTTTATGTCATGTCTTGTCATTCCCCTTCAGATTCCCAGGAGGTGCTAAGTGCAATGAGGAGCTACATCCACAACTTCTTTGGCTGCAGGCCGTGTGCCGAGCACTTTGAGAACATGGCAGCAGAGAGCCTGGTGGAGGTGAACACGATGTCTTCAGCGGTCCTGTGGCTGTGGTCAAGACACAATCGCGTTAACAACAGACTAGCAGGTAGGAGTCAGCGTGGTCATCTGTAGCTAGTTCGCAGAGAAGACTAGAGGTGGTTCTTCTTTCCTTCATTTTTATTACAGCTTTAAGACACTTTTTTTGTGGAAGGTTTCTAAAATGAACACCACATTTTCTATAAACACTGCTACTTTCTGCTACACAGAGGATGTGACTACTTGTGTGTGTTGAGGACTTAAAAAAGAAGGATGTGAAAAGACCTTAATAACAATAAATATGTAGAGGATGTTTACATTAGACATCATCTTGGAAACACAGAATATACTGACGAAGATAAAAGTTGTGAACCTGTCCATGTTACACACCTTAGCATGCTGAGACATCAATGCACCCTGTCCCTCCCACTTCTTCCATCACATCCTTTCTTCTTTCCACACCTCTCTCCTCTGTGTCTACACATCCCCACCAGTGGGATAATAAGCGTGAACTTTACCCAATATGGGGGAAGATTTTAAGTTCCAGTTTCCTCTCATGGTCAGTTAGTCCTCGTAATACGACTAAAGAGGGTGAGGGGAGGAGTAAGGATGGATCCTCAGATCAGACACCAGCTGTCACTCGGTCTTAGTCCCCCCAGGTATCATCTGTTTCTGCCTCACCCATTTTCTCTTGACCCCCCTGTGCCATCTCTCATCCTTCTCACGCCCTTACTGTGATTCTCTCCCACTATCGCTTCTCCGGTCATCTGACATCTCTCATTTTCTATCTTCTTAACTTTTTTTCCCTCAGATCCTGCTCTTGCACTTCTTCTTTATAGCCCTGTACCACCAACTCAACTCCACTTCAAGATTTGAGGAATCTTTTTATCCAGGCCAACCATTTAAAGATTAACTGAGCATAGTCACCCAATCAGTAACTTTTAGTAGATCATACACAGGAATGAGAGTCTTCAGAGATTACTTTTCTTGCATTACTAGTTCCTCCCATCCTGAGTCTAGACTTCTCTGTCTTTTCTCACTCTGTGTAAACATTTACAAAGTTTTGAGTTCATCTTTTGACTGAATCACTTCTGCACATTATTTTTAAAAGTGCTAAACCAGCATTCCTCCTCCGTTGTCTGTGTTCATATGATTTTATTAGGCACAGGGCTGTCATTAGCAGCCCACTTTGTTAAATCACTATCTTTTGTTTGTGTCGACTGCCCCCTCTTCTATCTCAGGGACAGCTTGTGTCCTGAACAGCAGGGGCCAGAAGGACACTCGTCCCTGTGTGTGTCTGCTCCCCAGACACTTAAACACTATTCAGCCCCCCCCCCCAACCCCTCCATCCGTCTTCTATTCCTGTTTCTGTCTTTCTCTCTTTCCACTCACCGTCCCCTGGGACTCATATGCTCCGCTTGACAAGTAATAGCACCGCATCCTCGCAGGATGGGTCCCAAAGGAACCAGCCCTCTTTGCCCACACACACAAACATGCACACACAATTCCCAAGGTATTGTGTGACAGCAGGTGGCAAACACCATGACACAAGCCACACAATCCTCCCCTCCCTTCCACCAGTCATCACCCTCTCCCAAACACACACACACACACACACACACACACACACACACACACACAGGTTTTCCAAGCATGGGTCAAGTTGTGGCGTGTGGCAAGGGGGAGTTAGTCATGGTGGAGGGTGAGTTGGGGGTCCACAGGGGATAAGTCGGGTGAATCAGAAGGAGAGAGGGAGGGAGGAGCAGAGGGTTTGCCTGTGTTTGTAGCAATGAGTGGCAGCGTCTCCCTGAGGAGAGCACACTCCATCCCTCTTTCCATCTACTCAACCCCTCCTCTCCCTTTTGCCTAAAGTGGAGCTCTTTAGCAGGCCTCCCCGCCCCTCCTTTCAAGAGCAGCCATGCATGAAAGAGCAGCTATTTGTAAAGCGGCTGAACAATTAATTTAGCTGGCAACAAAGAGGCCCCAGGGCCCTCAGCCTCCTCGCACCGGCAGAATTAAGAGCGGTGGCAGCTCAGTCCTGTTGCTGCTTGTCAACAGGCTGAGACTGATTCACATTTCTACAGACAAAACAGCACCGCTGCAGTAGGCCTGGCTGCTTGCATGGTGTGTGTGTCTCTTTTTAATGCAGAATAGAGGCAATATATTGATTTTAAGAAGGGTTGGGTGCCAATACAGTACCATAATTTTTGTACCAATACCAAAACAATACATATTTTCAGTACCTTGCTGTTAGAAATATGTTTTTCCATAAAACCCATTTCATTTTATGAGAGAAGCTAAAATTCGCAAATATTGAATAATAAATGTCTTAACACAAGCAGCAATATAAGACTGCAACAACAATTTTCATTATCAACTAATCTGACGATTATTTTCTCAATTTATTATTTTGTCTGTAAAATGTAAGAAAGTAGTGAAAAATACCCATTATAATTCTCAAAGGCAGCTGTTTTGAAAAACCAGTAAACCCACCGTACACTACAGGCCCAAAGCACCAAAACGGCAGACACAAAAAGTTCAAGACTGACTGGTGAACATATGAGTTGGTGGAGACCAAAACATGGCTAAAAGGAGAGTGAATATTGGACTTAAAATCATCATATGACCAAATCGGGAACTTTCTGATCAAAGAACAAATACTGAGGGTTTGAATCTGACCAGATATTTAATGCCAGCTTTCGGTACTTGACAACTTCAGATATTCTCCACTACAAACACATTTAGATCAGCACCAAAAAACCATTGAGGTTTTTTACACAGCACTTATTAAATCTATATCGAACAATCATAATTCCTAGATTAGTTTGAGCCCCAGTTATTTAAATGAGCATAAAATCTCTGACATCAGCTGCACTTCACAGTAGCCACGATGGCTCAGGACGCCGCGCGGTGTAGGTGATCCTCACTTACAGAATTAGTGCTGAGGAAGCTAGTTTGACATGCTGAACAATACATATTTATACCTGATGAATATGTATGTCCGCTGGTGATGACATCTCCGTGACAGGCCATTGTGGCAATCTCAATATGGCTGGTATGGCTAAAGTCACCCTGGCCGCAAACGTGGCAAGCTGATTAGAATAAGGAAAGAGATCTGAGGCATCCACTGTGTGTGTGTGTGTGTGTGTGTGTGTGTGTGTGTGTGTGTGTGTGTGTGTGTGTGTGTGTGTGTGTGTGTGTGTGTGTGCTCCCACCTGCTGAAATGTATAAAAGCTCCTACACACCCACAGGCTGCAGCCCATCCAGGACACAGTAAAATTGATGTATCCTTTATGTAAAGTACTGTATGCAGAGTACATACAGACATGCATATGACTGAGATTAATCTTGAGCGGCAGAGGGAAAGAGGGAGAGGGGATGGAGGATGTAAATTGACAGTGCTGTAAAGTGACAGACCTGCTGCTGCTCTGCTTTTTTTTTTTCTTTTCACACACACACATACACACATGCAATGGCATGTTGGTGACAACAAGCAATTTATTACTAGATGCTGCCCTGTGTGTATGTGTGTGTGTGTGTGTCCTTGTAGGTATTTGTGCAGAGTGTGTCCGTCTAAGATTGTATTTTGGCTTGCATGTATGTTTTTGTGTGTGTACATTTATTTTCTCTGCCGGTATGTTTGCATGGATGCAGGGTGTGTGGTGGGAGGCGGCCACATAAAAGAAAACATGGTAAAAGAGAAAGTTTCTAATTCATTAGAGGGGCAGCTCCCCTCCGAGGTTTCTGTTGCTCTCATGTTCAATTTGAAGATTGGACTTTGCTTTCAAAGGGATGTGAAGGGACGAGACAGGTGGTCCAGAGCACTGAGGTCTGCTGCCTGAAAACAGGGAGTGTGTGTGTGTGTGTGTGTGTGTGTGTGTGCGTGTGCGTGTGTGCGTGTGTACGTACGAGTGGGGATGCTGTCCACTTTGGCCACATCTATTATCTCACCACCCCTCCCTCTGGGACATCCCCTGAAGCCCATTGATCATTGTTAGACCCTGTCATACGAACACACACAAAAATATCAATCCCTAGATTACATGCACAGAAACACAGACAGATGATTTACATATACACTTTTAAACACATACATACACATATGCATATGGGCACTTAGTTTTTACGAGCACTGTGACAAGATCAAATGGGTTCAACACAGATTGCATCCAGTGCTCAAAGCACTTACATCCTCAAGTCAGTGCACCAACAAGGAGATACAAGAAACAACAATAGATAGAGCAGCTGACTGGAAGCCTCAGAGCTGTGTGGTTACTGAATCCCCATTACAAGTAAAAGTCCTGTATCAAAAATGTACTTTAGTAAAAGTATCAGCAGCAATATTCACAGGCAAAGGTACTTATTATGCAGAGTAGCCAGGGGTGTAATAAATTATTGATACACTACCCTGTAAGCAGCATTTTAATGTTGTAGCTGCTCCAGGTGTTGCTGTGTCAAATACTACTACAAACCACTAGTAGTGCTTTGTGTTTTAAGGTAGTTTATTGCATAGCAATGTATTATATTATCTGAGTTTATGATATTTTTAGCATGTAAAAGCTTAAAGCTTGGAAGAAGGTGGAAACCAACCAAGGTGTATTTAGCTAGATGTTTTCCAAAGCTGTGTTACATCTTTAAAAGCATAACATTTAAAAAACACATTTAAAACACATTTAACACAAGATCCCCACCAAACTTTCAGTAGATGAGAAACGTTGTGAAAAAACCTTCTAGTGTCAAACTCTGCACATTCATCATTCTGCACAGTGAAGCTCAAACATCCAAGTCAAGGAATAAGAAGAAAAACATATTTTTGACTCGAGGGGGACTTTAAACTTAAACTTCAATATTTTTAAATCTGATGCACTCTACAGACTCTACTGTTGATACTGTCCTGTTCCTGCATTTCCCTCTCCCAGGTGCTTTGAGTGAAGACCCACTCTTCCCAAAGGTCCAGTGGCCGTCACCAGAAATGTGTTCTGCGTGTCATTCAGTGAAGGAAAATGGGGAGCACAGGTGGAACCATAAGCAGGTCCTCTACTTCCTCCTATCCTACTTCTCCTCCAACAGCATCTGCACAGGTACGGGTTTCATAGTTTCTCTTTTATTTTAGGATTTTACCAAACTGCAGAAATTTCTTTCTTTCTTCTACATTGATCCTGATTGATCATGAATTCTGTTTTTTCGTTTCCTTGCCAGACTACCTTGAGGATGAAAACCAGATCCTGGCAAACCAGCGGGAAAAACATGCCAGTCGGCAGCTAGCTTTAGAAGCTCGGCAACGGGCTGAAAGGAAAGCCAGAGAGGCCTTGGACTCTATGACTCCTCCTCCACCATCAAAACCCACTGTGCCAGAAGAGGAGGAAGAGGAAGAGGAAGAAGAAGAGGGGCCGCAGGATGAAACGGTAACAGATGAAGAGGAGGAAGGTGCGGAGGGAGTAGCAGCAGCAGATGAGATGGAAGGTAAGACATCTGAGCCGACTCCCTGGGCCAAACCTGAAATGGAGGTGGGTCGCGGCCGTCGGCAGGCCAACAGGAAGCCGAGCATCGTGGGGATGAAGATGCGAGACTTGCAGGAGGACATCGTTGATCTTGACTCATTTGTAAACCAGCACTACAAGGCCAAAGCGCTGCGGTTGGCTGCCTCCAGCCGGGTCAAACAACGCACCCTGCAGAGGAAGGAGGAGCAAGAGCCCGGGCCCTTGTTTGGGCTTGGCATGGAGCTGGACGCAGGGCTTGGGATGGTGGGCCTGCAGCCTATGGAGCCGGACTTTGAGCCGGACGTAGGGCAACAGAGGAAGCGGCTGCAAAAGCGAGAACTGACAGGCCAGTACTTTGGTGAGGAGGCCAAGCTTAGTCACAGAGGACGCTGGATGTCTTTGCTGAGCATTGGATTCTCTAAAGTGGACATCAGCCTGTGCGTCATTCTTTATATCCTGTCCTCCATGTGTCTTCTGGCCATGTACCTTTTCTTTAAAAACCGCCTCAGGCTACGGCGGGCTAAAGTGGCCCTGCCCTGAACCAAAGTGTGTCCAAATTTGACCCGAGTCACAGCAATGATTAACATTCATTAGCTTCATGTGGGCTAAGGTTGGGTTTAGTGTAAGGAGATGTGTCAAGATTAGTGCTGTCTTAGGTGGTCCACTTAACTGTTACCTACAGTCAATAGTAGGCTGTTTTTTACTGTGTGGTCACCTAATGTTTGGTCATGTCTGGAGAGGAAGAGAAGGGAAAATTAGCTAATTACCTTTTAAAATCAGGGCAGTTATGCAACCTAACACTCCAGAGCTTTTCAGGCAGCAACTCAACTGTGGAAATTCTGTGCGTATATTTCCATAAGTGGCTTTCTGTTCAGAGTTTTGTGCTCCCTGTTAGAGAGATCAATCACGCTTTTGATTCTGTTTGACCACTTACTGTATGAAGGATGAAATTAAACCCAATATTAAATTTATATAAAAATGGATTTTTTAAAAATTTGTATGAAGTGAATGGAACTAATGTTTTGGGTTATTTTGTACTAAGTGATTTATTTTTGTCGCTTTACTGAAATTACGGTCATTTTCTAAGAGTTTTATGTGATTTCTTTTTTTTGTTTGTTTGTTTCACAGTAGGCTAAAGACCTTCTACACTACTTCCCTTAGTACTATGACCAAAAAATGAGTTCCAGTAGAAATTTTCTATATATTTACACATGAAAATCTTTAAATCATCTGAACTAAATACTCAAATAAGTGATTCTTGACTGTTTCTCCCTTCAATCAATCACTTGTGGATTTTTGTTTTTATTAAGTTTCACATTTATGAGTTTCATTTAATAATCAGATAACAAAAAAAAGCCTTGTCCCTAAATTCTTTGTGGGTTTTTTTTACAATCTGTTGTTGGACTGACATCAGCACATTGATTACTGTAACTGGAACCAGCAGGTCCACAGTAACTTTCACCAGAGAAGAGCAGATCAGCCATTTGTCTTACAGCTCCTTGGAGGCAGTTTGCATTACACTGAGCGTTACATCACATCTTTGAATATTACATCACACTGCTGAGTCTACATAACAGCTGCTCATTACAACTGCGGTTGTTTGTGAAGTGTTGTGGAACGACGCATATGTTTACACTGGACAAGGTTTTAGAATAAGCGGGATTTGTTTTTGGCCGGTGTCCATGATGTAAAGCTTCTGCTGGTCATCTCAAAAACACTGTGTTTTTCTGTTTTGCTTCTTTGCTTTCGTCTGAATCAATAAAATTATTTTTGATAAGGACTAGTTGCTTTTTTTTCTTAACTCAGATCTGTCATTGAAACCTTTATTTAGGTAAATAAGGCAACATTAAAGGTGTTTCTGAACAGATACCAGGTGAATTTACAAGGAAGGGTTGAACCTCAATGCCATGTGTATTGTCTCAGACGTCAAAATATGTTTACTGAACCTCTCAGGTGTTATTCATTTTATGTTTATGAATAACAAGTTTTTGTTTGTCTTTTTGTTTTGACCCAAGACTACCAGGACATGAGGCAAGGAGGAGCAGGGTGTTGCATGTAGAAATAGCGGGTTAAAGCACCCAAGGTTGAAGGAAAAAGCCTGTTGCCATCTGCTATGCAGCGCAAGCTAAATCCTAACAATTTCATTGGGATTATAGCAAGTGAGTAATCCAGCTTTCCTTTAGGACTAGAAGGGAGAGATTACCCTTGAGGATTAGCTCCCTGCAGATAATAAACTTTATTAAAACGCAATCGGCTTTTGTGGGGCTTCTTCCCTCACACACTTGGAGGTGGGCTCCTCTGGGGGCGGGCAGCAGTGGACCCTCTGGGACAGCAAACATGGGAGAGAGGGTTTGGGTGAGGTCGATGAAAGAGGGAGCAGTGTGTGAGGGATAAATGGATGGATGGATGGACGAGGGTTTGATGTCGCCCGGATTACAACAAGCCCATCTGAAGGACAACCAATGGTTGATCTTGAGCTTTGTGTTTTCCTGGAACATTGGCTTGAATTCCCTTGACTCCTGCCCCTTACCTACCTGTCATACACACACACACACACACACACACACACACAGTATACAGTATATACACACTCTGATCTCATCCCAGACCCCACTCCATCACTTGATCCAAACCACGTTTTCAGCATCATCAGTATGACAGGTTTTGATGGTGAAATGGTTAAGGCAGTCGATTCCTCTGAAAACACACACACACAAACACACACACACAATATGCTGATTAATAGCCTTCATTAAAGGAGAGGAGCATCAAGCCTGAGCAGTCGTGTTTAATCTTAATCATTAAACTTAATCAAACTCTCAGATACTTTGAATTGGACCCCCAATGACACATTGTGATTGCCAGGATGGATTGAGAAAAGCACAGTTTGTCACAGGGATGCCTCTGCATGTTATTTATTTTCCCTTTTCAAACATTATCCAATATATCATCTGACAAATTTTAATATGTGTTGCTGTTTTTTGTTGTTGTCGAGAAAATGTCAAACTAAAGGAGGAATTATGTCTCCTTCTCAAACTTTTATGTGTGTTTTGTATTATTTGTCTCTATCATGGAATGCACTGCTGTTTTTTGTTTGCCTTTTCTGATTTTGGGCAGTCATATTTCTATTTAAATTATTAATTGTCTTTTGGTTTAAGTACTCTTCTCCCAGACAACTGATCTGTTAATCTGTTTAAATGACTACCTGTGTTTGTTATAGGACTGGAGTCAGCGATGCTTTGTGCTGCTTACTCTACAGAAGCCCTTTATCAAGTGCCTTGAGCCTCAGTGAGCTGCAAACTAATGATGACTAATGACGGTTAATGAGGAAGTTGGCAGCTATGTAATATCAGTCTGCAGCTTTGCCAAGGCCAAGGGGTGCGGTTCACACTGAGGACAGAGACTTCAGATCCAAATCAAGTCACATTCAGAGGTGTTTTACTCTTCTATCTGAATCCAGAAGCAGAATTTTTATCTAGTCTACATGCACAAGGGATTTAATTTGAGGGTCATTCCTGCTGATAGGATGAAACATAGAACTAAGGACATTTAGATAGACAGACTGGTGACAAATTAAAGGAAAAAACAACATCAACTGTCATAGTAAGGTGTCGTAAGGCCACTCAGTGCACTGCTATACAGCTGGACAGCAGTTGGCCTTTGAAGTTATACTTAGGCAACTGTGAAACTGAATTGCATTGGATATAACACAACAAATTCAATGATCAGATGTAAAAAAGAGTTAGACCAAAGGTATTGTAAAAATGAATTACAAAATTAAGTACAGTAACAAGTTAAAAAAAAAAAAAACTGTCCCTCCTTTGAGGAAGAAACACCAGTATCCTCAGTGAAAAATAAACATAAAGTCCCCATACAACACAGTTATTAATTTGGTAATATAGTAAAGTTGATAACATAGCTTTCACAAAAATAAAATTAAAAAAGATTAACCTTTTATAACGTCAACATTTAGCTCAACAGTAAATTAACAGTTACTTAAGAAAGTCGTATTGAAAACACATTAGCCTCAGAAAGCTAGTAGGCTTAGCATGATAAAAAAAAAGAGACGAAAAAAGACAGATAATGCTGCAACAAGTGCAAGTACATAAAAGATGACTGTAAATATTTGCTATGGTCACAAATCTGACAAAAGAAAATCTGAATAAATGGTTAGCTAACTGAACAATATCAGTTTCCATCATTTGTAAGCAAGAAAGTGTTGCTACAAAACTGTACAGTAGGGGTAACGGTAACAGTAGGGGTTGCTACTAGCAACAGGACACACAACTGAAACCAACTGCTGTTTTACAGAGAAGTCAAAAAGATATATTTTCACATTTGGTGTTTTGAAGATAGTTGCTGCCTTCAAATGGGGTGGTGTTTACCATGTTTTTCGGTTGTTGTTTTTTCGGAAGTGGAAATTTTCTGAAAGCGCCGAGTTCAAGTTGTGACGTGTTTTCAGAAATGGCCCACACCATGGAAGTTTCATCTTTCTTTGGATGGTAAGTTAATATATTTTTAATTTTAGTTGTATAGCGTTTTTCTTATTTTTTTAATGTGTCTGAGGAAAATATTTATATCCCCAACGTCCCCTCTTTTTGCTCTGTCATTATGCCTTTGCATTTCCTGCATTACGTTACTCGCTCGTTCGCTAAATTGCTAGCTAAATTGTTAGCTTTGGCGGTTTCTACACGCCGACGAGAACAACGAGGAGTCTTTTGGCGTCCATGTTGCCTGGTTCTCATGACTTAATCACTTGAACGCAAAACATATCGTGTACACTATCGTCTACTACACTATGGTGTAGACAACTAACCATGTCGTAACCACGAACTCACGAGTTCCATTTGAAGGCAGCAAGTGGTAGAGAGTGCTGTCTAATATGTTGATCCAAAATCTGGTCATCTGTGAAGACCATAGTATACTACAATTCACATAATTGTCATACTCATCAAACGGTTTGGTGACCCCTTTTTACGCCTTTATTAGATAGCTACAGTAGAGAGAGATGACAGTAAATGGGGAGAGAGCTGCAATGGTCCACAGCAGGAATCTAATCAAATTGCAGTGCGTCCCTAGTCAATTGTTTATTATGGATCCCCCTCTACCTAAGGTCCATATGAAAATATAAATAATAATATAGGCCTACATAATCCAAGCATTAGATAGGCTAGAACAAAAACATAAGACCTGACCTTTGTTGTGTTTCTCCACTAATTTATTCAGGCATTTCTTTAATTTGTCACTTGTCTGTGAACAATAAAGAAGATTTAAGGTTTCTTTCTGTGTCTTATTTGTCTACACTGTTGGAGTTGCAGATTACAGTCTTAAAGGATAGGTTTACAGTTAGTTAAGTCTGTCTTAGAGCAACAGTCAGGTGCCCATACGAAAGCTTTCATTGTAAGTGATGGCGGGCAAAATCCACAGTGTGTCCACATGGGTTGTTCTTTTCTTTTGCAAAAATGCATTTAAAGCTTACATGAGGCTTCAGCAGTCTGAGTTAGTCACATCAAGTGGATATCTGCCACATTTAATCTCTTTAGTATAAAATTCCCTCTTTGTTTTTCCTAGGACATTGCTTCACTTGTGAGCTGCGGTGGAAGTATAGAAACAAAATAAAAGGACTTTAGCACTAAAAAGACTGTAACGGTGAAAGATATCTATAATATCTATCATATCTTGATTTGACTCAATTGACAAATGAAGCTTCATATAAGCTTCAGACAAACTTTTAAATACATTTTTGCACAGAAGGAGACTTGTGGATTTTGCACCCCATCACTCACAGTGTAAGTGCTTTATGAAGGGTACTCTAACGGTCAGTATGAAAAAGAGGAATGATTACAGCATGAAAAACCTATTTCATTGTTCATTTTGGCACCTGACTGTTGTTTTAAGGCAGACTTGAAACATTGTGAACATGTCCTTTAAAGGAATACTCAGTTACAACTTCTGCCTTTGTCACCTGCTATTTCCAAGGTCAAGGATGAACTTTGAAGCTCAAGCCAGTATGAATGAGAAAAAATGGAAATGTGAACATCTACGATTCCATGACAAGCTAACAAACTCCATCTGCAGATGAAGATCTTCAGCAAAATGGACCTTGAAGCGAGATTATTTTGTCGTCATGCAAAACATGGTTGCCAAAAGACAAGATTTTTACCCCTAGTTTGCCTCACTCAACTGTCTTTTACGAGAAACATTACCTGTTTACACAAATTGCCCCGTCTATCATCAATCCTCCTGCTACAATATGAGCCGCTCTGGTACTCGAAAAGACCCGATTACTTTCTTCAAAACTTTCTTTGCACATGTTTGCATTGTCGAAAACAAATGTTGTGCACTGAGACGTTGTTGTGTTATGAAAGCAGAGACTGAAGGGTAAAAACCTCACCTTGCTGCCCTGTTGTTGTCTTCCATAAATTAGACAATGTAGGGTTTTATAGTCGCTCCTCTCCTGTATGCTCTCTGCCTCAATGTTTATTACCCCTCCGGTATTGATATTAAAATGCAGGAGGGGCTTGATGCATTTTTCTGTCATCTCTCTTTCTGACTTTAATAATACTATAAAGCTTCCTGCTGTGGACAGAGGGAGGAGGGAGGGAGGGTGGGGTGGGGGGGGTGAATAAATTATGAAAAAGAGGTTAATATATGGTATTGTTATATATCACATCCAAACTAAGCCAGATCCCCTTTCAGTTTCAACATTCAGCCTCTTAAAGGCAGGAGTCAAGTAGGGTCAGATCCATCTCATTTTACTGCTGCAGTCCCTCCCCCTTTCATGTGGACACTCATCTGCTGCTCACCACCTACCAAACATCTCATCTCACTGTCAGCATGTCGGACTGCTGCTCCCACCAACAGGAACGGGAGAAAACTGTCACTTTACTGGATTGTCAGTCAGCCAGTGTTCAACCAAATGAAACTGGGAGACACACTCTGAAGCACTGGTCGGTCCCAGAATAGTGTTAGTTTCTGTCTGACCTTTAGTTGTGTAACTCCTCACCCTCTCTTATTGGTTTGTGAGCACTGTTTTATGTGTTTGGCTGTGCATGACTGAAAGAGAGGTATCTTTGATTTTAGCCAGTTGGAAGTCCGTACAGTTCATCTGTGCACAGCAGAGTGAAGAAGCGAGGACATGGGGGAGGAGGGGAAGCCCCGAGAATCAATAACCTCCTACTATCAACTGCATTTAAGCCTTGATAATACACTTGACTGCACTATTTTGATTTCAACACAAACCTGACCATACTGTGCTCTGTTCTGTTCTAGTATATTCTGGTCTCAGCCCCCCCAAACCCACCCTCAAACCCTACTCCAGAGTTACCGTAGCTTACAGGAAGTGCTCTGGTAATGAAGTTGGAGAATATCCAACACTTGTCAGTCACATTGTTTTAATTCACTCAGCTAACACTGCTCCTGTCGTTGCACTGGGAAGATTCACTCCTCTTCCTCTTTCCATGGAAATCCCAAGTTTATGAAAGGAGCTTTAAAATCATTTGTCAATAATAAAAAGGGCTTTGGGTCATCTGATTTTAATCCTTGAATTTTAAATGGAGAAACATGGATATAATTTCAGATCTGTGGACAAAATTTAGATGGTGGTCAGGTTTTAAATGAAACGTGTAATACTTGTTCAGTTTTCTGATAATTGTAACATTAACTGAAGAATCTCAGCAAAAATGAAGGTTTCCTCTGGGAGACTGTCAGACTCAACTCAACTCAAGGGCCTTGAGGGAAATCCTCACTGAATCCAAAAGAAAAAAAAACATACAACATTTGTTTAGGAGAGCTTTGTATGTTGTATTTTATGTGTACCAAAGCAAGAGCAAGAGGTGCTGGGGAAAAATCTTAAACTACAATGTTTGCATGTGTATAATTTTGCGTAAAAGCTGATTAAATTATGTGCATTGCTTTGAGAGCCAAATGTGTGTGTTGTAGGTTATGGTGCACTTTTATCAGGTCATTTAAACATCATTTTTCAGGGGATTCTGCATCAATAAGCACCATAAAAACTGAACTGATGGCTCTCATAAACAAATGAATTATTATCAGTATTTTTTTCACCAAGAGCTTTGCATCTGGGATTTCAAGGTTTATCTCATCAAGGTCATGGAGTCTGGATGCACTGGGCAGCATGTGGGACCACATACTGGGGCAGGTGCCAGCATCATCACAGGACTTCAAATTAAACTGGACAATATAGTTGAATAATGTTTTTTTTTCTACAGGAAGACCCCCAGTGCACATCATCTTTTTAACATATAAAGGAACATCTAGGATCTGCAATAAATTTCTGTCCCAAAATATGCAGTTTTCCTGGAGTTAGTTTTGTTCACTCATATCTATAATAGTAACACTAATAATTACAATTATTATTATTATAAGTGGATTTTTTTTAAAAAAGTTTATTATACACAAGTACAGCCTTTATTAGCCTTGCCTGTGTGTTTAAAAATAAAGCATTAAACATCTCTGTCAGATTATTTGTAAAATCTCAATCTATCTTTTATCAGGCAGTCTTGGCTGAACTGTGGTACCAGTTATTCGAGTCAAATGAGCCTATTACCGCCTCGTCTTAGCACGACAGGGTCAGGTTCAATCAGGAGAATTGGAAAATATCATTTCTGACGGGAATAGATTTCGTTTGTTCAACCAATCTCTTCTACTAATTACCCAAATGGACAGGAGCTGTCAGGAGACAATAACTATTCCCTAATAGAATTTGCCCCCCAAGTGCAATTTAATTTTCTCCGTGCTCTCTCCTAAGGTTTCTGCCTCTCTCCCTCTCTCTGTTCCTCTCCTGCTTTCGGACCAAATGGTTAGGGACACGGTGCCATCGCTACCTGATGTTGTTTTGTCTGCGGATGACGGGGAGAGAGCGTTTGTGGACTGACCGCTGCTGTTTCTCTGCTGAGCCTCTCAGCTCAACCTGCAGGAACAAAACCTCGGCGCCATGGCGGAGGAGGAAGAGGAGGAAGAGGAAGAGGAGGAGGAAGATGAGTCTGACACACACAAAAAATCACCCGACGAGCTGCGGTGATTAGGTAGGTCTGCACGATCATGTTCTGTTCAGCTGTACATTCATCTAAAAATCATGATTTTCTAAAATATGAATGCAGTGACGTCTAATGCATTTTGTTTTTGTTTACTTTATAGTAACTTCTGTTTGGCAATTCACAAAATTAACATGATTCTTGCTCTTGTGCTCATCTGATGCTTCATTCAGTCTTTGCCTGTGATCCACTTCTGTAAAAATGGAAAATAATGTGCAAAAATATTAATACATACATTTTGTGTGTGTATATATATACATATATATACATATGTGCATAAAAATATTAAATTCAGTCTCTTTAATTTGTGATGTTTGGGCTCATTATCAACCAGGCCTGGTGCTTATAGGCTATAAACTACCAGGGATTGTGCAGGATGACACACAGCCTCACACGTGTGTTATGGTCCATATACACAGTGAGTCTGCTCACCCTGCAGGATGGATGTGTTTCTATATTTCTGACTTCCTCGCTCGGTAAGATGGATCTGTGAATCGCAGATGTCAATGAACTCGTCCACTGAAATATTAGATCTAATTAGAGGTGGCTGGGTCAACGGCGGTGGCAAAGGAGTCGCCCTCAGTGTGAATTATTGCCCGAGCTGCTTCCTCTACAGCTTTTTTTTTTCCTTCTTCTTCTTCTCCCCCCTTTAAAGTGACACTTTGCTCATATTGGCTCAAACATCAGTCATCTGCACCTTTCCCACAGTCTGCATTACTGAAATAATTATTTATATTATTAGTATATAATTTATTAGCCTATATTATTTCCTGTGTTGTGTTTTTGTTTAAGGGTGAAAAAGTTAATTTGACGTTAAATTAAAATTGGACTTTTTTAATTTCTCTGTGTGCGAGACTGTTGGTTTTGTAGTAAACAATTGCACGGAAGTTAAAATATAATATTTGTAATTTTTTATATGTTCATGGCGTCTGTTGCCATTTTGTTCTTTAAATATTTGCTGCCATAAATATTGTTTGAAAATGTCTAACTGGATAGATCCAGATGTGCATTATTTTTACTATTATTTTATATTTTTTTCATTCTCACGTTTCTTTTCTCGTTTTATTATAACGACGAATAAAGGCATCATCCATTTAGTGTCCCTCAAAACCAGATGTGCGCGCTCACATCTTTTTTTTTTTTTTTTTTTTTTTTCCTTTCTGCATTTTGCATCCGTCAATTATTCTAATTGTGTTGCCCTTTGCTGACAGGTTAAGAGCATTTTTATCTGCATTGTTTTCCAGGGCAGCTAAAGGGGTCCCGATACCAACAATCAGAGTAATTGAATAGTTGAATAAATTGAATGATCTTGAGGGGAAAAGTGTATAATGAAAATAAAGTAAGACGAGATGATTCCCTTGCTTCACATGCACAGTACACCATGGATGGATGGATGGATGGATGGATGGATGGATGGATGGATGGATGGAGGGGACACCTGGCCTCATGGAGACTGGCTTTGAATCGGTTGGATAAAATTCCTGTAATATCCCAGCCTCCTTTTTTTTAATCAGCTTGATGTGCGTTTTCATTTTACTAAATTACACTTGAAACATTAACCACACAGGCGAACGGCTTATATGGGATTGTGGGTTCTCTGCAGTAGCCTATATAAGCGCTGTGTGACAATAAACTGTCCAGAGTTTGAAATAGATTATACGGGAAAAAGATGCGAGAATAAATCAGCATTCACCACAGAAAATGATGCCTTTGTTTGAACTGGAAACACGCGAAACCTGAATTCTGCCTATTTTCCATTAAATTACACATTTGTTTTTCTTTTTAGTGACAGTTGGTGAAATTTTTTATCCAACACAAAGTCAGCAGAGCACAAAAATTTTCAAAATTTTCTGACATTTCTCAGAAAAACTAGAGCCTTTGTTTATAATGATGATGGTGATTATTACTATTATTATTATCATTATTATTAAGTATAATTGCGTTGAGCTGATATCCAGTGATATGTATATCATTTAAACGGCTGAAAAAATCACTTAAATTAAAACTAATTATAATTAATTTGAACACAATTAAATAAAATAGAGCCAATATTGTGTTTAAACTGAAACATGTGGCCTGATGTGTGTGAGCTGCAGACATTCAACTGGGACTGTTTGGTGGAAACAAACCTGCGCTGGTCGGAGGCGGGAAAAGTGCCACTGTGTGCTTTCCTTTTCACGCTTGAAGTAAATTGGAAGCGAAGATTGAGTTCATCTAGCTTGAACTAGCAGCCCTCCGGGGGGAATATCTTATCCGGGAGAGCAAGTCTCAGACGATGGGGTTGAAATGAACAGTGTCAGGAGGACTGCGCCCAGACTCCTAATCCTACCTGTCACTGAGATCCAGCTGCTGCGTGCATGGGCGCTGCCACAGCCGGGGGGGGAGTACAGCTCACACAGGTGAATTTAACTCTGACATTGTGTCCGATAATATCACCTCTTTGGTGTGGCTTCACATTTACTAACATTCCTGACTGGTAGTGTCATCTCAGTTGGCATCTTTTCACAGTAAACAGATACTTAAACTGATATAAGAGGGCTGTTTTTAAGGGGAAAACTGAGTGAATTAATACTTTTTTGGAAATATAATTGATTTTCCTTTATATTGATAGCATGCATATACATGCACCTCATATATTTACAATCACATTGTATATATCAGCTTATATCTACATCTAAAAACGAAGAAAATTAGATTTAATCCAATGCAATAAGTTCAGCATCAGCCATCAGCTATGAAACTCCCAAGAATTTGATGTGTGTGTTAAAGAGAATTACTGTCTGGGCTCCTTTCTTCTATAAAGTGCCTTAATTCATAAGAAGGGAAATAAAAGTGAAATGAAACTGTTCCTCATTTTCCTGGCTGGGACCCTCCTCCTCCTCCTCGCTGCTGGCCCTGCTGGCCCGGGGCCCCTCCGGGAGCCACTGCAGTGAGCTATTTATGGTCTCCACAGGAACAAGGTCCCGCCTCTCCGGAGACATTTTCATATACCATGTTAGACGCCTCTCCTCCTCTCCTTTCTTCTCCTCGCTCGTACACCTATGGAGGATGCTTTCCGCCCGCCGGGGCCTCCTCTTCCTGCGCTCCTATTGGCCCCCGTTGAGCCTCTGCCGCGGTGACGTCAGGCCCCGCCGCCCCTGCAGCGCTGAATGGACCGAGCAGCCTGTCTGATCCACTCCAAAACAGCTCGGCACGGCACGGCACGGACATCATCCCCGGGAATAGAGAAAAATAACAGGGATAGAGGCTTGACGGGACAGCGAGAGGGAGATCACACAGAGCGGAGAAAGGGCCGCTTTTTTTGAAGTCTCAACATCTCCATTATCCTACTTTTTTTTTTTTTTTTTTTTTTTCCTCCAGAAGACAGGACGGGGGAGTGCGCCCACCGTGTTGCGGGTGTATGTGCGTGCGTTTGTCTCCCGGTTTGGATCACGATGATGCAAAGTGCGGCGGTCCTACCGACAGAGAGTCCTGTAAAGAGTTTACCGGAGATTCTCGGAGTGCCACTGCAACGTAAGACATTTTCCTCCCGTTTCTGTCGATTATCAGCCCGGCGAGTGTTAACCTGTGCTGCAGGGTTTTTACTATAAGGAGAAGGAGAGGAAACTCAACCTCTCAGTCTTAGTCTACAGGCCAGTGATGTGTCATGCTGCTTATGTTTCATTGTGCAAAAAACAACAACAGAAAACGTCTTAGATGATACTGTTTCATGGCCTCAAAGCCAAGCAGTGACCAACCCGCATGTCCAATTAATCTTCCTCAGCCTCACAAGGCTAGGCAGGTTTCTGCAGCTGCAACACTTTAGTGCAAAGGATGGCATCTTGGTTATTTGCCCCTATCTTATGGAAAAAGAAAAAAAAAGTATTTCATATTATGATTAAATTCTCTACTTTGGTCTCAAACTTTATCAGCTCCTCTGCATCCTCTGTCAGGTTTACAGTGAGTCTTCCCAGGCAGCTGTTAATTTGTAAACGAGCCTGCATGGTCAAGAGATCAGACGCAGTTGTCATCACCCATCAGACAAATACCCACTGACTTTGATTGACACTCATTACTGGGTCAAATAAACGCCTAATACACTGTTTTTTTTTTATTATTTACCTCTCCAAAGAAAGGCCTAGACGCCAGTTTGTGTTTTTATATTTTACAATAAGGGGGGGATTAAAAGCAGAATGAGTCGTTTAGGTCATTATTTAAAGAGGATAATAACAAATATTTATCACAGTCTTTTTTTTTTTTATCATAATCTTATTCCGTTTTTTACCTTCTAGCATCAAAGGCGAGAGAGAATTACCTTACATCTGTTCGTCCCGTCGTGTTAATCTGTGCCAGGCCTTTTATAATCTGATCGTGCAATCGAGATAGAAGTGCAACTGGATACATTCCTGCTCTGACCTAATTATTTATAGGCGAGTTTTGTCAAAATGTACAGATGGAGCCACGTCTAATAGGCTACCTCTGGAAAAAATAATCCACAGTAAAATGGGACAATACAATGAAATGATAAGACTGCTACTATCAAAACACTGAGAATGAAACGTTTAGTCAACATTTTAAATATGTAGGGAGAATACTGACATGCATTCAGTTTTCAAACAACCAACATATAAATAATAAGACTAGTTTCATTTGCTTTATATTACATTAATTTTAGTATAATATAATTATAGTCCCTCATAGCCTGTTCAGCAAAGTATTTAAATCTGACTAAAGGAACAGAGCCTATATGTGGTCGGCTTATGCTCTTTAATTTTATAAATCGAGGCAGATTAAAAGATTGGATAAGGATCCTGCCACTCAGTCCCCTGCAGCGCCAGCCTTCATCCTGGATTTAAACCTGCATTTTTTTCTTCCAGGAATAAAAGCAACAAGAGAATTTATCTGGACATTTTTTATCATGGACAGAGTGCTCTGCTGACTCAGAGCAATTACCCCAAAACCTTAACCTGCAGGCTATTAGTCTGGGACATAAAGTGTTTACTTCACGTTTAATTAACACAAATCATTTGACAATTAAAAATAGGAGAGGCTGCCAGACTGCACCACCAGTTTGGCTGTTGAACATCATTTTTTAAAGTAAAAAAAAAAAGGGGGGGTGTCCACGTGCTTCACTTCCTGCATGTGTGAAATGATGGAGGTGATGAGTGGAGGAGGAGGATAGTGGCAACAAATACCAAGATATGAGGAAGACTTCCTGGACTCACTCACTCACACATACACACACACACACACACACACACACACACACACACACACACACACACACACAGAAGCTGGACGGTGGACGCTCAGTCGTTGCCAAGATCGTGCTGCTTTCCTTTCAGCACCACTTCTCTCTGTAAAACGATCCCGCTCAGCTTCATCCTCCACTTTTAAATTACTTCTGATTTGTCCTCATTTTTTTAAAAAAAAGCCAAGGCACTTATGCAGATTTATTCTAAACAATATCTTTACTTTCCTCTGTTATTGCTCACTACTGTAGTGAAACAAAGCCAGTTCAACCCTACAGTCTTCCAGTCTGTGTGTGTGTGCAGTGTTCGGTGGTTTCAATGCTCCAAGCTGAAGTTAAACGTACTGAATGTTTTCTGCGAGTTACTTTTTCACCTCTTTCAGAAAAACAAAAGCTATTAGAGATATGAATCTGTTATTTTCCACTCAGCTAAGTGGCTCCTTTTATTTTACATTTTCATAATTTAGTAATTATGGTTCAAAATCAAAACAATTGCAGATCAAAATAATATCAGAAGAATATTTTCAAGAATTTGCCTTCATGCATTCACGAAAACCTTCATATGTGAAATCCGTGTGCATGAGTGTCCACATTGTGTTCACGCCGCCTGGACCACCGTGTTGCATAACGTGAGAGCTTTGTTTTGCAGACTGTATGAGCTGTGGTGAGATTAAACATAAGGCATCTCGAGCCTTAGACGGTTATTATAAGATGATTTCACGGCCGAGATGTTTCCTCTCGACAGTAAACAGCCCCGCTGCCGCAGCACGGAAACTGTATGTGTGTGTGTGTGTGTGTGTGTGTGTGTGTGTGTGTGTGTGTGTGTGTGTGTGTGTGTGTGTGTGTGTGTTTACTGACGTTTTGCTCTGCATGGCCACTTTTCCTCGACATTGATTTTTCATTATGGGATATCATGTGGATCATGTGTTTGACGAAGAGAAGCCGCGAAAGAAAATGTGGCCATGCGATGCTTTTTACAGAATAATTGAACAATATTGAAGTAATTGACGTTGGTTTTAGATGATAGCACGAGACCTTTTTCACAACATCAACCAAGAGTTAAATAGTTTTAATTGAAATTACATATTTGATTCTATAGATTGTATATTCTATTATATTCTGTATTATAAGCGTCAATAAAATAAATAAGTTGCTGTACATAAGTTGTGTATCCTTATATTTATAGACTAAATTTTGTTCGTTTATTAGTGGTCAAGCTTTGAGAGGAAATGCGCGTTGGTTTTGGATATTTAATGAAACAATTCGTTCATTCATTTAATGTTAGTTTTTGAAATCTGATCGATGCCGCTGCAGAATTTGTTAGCCTACTATTTGTTAGGTATTATTAGGCCTATAGATCGATAGATAACCTTTATTTACTAAAGGGGAACCAGTTATGATCATATGGTCCCTGTTTCTGCATGTGCACACGTGGTCTGCTGCTGTTGCTTCCAAAATCGCGGTTGTGTTTTTCACAATCACCAAAAAAAAAGGAAATTTAATCTCGTCTTGACCCTGATTTACATCCAGCAGCAGCCGCCTCGTCTACAAACACCGACGCCAACAAACCAAACACGAAACCGTTCAGAGAGGTAACCAGGATTCAAAAGAGCAGAATTGGGTTCAAAATAATCAAGAAAAAAATCAATATGATTGTCAAAAAAAAGTGTGTGCACTGCTGGAAAGCAGCTCCGAGTTCAGCACCTTGGACAGAGACGCTTACGTTCAAAAAGCGTTTTACATAGAAAACACGCTGACATGTTAAACAATGACAAAAAAAATCAAATTTATTAAGCAATTTAAATGGATTAAAAGGTAGAAAAATTAACATTTAAAAAACAAACAGGACAGAGATAAAATATAGTCTATAGGAGTGTCAGACATGAACGACTTGACTGATAATCGCTTCAGAAAATACGATTTTTGTATCTTTAAATTTCATTAGGAATGTAATACGGACAATATGAATAAGCCACTTGACGAGTGACGTAGAGAAAAAGTTATATGTGTGATCTGAGATATTTTAAATTCCCCAACTGACCTGTAGGCTTGGACATGATGGAGGATAACCAATCTGTTATTATGTGCGGAGAAAACTACAAAAACCCTTTGAGTGTGATTTAAATTCAACATTTTAACAATTGTAAGCATGTACGTAGTGATTTTTATCTGAGTGTTTTTACGCTTTCCTTAAAATGTTTATTTCTATAAATATCAGAGGATGTTTGCCTCATGGTCAGAGTTTCAGTTTCTCCTCTCTTTATATCAGTCTAATCTCTCGCATCACATCTCGTTGAGTGTGACCTTGTTCTCTTCTGTCCTTGTGCTCTCCCCCTCGCAGAGATCCCTCAGTGTGCAGGTTGTAGTCAGCACATCCTGGACAAGTTCATCCTCAAGGTGCTGGACAGACACTGGCACTCCAAGTGCCTCAAGTGCGCCGACTGTCAGACTCCGCTGGCGGACAAATGTTTCTCCCGGGCAGGAAGCGTCTACTGCAAGGAGGATTTCTTCAAGTTAGTGGCTTTGCTTTCTAGTTTCTTTTGCCTCGATTCTGACCTCGTTTACCAGTTATGTGTTTTCTGAGAAGAACAAGCGACATCTAGGCTATCACCCCGAGAAATTAACATTTTGGTCACTTTAACCAGTAATTGGGTTAGTATGAGAAATAAAGTGACTGATTCTGACGGTGGTTAAGTATTTGAATAAATCGTCTTTATTTGACATTTCTAAACCTATACGGCAACTACCTAATTGTTTCGAGGTTTCTATGGCAACTAAACTAGTTAAATCCGGTGTTAACTCGTTTATATCTTATTGTGTTGCATTTTTTTTAAAGTTGCCTTTTTATTTTTTGGAAAGTCACGCAGTGTAATAATGGAAAAAGATCATTGATTTAGTTGATAAATGGAGAGTTTGAGGCAGTAATTTTCTTAAATTTCTGAAAGAAAATATCAACACGCAGATCTGGCAAATCGATCATCTATTGGTGAATAATATTTGATGAGTATTGTCTGAGCTGAATTAGCTAATTATTATTTTTTCAGTTATAAGTGGGTATCATTATTTGGCTCCAGGCACCATGCTGGATGATGTTTGCTAATTAATCTCAGAATGTGTTGACTGTTCATAATATTTATAATTCATGTACTTCACATTTTCAGTGGCTGTTTTGTCTTACTGATATCATTAGAGAAAGCAAAAAAAAATCTAAATAAGTGCTTTCTTTCTTTCTCTTTCTTTCTTTCTTTCTTTCTTTCTTTCTTTCTTTCTTTCTTTCTTTCTTTCCTTTTCTTTCTTTCTTTCCTTCTTTCCTTCCTTCCCTCAACGATTGGATTTCTGAGGCATTACTGAGGAAAATTGAGTTTGACTTTTATCCAAAACAGGATCAGCAGATCCAGGCTTTTTACTAAATCATGTTTGAAAGGTTTTAATGCTCAGAGCTTGAATGAGACCTAAAGAGCTCTGGAGTCGCACTGAAAGCTAACTGTGTTAGCTGACCCAAGGGACAGCAGGGGGGTGTTTGCATGTTCAAACACACACACACACACACACTCACATACATGAACATAGAAATACGCAGACACATACTCACTGGTGTGTACTTCCCAGCAGTGATTTGGAAGCTTCACCTTGCTCTTTTTTTATTTCCGTGCGTTGGTTGTGTGATTTAAAGCCTCTCCTGAGTCAGTGTTTTATTGGTTCTCCTCAGGGTGTGTTTACTGTGAGCACCCCTCCTCCTCTTTCCTCCTCTCTTTTTCCTCTTTTTTTTTCTCTTCCTTCTCTTCTTTAGCTCTCAGTCCTTCATCTGCAAACACATAAACATGCAAACATGCACACACACACACTCACACACTGCATTGATCCTCTCCATCCATCAACCTGCGGACAGGTCTATCGTTAACAGAAATGCATTCCAGTGCTGATATTTCCCTCCACAACAGCTGGAGCTTCTATTAATACAGACACTGTGCCATCATTCTTGGCTGCAGTTGAAGAAACACGTAGCTGTCTAGCATGTGAAATTTTAATCTCGGTTGGTCTCACTTTCTCCATCAGCCTGTAAAGTGGATATAAATAGGAGATGGATATCAGTCTATCCTGCTGGTGTTGTGCATTAAATATATCTAACGGCTGCTCTCTTCTTCATCTTTTCCTGCAGGCGTTTTGGAACAAAATGTGCATCATGCCAACAGGGGATTCCTCCGACGCAGGTTGTGCGGAAGGCGCAGGACTTTGTGTATCACCTGCACTGCTTCGCCTGCATCATGTGCAGCAGACAGCTGGCCACCGGGGATGAGTTTTACCTCATGGAGGATGGGAGACTGGTGTGCAAGGTGGATTACGAGACGGCAAAACAAAACGGTAGGTCTGTGAGGACCTAAAATGTAAACAACAGCTGTTATTAAGCTGATATCCAGTCAGATAAAAAGCATTCAGATAAAGAAAATGCAAGTTGAAACTGTACTTTTAACCAGAAAATACAACACACTCATAAAAAGAAGGAATTTTATTTGATTCAGTAATCATGACTCATTATTGTTCATTATATATCAGCATCAGAAAGAGGCGATTGAGCATTGAAATGAGTAGCAAGTAGCTGTAAAATCACTGTGAAAAATATGACAGATCAAGCTAAATGCACTGTGCAGTGCAGTGAAATCACTACTCACTGTGGATATATGTTGTTTGTCGTCTGGGTGTGTATGCTGTCTCTCTCCCTCCCTCTCTTCTGAGATTTCCATGCATCTCTGATTGATTATGTAAAGTGAAGCAATGCTCTTATATGGTGTGGCCCCAATAACTCCGTTCCTCTGGCGCTTGGGCTGGGTAGATTTATGTCCTCTGCTGTAGGAGTGGGACAGATGCACAAGGACAATAATGCACTTCCATACATGACCATTCACTTCATTTAACACACATATACTCCGCACAAGGCAGAGGGCAGTGCCTGTTAACACAGCGTGACAAATGTAAGAAGAAGTCACTCACACTTGTAATGGTGTTTTTAGACGATTCAGAGGCGGGGACCAAGCGACCGAGGACCACCATCACGGCCAAGCAGCTGGAGACCCTCAAAAGTGCCTACAAAAACTCGCCAAAGCCGGCACGCCACGTCAGAGAGCAGCTGTCCTCTGAGACAGGGCTGGACATGAGAGTAGTGCAGGTAGAGGATTCATCTCTTCTCATTCAGATTACTGCATGTCTCCATATTCCAAAAAATGCTCTTTATTATCTCCAGCTTGGACAATATGCAGCAGATTAGTTTCATTATGACAAAGACACCACTGATTTGAGCATCTTTAGAGTGGCTTTAAACTACATCACAAATTAGCCCTGAATGAATCTGAGGTCCTCAGGCAGTTTCCTGATGTTGCCCTAATACATATTTAAAATATAGATTAAATATATATTTAAAACAAGCCTTTGTCATCTAGACTTTGGAACAACCTTCCATAGGAGTTCAAGCTGACTAAACTGGACCTCTTGAAACATTTTTATTGACCAACTTGTACCTTCCAACGACCTTAAAAAATTAAATTAAATTAAATTACATTACATTTCGGGCCACAATTAAATTATTTTTGACTTTCTATTTATAAAACGTAAATATTTTTTACCTTGCGTTTATAGCATTTATGTGAATTTACTCATTTATACAATACATATTTATTCATTAACACTTTTTGCAACACAGTTTGGAAATGTGTTTTTGATTAGATCAGTTTTATGTTATTGTCATCAACAGGCCTATTTCACAGCAGACAGTTTGACTTGTCACAGCAGTAAAAGCACCGGTGTAAATAATAAAATAAATGATGGCTGAATTCCATTTAGCTGCTTCAGTTTCAGGGTCCTGGTACAGTCCCTGGTCCTGGTGCATGCTGGCTCACTGTCATACTGTCATGGCTGACTGGGACACTTGAATAGAACTGAGGCATTGTTAATGTTATTAGTAACTTTAATTTTATTGCTTTTTCCCATGTAGTTTGGTAAGCGTACAGGGCACATAGCACAAAATAATACTAAACCTAACCAAAATAATACAGCCCGTACCCACCTACCCCTTATACCCCTTTACAGAGAGAGAGAGCAAATAAATAAATAAAAGAAAAAAACACTGTGCTTTTTCTACCATGACAAGTCAAAAACTATTATTACAATAAACTAATGATAATTATTATCTTTGTCAGGTTTGGTTCCAGAACCGGCGAGCAAAAGAAAAGCGTTTGAAGAAGGACGCAGGTCGACATCGCTGGACTCAGTTTTATAAAAGTGTTAAACGCAGCCGAGGAGGACCCAAGGTGGAGAAAGAAAGCTCAGCTGACGACGCAGGACTCAGTGACAGTGAACTGAGCTTCAGAGGTACCTATTGTCTGCAGCACATATCTATTATTGCTTAAGAGAGAGATTCCTGAAAGGGAATTGTCAGTCATGCTGTCGTACTAATGGGATTAGGGGAGCCTACAAGCTGCTAAATGACACGGTTCTGAGTGCAGCAGCAATTGAATGTGTCTTTGTGGCAATTCATTTGTTTTCTTGCGTTGTTCGATGCATGATGTTGTTCTCAGGCAAATCCAAAATGGCACTCTCATTCCACATTCCCCTCACACCTTCCCGTGGCCACTGACGCATCCTCCTGCCTCGGTTTGTCAAGACAATGGAGCTTATTGGAAAAGAGAGAGGGTCCTTAGCGGGATGCAAAAGACATTTTAGACATCCCTATGTTATTTAATGTTTGCAAACCCCCTGTTTTGGGTAGACATAAAAGTCTTCAAGGCACTTTCAAAAAGAAGGCCGTTTTTTATGAGAAATGAAAACATGGTGACAGAAACTCTATAAAGCATGTGAGGCTTTTAGTCAATTAGAGAGAAAGCGCTCTGGGGCATTGTTGTTATTGAAGCCACCCAGGGGAGGGATTGAGATGGAAACAAATATTTTGTACTGCAGTAACTGCATACATACTCACTTTTACACTGACAAAACTGAACTGCTTATCAGATACTTCAGTGGTTGCTCCACTTACCTCCATGAAATCCTCATAATGTTGCAACAGTAAATCTCGCTCATAAAAGCACTTAACTGTATTGAAATATAACAACGATATAATGTTCGCACGGTTGACAGCGATGTTGACGTGTCAAAGTTTTTACACCCATCATGCTAAGCGATGCTATCTCCTCTGCAGACGACCAGGTGCTGTCAGATCTCGGCCACACCAACGGGCTCTACGGGAGCGTCGGGGACGTGACTAACAGTGCGGTGCTGAACGGCGGCTTCTCCGTAGACGCGGCAGGGCAACCCTACCACGACATCCGAGCAGGAAGTCCCTACGGTCTCCCTCAGTCGCCGTCCTCCATCACCTCCCTGCCCGGCCACACCCCTCTCCTCAACAACCTCGGCTTCAGCATGGACAGTCTGGTGGCGCAAGGGGGGCCGGGCGGGGTGGGGCAGGCTCTGAGGGCCATGGCGGGAGGCCCCACCTCAGACCTCTCCACAGGCAGCAGTACGGGATACCCCGACTTCCCCACCAGCCCCGCCTCCTGGCTGGACGAGATGGACCATTCCCAGTTCTGAGCCTCGCCGACAAATGTGGCGGAGACGACCGCCATGGGGATAAATGGGGACACGACAGAACAGACTCACACAAGGCTTTTTACATTTCTTTCTATCGCCCTGCAAGACTGGTACGTTTTGTGATGTTGGGTGAAGAGGAGAAGGAAGAGGAAGAATTATGACTCTCAGTCCCTCAGCAGTCGTAACTGCGAGGTAACAGCCGGGTCGAGATGCGTAGGCCTAGTCCTAGCAGCGAAGAACACCTCCACACTCAGTGAACTGACTGGACAAAACACCTCTGAATGTTCAATCTCAACAGTGTATCATACAATTTTTGTTATCAACTGACTTGTTCTTTCACTCTCTGAAAAATGAGACTGGATTTCCAATATGTTGGTGGATTATGCTCACGGGGGAGGTAATATTGTCTCGTCCCTTTAAAATTAAACCACACCATCCCTGTCTAACAGCTACAACATTAGGGCTACAATCTACTGTAGATCAAAGTCCCTATAAGACCCAGGAGGCACCTGCATGCTTCTAATTCATAATGTGTAGGGCTGCTGTCTGGCCATATCAAAGCCTTTACATTGGCAATGCACTTTACTCTCCTCTTCTTTTTCTACACATATGGACAGGAATGCAGAGAGAAAGAGAGAAAAAGAGGAGAGACATATGCACAAGGCAAAAACAGTGTTTCATTGGGAGAGAAATTTACAAGAACAGTGGCACAAGTGTGAATTTTGAACCATGCTGACGTTTTTTAATGTATTGCTGAAGCTTACATAACTAAGTTATTAGGAAGTAGATGGCCGTTGGTCTGTCCGTCCGTCCGTCCGTCTGTATGTAGAAGCTGATGTTTCCTCTGTTTGAATGAGGGTGAACACTGTTTGCTACACAGCAGGTCTCTCTTCTATATTTATCGGTGCTTGACTTGTTCTTGTCTGTGTAAAAGCTGTCTGCGCCCGAAGCCGAGAGCAGACATCTGTCAGTGTTAAATTATCTGTTTCCAGACTCACCAGGAATCAAAGCTTTGTGTTGGAGGACAGTCAAGAAGTCCAACTCTTGACCGTTCTAATAATACAGAAAATCAGACATCTTAATTATTCATTTATTCTTTTGAATGCACAGATGTGTAGGAGATATCCCTTTGCAAATATTATTGAGCAAATTAGACGCAAATACAAATTCAAAACACCAACAAGTATTAGCAGGAACAACGTTTCTCTTTGTGTTTTCTTCAGTCTTATCCAGGCTTCTCTTGGTAATCTACTCAGTCCAGTTGAGCTCTAGCTTTGCTTGCTATCAACCTACTTACTAACCCCAGATGTGTTGTCAGCCTGTCCTCCAACTGCCTGGCCTCCATGTCAGAGGGATTACCACAGAGTCCCCCCACTATCAGGGCTGATACTCTGGCATCAGTGCTGGCATGACTGCTGGGCTGATTACATTTCGGGCCACATCAGCTGCATCTTAAAGCCCCCATAACAACTGATTCACGAGAGGAGAACCCCGTTTCTCATTTTCTTGAAGCGCAAACTTCCTTTGACCTGTAAGAGGAACTAACAGTTTGATTTGACCTGATGTCGGAGGGGAGGTTTGCTTAAAAAAACTCACCAGGATCTTATCTTTACTCCTATTTCTGTTGAAGAAAACAAATCGAATCGTATCTACGTAGTCACCTTTTTTAAAAAATTTGCCAAGTCCTGTTTTTTTTTTTTTTTTTAAACAGAGCATCCTATTTAAGAGCCAGAAAGCAAACCAACAAACAGAAAGTGACACCATTAAGAAAATCTTGTACAAAAACGCCACCACTACAGTTTTGTTAAGTCTGTGTTGCCTCAGAAGTTTGCATCTTAATTGTTGTAAATTTTGTACAGTTTGAAAACGTGTTGATCGTCTTGTTTCATGAGCGCTATTTATTATTGCCATGTGTCTTTGAAAAAGATGTAAAAGAGAGCACTGAATTTATTCATTTATGCCTTCTGTGTAATGGTATGAACTGTGTACAGTCAAATCTATATGAGGAAAATAAAGCTGAATTGTCTTTGGGTTACCCTCGGGTGCTTTTCTTTGTAAAACGTAGCGCCTGCAGTGATGAATGCCAGAGTTAAGATTTTCAGCTGAACTTTGTTTTCGATATATCAAAAGAAAAATATCTGCTGTAGGTGTTTTTATTATTTTGTCTGATCTAAACGCTCTTTACAGAGAGTTAACCCGCAAATTCATTTACCCATTGAGAGCATTTACCACACACTTAGGCCTCTATTCAATTGTGGAGATCCATTTAGTACCACCAACAGACAGTGGTCAGTCAGTTAACAGTGATTGATGCTGCTTTCCTCTCTCGCTCTCGGGGTGGGGGTGACAAGAAAGATGCATGAAGAGAGAGAGAGAGAAAGAGAAGGGAGAGAAAAAAAATAAAACAAGTGGAGAAACAGCTGCCTCGCTGGCTTCGCTGATCCTCTCAGTGCTAAAGAGACACAGCAGCAGATTGCAGCGCTGCACAGTCAAATCTTTCCTTAATCCCTGTGCTGTTAACTAATTGTAGAGTGCTTTGTGGAATATGGGCAAATAAATATGCTTTGTGGTCAGGCAAAGAGGGAATATATGGCCCATATGCAGGCAGTTATCTTGTTTGTCAATATGTCAAGCTGGTACCTACTATACGCACAGATGTAGTGAAGATTTTAGAGCCACTGATGTTCAATTTTCCAAAGCAGCTCCATCTCCCAGTAAATGATTTGAGTAATCACAGAAAACATTTTCTGTTAATTTTATCTCCATTAATGAGCTTAAGCCTGTTTCAAAGCCTTACCTCACTCTTCATATCAAATTCAGATGAAGGATGTATAATTTTTTATTTCATTTCATTTTTTTAAATACAGTCAAATTTAGATTATATTAAGTCTTCACAACACTAAATGTCTACAGCCATGCTAACTGCCCTTTGAGGCTGTCTTTAAGTACAGTAGTACTTTGAACTAAATGCTAATGCCAGCAGGCTAACATGCTGATGTTTTGCAAATAGGTTACAATGTTTATGATGCTCACCAGCTTAGTTTAATGTTAGTGTGTTAGCATGCTAACATTAATTAGTACTAAACACAAGGTCGAGATTTGTAGTTTTGCAGTTATTTGGTCAAAAAGTACCTGACAAGTTAAAGGTTTGATTTGTTTGGTGGTACTAAATAAAAGTTAGTTCCCTTCCAGTCAGTCAACAATGTGTTTCACTTATTACTTCAGTTGAATGTTTGAGCTTCACGGTGCAGAATGATGTATGTGCAGAGTTTGTTTTCACATTCATCTGCTGAAAGTGAAAAGTTTCTGTGTGCTCACCTTAAATCTGACTTTATGGTGCGTACCTATGAGCATGATTTGTGACATCACAACTAGTTTGGAGCCAATTGTGGTCCAGTATGTAACTTACTCCAGTGTGGAAACTTGACGCCTCCAGTGCACAAGAATGGACTTTTCAGTGAAATAAGAGACATCTTGTGTCCAATAGTTAAACTTTTGGTAAATGTGTGAACCAAATTTCAGTCTGGACTGAAGTTGTGGACCACCTGACAGACCAACATTGCCATCCTTTGAGCTGTGCTGCTAGCATGGCCAGAAACACTCAAATTTATAAGATATTGGATCTAAAAAATATATCAAAATCAGCCTTAAAATCACCATGTGTATGTGTTGAATGTAAACTCCTTTTCGTGTCTTTGAAACCTCCAAATTCCCTGAAACAATAAGGACATGACCTCAGTGTTCTCTGGTAGTTGTGGCCCTGACTATACTGTAAGTGTGTGTGTGTGTGTGTTCCTGCTTAGACTTTGCTGTTTCTCTTAGTATCACTTTCTGCATTACTAAACCTCTCAGGTTACAGTGGATTTATCCCCTGTAACTATGGTGTTGGCTAACTATAGAATTATAATGAAATTACACCACAGTGTACATCTGTATGAAACTCATTTGTATGCAGCAACGTGCAGCATTTGTCTGAGAGCAGGCCAACCTAACCGAAAACCTAAGTGTTATCGATTCCTTTGTGTTTTAGCTATTCCTGATACATTATAAAAACAAAAAGCAAAGAGTCAGCCTGGTTGGAGTTTGCACGTTTGCATAAAACGCCACAAATTGAGCTGATTTTTATTTAAGCATTGATTGGCTTGGCTATGGGCATTAATGGATAGGCTCTAATAGTACTGCCTTACAAAGATAAAGAGCCACACAGACAGTTAGGATAATTTACACGCCACTTACAGCACTAGTATACAAATAAATCTGTGGAAACTCCACCACTGTTGCTTTTGCGAAGATGACAAACACAAGCACAAATGCCATTATCATCGATCGCAAGGCTTTTATTACAAACTTCCTGAAGGAAACAGTTTTTTTTCTCTGTCTGAAGCAAAAGGGAATAAATTAACATGCAAAATAGATAGGATTTGTTTTGGCCCCGAAAGTCAATCTAGCGGCATGAAGACAGGGCATTTTTCACCCCGAACAACTCCATCCTCCCTGCAGTGAACAATGATCCGCAGGATGACGGAGTGAGTCTTAAAGAGGGGTTGGAGTCAAACAGAGGCCTCTCAATGTCACCCTCAAGGTTGTGAGCTCGATGCTGTTTAAATGTGAAACTGGGCCTTTTCCACTCAATAATCACCCTGCTGCGCATATCAGATAGATGACAGGTAACCAAAGGAGGAGGGTTCATGACTACAAGGAAAACATGACAGATACTTTAGTGATGGTAATATATTTGGTGTATTGAGGGTCTCCAGTGAGGTTCACTAGTGGTTTACATGTGTCATAGATACTGGACTGCAAACCAGACTTTTTACTGCTTGTTGGCTTATCAGAAGTCTGAAAGCTCAAGTCCTGAGGAATCATTTGTTTATCACCATAAACTACACATTAAGCTTTAGAGCCAAGCCTTTGAGTCACACACACACAACCTTGGACAACACTGAATGAGTCTCTCTGATATTAGTGGGAAGCATTTCAGCAGCAGCATAAAGCGTTTCTGCTTACTGTCAGGTTCCCAGCCACAGCGCTCAGGGTGGATATGCTGCAGCGTGAAGAGAACGAGGAGGAGGAGGAGGAAGAGGAGGAGGAGGAGGAGGAGGAGGAGGAGGAGGAGGGGTAAAGGGTTGCATTAAGAGCTGGCCAAAGCAACGACATGGTATTGCTTTTACAGAAGGGAGAAAGGAGAGGTGAGGTAAAAGAAGAGAGAGCCAGTGTGGAGAATGATGGTGAGAGAACGATGGAAACGGGAGTGATGAAAGTGGTAAAGCAGAGAGATGGAAGAGTCTTCTGGAGGAATTGTTTCCACGACGCACACACATCCACAAATACCTCGCAGGTGCTGGGCAACAAACACGCACATCGAAAACAGGGCAAAATAAAACAGGATTGCTATAATCAGACAGACTTTTAGCAATTTCTCTGTTTTCTGTATGAACCTTTTTAAGTGCTTTATGAACTGTACACATGATTTTTTCTGGTTTTGATTGTGCTGTTTTGTACCAGACCTCATCTCTTCTGTGTCCATACAAAAATTAAAAATATAAGTATTTGAAAAAAAAAACAACAACAAAACAAACAGGGCAAAATACTCTTACATTACTCCTTGTTCTTCATTTGTGTTATGTGGATATGATTGATAATGTTGGTCATGTAAAGGGGAAAATGTGAACATGCTTGCACTTCAAGATAATTAGTGACGAAACATGTCATTGTTTCCTAATTAGATAATTAATTAAATATATACAAGGACATGGGAGCATGACACTTGCATCCAGTCATAGTAAGTAATTGTATTGTTAATAAGTAATCTGTTAAGTGTACTAAACTATCACATTGTAATATGGTTGGGGTTCAATATTTCCCTTTCCAAATAAAATAATTAATAATTAATAGTCATAAAAAGATGTCTGTTTATTTGTCAGATAAATAGTATAAGAAACAAGAACCACATTTTTAATATTTTGTATGTAAGGTGTTGAAAATAATTTACAATTTCATGATCACCCCTATGAGATGAACACTGTCTAAAGGCCCTGCACACTCACACAGGTGTTTTCACTTCTCCTGGCTGATTAGACTTCTGCTCAGGTCGGAATCTGGTGGAGCTTTAGTGGGAATTATGAAAATACATGAAACTATATAAACTAATAAGAACGATGAAGGTGCAACAAAGCTAACTGGGTGTGTGTCGAACACAATCTCAACACACCCACACAGTCCTCAGAACACGTCTAATCAGGCAGCATTAAGTGAAAACAGCTGTGTAAGGCTACCAAGAGCGTTTAAGGCCTTTAACTAATTATCCTATTAGAAGTGACATAATTAAAAATTTGACATGTCACAGTAGGAAAATCACAGGTGTGAATAATACAATTAATTGATGGATGAATTCCATTTAGCTGCTTCAGTTTCACGCTGCATGCTGACTCACTGTCACCGCTTACTGGGACCCCTGAATACAACGGAGCCATCGTTATAGTTATTAGTGACACTTGTGCTCTTCCTACTACAGTATGATGTCTGCTGTGAAACAGGCCTGTTGTCCTTTCCACTGGTTGAATTGGTCCCTAAATGTGAGTCATTTTAAAAAGAATTCAGCTAAATTAAAGTAATGTTAAGAAGAAACTCACAAAAAACGAAAAATGTCACATTTAATTGCTTTGAATCATTTGTTTTGTGAAACATTGTGTTTTTGTATATTTGTGAATATTAGCAGCAAAAAGTCTCACTGAATTTCCCTCTGAAATGAAGTGCAGTGAAAGTATTAAGTTGCACAAAATGTCAGTACTTAAGTAAATGTAGTGTATTACTTTTAACCTCATAAAAATGCATCAACGTTAGGAACGGCTGAACAATGTTGGGCCTGGGGTGTGTGAGTCTGCGGTTTGGAGAGTGAGGGAGCTGCAGTGTCAAAAGTGAAAAGCTCAGAGGAAAATTGAAGCCCCATAATGGAAGCATAATGGGCTTAGTGTCAGAGTCTTGCAGACGAGCCGGGGGGGACGCACGGCTGCCGTCACCCTCTCTTACCTCAAGCCAGTATAACGGGGTTTAGGAAGCAACGAGGAGACAACACTCGGCCCCAAACAGGCTTTAGAGATACACCAACAGCCTAATGGCTGCATGTGGACGGAATCCATAACAATGCGATGGTCACTGGTTGTCTCTTTGTGGGATTGTAGCGTATCGTGTCTCAGACTCAGGTTGAATACTCAAAAGGTTTCCTCTCAACTCACCTAAGACTCCTTCTATGGTTTCTTCTCAAAATTCATAAGGGGAGATGAAGACAATTTCATTGAGGAAGGCTCCATGGCTAGACTTTCCAAAAGTGAATGAGGATACTTTTGGAAAAAAAAAAAAAAAAAAATCTCCCATGTGATTTGTAAAGGAGGGAAGGACAGGACGTGGATGCAGCAGATATAGACATCATGTACAAAGATTCTGATTCCCCTCATGTATAGCAGAGATGCACTTGCATTTCAATTCACTACAGTCACTGTGCGACAGCTGTCAAGACAAAAATTGAATTTGAAGTAGTGCCCCTGGTGATGACTACAAATGCTGGTCAGACCATCTCCTCCTGTCATAGAAGAGTGAGTGACTGACAGACTCCAAGCAGACATGTTGAGATGGTTATCTAACGCCTTGTGTCAAAGCAGATTTCCAGTTAAGTGAAATGCTGTGGACGATGAGGGTGGGGGCAGTGTGTTAGAGAGTAAAGGATTAAGCTTTGTCCCCACTGTTGTGTACAAAATGTGCATTTGCATCTTCATGAAGCTGTAGTTAAGAACTAGGATCCAGATTTAGTGTATTCTCATCTGTTGGAGTGTGTGTGTGTTTGTGTGTGTGTGTGTGCTGAGGCAGAGAGAATGTGCTGATCAGAGGGGCTGGACGACAAGTAAAGCAGATTTGGACTCTGCTGCCTATTTTTGGAGAACATCCAGATCTCTCCTATATGACATAATAGTAAAGAGGCAGGTTGTAGAGACATACTGTTGTGTGTACACTATGCTGTGTGTATACTGTGCGGACTTTGACGATGGGCCAGTTACAGTGAGTGAGACGTGGATCAAAGCAGTGAATTAAAACAAGTGTGTTGGACTGAAAATTAATTTTCTAATAAATTGTATGTACACTGTATGTTTGTAAGGAATGTCTGCATGTATTACTATTATTTTATTTTTTATCACTTTTAAGGCTTGTCTCATGTTTTTGATTGTTGCATAGTTAGTTAGCAGCATTATATTACTTACAGGCCAAATAAATGGGGTCTCGGGGGATTAACTGTATGTATAAGTGTTAATTTGTATGGTAGCATTATTGTTTGGACTCAGTCATGTTGTTGGTGTAGTTATGTTTTTCACAATTAATTTAATCCCTAATCTGTTTTTGACAAAGCTGCCTTCTAAGCACTTTGGTTCACTTTTATGTGACCCTCCCAATTTTTTTGCATTACTGTAAATGATGCTTTAAGAAAAACGTTGCCTGCTTTTTGGGGGATGTTTAACATGACTTAAGTCTTCTTGTGAGGTAACAAAAAATGCTAGTTTATTCTGATAAAGCTTATCCCAAAGTATTTGACATTCATACAAGGTTTCCAAACTCTAAAGTAGGAGGATGGTAGAAATACACTTGGCTCAGTTAGTTTAATCTGTATTAATAATGTACAGTTTAGGTCAGGGGTCAACAATTAGGTTCAGGCAGGTTCAGGGCCTGTTTTTTCAACGTTGTTTATTCGGTGACTAATGCAGTGGAAATACATCCCTATATGTCTTATATATGTATTGTGTGTTTATTTATTTCAATTTACCTTAGAATAAAATTTATAAACAGTTAGGATTAATCTGGGGTCAGGTGACATTCTTTCAGGGGCCAAATATTTTTGTTGGAGGGCCGGATTTGGCCCACAGTCCCTCATTTGCCTACCACTGGTTTAGATTTAATGTGGTGATCACTAAGGTGCGATGTGGGTTTAGGATGGTTTTACTATTGTTAAAGCTACCACTGCAGCAGTGTGTGTTAGTACAATAAATGTTTCAGCATGATAGCGCTTGTCACACTCGCCGTCATGTGACCACTAGTGTCAGTTACATAATTAACAGAGAACAAAAACAGATTTTGCTGAAGACTTTAATAGTGACAAATGACAAATGATTAAAGCATTCCTTGGAACGTAACACAACTGAATCATGAACAAACCTGCAATAATGGAAACAATCAGAGGGATGACCCAGACTGAAAGGTCCGGCTGGTTGTCAGACCCGGGCAGTAGAAGTGGGCGATATGTATTTTCTATTACAGTATATGATTCTATATCACAGTAGCAATATATATCATAAAGTTTCTGGTAATGTGTACTGTTTAAAGACAAAATAAGCATGTGGGAATGTCTGTTTTTGGCTCCTCCTGTGAATGAAACACCTGACAAATCCAGGTACTTTATCACATTGATGTAACAATCCAATATTGCTATAAAGCAGTCCTGCTCATTGATTTGCAACACTGCCTGCAACGGTGGAATATGATGAAAGGGTAACTACCTCTGTATGCAAACATCTCACCAGCTCACAAATCTATATCATCTTACAGTGATCATCATATCACCCAACCCTACTGGGCAGATAAAGTCAATATACAGTATTGAGATGAACGTAAACACATGTGGTGCGCTTCATTTCATGCGTCTTATCGAATGGTCGGGCTTCTGTTTACACCCTTAGCCAATGAAATCAAACTCACTCTTCAAGTATTTAGAAATGAAATCAAATAAAACCCGGAGCATCCTGGTATATTAACTGCTGGGGTTGAACAGAGTCTCTTCAGGGATGAATGAGGGATGGTGGGAAATCTGGGCTAATGAGTCGAGCGGGGATGAGACTAGGACAGGGGTGGGTTGAGGGTGGGGGTGGGGGTGGGGGGGTTGGGAAGGGGCAGGCAGGTGATCTAGCCTTTCGGAGCAGTGTACTGACGCAGAAGGGAGGAAATGGCGCTGGATTCAGTGACCTCCTCGGGGAGAGAGCCCTCCATGTCTTTGATGGACGGGTCGGCTCCAGCGTTCAGCAGGAGCTCCACGATGTCGGCAAACTCGCACGCCGATGCTACCGGAAGGAGAGAAAAATAAAGGACAAGTTGAATACAGCAAAGTTTCTGCAAGGCAAGTAGAGAAACTGTAAAACAATACTGTTGATCTCATTTTCATAACTGGGAATTTGATAAATTATTCCAGCTCATTTCAGATTGTATCAGGTTTCAGGAAGTTTGCCTCCTTCCTTTCTTTTAAGCATGTAGTTTGATACAGTATGTACAGTCCTGCAGTTAATGAAAAGCCCATCTGCAGGTCCAGCACTGACACCGGCCTGGACCTGTGGTTCCCTCAAACACTTCATTTCTGCCCCATTGGCAATTTGTGCCCCACTAAAAGGGTCCTCTCTCTTTCTTTCAGTCTAAGGTGGAGGAGAGTGGGGAGGGGGGTTTGCACTTTCTTAACCCAGTTAGTGGGTCCCTGCGTTCCTGATGCACCTCTCGCCCTTCTGGCACCTCGTCCCCCCACCCCACCCCTCCTCATCTCTTCTCTCTCTTCCTCTCTCTCTCGTCGTGAGTGCTCTTCTCTGTCAGTGTCAATCGCTCACTCCTTTTAAAGAGCAGACTCTGTGCTCCGCCATGATCGCTGATGTCAGCAGCCGCAGTGATTGACAGCCAGGCCTTTTAACCTCCAGCCCAGGGGTGGCTGGCGGTAGTGTGTGTGTGTGTGTGTGTGTGTGTGTGTGTGTGTGCGTGTGCTTGAGATATGATGATACATAGGAATGCGTGTGAATGTGTGCACACGTGTGAGCTCGAGGTGTGTCTATAGTATGAGGCGTTTTAAAGAATTGCTAATGTTTCACCCACTAAAAAAAAGGAGCTTGGCTTATTTTTGCAGTGACGTTTGCAGTTCTCTTGTTGCTCTAAACAGTGTTTTATTTAGCCAGCGGTGTGTGTGTGCGTGTGGCGGGTGTCTCGCCTGGGCCTTGAGCTGTAAAAAGTGGCTGGCCCTCAGGGGAGCCGTAGAGGAGGAGAACAATTTATGGTGAGCAGTAAACCCTCAATTAATCACTTGCCAGCCACTGTGGCCCTGTGCAAAGAGAGGTGGAAATGAATTTTCATTCTCTGCTATTTGTCTCTCGGAGTTCATCGCTTATGTTTATTAGTCATCTTTTTATGCCCCATCCTCAGGGCTTCCTCTGGTGAGTGAGTGTGTGTGTGTGTGTGTGTGTGTGTGTGTGTGTGTGTGGGTGTGTGTGTGTGTGTGGTCCTCCAGCGGGCGATGCAACATGCCCACTCCAACGCCACCAAGCAGTGGAACAGATGGTGTAGCCACACACATACACAAACACACACACACATACACAAACACACACACAGAGGCTCAGAGGACAGGGGAACCGCCCCTCAGGGACATGTGTGTTGGGGCATGAGAGGGTCAGGGGAGTCTGTGGACCACTGCTGATTTCCTCTGGGAGGCCTGGCGATTATCTTGCACACATACACACACACATGCACAAACATACCAAAGCACACACGCACACATGCACCCATGGGATGAAACAGAGAGGAATGAGGAAAAACTCGAACGGATGAAAAACAATAGTAGAAAGTAGAGATGAGGGAAGATGACAAATTTGAGACAAAACAAGCTGCTGTTTATAAAGAGAGTGCGCACACAGACAACTAAAGATGTCAGTGTACGATAAATGTGAAGAGTTTAGTTCCATAATGAGACATCCACTATCTGAAAAATAGACACAAAAAGCTTCATAGCAGAAACAGAAGGTAAATCATGCGTTTGGAGTGTAGAGATTAATACGAGAGGCCTCCTTACCATAATGTAGTGCCGTCTGTCCTTCATTATCCTGTAAAAGACAAAACAAAACAAGTCGTTACTTCAACAGGCTCGTGACCAGGGAAGAATAAATAACGACAGAGAGTGCTGATTGTAAGAATAATTTAAAGAATAAAAATATATATATTGCCAGCGTTTGTGAGTGAGCTCAATTACTTCCCAAAGAGTCAAAAGGAAAACTTTCAGCTGCTAGAATACCAATTACCTTCTAGGTGTTGGCTGTGGACAGACGGGGGCCTTGTTTTCATTGTGCTAAAGGGGGGCTTATGAGTAGATGAGATATTGATTTGAGACACACGTGACCTGCGAGTCAAACCCGTCAACTTCCAGCTCGGATCAAGTTGATCCAACAAGCGACGGAAAATCAACACATTTCGCTGGAGCCGCCACAACATCAGAAAAGTGTTAGCACCAAGTTTGCATCTCAAGTCATGTCGACTGCTCCTTGGTGTGCTAGTGTTTAGAAAAAAACTCAGACAGACTTATAAATAAGGCTGTCGTGATTCTACGTTTCTCTTATTATCAAAAAATCCTATTAAAAAAAAACAAAACCAACAATTCTTTGGTCTGTGTTTTTAAAACATCTGAGCGCTGTAGTTTTTTTTTTTAGCAAACATTGCTCAAACCGGCAGGGACTACAGTATTTTCAGCAGTGGATTGATACACATTTGGTGCTATTGTGAGTATTTACAGCAGCAGGACGATGTACAGTATGTGGAAATGAATAGATTACAGTGGCTGTTAAGTCTATAAGCACAGAGAAATAAGCTCTATCAGGCTTCAGCAACACAGAAAATAGTTTCTAGTAGTATCAATTAATTGCTCGTTTTGTTGACAACAAAGAAAAATGCACAATATTTCCAGCCTCATCCTTTAAAAGAATTGACCATGAAAGCTATGATACAATAGACAATGGAAAGAAGATTGAGCGTCAGAAGCTGACCAAAAAAAAAAAATCAGTGGTCTCTTGTATACACATGTGTGTCTTTTGAAGAGTAAAATGATACTTCAAGGCGTCAAGGGGTCAATGGTAGAGATATAATTCTTGTTAGGACTGTGGATTGGCGATAGGGTGTGTGTGTGTGTGTGTGTGTGTGTGTGTGTGTGTGTGTACAGGTATTATAAGACACAATATATGACAGGCATCATCAACAGAAGATTCAGTTCTTAATCACTGCTCCGGCCTGCCTTTGCACCTCATAATGATGATAAATGGTCAAATTGTAGCCTCCTTTCTCAGAACAAGAGCAGCCGTTGAGCCAAGAACAATGGCTTCAAGCGCTCAGAGGCAGATTAAAAGCCAGCAGGCTCTTTGACATTTCCTTCCCTGCTGTAAAATGTCACTGCGGTGGAAATACTTCCAAATTACTGAAACTGTTATGGTGAAATTATTCATTAGTCTTTCCACCTTTGCCCCGCTAACAGCAGATCCTCTCATACACCTGTTCTTGGTTACTTCCATGTCCTTCCTCCTCTCTCTTCCAATCCTTCCTCTTCTGCTTCTTCTGACCTCTCTTCCTCCAAACCACACCTCCCTCATTTCTTTTCTTTCATTACCTCACCCGCCGCCATCTCTCTCTTTTTTCCGTCCACCCCCTCTCCTTTCCCCCCTTTTTCCTCTGCTTTCATTACCACATCCACCTTTCTCCCTCTTTTCCGTTCAGTCACCTCCTCAATCTTAATCCCTTTCCTTTCAATCCCTCATCTCCCTCTCCTTCCTTCTTCTTCTTTTTCCTTCCTGGCCAGGGCACGGTGTAGAGTGATCCTATTGTTGTGTTTCTCTCTCTCTCTCTCTCTGTCTCAGGGGCAGCACTTCAGGGACCTGCTGATTGGATTAGAGCTTTCTATTCCCTCTGGGTGGATCGCAGAACACAGATGCAAATCGCCACCAGTGGAAAGCGTCCCGTAGTTAGCCCAGGACAACAATGCTGTCTGTCTGTGAGTCAAATCACAACCTGCCCACATCGTGTCTGTCTTTCACAATGAGAGGTGGGCGAAATTGTACTTAAGTTGACAAATTTAGATACAATTGCCTGGAGGGAGAAATCTTGTTACCCTGCAGGCATCGTTTAATATACTCAAAAATGAAAAAAAGACTCTTTACAATGGGACAGTGACAGATGTTTACAGCCGGGGTCAAGTGAAAGACCCCGATGCACATAAATACATACAGTTATAATTAAAGTGTAAGGGGTTTAAGCTCTAATCTGCAGCAAACACTAATCTGCAGTTAGTTGTTCAACAAGCACACGTATTAACACGCACATTCACAAAATAACGAATGAATGGTTGATAATTCTCAAAATAAAAGCTTTACAGTACAGAAATGGCTTTTTAAAGTGCAATAAGACTGAAAGCAAAAATAAAATACAGATATACAGTATGCTGCCTGTGTTTGTGAGGGACTATGTTGAGCATACATGCGTCTTGCATGTTCATGTGAGGGGGGTCAGCGGCCTGTCCTGTCAGCGTTCCCTAATGCTCCTGGATCCAGGACGGAGGCTTGATGGAATCATAGGAAATTGGATTGTCTTCCATTTGCTTTGGAAGCAGCCTGGAAGAGACACTCGCTCCCCTCCTCTCCCCTCCCCTCCCCAATCCCCGACCCCCCCTCCACCCCCCCAATACCTGCAGTTAGCTACCGTGGCATTCCCCCTTCGCCCCCTCTCCGGTGCACCACTGTTCCCATCCCATTACGGAGGCATGTCGCACCAAACCCTCTGCTTTTACATGTCATCCAAAGTTTCTCCTTGCGGTGCAGAAATGCTGGGCTGGATGTCAGCAGAGTGCTCAATAAAGCAGCTGCTTGCACAATACCAGCAGCAGAGATCCGGCACTGTGTAGTGTATCACCCTAATGGGGCGGACCAATATGCTTAGGAGCAGCATGGGTAGGGATTGATCTATTAGTACAACTGCAGTTTTGCTGAATTTAAGTCACACCAATCTATCATTTCTACCACACAAACGATGTGAAGCAAGATGGATGAAAGAGAAGTAGAGCGAATCAAGGATATAGAAAGATATGCTGCACAGTCTTATTTCTTTAAGCCCTAAAAGATCAAAATGATAATACTGTAACTGGTATGAAATTGGTCCAAAGAAAGAGAAGAACAGAGGAGAGGGACCGAATGATTGTGTGCACAGATACACTCGAGTCTATCAAAAAGCAGGACGACTCAAAGTCAGGCCGAGGCCATCCTGGAATGAATAAAAACCTCGTCTGTACTGTAGCTCTGCTTATCTGTAGAAGAACACACAATGGGACCGTCGCTAGATGTTGTGTTCATTCTGGAAAGCGGTTGAACTTGTTTTCTCCATCAGTCTGCTTTCAAACAAATCTCAGACGACTGGACAAGAATACTCGACATGTTCAACCTCAATCTTTTTACACCAGCATTAAGTGGAGGGATCAGGGGAATATCAGAGACGGAAAACTTAACCAAGTCCGGGATACAAATAGGACACAGAGGTCCCTTGAGTCAATGTCCACTTGAAACTAGATTTCATTCTGCCTGCGTTTCATTCTGTTTGTCTGTGTCCGAGCCAGAGAAGAGATTGCGGGTAGAGGTTAAAGGTCTGTCAAATCCAACCGCCAGCTGTGTGGAGTCGGCTGCAGAATACGAGACTATGTATGTACGTGCGTGTGTGTGTGTGTGTGTGTGTGTAGTCTCTCCACAGACAGTAAAAGCTTTCACACCATGCCAATACGTCCAATCTGTATATGATGGTATAGAATTTTCTTTCCTTATTTTCCTACAATTTTCTTGAATGTTGCTCAAATCAAGCCCTTTCTCTTTCTTAAAAAAACAATTTGTTTGTGGGTCTTTGTGTTTGGACCATTTAGTGTTTGATGTTTCTAATATCTATTAATAAGAATAGTGTCATCCTCAACAGTATTTATTGTAAGGTGGACAAAACATTATTGGCACATAGTGACTTCATCACTGTCTGTAAATAAAATACAACTTAAAGGTGCCATGTGGCAGAATTTATCATCAATAAATCATTAATTACTACATTTTGAGACATTAGTATAATTACTGTAAACAAACAGGACCACAGCCAAGATGATTGGCAGTCATCTTGGCTAAGAAGGTTTTCTTCTTCCAGAGTACGCAGAGCTATGGCTTTATAAGATTCTTGTGATGGAAAACTGTGGATTACTAAAAAAGAAACAGTAAAAGATAACGATAACTTCCAATTTCCACTTCAGTTTACAGGAGAAGCCAATGAAGAGGTGTCTTAAGTTGCACTTCCTCTAATGGTCACTAGAAAATTGACAAACCTGTTCTTAAAAAGGCAAAAAACATGCTTTTGTTTTAGCTTAAACTCTACTACATCTTAAGTATTTCTTTCTCATCACCAATTTTTGCTCTTTCTTTTCTGCTATCCTACTTCTTCAACTTAAAACTTCCCCATTTCTCTTTCTGTGTCTCAGTAAACTTTCTAAGGTCTCTTCCTTTCCCCGCCTCCCCCTTTTCTCCCTCCTACTGCCCCTGACAGCAACATTAAACAAGTGGGGAAAAATGGACAAGCAATTATGATTTATGATCAATGCATGCAGCAGCTGCTGACTTTTATAATGACAGTGGCTGGGGGAGGGGGAGGAGATGAGTATGTGTGTGTGTGTGTGTGTGTGTGTGTGTGTGTGTGTGTGTAACAGTCTCCAGGGTGTGTGTTGGGAAGATGAGGGGTGAATCGATAGGCGACTGGGATCATTGGTATGCAGATTCCAGCAGATAGCATTATGATGAGCAGGTGCCATTAATCAGAGAGCAGAACACACAGATCTGAGCAAGATGGAGGAGATGAAGATGCTCGTTCACTTCACCAGGTCGCATCTGTAACCAGAGCAGCTACTGTGGCGCCATCAGCACAGATCACACAGTATCAACTTCAAGCATCACACTGGTGGTCGTGGTAAGAAAATTGAAAGTCAGCTTATTTCAATGTCCAACGCCAAATGTACTGTTACATGGTAGTGCGGTTTGAACAGTCTCCTCTGTGGGATTTTTAATGCAAAAATGTCAATGTTTGCTAAATGCATCTTCTTCTAGGATTGTTTTTCCTGCCACACAGCAGCTAACCCTCGCGTTTCATCATTCGGACCAACAAGGAAGAGTTTTCATTCCTTAAACCAATAATTTAACAAAAACCAGCGGAATAAATGACACATGAACTACAACGTGTGTCACGTTGCAACACATCAGGTCCACATCTTTTGGAAATCCCTGCATCCAAAAATGTCACATTCAAGAGCAGCCTGCAGCATTAAAGGATAGTTTCACCATTTTTTCCAAGTCTGTCTTGAAACAATAGTCAAGTTCACATATTGACAGTGAAACAGGTTCAGATTGCTGTGATCATTCCTCCTGTTCATACTGGCCATTAAAAGATCCCTTAATGATGTGTTTCCTAGTCCACAGTCCTCCTTTCTATATTTAGAAGTTTATCTGAAGCAAATATGAAGCTTCAGCTGTCCAAATTAGTCAAATCAAGTGGATATCTTCCAAAGTTTCAGCCTTTTTAGAACAATATTACCTCTTTTTGTTACTATCCTTCCACTGCAGCTCAACAGGGAAACACAAAGAGTGAATTTAATACTAAAGGCACAAGATATCTACTTAATTTGTCTATCTTAGACTGCTGAAGCCACATATTAGCTACAGATATTATAGAAACTTGTGAAAGCCTGTGCTTGCACATGAATTTGCTCTGTGTTTGATATGTCTGTGTCATGTGTGTTTACCCTCGTGTGTGTGCGTGTTGGGAAGGCCCCCGTGTTAAAAGGATCTGCAGACTGGGGGCCAGCCCTAATTAAATCTGGGTCTCCTCTCTGAGCAGGGAGAGGTAACCTTGCCACTCAGTGTGTGAGCACTGCCACCTACGGTCAAATTAGCTGTGACGCCAAACTCGTTGCCCTTCACACCTCCTGGATGTGTCCTTCAGGTGCCCGGGTGATCCCCCTTCTCCCTCACACCCATAGCTGCTAGCAGCATCATTGCAGCAGGGGGGGAAACCCTGAAGGATTCAGGGGTCCAGAGCTGACAGAGGTCCTGGAAGATGCCAGGGATTATAGATATTTATTATGTCACAGTTGCAGCTCAGAGAGTGCAAAAGTGAAGCCCATCTTTAAACTCCAGCGCAGGTTAAAACAACCCCTGTGGGTCGAGGACAAAGGGTAACAAGAGCGTCTGAAGACAAGCTCAATCGTAGGGAAAGCTCCTTTAAAAGGCTGAAAATACCTTTACCCACAATAGTCCCCTCCTCTGTCAAACAAGACAAAAGAAGCCTCCTTGTTTTTTTTTCCTCCAAGCTTCCCCTTTTCCCTAAATCTCTGTTCTCTGCTAGCCTGTTTTCTTCATGCACATCCTCTTCCCCTCTACACTTCTCTCCCCTCCCCATGTCGCCAAGCTTGCTTGTTCCCGTGGGACACCTTAGCCTCCATTAAAGCCATCAGAGAAGAGGATAAGGTTGAAGCTGAGAATTAACATCGCTAGAGGCCCCCCGTCTGTCCTCCTGTGGCTCATCGATGATGTTTAAAAAGAAATATATGAAATAAATAAATGCATAAAAGAGTGTAATATGAAAATCAATGGCCAGGCAGCGGGGGCTGCGGCTGAGGCATTTGGAGTGAGGGACTCATAAAGCTGAGTACTGCGGGAGACTGATGGAAGGCAAAACACTTACTTTGTTTATTCTCTCTCCTCACCCCCATCCCCTCCCCTCGCTGTCTGTATCCAGCTCTCACTCTCTCACTCTCTTTCTCTTCCCCCTCCACCCCCCCCCCCCCCCCCTCCTCCTCTCTGTCTGAAACGGTCGAGGACAGCTTTAATGCTCCTGACAATTTATGTGGACGGTTAAGAACGATGGAAATCAAATAGTTGAGTGTAGGCAAGGCCCAGTGAGAGGCCAATAAGAAAGAAACAACAGCTGATGATGGCAAAGAGGACTGTCACCTGCTGGAATGGCTCTCTAGACTGCACTATTACTGTCAAGTCGCTGGCTCTTTTCTGAGTGCTCATATTATAGATTCATAACTGTATCTGTGTCCGATAGGCCCTTTAACAGAGCACTGCAACAGCTGTCATTTCATCAAGTCAAGCTAATATGCAGCAAGTACTAAATATGAATCCTATACCAGTGTGGTTTATAAAATGTCAAGCGCTGTGTGCGGTGCCTACGGTGTGTGTTACCTTTTACTAACACACTCCGATTCCTATTTGCCTGAAAAATTGTACGCTTTTAAAGACCTGTCTGAAAGATTCTCCTCTATCCATTTAACAAGTCTTAATCTTCCCAAAAGAAAAATAAACACCATAAAATGTCACAAGAAACATTACCTTCCTCTACATTAACAGATGCATCAATAGTAATAATGTCATACACTGGCAGGTCGGCGGGCGCAAACGTACACACACAGGAAAATGCAAGAGCAATATGTTACAGTTGTGCTGTCAGTGGGCCTATTATAAAGAGGAAGGCAGGGGGAGCTTTCTTAAATGTCTGTATTAATGTGTGCAGTAAGCTGTGGGAGTGTCTCAGAGTCTAGTATTAATCTGTGGCAAGAAGCCAAGTGTGTGTGTGTGTAAAGGTGCTCAGTGTATTCATGACAAGCTATAAAGGTGCAGTGCCATTTTTATGCTGCAAGCTGTGTACACATGAAGCAAGAAACACGCGTGTGGAGCGTCCCGGTAGCGGTTATGTGGCATACAGCGTATATACATTGTGTGTGTGTGTGTGTGTGTGTGTGTATTATGCGTTATGTGGCCTACAGCGTACACCACATAAAACCGCAAAGTCCTGGGTTCGACTTTTGTCGTCGCATGTCATGCCCCCCTCTATCTCCCCTTGTTTCGTCTCTGCTTGTCCACTATCAGCTGTCCAATAAAGGTAGAAATACCCAAAAACACCTTTAAAAAAAAGAAAGACGCATGTGCACATTCATACTCACAAGCATACTGCTACATACTATGAATGTGAGTAGTAATGCTGCATACTGCAATGCTCATCATTTGCTCCATTTCTCCCTCAATCTGATTTTATTCTCCGTTGTTAGTCTTTAAATCACCAAAATATTCCTTTTTCTTACTTTCCCACCTCGCTGCCTTTTCTTCCTTAAAGACCCTATATATTCAGGAGGAGAGGTTGCACATTTACACACGCGCACACAAACACACATGCACACACACACACACACACACACACACACAATTATGACGAATCTTGCTGGATATTTGTTATGACTGGGCTGACTGAGCCATTAGTTATAGGAGGCAGTGCTGGGAAAGGGGAGGGATACAAACGTGTAATAATGCCTCCACCATAGAATTTCAATCAGCTACGGTGGTGTGTGTGTGTGTGTGTGTGTGTGTGTGTGTGTTTACCACTTTGATCACACAAGTAGTTGACACCACAGTAGAGGACACAGACGAGAGGGTTCGGTCTTCTTTGTGTGCTACAACAGCAGGCCGAGCTTGACTTGAAAAAGAAATAACGCCCGTATCAGAGCTGAAAAATTTAATTTTTGCTGAATATTGCGACTTCAATATGAAATGTAGTAAATATTGATAGGTTTTACTATGCTTTTCCATGAAAAAAATGTGCATGAACAGATGCTAATGCTTAAGATTTGTTCAGTTTGATCAAATGAAATATTTTCTTTGACATGCTACTTGATTTGTGATCAGAGGATTTGGCACAACCTGAGAATACCTTATTTAGGAAGCTGTCCGAAACCCAACTGCTGCCTCGTGCTATTTGATAATTGCAGTAGTCCATATTTATACAGGAGTCTGACTTTTTATATTTTTTCCATTAATTTACCATGCAGTACATCTGCAGTACGTCCTAGCAACACTGAATTATTAAACTAAATAGCAACATACAACAGTTTTCTTCAATGGCAGTACTAACTTGTGTACATCTTATCAAACTGTCACTTAATCGGTTAGCCTATCGACGACAAACAAAAATTTTGATAATTGATTCATTGTTTAAGTCATTCATTCACACTTTCCAGCTCCTCAAACACAATATGTACCTTTTCTCTTTACTTTCACCTTGTATGATAATCTTGAATCTGATTCTTGTAAATCTAATATTTTTGGGTTTTGGACTGTTGGTCGGAAAAATAAGCTATTTAAACATGTCACGTTGGGTTCTGGAGAAGTGTTACGGCCATTTTTCACTATTTTATGACGTTTAGCAGACTAACAAATTAACTGAAAAAATAAATTATAGACTGAAAATAATAATTAGCTGCAACCCTAGCTGGTATATCAGCTTCAGCTTTTACCATGCATTTACCTCAATGTGATTTCCGTCTTCACTACACTTTGTTAATTAAAATGGTTGTCGAAAATCATTAGTCTAAGATGCACAGCATAAAAATTATAAATCCAGTACAGAGAGCTTGACAGTAGGTTTTTCAGAATCCTACATTACACTTTTAAAGAAATAATTTGTTTTTTTTGTGTCAAAAAAACCTCAAAACCAAAACAAAACTACTTCACAACAGATGTAACAACAGATACTAGAACTATTGTGCAAATATGACTGTTGCGACTAGAGGAAAATATCCTATTAGAGTCTCCTAAATTCTTTAATGACATCTGTCAGCTTGAATCGGTAAAGTCGAGGTGTAACATGCCGTCATAAATTCACCGTTTTGCTCCATTAGATATATAAAACAGTCCAAACCTCACATCAATATCAAATCAATGGATCTATAACCTAAGAGAGACTTTGCCATAACAATTCTCTGCAGTCTAACTCTTATAATTAAAATATGCATTTCAGAGATGTAACCAAATATACATTTGATAAGATATGACGGTCTTCTAGTGTCTTGAAGGCCCAACTCTGCCTACAAACACACCCAGATACAGTACTGATTACCCTGCAGGTTCCACATGCCAACTGTGTTGTACGAGACTTGTTGTGTGCTCTCCAGCCACCAATTGTAGGCCGCCCAGTCAGATATTTATTACTATTGATCTAGCTGGTCCTGGCTGGAGACTTTTGTTCTGCCGGCTCGAGGCTCTGACCTCAATTAAGTTATGAATTTCTATCTGATAGACTGGGAGCGCTTGGGGCCTGCCGTGGCCGTGCTACCACGCTGGATTAATTAGAATTAGCGGTGCTGCGAGTCGCCCTCCCCGCCTCATGGATCATGTTGTTTTAATACAAAGTAGAGGCGGAGGCAGCGAGGGATGGAGTGAAAGGAACGGGAGCCGGCGGGGGGAGGGGGAGGAGTGACGAGGAGAGGATGTAAGCGAAGAAGAGAGGGAGAGAGACAGACGGAGAGGCATGAGTCTCGTATGAGCATGTGTGTGAAACCTGCGCAGCCCCCTCTTACTTTAACAATGTTTCCTTCCTGACATTGTGTTTGTGTTGTGATAACCTGCATCTCACCTGTCTTTTCTCTTTGTCAGACTAATCCCGACCTTTTTGACTCTAGTTCACACGAATTGGCATGTCCGCTCTTTAAATGCATATTTCCATGGCAACGCTTATTGGGAGGACTGGAGGAGGGTTTGGGATTTCCACCTGAAAACAAAAGTTGTGTGTGTGTGTGTGTGTGGGATGAGGCTTATCTCTGAGTGTGAGATTACAGCGTCTGGACAGAGAATGACCACAGGGAGAGCGGACACACACAAACACACATCTACAGTCATGTGAGAACACACCTCGCAACTTTTAGTCGTACAAAAAGAAACATATAGTCACCAAAAATCACCTCAACTCCACAGACTCCTAAATTCAAATTTCATTGATTATAATCTTATTCTTAAAAAGGACAAGGCTGGCATTATTCTATATTTTTATTACTGTCATCAAATCCCATGAAAAGATCAACACCAAAAACCGGTGAGTCTATCTCTCAATACTTTCTGGCTTCTGTACCTCGTCAGTGGCTCTCAGCCCCAAGTCCAATCGCTCCTATAGACAGGTCACAAATACACAGTTTCATTTTTAAAAAAGGGTAAATGAGTTTCTTTAACAGCTGAGCACTGTAGCTTTTAGCAAATGTTGCTCAAACAGGAGTACATTTGTTGGGGACTACTTTCGGACGTGGAGCTAATGAGTATTTACAGGAGCAGGACAGTGTATATGGGATTGAGTCTAATTAAACTACAGTACATGTTCATCATAATGAGGGAACCTGTCAGTGGAAAAGTCTGGCTTTTTTGTGAGCTATATCAGACTGTTGGTTTTCATCTTTATTGAAGAAATATGAAATATTAACGTACTAATCCTTAAACATTAATTTTATTGCTTTTTTGCCTTTATTGGAGAAATAACAGTAGAGAGGTTGGGATGTTAAGCACCAAAATGTCCCACCACACACACTTTTTTTGTTTGTTTGTTTCTGATACCTTTAATATGTTTTTGTTACTGATGCTGTAAAGCATCCTTTCATAATATCTCTTCAATTGTGCTAAATCTCCTGTAGACTCAACCTTGCTGTATGGTTTTTTTTTTACTGAATCAGGTCAGTGACTTACAGTTAGTGCTGGTCATTTGAAATGTTTTTATACTTGCACCAGTAAGAACTTCAGACTATCTTGTCTGAACACAAAGAAGTTGAAAAAAGACCTTTGCCTAAAAAAAACAAACCAAAAAATGTTAAATTATTTAAATTAGGAAATATCTAAGAATAGAAAAAGTAAACAAGACTATGAATCTGACCAAGCATTCAAACTTAGCTTTCAGTACTCCGTGTCAGAGACACCCAGTCCTGTTTGTAATGTCTTTAAAATCATTATTCTCTTCCTGTTTAAACAAAACTTAGTAATAGATGCTAATTATTGAGTTTCTGCTGTCTGATCCGTTTTCACTCTAGTTGTGATATGATGGAATGTCTCAAACTTAAGCCTACGTCTGTTTAATGCTCTTAAATACATTCTAGCACACAAAATATCAGAATAGGTCCAGTGTTTAAGCCTTAATTTCCATTATTACATGAAGTGGGGCTTTATTGTCATCTTTCTCACAGTTGCTACTGTCTGCCCCACTTTCCTGCTGGTGTATTAGCTGAGGGAGCAGTGATACTGCGAGGACGGGGAGGGGAGGGGCTTAATGTACAGTACCAACACCGGGGCCTGATCTACAGTTGGCAGGTGGCAGAGCTGTGATCTGTGTATTCAAACACACATACAGCTACCTATTGTAGTCCCCTCCCTGCCTTGATCCAGGATTAACTATCAAACGAGCCCTTAATGCAGGTTACCAGGGTTTGGGAACAATTCACTGAAACCATCAGTTGATTAATTTCAAACGATTTCCTCCTCTGCCAGGCAAATAATAATACTTTTTGTTTTAACTCTCAAGTCCCCCTCCCCTTTTTAATCAACAAATTAAACATAAATCATGTTTGATCTTTATTTACTGGTCGCTCTGCAGTTGGTAGAGGTCAAGAGAGATTACTGGTCGCTCTAACAGCCTGCAAACAACCCAAACATTTCTCCATTCCTCTCATGAACACACACACACACAACCTCTCATACGCCTCCTTTCCTGTCAAAGGGGGCTTTGAAAAGCAAAAGCAAAAAAGGATAGATGCATGAAACTGTCCATCAAATTTTACGTTTTCTCCAGTAAAGCAAAAACCCTCCTTTCCTTCTTTTCTTCGTTTATCCCTCCTTTCCTTGTTAACTTAACTCTGATTTAAAAAAGCAAGAGGATGTTCAAGCAAGTTCTAATGAGAAGCATATCGTTCTGTAAGTTTTACATAGTGAGATAATTTGGCATTGCGACAGACTGGTATGATTTAGCGGACTATATTTTTCTCTCAGCCACCTCTTTGCCACCTCATAAATCTGCTTCCAGTAACTCTGCAGCAGAGGTCCAGTTTCTTTAATATTCAGACTTCTCCACAGCTGGCTTCCTCTGACACCTGAGAGACAGGCGGGGAGAAACGATGGCCTGATGGGCCGAATGCATGAATTCAGATTAGGCTTGTGCTCTGATTGGCTTAAAAAGTCTCCCTCTGATACACAATTTGAAGTTTTCTTTCCTTAACTTTCATATATTTGCTCAAAAAGCCCCCCCCCCAAAAACAAACTTTTAAGCAGAACAGGATTTTAAATAATGAAAATACGTCTGAAATCTCTCAATTACTGTCATCTTTTCTCTGTTTGCTCTCTTACAAATTCAGGAGGGAAGAAGGAACATTGGATTATTTCCCTCTTTGTATTTTGATACAGAAAGAAGTAGAATCAGACAAAGAGTGTGAGTGTGTGGGAAATAAATTAAAAGTCTACTCGATTCAGCCATCCAATATCGCTGGGCTACCTGGGCAAAGATTTATGTTTCCTACTTTGACTGCTGAAAAATCTTGGCACATGGAGATATCAATTTATATTTTAATGATAGATACATGATTGTAAATACGCTACACCTTACAAAAGGACAAAAGCCTCTCTCTATACATCAACCCTCCTCTACTGTCATTATCTTGATATGGCTCTAAATCATCAGTGAAGTGTTTCGTAGTTATCCTGCTGTTAAGTCTTTTATGAACCATTCACCACAAATCCGCCCCCTCCCTGCAGCGTTCAAAACAAAAGGGGCCACGCATGACCACAAAAGAGAAAGTCATTTGTGAAATGTCCTGATTATGTGGGTTGTGCAACGTAAAACAATTTGCCTGATTACTTCCAATTGATTCGGCCTTACAGTTAAAGCCTCAGTGTGCAGCCCCGCTGAACTGCACGGTGTCGTGCCGCTGGGCGGACGGAGGAGTAATTTCTCCGATGTGCAGCTGAGCCAGCTTACAGCCAAAGCTAAAGCCTCCTGGATGCGGCTAAACCTTACGGAGGCTAAACACTAGGCTAGCTACCAGCTAACTCTGTCTGCTAAAGCCCTGGAGGATTTGTCTGTGGCACAAAGTGAATTAAAGGTGACCTTCTGGAGGGGATGGAGAGAGAAAAGAGGAGGGCAATGGGGATGCTGGACATGTCAACATTTGCCTTGGGGTTTGCATGTGAGCACAGCAGGAATTATAAAGCTCCTGCCACTTTCCACTCTTTCCCTCCCTAATTCCATCTATTACAAACACTGATATCAGCTCACCCACACTCACACACACCTCAACACACAAGGATGGCCACTAGACATCCTAGTGAAAATCTTTTAACGCATCCTATTCTTTGTTGAATTCACGCCATCGAACAAACACATTATAATTCTCTGGGTGGGTAAACTCAAACCATTTTTATTGTGTGATTGCAAAAAAAAAAAAAAAAAAACTGTGCCATGCATGACTGCGTGTAACTGCAAATGAAATTGCACATGAATGAAGGTTAATATTCTTCCGCCACCTAAAAATCTGTTCTTGAGTCCATCTCTCAAGTATCCTAATTTATGCAATTATAGACGTGGAGTCTAATAACGTAATTAGTTGTTGTTCCATAAGCCTCCGTTACACAATATTTTTTTTCCCATTAAGGGTTTCTTTCATTGACCTTCTAGAAAAGCTGAAACATAATAATGGTGTTTTCTATAAATACACACTGTAAGTCAAAAACTCAAAAATTCACACATAGTTCACAATCTGTATCAGACTGTACTGCACTTACAAAACATCACACCAGCCGGTGTATTGTGAGTCATTTCATGTTGTATTCTGATTGGGTTGTTGTAGTGGCAGCAGCCAAATCGCTCGTCAGTGGACGTGTCTCACAGTGTGATTCAAGACCATCGTTTTGGATTAACGACCAAAGATTTTATCACCTTTCTCTCATGATTGTCAACTTTTTTTCCTCAGGTGGGCCGAGCTCACGCAGTGTAAAGGGGTTTTTAGAGGGATGATTTAGTTTGAACTGCATGTGAAACACCCAGAAAGAGAGGGAAAAAATGTTGCTCACCTGACTGTTGATGTCTGCTTTGTGCTGCAGTAGTACAGACACCAGCTCCTTGTGTCCTCTGTCACAGGCCCAATGCAGGAGAGCCCGACCCTGCAAACACACAAGTACCAGATGATTATTAGAAACAGGCATAAATGGCATGTGCAGAAGGTTAAAAAGATAGTTTAAATTAACTCTTAGTCTGAGGCTGTCAGTTCAGACTGAAACACTGACATCCTCCTCACCCTCCTCCTCCTCCTCATCCTTCTTCTCCTACACTTCCTGTGCCTCAAAGTTAACTGGACTTCACTCAGTTTCTTTGCTTCCAGACAAAATAAATTATGCACAACCATTCAGAACTCAGAGAATTCCATAATGACCTGCGGACAGAGTGACAAGATACGTGGAAAGCTATGTGTGTGTGTGTGTGTGTGTGTGTGTGTGTGCAAAGAAGAGCAATAGGTGGAGACCGAGGACTCAAGGACAAATTGCAGAAACCTGCACAGTCCGTAAAGCTTGATTGATGGGAGGCTACGCACAAGACAGGAGCCACCCCGATCAGCAGCCCCCTACCCTACATCACATAGACACACACACACATATATACAATACACACATACACACACCATCCTTTCCTAGGTCCAAGATCCTTGCTCTAATAAAACCACGCAAGCTCATTTTTCAGTGAGACCAATTAGGTAAAGCAAACTCTCCAAGTCCAATTCTGTTGCTTAAATCATATTGATCACCATGGCTGCATGTTAAAATTGATACTTATGAGCCAGACCAGAATACCAATAAGTTGGTCCCTCACTCTCCCAGTCCCTCTCGCTTCCCTGCTCTCTTCCAGGTGTGCTGCTGCTGACTGCTGGCTGCATTTTCACTGAAAACCAGAGTTTGCCGGTTCCAACAGAGTATTAAGTGAGCTCTGGGGGAGCTGCAGGGATTCATAATAGACTGAATAACTGGAGTATTCGAAGTTGAGAACACATCATGTTAATAAAAATTTAGAGTTTGGGCCACGCTTGACGTTAGTACACTAATAAAGACCTCTTCTCATCAGGGCTGATATAGCCTTTTATCTATGAAGGTTAAACCCCAACACTCTCTGCTCAAGTAGACAGAAAAGTAGTTTTTTTGAGGAGTTGGGAAAACTCCTGGTCACCCTGGAAGACAAAGGCACATTTTGTAAGAGTATATACACAAACACACCCTGGTCAGCTTATTTATGCAAAATGTATGTGCAGTCTCTCCATATCTCCATAGCCTTGTAGTTTTGCATGTTTGAGTTCATTTGCAACAGTAAGTATACAGTGTGGGCAAAGCATGCTAGCATATCCCACATCTGAAAAACGTCAACATACTAGAATACAATAACACATTTCACTGGTATAGTACCTTTCCTGCATGAGATGCAGTTTATAGTAATTAGATTATTGAAGAATACTGAAAAATGAGAACAGATTAATGAAAGGCAAGATTAAAAAGGATGATTCCTAAACTATTGGATATAAATTGAGATACTCTTTAACACTTTTGGTCAATAAAAAGAGAAGGTTGCCTCTCTAGACTTCTTTGTTTGCTTTGATTCCTGGAACACTTAACAAACACTTGATGTGCACTTCTCCACATGCTGCTTCAGAAGTGGTTTTCAAAGCATATCTAAGTGTGTCCATAATTCAGCATCTTCAGTAACAGTTCATTTGGCGGTAATGCACCTATGAGTTGGTTTTATCATCTGTAATAAGAAAATATGACATTGAAAGTGGGCGGATGCCTGGAAGCTCACCTACGAGCCCACCAAGTGTAAGGCAATGAGTCCAGAGAGAGGAATCCATCTCATCCTGATCTCATTAAAAATCAAGCTCAGCGAGCAGATGGAAGTTCAAGGACTATGCATTGACAGAAAAGTTCAGTGGACCCACCATCTGTCTAACATCTGCAAACGTGCTGGACAACATCTCGGAGTATTGCGTAAGTTGACCAACAAGCTTGATCCTAGAGGCAGAGTCAACGTCTACAATACCCAGATCAGGAGCATCATGGAGTACTCCCTGCCTTCCCTGGATGAACACAAACCACTCTTAGGCAGCTAGATATCATCCAGAAAAAGGCACTAAAGATCATTGGTGTGGATAAGGACTATGCCCTAAAGGACTGTGCCATCACCAAGCTGAGCCACTGCAGAACAGTTGCTGCAACAACTGTTCTTTTCAAGATGCACACTCCGAACAGTCCAGCAGACCTGAAAGCACTGCTCAGCTCATGTCTCAGGTTGAACCACATGGAGGTTTCCACCAACTCATGCCTTGTCACTTTCAGGGCTAACACCAACTGCTTTGACAGGAGCTTTCTCCACTCTGCTGTAACAACATGGAACAGCCTTCCCCCCCTGCTGTCGTCGGAGACATCACATCAAGTAGTGTTCGTGCCTTCAAGAAGAGACTGAACAAACACCTCCTCAGCACAAGACTGCGAGCCTAAAGCTCAAGGACTTTCAAGTATATACAAATCAGCCTAATATATATTCCTGAGTAGCTGCAGATCAGTGGTAAGTTCTCTGAATGGTATTCATGAAGCTTGTATCTGTAAAAGCATAAAAAAAGTTATCAAATTCATGAAATGCTGGATTCTAGCAACTGGGCTTTTTGTAAAGCCATTCTTCTTTAATCAGTTGATTTCACAGTTAAACACGTTTTCTACTTTACATAAATAATAAAATGTACAATAATAATAAGATTGTCAGGGCTATGAAATGAAAAATGAGAGAGCAACAATGATTAAAGTAATCAAACACAACATAGTGATGACAAATAAGGTAAATATATAAAATAGCTAGCATTTCCCAAACTAAAAGAATGCAGTAGAGAGCAATAAATGGTGATCATATTTCCTTAGAGCTGTTAAGGTTTCATTTGGGGTTTGTGTCACCTGTGATTTGTTTTAGAAAGAAAGAAATGATTTAACATCTATTTTACTCATGAACAATGCAAATGCACATTGTTGGCGTGTCCAGTTAGGTTATAACTGGTAATTCTCAGAAAATCACCTTTTTAAAAAAAAGGCATTAATGAGCAATTTCCATGAATGACAGGAAGAATTCATTAACCAAGCATGCTCTACTATGTTTCTGAAAAAACTTCCATACAATTTCAGTCCATACAGGTGGATATTTGGCTCAGTCAGATCCAAAGTGTGGGTTTTGGACAGTCTCTCTCTCTCTGCCTCTGTCTGTCTGAGCTGTAGAAGCAGGCGAAGTTTCTGGCTGATGTGATGAAACTTCACCACTGCCCTCTGCTGTTGAGCAGGCTGCACTGCAGGTGAGCAGACAACAATGACAGCGGACAGACAAAGCTTTCTCTGCAGAGGGCCCTAAACCATCTGGCCTTCGAGTGGGGAACTCACCAGCCAACTGCCTGCTTATCTGAAGAATGGCTGTGATGAAAGAGCGGCAGGGAGCGAGCCATTTGGCCCGGCCGATAATGAATCAAGGACAGAAGAATGGATTTCGAGGTCAATCCGGAAAACACCTCACGATGGTAATAGCTGTTCACGCAAATTACGCATCTTAGCCTGAGGAGAGGTTCCCATGTGTTTGTGGCTTCAGATTGAAAGCGTTATGTAACGATTGCAAAAAGAGCTGCATGAACCATACTCCAGTAACCGGTATTTTTCATGATACTCCACAGATCACTTTTAGATTTTCTTTTCACAAGGGGTCAGCACACAGAACACTTGAGCAGGGCGACTTCCTCCTAAAATGAGGGTTGATCATACATCCTCTGGTGAAAGGTTGATTTACCCCCTGCTGTCTAACACCCACATTATGTATAGACATTACAGTGTTTCATGGTAATACTCTATTCATTTACAGTAACACTATTTATAGCATCTTTCCTATATCATCTATACATATTTCTTGGTGCTGTTTTTTTGTACTTACCTCTTCATCTTTAGTATTGACATCCACTTTCTGGGAGCTGATGGCCTTGCTGATGTGGTCGATGTTATTTTCTCTGCAGTAATCAAAGATGTTCTTATCCTCTTCCCTGAGAGTGATACAGAAATAGAAAACAGAAAGAGAGACGGAGAGAGAGAAAGAGAGAAAGGTCCAGTTTAGATTCTTGTCTATGATTTCACAGGAATTTCTTTTGTGTTGCTGATCGCTTGAAAAAATATATAATTGAGAAAACCAAAAGTAACATCCCTACATTTACTGTGCTGGTTATGCTGAATAAACCACAGGTTTCATTGGAACTACTTTCTATTGAAGAAAGTGTGCCAATGAAAACTGTCAATAACACTGATGTTGCTGTTGATTTTTATCGCTGTTGATTTTTATTGAATCTTTCAAGGCTGTGAGCATCAGAAACTAAATAAAATCAATTCCTTTTGTACTGGCAGAAATCTCAGAGATGGATTTCTCAAAAAAAAATAAAACTACTATCTGAATAGCTAGAAAGTGAGTTAAGTGGGAAAATATGTTCTTGTGTAATTTGGGTGAACCGACCCTTTAACCCACCAGCGTGTCCATTCCAGTGCTTCATGTGAAAATTGTGTGCACACACAGGAAAGCAAATAGCATGTTCCAACAGTATTTAGTCATCAAACACACAGACAGATAATATAAAGTAGTCTCTCTGTCTCATACACAAGCAGCAGCCGCACGTGCCATATCCCTTGGGAACACTGGCACACACACACACACACGCCGGCACCATCCCACCTCTGATTATATCTCTCTAATCACCTCCTGGCATTGGGGACAGGAGTGAGTGCTGGGGGGAGGCAGGGTGCAGTCGTGGTGGAGGTGGTGGTGGTGGTGGTGGGGCTGTTGGGTGAGTGGGAGAGAAGGGGCGAAATCTCATTTAGAGCTTTACGCCTTCCCCTCCCTCCTACCCATGCCGGCCATTCAGATTAATTGAATTTAGTGCTCTATTGTCTGACAGAAACCCCACATACCCGCCGCTGTACCACTCCCACGCAGTAAGTCAGTCATCCCCCAAGGCCAAATACCCCAGTTCCCGTCTCTGACGCCTGCTCTGTTGCTTACGTGTCCCACAGCACCCACCTGGCTCCAGCCGCACAGGAGCCAACGTGGGGCTGTTCCACCACAAACATAGAGGGTGTTGTTTAGCTTGGTGGGGAGAGAGTGGCCTTAACACTGTCAGGGTTTAGAGGTACAATTATCTTACACTGCCAGTCCTCTGTTAGCCTGGTGAAACAGAGGAGGCTATGTAAATTCATGCATAAAATGTCAGATTGAAGAGTGAGGAAACAGCAGGCTGAGATCTTCAGGGTTCATTAAATATCTTAGAAATAAAACGATCTTCAGGGAAAAAGAGCTTAAAGTACTATTTTAGTAAATGGTATATATTCAATGACTGTAGCTAATGTTTAGGCCGTCACCACCTAACTAAAGTTATCACAAGTAGGGATGTGTCAGCATCTGGGTGGCTTACCACCTCTGCTACATGATTTCCTGAGGGAAACCCTGAACTTGTTTGTACCCACCAAAAAACAAATTAGAGGTACTTTTAGACAGTGGTTGTTTTTAAACTTGTGACCAATCAAATGTCTCTCTCAGGATTTCTAAAAATCTCTTTATCTCATGACCGGATTTTCATAACTCTTCTGTGAGCTTAAAGAGAAGGGGGGCGGGGCACATAATACTTTGGTTATTTATCAAGTCTGTGACGGTTCTCCGTCACCCAGGTAGAGTAAATATATCCAAAAGTGTTGAGCAACTAGACTTGTAGTAGATTCTTGAAGACGTCTCACTTCTCATCCAAAAGGTTTCTTCAGTTCTGACTGACTGGTGGGGAGTCTCAGTTATTTAATCTCTGTAGGGTTGTTGAAGTCACGTGTGGTTTTGTTAGTCCTCTTGTCTGTCATGTGACTGTTGTTAGAGACTGTTTTGGATGAGAGGTGAAACATGTTCAAGAATGTACAAGTCCAAATGCTCTTGACTCAACAGAGAGAGAGAGAGAGAGAGAGAGAAAGAGAGGGGTATGACATGCAACAAAGGTCCAAAGCTGGAGTCGAACCAGTGGTTATGTGGCATACACTGTAACCATTCGGCTACCAGGGCGCTCCGACTCAACACTTTTTGACGTTATCTATCACACTTGGAGAAGTTAAAATAGCAATACTAACAGGAATCAAGAGTGATTTCCAGCATCACTGACAAGCTTTCTGTAAAGGCTGTTTGTTTCTGTTCAGACAATGACATGTCGAGTTTGATACCAAGAACAAGAGTTTGATCAGAAAATCAAAGCACAGTTCTTCAGTCACAGAGAGATCCACTGCCCATTCCTCCACTCACAACTACAACTTAAAAACTATGCGCTACTCACAGGCAACACATTTTACTGTTTAAAGAGACAATACAGTTCCAAAACTGACACCAATAGCAGACACAAACAAAGTTTTGTCTCCTGTTTTCTTTAATGAACCTCTGTACTTCTCTTTCTTCAGCTTTCCATCGACATGCTCTCTCTCTCTCTCGTTCCTGCCCTCCCTCTCCCCGACGTCTCCTCATCAGCCCGTGATGAATTATGAATAACTCATTACACTTTTATCACTGCTAGGTTATGTATGAGCACATTAATTTACATACTCCTGATTACCGCCGCTATGTTTATTCATGAGTCTCCACGCTACGGGCCACGCCCACTTCCTTGTCTGATGGCCATGGTGACCCCGAGCGTCCCTGATGTGTGGCCGCCATCCGTCTCCCCTGGCAACTAATCAATAGGCCAGCTCATCAGTCTTTCGTCGATGGTCGGACAGGGCTGGCCTGACGGGCGCATGACACATGCTCACGTATATAAAAGCACAAGCACACGCACACACACCAATAAGTATGTAGTGTACAGTTATATAATATAAACAACTGCTAAAATAAAGCTTACATATGAGTACAACTATACAACCAACACCTGCATATAGTCTATACCACAGTGAGAAACATGAATCCACACAAACGTGCATGCACGCAAACACACAGAGGCTATAAACAAACACATGATTAATGTGTCTCCTATAAATGACGTGACATCAACAGTGCCGCAGTGCATGCTGGGAAGGTCACAGGCTACTCTGTCATCACAACAGCTGGGGTACCAAGGGTTTTGTGTGTGTGTATGTGCAAGTGTTATGTGCCCACATGTGTGTGTCCAGTCTGGTGTACTGGCAGATATGTCCTTCATCCATCAGGCTAAACTGGCCACAGCGGTAGAGAACACTCATCTACCTGGCCTGAGCTTCACTCATCAACACCGCAGCCACATTATCCATCACACACACACACACACACACACACACACACACACACACACACACATACACACACACATACACAGATACATGGGCCTATACAATCTGTCATCACATCCCCTATAGGACTCTGGTCTTCACTCTCAACATGGCTGAGCTCCATGGAAGTACGAGAACCAATGAGAACTTGACTAACTCAGCGCCGGCTTCCAGCAAAGTGTCCAGACAACAAAGCCTCCAGTGTTTATCAGAATCCCTTTTCAAGGTGGGTGAGAGAATTACAAATGTAGCATTCAAAGCCTCCTCAATCACACACTGATCAGCTCAGTAATCCGGGGATATTGCTAATCAATCCTGCATTTATCAATACAGACACACACACACACACACACACACACTTTAAGAGCAAGATGAGCAGTGAGCAATGCAATTAACTCTCTGTCTGGTTATCAGGTGCTTAGCTGTTTAATATGGAGTGGGTCTGTGTGTGTGTTTGCGTGCAGGAAAGAGGAAATTGGAATGCAGCGGAGCAGTGAGTGTGACAGTTCCGGCAGGTTATGCATGGATTCGAATGCAATCGTGGCGACGTATAGCGGCAAGTGTATGTTTGTGCGCACACGCATCTGCATAGGTGTGTGTACGTGACATGTTAATGACTTCCTTCTCTCTGGTTTCCCTCGGGGCATCGTTGCTACCGGATATCACCGAGGGGAGCGTCGTACTGGGAACCTGCTGTACCTGCTTCCCCCTGCTGTACCCGCCGTGTCTTCATCACCCTCCCCTCCGCCCCAACTACCCCCTCAATCGTAACGTAATTAAAAAAGGGAGACTCTGGCCGCCGCTTCCCAAGACCATGCATACTAATCACATACAGCCATTTAGGAGGAAAACCTGCAGGATTCACACGTCTCATTTTCATCTCCAAAAAGGCTCTTTTTTCATTGAAATGAAGATGAGGTTTTTAAGCTTGAGTAAGTCTGCCAGGCAAGAGTAAATGGAGAATATAATCCATTAACATAAATCAGAACTGTATGACGTCTCCGGGATCTAACTGCAGTTACGGTCTGTTGAATATAATCAAATACAGCATCAAGACTTCTGGTTAACAATGCCAGACTCAGACCGAGTTGACCTAAGCATTAAATAAGTGGTGATTCAAAACCGGAACAAAAAAGCTGAGTCTATTCCAGCACCATTGTGAACTGAGAAAGTGCTTTTAGATGCTTTGGCATCTGAAAACACAATCAAAGAACACAGAGTTGTGTGTGTGTGTGAGAGATGCGTACAGAGTCAACAACATTGTGAAACTCATGTAAACAATACACTAAGAAAATTCTGATGTGTGGTTGTCTGTGTTTGCATGTGCGCATGTTTGTTCCACTTCTGATGTAAATACCTGATCATCTCCTCTTGGTATAAAGAACTGACTGCTGCTCCTCCGAAACCTGTTCTCCTTTCTGCTCCTCGTCTTTCCTGTCAGATGAGAAGCAGTCACACGTTAAAGAACATCATCCACTTTGCACACAGTTAAAACTAAACATGTCACATTTACAGTACAGATGTTGGTGACTGTTGTTGACAAATGTACGTCTTGTGCAAGGAAAGCTGGTTAAAGTGTACGACTTTACCATAGTTTAAACACAATCCTAGTCTATATTGGCTTAGTTCTGCAGTCTGAGTTGCTACCCAACATATGGACAGAGGCATTGACCTCACCGTGTTGTGTGTGCAACACAATACAAAAGGCCTGGATTCATCTATTCACTGTGAATGACTATAGTTTTTCACCTATAGCCTTTGTAAAGTTAATGCCAGAGATGAACTGAAAAATGTGAACATGTGAGACAAGCCTCTGAGGCTTAAGTCATGACCTCACTGGTAATAAATGACCAACAACATGCATGAGAACAATATAAAATATATAGTGCCTTAATTTGTGACTCTTGTAAATCTTTTTTTCATTCTTTTTTTCAAATTTCTTATTACATTCAGTTCAGCCGAGACTTTATTACCCAGCCTATTCTTTGCTGACCAACCTTGACTCACAAAAGAACCCACACAAATCTGATTTCAGAAAATGGGAAGAGTGGGGGAGAACATGACAAGCGAAGCAAAACAACTGTGCGTGCGCTTTTGGGACAACCTAATTCACTTCTGAAACTCAGAATATTCGCTGATGCACTGGCCCTGCTCCTCTGCAGAATAATGTAATATAAAGCCAATGTCTGCTCAACAATTGAGGCAGGAACAGAGGTCAAATTCTGGCTATTATTCTCTTCCTTGCTTCTCTGTCTATGCACTCCTACTTACACCATTTTAACTGTGCTTCCACAAGAATGGCCACTGCCACGCTATGATGCTTTGTTAACACTAATACAATCAGCTTCTTTTCAGGGGAGCATTTGTTCGTTTGCTGGCCTGTCTGCCGGACTCCCTCCTGGCATTGTGCAACTGTGGGGCAGAGTCAGCGAGTATGCCCCGGCAGCATGCCCGTAGAGAAAAGAATATGTCAGGAATGGACACGTGGTTGACAGTGATGCTATTAAAGAGACATAATGAGGAAGGGGAGCAAAGAAATGCGAGGGATAGGGGTAATAAAAGAGCGGAGGGGTTAAAGAAGACAGTGGGGGCAGAAATAATAGAGGAATAGCAGGTAGCATAGAGGTGGAGAACAAAGAGGGAGGAAGATAAGGAACAGTAATGAGAAGGTGAAGGAAAACAGAGGGAAAGTAGACAATGGAAAGAAAAAAAGTGTGAGCAATGAGACACTACAGTAGGTCACCCAGGACATGTGACGGGCTTTTTAAGGAACACATGAATGTATTCTTTTGCCTCTGAATTCCAGAAAAAAACAACCTTATACAATTTCTCTGGGGCTCTGCTTGTAGAGTGTTATGTGACTGTGAATCCAGCCCCCTGTTTAGAGAGTATACTACACATCTAAAGGGAATCCAGTCACTCAGACGTCTGCCTTGTGTGGACATGGCAGGCATGTTCAAGATGTGAAGCTTCCCAGTTTTGCCCTTCCTCATTTTCACTTAATTACAAGCTATGGTAACCTGTAGCCCTGACACCAGGGGCCAGCTGTATCAAGTTTTTCTCTAGTTACATCAGCTACTACTGTACATCCAGATGATCCTTTTCTCATTATCTTCTAATTAATTGTTAAATACTTTCAACAATAAAAATGTTCAGTACCTTCTGGACAGCAACATGTTTTTGGTGGTTACTACCATTGCTAGTAGGTAGGTATACAAAAAAATCCAAACAATCACATCAGCACAGCCCTTAAAATCAACCCCTCAACTTAAATAAAAGCGGCAGCCTCTCAACTTTGACGTAAGCAGGTTTTATTACTTAATAAAAATGCACCAAACTTAGCTAAAAGGGACAGTTTTTTTCTGAAACAAAGCAGACTAAAGTCTAGAAACTATTTCCTTACTGATCGCACTACAACAGCCATGTTAATAGTCAAACTTTCTTTATTTTCAAAATGAAAACCTAGTGTCTGCTTGAATTGTATCAGACTCTTCTCTGACAATAATTCTGACGAAATGCTAAAAGTAAACGTCACCTTTGTACCTGTAACATGATGAAATTGCAATACTGGAGTCCAGTCATTAGATTGCTGCTTGCTGCTACTGTCTTCAGTGCTATTAGTTTTAGATCATCCTTTGAAAATGTTGTCTTTAAAAACTTAAAGCAATATGAATAGTATACGCCTTACATCCATGCAGAGCAAAACTATGTCAGTCTGCCTTATTAAATACCAGAAAAGTATAAATTTTTAAACACATATTTTGATGTTAACATGACGAGTTTGTTCTTCAGTGTTCCAATAATGACGCCCTTCCAAACTAAGCAGACAGTACAGAGTTGTTGTTGTAACCGAATGCCCCAAATGACAGCCTGTCCATGGCAACCCAACTCTCCTGACACAGTCAAATGACATAACAGAGGAGTGTGTAGAGACATAAACAGTGTCACTTGTCACATCTCAGAAGCCATACTATGACAGTTTCTTGAATTATTCATTACTCAAAATATCAGCTATTGAGGGAGTTAACATAACCTTCTCATGTATCTTTCATGCTACGTGGGCAGAATAAAGAGCCACAGAAGGTCCTGGAACAAAATGACACAGTGACACTGACCTCTGCTGGACAATGTGCTGCACTGCATTCACATTGAATGTTTTCATATTTGTCATTCATTTTTTCTGACCATAAAACAGACATGAGTCAAATCACTGTGTTTATTTTTACTCTAAAGAGTTGTTTTAGTCAACCTGAGGTGCCACCCACCTGGCACCTACTTAACATTTCGTTGTTAAGTAGGGAAGTTATTATTCACGTAACAGTATTTTGGGAGCTTCTAAACAATATTCTCTGATTGCATCAATTTGATCTGCTGCTCAGTATCAACGACATCACCCTTTAAACAAGAATTAACGAGCTGCAGCAAACAACACAAATATGTATTTGACAAAGTCTGCATTAAAGGCTGTGGTTTACCATTAGTGTTGTTTCCATCATTCACTTAAGAGGGTTTTCTCTCTTTCTTTTATAATAGGCGTGTCTATAACTTTTTTACACTTTGCTTTGTTTTGGAATCCACTATATCAGAAGATTCAGAATATACAAAGTTGCACAGCGTAGTACACAGCAGTAAAAGTCTTATTACCCTCTGGCTGCCTTCAGGGTCTAACACATTGACACAGGAAATGTACTCCTGCATCGCCTGCTCCGCCTCCATGTCTCCAAGCTGCTTCCAGGCTTGCCTGTAACGATATTAAAATGTTCATCACCATCACCACCATCGACAGTTGTAAACAAAAGGTGTGTATCTTTATCTGTACCAGGTATTGTGACATTTTACAAAGTTTTTAAAGTGGAAAAAGCACCAAAATAACTGAATAAACTGAAAATAGAATTAAAGGGATCTGTTATTAGTTATAGGTTGTTTTATACAGAGTTTTGGGAATGGATTTTGTTTCAGATGTTTCAGGGGAAAAGTGGTCTGACAAGGACAAGTTTAGTTTTAAGTTGTAGAAATCAGTCCTCATTATTTTAGCATGCAGGTGAATATGAACACGTATATGGTCATGCAAATGCTCTCTCTCTCACACAAGGGCACAGACACATTTACTCACTCACGCCACATAAGTTGCAATCCTAGATCTCGTTCATATATATACATGTTTAACATTTTTAAAATAGAAGCAAATTATTTATTAACACTCGATCACCAAATTTTGTCTACATACCATTTTCTCTGTCCTTCAAAGTCGAAGAAGCCAGGCTTTGCTGTGTTGCACTTTCCCACCTTGACCTGCAAACACAACAACTGTAATTTATTATGTGCAGTAGTATTAAAAAGTACTATTTTAACAGATGTATATCATCTCCCAGAGAGTCCAGCTTTGGAACAGTCCTCCAATTAGTATTCGGTCTGCTGACACTATTTCTGCTTTTAAATCCTGTCTTAAGACACATGTTTACAGACCTGCCTTTTCACCTGACAACTAATCTTATTTGTTTACATATTACAGCAAGTTTATTTTAATAAGTTTCACTTGTTTTACCTTTTGGATGATTTATTTGTAAATTTCTTTTATACAGTCTTTTAATTGTGTGCTTGTATTTTGTTGGTGTAGTCTTTTTCTTTTTATATTTATGATTGTTTTTTTTATGCTGTCTACGGAAGCTTGAAAAGTGCTATACAAATAAAATTATCATTATTATTATTATATGACAAGTATCTGGACCTAACCCATCAGTGATAATACATGCATGTTGAGAACTCACTGTATGTGCTTCTCATCTAAAGCCACGTGATAAAAAATATTTGGCCTACATGCCACAGTGACATCTCACCCGACACTCACCTGTTTGTATCTAGCATACAGGTACAGCAGCTGGTCCCTGCTAGCCGTCTGAACCAGGACTCCTACGCGATCGGCTGCCGACTCAAACTCCCGCTCCAGCTCCTCCCCCTCCAGCCGGTCCCCCATTTCCATCCCGCTGCAGTCAAATTTACCCAAACCCAGGTCCGAGTCCGAGTCTGAGCCCGCCCCACCAAGGGGCTCCCCTGTGTCGGGCCGGGCTGGGTCCGTACCTGAGCCCGTCGCAGTGTCCGGAGAGGACGACGGCGACATAGAAGCCATTGTTATTATTGTTTACAGCGTACCGTCACACACGACGATGAAAAGCGTTAAAGGCTCGCACAGACTAACCGTCTGGTAAATATTTGCAAAGGGTTTCGGCCACGGTTTCGTTATTTAAAGCGTTCTCGTTAAGAAATCCGTGACAGTCGGATTTATTTCCACCATTGGTCCGTCTTTGGTACTGTCAACTATTAAGCACCGGCTCAACCTACAGCAAGCAGAAAGGTTCCGGCTGCATTTCCGTCTCCGCTGCTCCGCCGCACTCCGGTAAGGAACATAGAAACAGGAAAGTAACCCACAGAAAGGCAAAAATGTTATTTAGGAACTGATGGCGTTTTAAATAGATTATATATAATGAAATAAAGTTTTTTTCCGGCGTTTTGTTGTTCATGGTCTGCATGGCAACCGCTTTCTTTTCGGTTAAAACAAGAACTGACATGACAACAGTTACCGTTAAGTTTAACGTTAGCTTACTACTAGCTAAAGTAACTTGAGAGAAGCTTATTGACGCTTTCAGTTAGTCAAAATGGGGCTCGTATGTCTTTAACATATGGAACATGCTCATATTATCACATACAGCTGTTATCATGGTCACTTTCTCGATGTTAAGTGTACCCTGACCTTCAATCTTGCTTTTTATTTGACTAACGTTTACGTCACACGGCCGCCAGGTGGTTGCCCCACAGCCCAACAGGTGAATATGCGTCTTTGGTATCAGCAGCTGTCCGTGTGCGTGTTCACTGGGGAGTATATCTGTGGCTTTAGACTTGTCTCAGTTTCGCGACCAACTACTTTTACTCTCACTCAACTACTAAGATGAGTGTTCTCGTCCAGTTTCAATCTCCAGGCCCTCAAACGTTTATTTGAACTCAAACTCATTTGATAGTACTGTATGTGGGAGTGTTTGACACCCTTAAAATGCATTAGCGCTGTATGTCCAGCAGATGCTGCTATTGGCGTGATGATGATGAAGATGGTGGTGGTCACCGGTCTTGTCACTGCAACAGGCGCGCAGCAGTTGTCCCAACGACAGCTCATTAAAGGACGACTTCACAATTTTTCAAGTTTGTTGTCATTACAGCGAGGTGCCCAAATGAACATTGAAACAGGGTTTTCATTCCTCCTGTTCATACTGACCATAATAAAAGCTAATATGTATATATGAAGCTAATATGAAGCATCACCTTAGAAAATTAGTCAAATCAATTAGATATCTTTTTTAGTCCCTCTTTTTCTTACTATGCTTCAGCTGCAGCTCAACAGGGAAACACTGTCCCAGGAAACACAAAGAGGGAATTTGATGCTAAAAAGACTGTAAATGTGGCAGATATCCACTTGATATGACTAACTCAGACTGCTGAAGCCTCATATAAGCTTCAGATAAACTTTTAAATGCTTTTTTGTAAAAAATGACTGTGTGGACACACTGTGGATTTTAGCTCCCATCACTTACATTGAAAGCGAACAACGAGGAAAACCTCTTTCAGTGTTTATATGGGCACCTGATTGTTGTTTTAAGACGGACTTGAAAAATTTTGACCCTATGCTTTAAGTTTAGTCAAACAAAACAAAATCGAACTTAATTGAGAGCTGAGTGAGCACGATTTTAAAATCGGCCAAACCAATACAATTGTTATGAAAACAACATTCTTCTGACATTCAAACACACACAACAGCACATCCAACAGGTTTAGACTTTTTTTTATTTCCACCCTCATTACATTGATTACATTTGCCATATAGCCTATTAGGGGAACTTTGGAGTATGAGTAACATAATGAGATCCTTTTGAAATATAAAGTAAAGTAATGGTAGCCTATTATCCTGCTCTCTTAAAAACTCCGCTTCTCCATAGCAAATGCCACAAACAAGGCTTCTGCATAAGCATCCCAATTTCTATGAATCACTGTCAGAGTTTCAAATTGTAAAAATACAGAAATAAACAGAAACTATGAAAACGTCTGATTATCCATAACTCTAACATGCCTTTATTTATCAGAAACACGTGCAGGAGAGAGACAAAGTAGAGAAAAGAGTTGAAGAAAGTCAGTCAGGATTAAAGAAAACACATTTATTATCCACATATGTCATATATATATATATCGTTGAATGAGATTTGCACTATTAGCTGTTAGTGTAAAATGTAAACTTCATAGTATCAGATTGTGTCTATATTGAGGTTTTAACTGTATCCTCTGTTTCATTTTAGACACACAACAACAAGAAGCTTCTCACACGGTGGCACCTGAGACGAAAACTTAATGAACCTCAGCTCTGGGATCTGAATTATATCCGTGTGTGTTGAAGGTGAGGGAGATCCCTGGCTGCACTGCCAACAGTTTTCACAGGAGGTCCCAACAGCGCCCGGTGCCACTGCGCGCTCTGCTGACGCAACCACGTCGCTGTGGCTCAATACGATGGCGGACCGCAATGTCCCCAGACCTGCCCAGGGAGGGACGGAGCAAAGTCACTGAGCCACTCTCACCGGCTCCGTTATAAACTGCCGTCCGACCACCTGTTTAAAGACAGGCTGCTGCCATCGCCGTCCCTCCCGTGAAGTAGTAGTATGTGGGACAGGATCTGCTCGGAGTGCACTGACCGGGACGAGCCAGAAGTGGAGTGAAGAAGAGGAGCGGACGCAGCGCATGTTGAGCAAGCAAGTTGACTGAAATAACAAAAGTCGCGTCGACTGGGGAAGGATACAGCCGCTCTCGGATTTTAACGGAGGCTTGAGGGGACAGTTGTTCCGGCAAAATGAAATTCGCGGAGCATCTTTCGTCCCACATCACTCCGGAGTGGAGAAAACAGTACCTTCAGTATGAGGTAAAGTGAGATTTATGTTGTATTTGGATTAAATGCTTTGTTGTGAATGTGGGCAAGAGACAAACTCCCCAAAACACACATTATTTTGTCCTGTCTATTTAATGGAAGAGGGAGGATAAGAGTTATCAACTATGAGGAAAAAAATTACAGACTGATAAAATATTTTTCCTTTTCAACAGTTTCAATGTAGCTGCTCCTGAGAGCAATAAACGTCGGACAGATGAGGGATGCCCTATTGTTTATGAGGGAAATTGACTGCAGGTCTTAGATTCATGGGGATCACTCAGTGTTTATTATTACTGTTTGTTGAGTTTACAATATTAAAAATACACAATTTTAAAATAAACAGTTTGGTGAACAATTGGATGCATTTCAAACTGGAACAATTAACAAAATATTCCTTTCCATTTAAATAATTCATAGTCTCAATATTTCATAATATATTATTAATAATTAATTCTTGTAGCTTTGTGTGGGTTTATTTTTAGTATTTTCTTTGCTAAACAAATATTAATATCATGGATTTTGATACCATTAAAATTGCATGTCTCAATTTTGTGAGTTAGTTCATCATATAATTTAAGGGGTCTATATAAAAATAGTAAATAAATAAATAAAATGTGTTCATTGTTCATTGCCATGATTCCATCAAAGAAATTTGCCTTTTTTTAGATTCTGCTTTCATTTTTTATTTTTTATTTGTGACAGTCTAAATGAACACAAAGGGAAATATTTTATGCATTAATTATGAATTTTTGTAAAATTGCAAATATTCTCTTCAAGTTATTCTTTACTTTTGACCACATTTTTTTGCAATATGTAATATTTCTCCTACATGAAGATGTTGGTTTCATATATAAAGCATCATTTAAAAAAGGTGTCAACCTGTATATCTTCATCTGACAGGATATTCTGTCTGGTTTCTGGTTGTTGATGTCTGTGGATTTAGAGAGATCATTGTGTGCACACATGGTCTTTGTTTGGTGGTGTGCACTACTTGAGGAGTATTTTATTTTCGCACACTTCTTGCTGACTCTACATTAAGAGCTTTGGTGCAGACATGCAGTGACAGGACACGCTCCTCCGTTCCATTTAGCTCTATGAATTATAGACAAAGACCCTGTTCTCCTCAACCTTAGCAGCCTACATCCCAGGCTCAACAGAAGCTCATTGCACTGGTAGTATTTTGGAAACATGACCTAGATCATTTAGTTGGATAAGTGCTATAGCAGACATTTGGATCTGTTCACCTTGACATGAATGACACGGTGTCATCACTGTGTGATTTAAAAACATCCTCAAGTAACATAATTCAAGTGGGGAAAAAAATGAAAAGATGTCAGATATGTGTTGAACACACTAAAGAGAACAGCTCAACACTTGAATTTTATTTGAATTGGTTATCACCGTATATGCTCAGCCTATGTGGGGTCTTTGTATGTACAGACTAACGCACAGTGAGCTGAGGGACAGATGCATGGCCATACCAGCCATTTTACACCTCCAGTCTTCAGCTCGGCACTCACTGACCTGAGATGGATGATGATGGATTTTCTGTCATGTGCATTTTGTGTTGGTATTTAGTAACAGTTTTATTAGATATGGAAATCTTAATTTTGACCTTATAAGTTATGATATTATAGTTTTTCATCAATATGTTTACACCAGTAACTATCAGTAGAGGCAGTTATATTCAGTCGTGTATTTTTCTTCTCTGGAATCGTGCATAATAATCCTTAAATATGAGAATAGCTGATTTCAGGAAGATTAGGGATGATTGATGGGCTTCATCAAATACAGCATTTAATCTCTGTGACAACTGAAAGTTACAATAAATCTGGCACAAACACAACAGCAGTCAGTCATTGATATGTAATTATTTGCTGCAGTGATTCATATGGAGCCATGGCTTTTGTTTCCATATTTTTTAGGCATTTTGAATTATGTAGATCAAGAGGCTCTCTCCTTTTCTTATAGTTTGAATTCTTCCTCATATCTGAATTATATATCGGTTTTGTTGCAACGATGGGTTTGTGTGTATTTGTCTTCAGTCTTTGTCTGACCTCTGTACACACAATCACCTCCTGAGTGGGTGGGGCGATGAGACATGGCTCACACCTGCAGGAGATGGACATCTTATTTAAAGCTTTGGTTGCCTCTATGTTGCTGTGGTGCAACACAAGCAGCGTCAGTCCATTGGCTACTTGTGTAGCGAAGGGACCACTGCAGATACACTTGGAAATGCATAAAAACATGTAGTCATTACATACAGCCACATATGCCGCCCCCCTGAATCTATTCTTCAGTATGTGTCGCAGTGGCCACTGCAGCCCACACAATGGCTGGATTGTAATTCAGTTGTTTGTCTATTAAAATGACCCACTGACATATTATTCTAGCAGCACAGGACCTTTTTACCCGTTGCTCATGCAGTAAAATATGACAATTCCACAGTGCCTGTATCTGTGGCGTGTGCTTATTACAGCTGGCCACATTCAAATTGACTGTGGTTTGAAGTAATATTCTTGCCTTTATGTGTCAATTGGATTAATTAACCTCCTGCCCTGTTTTTTTACTCTCCTCTTTTTTTTTTTAGAACACACTATTGTATGGAAAATGGCACATTTTCTGTTCGGATTGGTCAGCCAGTTTCTATGCAGATGAGAAGGATGCAGCAAAGTGTCTGTTCCAGCAAATATAGGGTCTAGTTAGTACACCACTTCATCTGAACGTGGAGACATTGACAAGGCGATTGAGTGATAGAGTAATTAGGTGTGTGCTTTATCCTGTGGGATTGTTGTTATAAACCTATATGCTAAGTAGCTGTTTGGTATGGAGGATGTGCATGTCCAACTGACTCCGGAGACTTCTGATAAAATAGAAGAGATATAGGTGAGATGTAGAGATGTAGATGCAAAGAGCCTTTTAAACATAACTGTTATAAGGTGCAAATAAAAAGAAGCTGTTTATGAATTCTGATTGATGACAGTTGAAATTTACTGTCTGCCTCTCAATTTAATTTCTTTACATGCCTGGCAGTTTTTCATACAAAGCAACCTTGCTTGTAGTACAGCATGTAAAATGTGGACAGACAATAATTAGGTGGAAAGGTGGAAACTATTTAATTCAGATGTATATTATATAACTGTACTGAACAATAGAGGTCTATAGAAAGAGACAGAGATGAAGGTGTATGTGTGTGGGCGAGAGAACAAGGCCACTTATGCATTTACCTCTGCAGTCTAATCACTCATGTAAGCTTAGAGGGGGAGGAGGAGGAGGAGAGTGGATGTAGAGACTTTCATTTACAATTCAAACTAGCAAAATGACATTATTTAGACGAAAAGCAGATGCCTGTCTGATTTCAGTGAGTGATTGGTGTTTGTTCAAAGGTGAACTTGTGTCTTTCATTAATTAATCTGAGTGATGTAGGTCTTAGCTAGCACAGTGAGCTTTATATTGTGACAGATTTAATGTAAATTGCGCATAAAATGTACAACGTTGCTCACATTATCTATGATCTGTGCAATGAACGTGTGATTTATCAGAGTGTTCTACAATATGAACATTATGTATACAACAGGCAACTGCTGAGAAGTGGCTCCTCTCTTCTATACCTCCCTCCTTCCTTCCATCCTCACCTCGTCGTTCCTCCCCCACTGGGAGGACATCTGGTCCCCGACCAGACCTGCCCTCTGCTCCCCTCCTCCTCTCCCTTCATCCTCTCCTCCACCCATCCGCTCCACTCCTCTTTCTAAACGCAGGGATCCACTCAGACACAGGGATTCAAGTGATCCACCAATGGCTTTCTATTTGGGCCAGAGAACTCTTCAGACTAATAATACCTACTGTGTGATCCTCTCAAGCACAGGGATGTCAATCTCAAGCATCTTAGAGGAATGATTACTACTCAAATATTTTGGTTAGTGTCCACTCAACATGTCACAACTATTAGGCTAAATGATTGAATTCCATTGACAACATTCAATCAACTGGACACTCTCCAGTGTAAGCTTCAGTCCAACATAGTGACACATGTCTGGTACTTGTAGCACATGTATGTGCATTAAGATTACGTTAATGTATAGTCATTCAAAATGATGGCCCCATTAGGCATGGCTTAGTGCTTATTGTCTACAGGTTTCACTTCTGATTACTGGCAAGCTTGCAGGTTTATCCCAATTCCCCAAAGAGCCACCCTGCCCCCCCCTTTCCTGTCACTGCCATCACCATGGCAATGCCTTCAACTTAATGAACGCCTCCCTGCCTGAATCTGAATGTCTATTTCCCACCTAATAGTTGGGGGAGGAGGGGGGGGCGCAAGTTTGCCCACCAGAGATTAGTCAGGACCGGGCCCTGCTCCAGTGCTCTGCGTGCACAGTTGGTCTCCTGTGATCTTTATCAGACAAAGGTAGAGGCGATGCTATATACAGATGAAATGTTTATCTCTTGGATTAGACTCTAGTGTTGGGGTCTTATTGTGCATGTAATTCACAGAGGAACGTAAGTAGCAACAATCCAGGCGGCTACTAATGCACAGCAGTTTCTGAGTGGTTTCCACCCACACACTTGATTACTCACACTGCTCCCTCGTTGTCATGTTACACAAGCAGCAGGGTCCATAAGAACCTGGACAGAGAGTGGTTTGATATGATCGGAGGATACGTCAGGAAAACTTCATGCAGGTTGCCGTTCGTACTGGAGAATACTGTAGACGTTGTTTTGATTTTATTTTATACATTTTAGTTACAGTGTCGGTAAATGATGTATGGAAATTGACATGGAGCAGATTTTAGTGTTGTGTGTGTGTGTGGATTGTAAACACATTGACTAAATGATAGAGAACTTTTAACATATAAAACTTTATGAAGTTGAAAAGGCAGATGTTTTTTTCAATTTGGTGGGGCAATTAAGTCCCAAAGACATCTCTATCAAGAAACAGGATACAGTTCCAGTCTTTTCTCTGATTACCACTGATATGTTCAGAGGAGCCAGTGTGCAATTATCTGTCAGTTTCCAGTATCTTCAAATCAATCTGCAGAGAAACACCCTCATTTAACCACTGCAGCTCTCTCTCTATCTCTCCTTTGTATGTCAGTTTGTCTCTCTGCCCGCCTCTCTCTCTTTCCCCAATTTACTATTTTAATTGGAAAGATTTGATAACATTTTTAATCAATATCAAACAACATCTGTGAAAGGACAAGCTTATAACTGTGAATTTTAAACAGCCACACAGCATCTGTTGTATTCAATAATTATAGAAGTTGTTTAACGTCTGTCTGTTGTTGGTCTCAGTGTGTAATTTTCTGCTGCTGTGTTATTGTTTTGATTACTTGATCTAAAGAGTGAAACAACTAACAAAGGAGATAACTTGACTCCACAAGACTTTAACAAAGAATGTAACTAATATAATAACCTGCAGCAAGCAGGAACACTTTAGAGTGATGAATATGCAACACATACTTTATTCTATTTCCTATGTGCAATAAGAGTCTATAATGGATTCCATATTGAATTACAATAATATCTTTGCTGTATAATGGTTCTTGCAGTTGTGCTACTTGCTTACATTTACATTACATTTTGTCATTTGGGAGACACTTTTATGCAAAGCGACTTATAAGCAAGCAGGCAAGACAATCAAGCATTAGAGGACAGTGACTCAAAGGAAGTGTGGTACAAATTCTCAAGTAGCTGACTTGGTACGTTTTAAAATTAAAGTAAGAAATGAATGTAAGTAGACAAGTTGACGTGTTCATATTTGTTGTTGTTTCTACAGATCATTATGTCAGATTCAGAAACCAAGATACAGTACTGTTGGGCCCCTTATGTTCTCAGTTCTTTAAAATATTGTTTTTCATTCATTCGCACACTCCAGATATCTCTAGTATAACTTGAAGTGAACGAGATGATTAAAATGCCTGAATTTGTGTTCATTATGTTAACAGCTGTGTGGCCGTTGCCATAATCTTCCCATATGGGGAACAAGTGTTTAGTTAATGGCTCTCAAATGGTTTAAATGCTACTGTAAAAGCAGATGGTGCTAACAATGGTGTAATGGCTCACAGTCCACTGTAATCACCTCTCACTTATTATAGTCTATATTGTATATTGTAAATACAAAAAAAAACATTTTACAACTTTACTGTCAGGCCATTTCATGCACCCCACATTTACTCCATACATCATGTATAAGCAGTAATCTATGGATTCTACTGACTTGTTATTGAATTTCACATATGAGCAAAAGTACATCTGTTTTCCTTGTATGAACCTGTTTCTTGTGTTTCATGGGTCAATGTTTGTGGAAAGTTGAAGATCTGTCCAGTGATTTTTTTTTTTTGTCATTTCTTCATCAGGCATTCAAGGATATGCTGTATGCTGCCCAGGACCAAGCCCCATCTATAGAAGGTAAGGAGGCTCCCAGTTTGGACAAATAAACACACACTTCTATACTCAGTGCCCCCTGCTCTGGGCCTGTTTGGGCATCCCCAGAATAACAAGTCTTCATCTGCCAAAAATACATGGCAATCATTGCGATTATGCTGCCACTCACTCCGCAGACTCTTACTCAACCAGACTGAGGCCAATTATCAAATCATTACCTTCTACCTTGTTGTTGTAGCGCTTGATGCCTGCATGATGTATCAATAGATGGCACATATGAGGAAAAACATCCAGAGAAGTAAAGTTGAAAGTTCATGAAGTGAAGAATATGTGTTGTATGCTTGCTGTGGTTAAAATGATGTTTGGCCTTGTCTACACTGTCCGTGTGCAGTAAAACTATTAGTGGGTCAAAACAACATCCATCTTACAGATTTTATAGCAGTTTCCCGGTAGTCAACATGGCAAACCAGAGCTGGAGTCCAATACCCGGCAGTGCTGAGTGTTGCTACTCAACACAGCAAAGATAAGGAAGGGCGCCAGCTATAATTAATCTTTGGCATTAGATTGCAGGTGACGTGAGATGACGGAAAGAATGTGAACCATTTGTTTTTAATTTAGATACCCGTTTGTTGGAGTAAACAACTTTATTTGGTTGCAGACTGGAGACTTACTTTGTGATATGCAGCTCTGTGTATGAGACTGTGATGGAGCAGAAAAAACGAGCTTGTCCATAAATATGGCCGCACAAAACCTCTACTATACTTGCATGTCTGTGTTGTGATGGGATGAGCTTGTTAGCTCGTGCCCAAACGTTTGCATGTGTGATATATTTTTCAGTGTTGTGCAGCATGCTCCCCCCCCACAGAGCTGCGACTCCCAGCATTCAGTTCCAGCTGAGTGAGTTGGATGTGGATGGGAGTATGATGTGATTCTGTCCATGAGTGACAAAGATGTAACACACAGTCACTGAGTGTGTGGGTGACAGAGCTCTGTCTGTGTGTGAGTACAAGCTGCAGGCACAAAGATCAGTTTCAGAAATGTGTCGCCTTTTTTTTGACACTGAAGGAGCCCTGTAGGGTTTATTATGTAAAACATTCCATCAAATACAATTTAAAGTGTGTATATGAATGTTTGCTGGCTGGATAGCACATATACAGTAGTACTTCTACAGAACACGTCTTGTTCTGTGATAACATATCAGCCGTGTCTGGAGAGCTGTCTCCAGAGGCTGTTAGCCATGCTGAGCGAGCTCGACGTGGATGATAAATCATTTCCTGTCTCGGGTCTGAGCTGTGTTCATGGGTCACTGCTCTGCTTCTGTCAGCTTTTCGCAAGATAGGTGAGGGAGTCTTATGAACAGAGACGTGATCAATCAATCAGTAGAATATCGTACTGTGTCACTCATTTGGTATTGTTGTGATGTTTCAACATTCCCCACTCAATCAAATTGATTTGTGTGCTTTTCACACTTTTTACACAGTACAGAATATTACGAAATCACTGAAGAGTGGAGTAAGGCAAGTGCAAAGAAAGGAGTATCAGCAATAGCTTTTGCTATATAGGAGAGAGTAAAATGTTATATGTATCAGACAGGTGGACAGGTGTCTGTCTTATGGGGAAGAGTGAGAAGCTGTAATGAAAAAACAAACAGCGTTAATAGCCCCGTCATGTCACTATGTCATGATGTTGTGATCTCGCGAATCCAGCTGCCTCACAAGGTAACTAGACTCAGTCTGTCAGATCAGAACTAGGGCAGAACGATATTGGAAAAAAATCAATCATGATACATTTTTGCTAAAAAAAAAGAAAGGATACCTGTTGCTTCATATTATCTATTTTAAAATAAAAATACTTCAATCAGATGAAATAGACTAGGTGTTAAAAATAGTCATGAAAAAGTGAAGTTTTCTAGTTTTCATTATCTATCAAGCAGTAAAACTGTGCATGTACTGCACCATGTTGGGTCTAATTTGTCTTTTTACACAGAGTCATTTGCATTATTATTACTATGCACATGCATACGTCGCAAGTTTTACAGCCAAAATTTAAACCTTGATCATTTCACTGATTCTGTTCCTTCAGTAAAAGACTTAATGAAGAGGATTTGATTCAAGTGTGCGCTCCTCTCTCTCCCTCTCTCTCCTGCCTCATTCTTTTTACAAAAAGCAATGTTTTTGGTATTCAGAAGATGTTTCTTCTTGCCTGAGGGAGACAGTTTACCGAGTTAAAACTGCTAGCTCACCCACTCTGCTTTCTCACTGGACACCCTGCGGTACCTGATAGAGCTGTGTCGTAGACACTGCACTGAGCAGGCAGCACTTCAAAGCCTCCGTTGGGGCCTCTGCATGCGTTAGGTTGTCAGATTATGAAACTGTCTCTACAGCAATCTGCCTGGTGAATCTATTATGACAGGAAAAAATCAAAGGAAGTTGATAGTGTCAGATAACTTTGCAATGGAGATTTGATCATGACAAGTTTGGGTGTATTTCTGCAAGTGTACTGTAAAATAAATCTAAGCAGATTGTAGCACATGGCCCACATCAGTAAAAATTACATTTACGTTTGCACTGTCTATGGTTCGATCTTGATCTTGTGCATAATTGTCTTTCATGCTGTGTTGTGCATTGCAGTTTGAACACATATTAACCAGTCAGCACCTCCACTGTAGAGAGCCTCTGAAAAACATTTCTTCTTTCAGAACCATTTGTAGTCAAATTAATCATTCAGTGTCAACAAGATGGATGTACAATAATTAAGAGAGCTTGTTGTAAACAGACCCACGCCAACACATGCACATTAAAGTGGCTCTGGTGCTGCGCTTGACCCTTCACCCCCTCGTTAAGATCCTTTGTTCTCATTCCCTCCATCCCTCCAGTGGTCCTTGTGTAATTGTAATTAAAACAGGCCTGTCCCTGCTCTGTGGATAACAACAGGGAGAAGAGCTGGTTGGATCTCTGGTTCCTCTTGTTCCAACCATCAGAATGAGTTAAACCACAATCTAATCCAGTTAGCCTGCCAATTATTGCTGAGGATTGAGAACAATAAGCCCCGGATAATAAACACACAACTTCAACAGGAATGTGTTTAGTGTGTGTGTGTGTGTGTGTGTGTCATACTATGTAAAGTCATGTTCACGCTCTGCACATGCCATAAATGCGTATATTTATATTGGGAAGAATTTTTCTAATCCTAGGGGGATGAGGTTTTACACTGTATGTCATTCAGTTGCTGTGTCATTCATTCATTCATTCATTCATCCATTGTGTCTCTCATTCTGCTGCTCGGTAAATGGCCAGTCTACTACTGTGATGCTATCTGTGCAGGGCTGTGGGAAGATGGCAGTGATGGTACTGTTAGATTCCCTGAGGGAGTAAGGGTGGGGCTCTAGTGTAGTACCATGAACGGACACACACATGCACACACACACACACACACACACACACACACACACACACACACACACACACACACACACACACACACACACACACATACACTGTCCAAGGAGGGGAATCGGTTGCCACATTATTGACTTACAGCTCAAGGCACCAGGGAATGGATTTCCTCTGAATGAAAAGGTCTGGATGTCAGAGATGAATGAATCAGACAAAAAAAAAAAATCTACTAAAACAAATGCATGATTTTTATAGCAGAGCCCCTTCCTCAGTAAAAGTCCACCATATTTTCACACTGTCTTGTGTCTTGGCTGTCAGCTTTATTCCTTTGGGGCTTTTCATGTTTTATGCAGTCAAATCAATAACGCTATAAAAGCAGTGGTGTGAATATAGAACTCTTCCAGTGTTTTTTTGTGTGATGATAAATAATAATATACTTTATCTATATAGCACCTTTTTAAAGCAGTGTTATAAAGTGTACTTTACAAAGAAAAAACAAAAATTAAAGCAATTTGGCACCATGATTAAATGAAAACCAGCAATTAAAGGTATAGACAATGAAAAGAATAAAATACCCAAAATATAATACATTTAGATAAAAACAGTAAAACTTAAACAAATAAAACACATAAAACATTGTGGAACAGGAAACATAAATCTTTGCGCTGAGATTTTTTTTTAATAGGTAAGTTTTAAGGAGTGATTTCAAAGATGTTACTGATTCTACAAGCCTCAGATCTTCTTTTAACCTCATATTATGGTCAAACCATGTTTCAGCTGATGTAGGCTCCTTGATCTTTTATGTTTTTGTCACAAGCCACCGTCACAGCCATGTGCTATTCAACACAAAACCCAGAGACTGACAATCTCACTATACAGTAGACTAAAATGAAAATATGTTGCAGGTTATTTGTGTTTTGCGGAGTGTAAAACTGCAGTGTTTGGGTATCAGTGCACTTTGTTTGAATGTGCATACGTATGCATGTGCATGCGTGGTTTGTCTCTGAACTATAGCTACGGGTGATGCAGACTTGACAGATAGTTGAAAAGGAGAATAAGTTGCTGTGCTGCTATTGCCCCTCCCACATTAACACCACTGAGGTACCCTTGAGCAAGGCACTTCATCCCCTACAGCTCCAGCGGATCTGCTGTAACTGTGTGAGTTGCCTGGCTCTCTGTGAGATGTGTGATAGATTGAAGTCAACAGAATAGAATAGACCTGGAAGAATACCTCTCCATAAACATGGAGGGATGAAATTAGTATTTCACACTGTCTCTTGTCCGACCATGGCAGCCACATATCCAGATGTTCATTGTTCCATCTTCTACACCTGTACCATCACAGCTGCCTGCTCTCCACCTTGCAGCCTGTCAGGCTTTTGTTCCCACGCTTCCCCCCGGACAATGTTGTCCCCTCTCATTCGGCTCTTTATGCCTTTTATTACAGGAGAATAAACAGAACAGTAAACCTGAACACTGTTGCACCTTTCCAGCTCTGCCAGCAACCCTTTTAGCTCCAACAATTTTCTAATGAATGTTTTTGTGTCTGTGTGTGCGCCATTGTACCTAATCTGCCTAATGAAAGTGGCAACATGAATCACAGCTGCAAATCACCTCAACTAGGCTACACCTTTCGGCCAGCTGTTATTCGGCTATTTTCTATTGTTGTCCATGCGGCTTGCTCGACCGCCATTTTGTCTGCTGTTTTTGTACGAACATGATGAGAGGCTAGTTGAAGTCTGCTAGTAATACAGAGCTGATTGTTATTCTGCTGGCGTATATGATGGAACAACAGCTGTTATTACTGTTGTTGGTCCCATTTGGAGTCTGTCCTCGCCCCCCTGCATGGAATAGCATTCTGATTTCTGTCATTTTCTTTCCATGGCATGTTGATTGAAGTGTTTTCTTCTTGCAGTTTCCCATATTTTTTTTTTCTTTTCTTTTTTTTTTATTCTAAATGATGCTGTTTACTATGACGGTGATGTGTTGCCTTTGGTCCAAGCCATTGGATCCCTGTGTTGCCTTCATGTGAATCCTTTCTGTGTGATTTATTTGTCTTAAAATATACAAATAATGTGTTTTTAAAGGATTTAATATATATATTAAAAATCCAATATTGTGTCAGCACAACTTTATTAATTATGAACAACCTTATATACTGTACATCTCTACAGTAGATAAATAAATGAATACATACATATAAAATAAGTCTCTCCGGCCACAGCAGCACAAGGATACATGCATAACAGATACCGAGGCTCCCAGGCCAAGAAACATATACAACTCTGTGTGTGGGAAGACAGACAGACAGATGTCAGGCAGCAACTGAGAAGGTGAAAGAAGCGAGGGAAGGAAGGGAGACAGATGGACAGGCGGACAGACAGGTAGACGGGCAGGAGTGTTCAGCAGGACAGTGGCATGGCAGCCAGGGTCACTCACCAGCCTGCATTATTGATGGGCTCTTTGACAAGCTGCTGCTCCTGCTCGCTTCCAAGCACTAATTGTTTGGTTTTTGTGGGGGTTGGTCCTTTTTCACTTATATATATCTAGAGAATAAAGATATAGAGAATATCCAACTGAAAGAAATTTAGGAGCCACACTGAAATATGACGACTATAAGTGATTAAGAAGAATCTGATGGTCCAAACTGAGTGAGATGTTTTAGAGCTCTATGGCAGACAAATTCTACTGTTGCTGCTTTTACATAACACCTTATTTATTGATTATAAAAAAATATTTGAGGCTGTATTTCTGTGACTTTGTCTGTGCTCCAAACCATCAGTATTTCCAGAGAGGAAGATGCCTGATGATCTTTATCCAGCGGAGACTATTAGTCCACAGTACCCTGCAATGACTTCAATTATATGCCTAATTGCCATTCAAACAGGAAATTTCTTGAGCTTGAGCAATTACATCCATAATCAAACTCCTCACCTCAGTAGGTTTAGCCTCCATAGTGGATTTAGTCTGGCCTCCATCCAATAAAGCAGTATAGGAGGGCTGTTGTGTGTGACTCTGAGATTGGTCCTTTGATGCAGCTCTAAGGGTATTAGAGGGGAGGGAAGCAGGGGGGTCAGGGTCAATACAAGCCTAGGATCGCTATCCCAAGGTCAGGGACTAATCGAATTGTGGTAATGAACATTGAAAAGGTGATGGGTAATACGACAAAGAGAAGGATAAAGAGAGATGTCCACCACTCTCCATTTTTATGTTTGATGTGACGATTATGAACAAAATGAAGCAGGGAAAGAGAAAAGAGGCTGGAAAAAAATGATAAATGGATTGAATGTGATTGTCAATGACCAGTCTGTAACAGAAAGAGATAGACCTACAGAGAAAGAGAGAGAGAGAGAGAGGGATCCTTCAGGCAGCAGACAGACAAACAGACTCAGTGGGAGGTCCCTGGGCTCATCTCCAATGCATGTTGCCCTGCATTAGCACTACAGCCATCCCGCAAGAGAAAGACAGAGAGAGAAAGAGAACCTTGATAGATGAAAGTCTTCTATCCATCCATCCATTATTCATCGGCGAATTAGATCTCGCCTGAATGAAGTGGAGGGAAGGAGGAAAGAGGAGGAGGTTGAGGGGAAGAGAGGGAAAGGTATGGGTCGGTTTAGAGAAGGGGGGGGGGGGGGGAGTGGGGTAGCAACTGTTGTGGTGGTAGGAAAGGGCGAGGAGTTCAGATGAGGATGTGGCCCCAGCAGGGATGGTATTTTTAGATTTTGGGGCATTTGACAGGAGGCTGAGAGGGTAAGCGGTGGAGCAAAAGCAGCGTTGGTAAATGGAGTAAAGAAATTTGAATTTGAAGGGAAAAGAGAGAGCAAGGGTGCAAGAAGGAGAAGTGATGTTGATGTGTTTGTGTGTTTTAGGGAGGGGGGGGGGGGTGTATCAGGGAGAAGGGATGAAGGAGAGGTTATTGGTGCTCAGAGGAGTCGAGGTCATCCTGGAGCCCTCGCAGGTCTTAAATGTAGTTATGAGGGCTTCTAAAGGTCATGAATCCAGTAGTCAACAACTTGTCATTACTGTGCCTCTCTACCCCTGTGTGTGTGTGTGTGTGTGTGTGTGAACATTTACATACATGTTCACATCTGCTCTGGCCTTGGCAATGATCTCCTGATCTCCATGCCTTATGAACATGCATCCACTCGCATTAAGATGACAGGACTCTACATCTTCAAAAATGGAGAGAAGCTAACCACTAATCCTTAGATGAATCCTTAGAATAGTTTTCTCAGATGCCGAGCCTTTACTCAAATAAGAATACAATCCTGTAAAGGTTGAATAAACAGAAAGCATAAATCATATGATCTGGCTGTTTGCCAGGTGCACAACTGGAGACCATATAGATAGATCACCAGCAGCTACAATGTCAAGCATGGCAGGCATCTGAATGTAATGAGATCCGACTCTTTTGATCAGGAGTCAGCTGTCGAGGGTCCCAGAGGTTTGGTATATTTGTTGAGCATTAGCATGGCTTCCAAAGCATAATCTTAACCTCTGTTATGAGGCAAGTTATTGTTTTTAATCGGTGATGAGAAGCCTAATCAACAGCTTTGGCTGCAAGCCAGCAGATCAGCCAGACTCTGCTGAGTGTAACCAATCAGCCATAGCTGACCGCATGGCATTTATATAGCTAGGCTAGGATTAATTTGAATCATTTTCTATACTGACTACATTACTTGGCTGAAACTGGGGAAAAAAACAGCAGTGAATTGCAATTTGCAGATTTGGATGGCATGCACATTCATATGGCATTTGTTCTATATTTAAAGATTAAGACCAGCAGTGTGAGTGATTTAAAAAAAAAAAAAAAAAAAAAAAAAGTGACACTGCAAGTAGGGAGGTGATGATGGATGAATAGAGGAAAGAATAAAGACATATGACCTTGTCTCTGCTTTGTGTGTTTTGATGTTTTTATCTTCTCACACTGCTGTTCTCTGCTGCACTTGCATATAACGGACTGTGGAGAGGTTGCTGAACACACATCCATGTAATGGCACACAGACACACACACACACACACACACACACACACACAGGCACATAAGGAGCTGTGTGCTACAGGGGGTGTGGGTGTGATTGTGAGCTATAGGTGATGACAGCAGTGCCATATGTTGATGTATTTCTGTTGTTTTTTTTTTGTTTTTTGGCACTGCATTTAGAGTACAACCAATGAAATCATTACACAGTGTCCACTCTTATCTCTGCCGTAAACATTTTTCTATGAACGTGGGAAAATGAGAAAACCTTCATTGGTCTGCAAAAGCATTTACACGCAGAGAGGTATTTTCCAGCCTGTCACTCTTTGACCGTAGCTTATTTAAATTAATTCCCTGCACTGGGATTGAAAAGCTGTTACTTATTACTCATTTTTACAAATCAAAGGATGTATTTGTTACGGATGTTTGTGCAGTTTTTGACGAGCATTTTTGTGGTTGTGTTCTACATGGTCGATGTATGTGGGTGGGTTTTGTACCGTATGTGCTAGTGGGTGAGTAGGGCATTGCAGAAGACACAGTGTCCTTCACTCTGCCACTGTGCTGCATCGTCACTTTGGAGAGGCAGCCAGGACCTGGCCCAGATTGGCTCAGAGGCATGAAAACGTTGTGAAACTCATATCAGTCTCTCTTCTCTTCTCTATATTGCTGTATTGACTCTCGGCTGATTGTCAACACAATTACAGGTCTCAGCACTACACCTGGCAGCAAAGAGATCTATTTCAGGACTGATATTTGATGGAAACATTTCTCTAGCAGCAGCAAGTTTGACTTTAAATTGAGTGTGGTCCCATGGGGATCAATGCCAGTGTTTATGATTGCATGTGTAATGGAGTGCGGGTTACAGAGGTGGCATATATTTATGTTTTGTGTGGCCTCTTATATTTCATCCTCGCTGTACCTGTGGGCAAAACGAGAGAGACATACTCAGAGAAAGACAAAGAAGTGGCAGCAGAGAGCGTGGGGCCGTGAAGGCAGTGAAGTAAACGGCTGAGAATGACAGATAAAATGAGAGTGGAAGCTTGAAAGAAAAAAAGAGACGTGACATTGGCGGTAATTGGGAGACAGGAAGCTAGAACCTCAGGGAGCCTCCGTTCCCAAACGTTGCTATAAGTCACGAAAAAGATGTGTGAACATAAAAAGAACTGGAGGCAGAAAAGACATGAGAGCCTGGCTGAAGCTCTGTCATTTGCCTGTTCAATAAATTTAGATTCACTGCAGATTTAACCACTTTCCAAAAATGGCAGCAATAAATATATTCATACTGTAAATTTAATAAATTTGAGATCAAGGGATAATTCTTTCAGGGGCCAAAAGAATATTGGTCCCAATATAATTTCTCTTTCTTATTTACACTGTATCACCTTCTTCTAATCCAAAGACAAGAGGAGAGGGCGATATCAATAATTCACAGCTATTGTTCCCTCCCGGACAGCCTGTCTGTTTTTATATTAAATGTTGAATTATTAACAGTATATGAGATTGGAAATATGGTGAATCTGCCTCCTGATGCCTGTGAGTCTTCAAAAACTGTCTGGTCACTGGCAGCCACAGAGGCACCAAAACATAGATGTTAAGTAGAAGGTGAATTAAAGCAGCATTATAGTATTTTATGGTTTTATGGTATAATAGAAGCAAGTGGAGAGATTACTCTCTGTGTGTTGACTCATACACATATACATACTCATTAACTGTCTCAAGCTTTCTTTTACTGAGTTTAAAGTCACCATGGCAGAACTGCTAGTCTTTGTCAATCTTAACAATTCCTCTTAAATATCCCTGCTGAATATGCATATTCCTCAGGGAATATGCATATTTCATATCCTTCTCAACATGTGACTAATCTATTCATGATGTGGTTTAATAATAACCAATGAGTTCAGTGCTGGGAGGGTTGACTCACTGTTTAGGGTCGAGTCCCGTGTATACATTATTTTTACTCCACGAGCGTGCCTGATGGTATGTTCACTGACTTCCTGTCATGGTTGTAATCTAAAGAAGTGGCCTCTTGGCTTCTAACCAGCTGTATTATGGAGAGAGACTCCTGAGTGGCTTTTCAGTAGAAACAACAGTTTGTCTCTGTTTTGCATTTCGTCCTCGGGGCAAACTGCTCGGCTTCTTCTTGACAAGTGCCATCTGATAATTAGGCCTCGTAATCACCCTATTAGTATGCAGCTCAATTGAGCAGAGAACAGCTTATTGTTCCCCTGGCATGAGTAGCAACCATTTATAAGAGGATTATTGTAAATTTCTTGTTAGGGTCTTTATGAGAAAGAATCATATGTGTAATGACTTAAATTGTTGCATTGTTAATCTCAGAAGCATTTATTTTTAATATAGCCAACAAATCAGGGTTGCAAAATTATAGCGGCTGTGATTAATCCTCTATTTGGATTGTTTGGTAATATTTTTGAAAGCATAAAAACACTGTTGGTGGGGGGGAGTGGCACTGTGTTTCAAAGTTGAGTGCGCTGTAGGATTGCAACCTTATTTTTCTGCACCTTTCTGAGAGACACACAAAGCTGAGCCGAACTTTCTCCATCAGTTACCATGGCACCAAAGAAAGAGACCAGAATCACTTGAGCCTTGTTTTTGTCCCTGTGACGTTCAGTACCCAAACACAAAAACCGTAGAACATGTCGAACTAAGGGCTGAGGTGTTAGGTTGAATTTTAATACTGTGTTGTGAAAGCAGGTTGATACCTCCCTGAGAACACAAATAAATACGACAAATTAACTGAATTTATTATCGGCAGTGTGACTTCAAATTCATAGTCACAGTGGGAATGTGTTTTACAGGACTCCTACCTCAGGAGCTGTGTGTAGTAGGATAATGCCATATGCCATATACAGTTTATATACTATGTATGTATGATAGTTATGTTCCTTTTTATTGATAGAAATCTTAAAATGCTCAACAAACACAAAGAAAGAGGGTATTTATCAGTGTGTACTATTTATAAATGCTCATTTCCTCTATTGCCTATTAGCTAATTTTCTGGTATTAATGAGTGTTTGTTGTTTCTGCTCCTGATTGTTCCTGTCAGCACCACTCTGAGTACAAGGATTCAGCAAATCATTGATATGGTACTATACTATAATATAATATGTTACACTTGTATGTGAAATGTTTTATTTCATCTCAAATGAAGCATTTCATCATATATGATTGACTTATATCTTTTGATTTATTTTTTGTCATTGAAGGTGAATGTTTTCCTCCTCATTAGTCGCACATTGTGACGTATCATAGATGATAATCTTGTAATAACCACGCAGAATCACCTGTGTTATCATACCATTGTCACTATTAGCAACATCGTCTGTCCCCATTTTGATTTCTTAGTTGTTGAATGAAACCTCAAGGCTTTACTTTTGTTGGTTGTCATTTAATGAAGTGTTTCCTTTATGAGTGGCAACAATTCTTCCAACTTTTGTGTATATAATATGTCTTAACACCACTAGATGATCTCACATACACTGGTATGTGTATATACAGTATGAGTTATGTACTACCCAGGTTAACAAGGAGCAGTCAGATTGATTTGTCTCCCTGGGAAAAGTACCAGCCAGATACTATTTGCTACAAGGCTTTAGAAGGCTCAGTCAGTATGGTTCATCCGCTGAAACACACACAGATGCATTCACACACACACACACACACACACACACACACACACACACACACACACACACACTCCATCACTCCAAAACCACAGAAATCTCCAGCTCTGATTTGTTGGTCTATTTGTACTGAGGTTAGATGAAGGGGATGAATGGGAATTCAGAGCCCCAGTGCTCACTGGTGGTTGACAGACAGAGGCTGCCTCTTCCCTCCATGCTGCTCTTTAAACTCTGTCAGTGTCTACCCCATGCTGCTGAGTGACACACACTTACACACACACACAAAAACGCCACTCACAGTGCATTTCTTTCAGTTTGTATGCCCCACAAACAAGCCGCATGTCCCATATGCTGCCCAAACCCTTCTCAAAACACAAACACACACACACATTTTTATGTCTATACTTGTGAGGATCCTCACTGACATAATGTATTCCTAGTCCCTAACTCTTACCTGAATCATCTGTCAAAAAGGATGGAAATTTCTGCTAAAGGGATGTGAAGGATTTGGGAAACCTGTTTACACCCAAAATGTCTTTACTTACTAAGATCTGCAGTCAAATAACGAAATGCACTTGTTAGCCTGAACTTTTTATACTTGTTTGGTAAATACAGCCAGTTATTTCTGGGAGGAGTGATCAATATTCATTCTCAACAGGTCAAAAGCAAACCCAAAATTGGAAACTGCTATTCTCATCAGAAATAATAATAATAATAATAATAATAACAATAATAATAATAAAAAAAACACCAAAATGGACCCCCTGCTTTTTCAAAGCTCACAATTGGTGACTCAAAGATTCCAAATTGCTCCTGAATACTTTGTAAAAATCGTATTTGTTTCCATATATTGCTTGTTGTAGAAAACCTGCGTACTTCCTGCTCATGTAAATCACGTTAATGATATGACTCTCAAGCACCGCAAGGTCAGTATGCTCCTAATCAGATTGAGTCAGGAAATTGCTCCTAATCTAATAACATCAAGTATTGGATTCCTTCCTCCCCGCCTCAATGGTAAAGGTAGAATGGGTAGTATGATGGCTCATTCATAAGTAGAGTAACAGTGTTACAATTAGGGAATGGAAAAAGGAAGTTCCAATGGGAAAGTGAATCTGCAATATTGTATCTATTGAATTAACTTCACCTACAACAATTAAATAATGTTTATAACCCAGTGGTCATACTGAATTTAGTGTCCTTTTGAGGATATTGCCAAAGTGAAAAGTCTCCTGCTTAGTTTCAGGTGATTGCTACAGAAAGTAGTGTGAAAACTAGCCACTACGTATTCACTGCCTTGGTTAGGGAGTTGGAGTTAATATAGGGTTATATTGTCCTTATAGATTCCATAAATAGACTTTTTTTTAAACATCCTTTTGTCACCCAGTAGCTGAATATCAATACTAAACACTGAGAGCACAGTGTTGCCATATCAGTGGTATGCTGAAACATAAGTCCATAGCTAACATGTCAAATACTTGTGTGACACTAGTTCATTCATCCATTGCAATGTATGTGGAGTTGCATTGCTGTGTTGGTACATGTTTTAATATCCAAGAATACTTTTTTGTCATTCTGTAATGCCTCTTTCCCTCCTAATTTTCCTTCCTTCTTGTATTACGATTCCACATTTCATCCTCACTCTGTTATTCTACCATTCATATCTCCCATTTTCACTCTCTGAAGCCTCAATCACATTTACCTTCTCTCTCTCTCGCTGTCTTTTTCGACTCCGTGCTGCCTTCTCACCTTTTATTCTCTCTGTCAATTCCCTCCTATTCATCCACATAGAATGAAAATGTTATAAAATGTTATTACTTTCGGAGTGAGATGGCTTTACTGTGTCTGTTGACATATATAGGGCTGAGGTGTTAATAAGATGCATTCAAGATGTTCCTCGCTGTAATGTCAACTCTGCCTGACTGAGGAGTTTACAGACACTGCAGAATTTGCTCTGCCTCTCTGAGGAAAATGCCTTGTTTCATGTCTGCTAATCTGCTAGCTTATAAATATCTGTTACAGGAATATGTGTGTGTGTGCGTGGATTTGTTTGTGTGTGTGTCTGTGTTGGTGTATTTTTTTTTTTTTTTTTAAATGTTTTCTCCTTACATTTCAGTTCATTTTGTCTTCAAAGTGAGGCTGTTGAGTGTGACTCTTATCGAGAGGCTGCAGCTGCTGCTGTGAGAATACCACGGCAGCCTGAAGGGACATATTCACACATATACAAACACGTACACACACCTTGGTTTACTCACACCAAGCTGACTAAGGCATTACACCCCTAAACAAGCATGAATAATAGCATGTTTGCCTACAGTGGGATATAGATGAGGGATTCTCTGGGTTATTAAAGAGCATCTCAATTAGTTGTACGCTAATTAAGTTGTACACTAAAATAATACTTTGTGAGTACATGCTATTCATAAAGTTTTTTCTACTAATTATATACATTTTTATTTGTCTAGGCAGTGAGCACTATACCAAGCAGAAGTGACCATCGATCATGAAAATCAATATTGTTGATGATACATGATTTTGACTGTGTGCCACTAGCATTACCGTCATTATCTGACATGTTAAATGCCAGGTGATGCCTCTGAATCGGAGAAGAGGAGCTGTAGTGCTCTGTGTATATAAATAGCATGCAAAATAGCAATATTGCACAAGCCTTTCCATGATACATGATGACGTTTCTCAGGCGACACACTCAGTCTCAGGGGTGAAGATGATATATTTCAAGCTATGGCAACATCTATACTCTGGGAGCGCTGGCTATAACGTTACCTCTCTGACCCCCTCTGTTAATGGCATGGCCACCCTGTAGGTAATGGATACTGAATTTCCTCCACCTCTACAGTGTGCCCTCGCTGCGTCTGCTATGGTTACAGTCATGGAGCCTGGGCTCTTATTCTGCTTAGATTAATGGCTCCAGCTTGGACTATTGACACAACACTTATCTTGTTTTTATGAGTCCAGCAGCTTCTATCTATAAACCTTAGAGGCACACGTGTGCACAGTCACACACATAGGAGCGCACACACTTCGCTGAGGCTCCTGCATGCACAGTTCAGTTACGGTTATATATGCCGTTGACTGTTTGTAATTCAATTGATGTTTCCAACACAATCCTAATGGCTCTGAGGTCAAGATAAAGTGAGGAGTTGAGCAGGCCGTTCACACAGTACACCCATCTCACTCTATGAGGAGCAGACTGCAGCATGACAGATAATGATATTTGATGCTCTGGAGATGGAAGTGGATGTTACACAGCAAACTATAACACAGAAGCAGCGTGGGCATAAGGATGGGGATGGCAATGTCGCCCTGTTGGTCATTGGGTTGAACCCCACATTGCATTTCACTACACATATTACTGTGTATGTAAGAAATAAAGACATTTAAACATTATATCTTATTTAATTAGCTAAATATCAGCATTTTGACATTGAAATTGTGAGCATGCTGACGTTTTGCTCAAAAGCTTTGCCAAAGTACAGCCTCACAGAGCCGCTAGCGTGGCTGTAGGCTATAAGCTACCACTGATTATTAGTTTTTACTTTAAGTAACTCTTCCTGAAAATCTTAGTTACAGCTTACTCTAATCATCACATGTTCTAAACCGTGATTGTATATAATCTGATGACAATAAACACTCAACTACTACTAAACACTGTTGTTGTTTACAACTCAGCTGTTATCTCAGTGTTTATTCTCTTTAAACCTGTTTCCAAGTGACCACCTCTAATTATGTAGTTATTTATTACTATACAATTTTTTTTTTCAAGTACCGCTACAAAATACAACTATGCAGTCAGAATTTTACTGTGCACATTTTTTTTGTTTTTTTAATTTGAGCCTTGTGGCCTTTTACAGCTGCTGAGGTTGGAAAAGTTCACTCAGTTGGAAATGGACTCCTTCTCCCGCTTCTCCTTTTTCCTCCTCAAGCCGAGGAATTGGTGGCTCCTTTTCCAGAACGAAGGCTTCCTCTTTTTCTCTAGAGCCTTCTCCTCAGAGTCTTTGGCCTCTTCCAGGAGTTCAGGTGCCTGTAAAGAAGGAATGGACTCCTCCTCCTCCTCCTGCTCGCAGACCTCGTCCTTCAGGTCTTCCACGAGTTGTGCAGCCTGGGCCTGACTGACCTCTTCCTTGAGGTTTGTTGAGATCTGGATCTTCAGGTCCTTCAACTCCCTGCAGAAGGACTTCTCCCTCTCAGAGGCATCTTGTTGCAGTAGTTTGATTTTCTGCTCCAATTGTTGACGGAGGGCATCCTGCTCAGCCCTCAGCCTCTGGATCTGCTCCTGGTACACTGACGCCTTTTTGGTGTGTGAATTACTCTCTGTAACAAGTTGAAGAAGGATGTCATTCTTGTGTTTTTCTGCCTCAAGCTCAGTTATGTACTTCTGGATTTCATGGTAGTAGTGCAGTGCCTGTTCAAAACATGCCTGTTTGGAACAGGCTGATTTATCAATACCTCGAGAGAACAATGCCCGTCCTCGCCCCATATGCTCACTATTGGTAGATACTACAATTTACTGATGCGCCCTAAATGCCTCACACGCAGAATATCTGGAGACTACAGTTTTGAAGCTGAGCTGAAGTTGATCAGATGAACTGTAGTGCCTATTCAAAACGTGCCTGAGACATCCAGCACTATGTCTTGAACATACATACAAAGTTCCTACGTGTGAGGAACAGGAATAGAGCTTAACTCTCTGAACTTTTTAAATTCATTCTCTATGGTAGTTCTTATCACTACGGATGTAATCCCATCTCTGATCACAATGTGGGTTGCAATGGCAGAGTGGCGCTGTCTGTATTTCCGCTCGTTGAATCCACATGCAGAAGAAGCAAAGGCAACATTGTTTATGGGGTATTTTTATATATTTCTCGAGAACTGCTCATCCAAACAACTTCACACATCTACATTGCACTTCCTCTATTCCCCAGCAATCCACCTGCCAGGTATGAAGTAGATCAGATGAACGGTTCTCAAGATATGCAAAGGACAAACATGTATACACAAATACATACAGACAGACAGACAGACAGAGATTCCTTGCTTTACATAGAGAGATGAAATTTTCAGTGTCTCAAGCTCACTCCTCTATACTTTTTCCTTACTTGCAAACAGCTCCTCTTGGCTCTTCTGATCAACCAGCTGTTTTTTTGCTTCCTCCAGTTGTTGACCAAGTTGCCTCCTTAGAGTTTTCTCCTCGAAACACCTAGCTCTCTCTTTTTTGAACAGATCGCTCTCCTGTTGTCTCCGGGTCCTCTCTCTGTGGAGCTTGTTTGTCAGATACTCCACCTGGTCCCAGAGACACTCGTTTTCAGACATCTCTGACTTTAGGCTGATGGAGAGCTCTGTGGCCTTTTGTTCCTGAGAGGAAATGTGTTCCTGTGCCTTTTGGATCTGAGCCTTTAGCTCTTCGACCTGCTTGATCAGAGCCTCCTGTTCTGTCCCGCTGAAAATGCTGGAAATCTGCTGACGGGCCCAGTTGTAGCTGTCCATGACTGATAGACTCGGTTCCATCTTGTATGTCTTTCTGAAGATTCACTCACAGTTATGTGTTGCCTGTTGAAAGGTCTGAAATGAAATGAACTGGAATGGAATGAACAGAGTATATAAATACCAATGATGGTGATGTCATAATGCACCGAGAATGTAATTGTTGCTTGCTGTCTGGAGTTCCACAATGATGATGTTGATTTGCATGTTTACATTCAGTTTACATGGACCTTCTCAAGTCTCATCAGAGCTCCAAGCAGGCAACCTTGTGAAAACAATACTTGTGAGATACTGCTGTTTTATGTTGCTATTTCTACACAAATCAAATAAGTAGGATAAAATGTGTAATGTGCTTTCTTCTTTAGAGTTAGATGAGAAGATCTATACCCCTCTCATGTCTGTGTGTCAAGTACAGAGCTGGAGCCAAAAGGTGATTGGCTTTGCTTAGCATAAAGCCTGAAAGCAGGTCTCACTCCAGAGTTTAAAATCCACCAAAATCCCCACCAACACATTTAAAGTTCACTTATTAACATGTCGTATCTTGTTTGTTAATGTAAAAATGACAAATTGAATTTATAGACATAGAAATATTCATCTATCACCATCATCAAGGCAACTGTAGACTCGTCAGGTTTAGAGCTGGTAAACCTGGCTCAGAAATCCATTTGAGCGCCATAAAGAAACAAAGGCAGACACCAGCTTGTTGAATACAGTCACAGAGAAGGCACAACAAGGTCTGTGTATTGGTAATGTTTGTTTTGTTTTGTAGCTTTGCAGCAGATCACAGAGAGAGAGAATGAGAATGAGCAGATGAGATATCCCTGTAGGCTTCGCTTCCTCTGTACCTGAAGGATCAAACACACAGAGTGAACCAAACATCACAGGAACCGTCAGCCACAGTTAGGCTAACAGATTGCCTTGCCCAAACTTATGTCTGTCAAAGTGAGGGGGATGGTGTGTGTGTGTTTGTGTGTGTGTGAGGGAGACAGAAAGAGAACAGAAAGGAGCTGATGCGATACAAACTATTGCACCAATGACACATGCAACCTTTCTCAGCCCTTGTGGAGGCGCCTCTGTTGGCAGGTGTATACTGACACACACACACACACACACACACACACACACACCAGTGAGTATGCTGGGTAATAATAGTCTCTAATAGAACTGTGTTTTCCTCTGTCAGATCTATACAGCTCGCAATGCAGACAGCCTAGCCTCACCAGACCAAAGTGGAAATAATCCAATATCTTTGTATAATGGATAATGTTTTTGAAAATTGAAAGTGTTCACTGTCATGCTCTTTCACACTTCACAGCTTTGAAACTATGTTTTTCCACAGGGATAGGTTAGTTCAAATGATATTTGCCTTAGTTTGAGGGAGAAATATGGAAAGATGCAGATAAGAAGAGCACAAATAGTAAGGGTTCAATAATAACTTCTCTGTATACTGCAAAAGAAATAATTGAATTTAGGAGAAGCAGACTGCTTCATTGAGTAGCTACTGGGGGAAAAAGAAAACAAAGAAAGTTCAATAATTGAATTCCTGTAACGTGTAGATTAGCTGTCGAAAAGGGTGGCCCAGGGCTGGTGTTCACACTAACAGTATTAAGAAACTATTTGCTGTAATTTCCTCCCTTAGCTCACGTAAATATACTGTAATGTTGACTATCAGGTGGGTTGTAACCTCTCAGATCCACAGATGGTGCCCAGACAATCGAGTGTGCGCTGAGCTAGTTTGCCGTGATAATAGCTCCCCGCTGAATAGCAGCTGCTTGACATCAGTCATGATTGGCTATGGTGGGAGTTGTTGCTTGTGATTGGTTGATGGTGGTTAGATACAGACTGCTGATGCTAGCCGCCCGGTTGCCTGGATACAGCCATCCCTCACTGTGTTAATGGCCTTGGCAAAGTGACGGACAGCATAAGTGCTCTGCAGAGGAATTTGCCAATCTGTTGATTCTACTGAGAATATCTTTATACGTCTATGTCATGGATCTGTGTCGTTCTCTGTGTCAGTATATCTTCTCATTTCTCTTGTTCCCATTCATTTTTCTCTTTGTCACTGCATGCATTTGTCATTGTATGCAGGCAAATACACAAGCAAGTGAACCAAAAATAGGGTTTCTCAACATCGTACTGTATTTCTGAAATTCTTGTGTTTTTAATTCAGACGCTAGTTTCTTATACAAACAATACTGGAGCCTGAGGATAGTGCTGTTTGTCTGACAGTCTCTCTGTCAGTCCATCACTTTGGTCCAGGACAAAATATCTTGTTAGATAGTTTGGTATGGATAATCATTGTCCTCAGAGGATTCCTAATGATTGTAGTCACCCTTTGACCTTAAGTGTTGTGCCAATATCAGATCACAATTTCTATATGATGACACATTGGTCAATAATTGATTATTTCAAAAAATAATAGCTGGTTTCCATTAAATTTGGTGTGGATATTCATGGTTCTCAGATGACAAACCTGGCATGTTTCAAAACCTTGGGGGGCATATTTTACCGTACATAGTCCCATGTGTAATTCATTATCCATTTGTCACCTCTGTTAAGACCAAAGAGAGGAGTAAGGTTAGATACCGTACTCCTGTTGGGCCTGCAGCCACCTTCTGCACCATGTGGTTCCTGCTTCAGTGCTGCATGCTCTGGCTACACTCCAGAGTCTGAGCCCAGCAGACTGCCTGCTAATTTGTTTTTCTTGGTGGACGGACAGAGGACCCCCGGGCTGCACATTCCCCTGGATACTTGTGTGCTAGTGTGTGTGTGTGATAGAGGCCTAGACGGTTAGTCAGAGGTGGCCTGTTTTCGTCTCTTTGGACGCTTGGCCACAGATTGCTGCTATCCCAAGAGCGACGTCTGCAGCTTAGTCGTATTTCAGGCATGGTGTTAATTGTGCACATACATACATATGCACAAAAATACACACCTTATTTTTTTACTTTGAGACTCTTAAGATAGCCTTCTAACCTTTGCAGCCAAGTCTATTACCAGGAAAGAAGTAGAGAGGCAGGAGGAGAATGTAAAAGTGAGATAAAGACATAAACAGAGAATAGAGAGAGGTTTTTTTTTAGAGGAGACATTTGAGAATAAGAGCAGGGAACTGACAGAGAGAGAGATTTATGGAAGAGCTCTGCAGTCATTTATCTATGGACTCGCAAAGTAGACTAACTCATTAAACTTAATGTTCTCAGTGGTCAGTTGAGTGGCCAACAGTGCATAAACAGACCTACAAATGGTTCTCCACAACTGGACTGTAGTTAAAACGCATCATTACGATGTCCCTTAACCTGCTTTATCACTTGCTGCGAGTTGGACGTGTGCTCTTCACAGCAGCAGGAGTATCAAGGATATATGTGCATTTCCCTCTATGAAATCATTTGAAGTGACCTCACATACCTGCACTGCACTGTACTTTTGACAGACCAAACTAAATGACTTCCTGTCAGCCCTTCCTTCCCTCGATTGTCTCTCAAGGCCAATGACATGCTCCCATTGAACCCTTGCCTTGTTGCCTTGACAACTGTTCTCTCGCTGGGCGGGGTAGCGCTCACTTTCTCAGTGATGGTGTGATAAGTGCTACAATTATGTAAATTCTGTCCAACCAAAGTGTTTTTGCAGATTAAACATTGCTAGCTAAAGAGCTCTCGGCCTGATGCTTTCAGCTCTTGAGTTCTGTAGCTAACAATTCATCCTGCATTGTTGCATTACTGCATGCCTCTGGTCCTCTCATTCATTCACTCTTTCTCTATTTAACACATGCTTTTTGAAGACAGGCGATAGATGGAAACAGGCCAAATATCCATCTAAGTAGATAAATGGACAGATACAGTGTTAGATAGATAAGCACTTTTATATGTCTAAGATGTGGAGATATCTACATATCCTTAAGAGATGGTCATCATATTACTGGTACATCCATAATTTAGATGTTACTTCCTGATAATAATGATATAACTTATCAAACTATTTGTATCAAATTTTTAAAGTTGTAGCTTGAAACAATCACCCAGTACAAATGTTGGCCTGATTTTAGTACACTGATTGCAATAAACATACTGGTTGAAAGACTGGTTGACCGGCGCAAATAAAACAAACCATGTGAAGCAATCTATATTTATTTACTTTTGTAATTTTACCTCAAGGACATGTGACATTTCTTCTATCTACTCTCTGAGTTGCATAAAACTTTTAAGTGTACTTGGCAGCATACTGCCTAAGCTTTGTTGGAGCATCAAATTTCTTGAATTTATTTATGCAAGTTCTTTACTCTCTAACCCCTGCTTTCCCCTATCATCTGTTTACAACCAAACTGTGTCGTTTTCCACAATCCTGTTAGCGTTGCTTTAGTTCTGCCTGTCTGTGCATGTACTTGTGTGCTTTTTTGAGAGAACTCTTGTTCTCTCTTTCAATAACAAGCATGTCCCTAAGAGACAGACTCTCATGGGATGACACAGTTACAACGGCAGCGTTGCAGCAGAGTTTGGTTTTGGCACGTGCTCTATTGCCTTTACGAGGCTTAGAGCGTATGATCCCTGGAGAGCTAAGGCTTTGAACGTGGTCTGTCAATGTGTTGCCATTCTTCTCCCTGGTGTCTCTGTAGCTTCACCATTTTCTTAATCTAAAACCAAATATAACTGTGTCTCTACCTTATTGTATAGAGTTGGAAGAAAACAAAATGGTAAACTGTATTTGAGAACTTTGAGAGAAAAAGTATCTTATTACATAGTCTATATAGTATATTATGACATATTGTAGCTATCAAATCAGTGAAAGTTTCTTTCTGTGTGTGTGTGTCTGTAGTCACAGAGGCAGATGTTGCTTGTGTAGATGAAATAGACTGCAGGATGTCCAATAGAGATGATTGTTCTCTACAGGGAGTGATGCAGCACTAAGACCACAAAGCTGATGCCACCTGCGGAGCTCAGCCACTTCAGTTGAGGTGTTTTTTAAAGAGACTTAATGCTTTAAAATTGGAGTGTAGAGATGCCTTCCTTTTGAATTGCCTGTTTGCAAACTACAGCCTGAAGGTCATTTTAACTCTCTACTTAGGTTTAGTAATTTTTGGTCACTAACTCCCTTGTTTTTAATGCAAGATTGTGTTTGAAATGACAGAAGCTGGTTTAAATATTGCATAAACCCACAAACAAATATCAGGGAGGCGTGTACACTTGTGTATGTCGGTGCATTTAATGTGTGTGTGTGCCTGTGCGTGCATGTGTGTGTTGAGTACATCGTTGAGACTGTGGCCGTCAAGTCTGAGTGTCTCCTGATTACTCAGTACAGAGAACTAAACCCACAAACAGTGTGTGAAAATACTTTTAGTTCTGCCTGTGGACGGAGGACGTTTGAGTGAGACCATGTTTGTTGGCGTATGCATGAGTGTATGTGTACACATTGGGTAGATGCGTGGTTGAAAGGGCTCTTTTGAACTTTGGGGCAGTGCTGGTCTTTTGTTGTCTGTCTGTCAGTCGCCTACGCTCTCCACACCCCCTCTCACCCAGCATCCACCCATCCTCCCATCCTCTCCCTCCTCCCTCTTCATCTCCCATCCTCCAACCACAGCCACAGGCTCTTTCATCAGCCCTCTGTTGGATGAGGGATGGGAGGATGTGTATCTCTGTTTGTGTCTGTCTGAGCTCTCGTGTGTGTGTGTGTGTGTGTGTGTGTGTGTGTGTAGATTCCCACAATAGGTGAACAGCAGAAATACGAACATTTCATCAGTAGCAATTTGACCTTTCACCTTGTGTGTTATTGTCATTCATTGTGTGACTGGCCCATCATGTTCACATTAGTAGTCTGAACACAGGAGATGACTGCTGCTGCTTGTGAATGGTAGATACAAACACACACACACAAGATCAATTGTGCCCCTGGTGTCCTTCTAACTAGTATTAGAATGACGTTAGAATACTAATTACCACAACATCAGCTGCAGAGGTGCCAGCTGATAAAGGTCACTATAGACAGGACCTTGTGGGAGGTAGAGTTGTATCACACAGAACACGCTGTGCTGAAATACATCTGAGAATACATCTCCCACAACTTTGTAATCACAAAGCCGCATTTGTGTTGAGATCATAGGCTGTGTAACATGGACGTAGGTGTGAGTTGCAGCTTATGGTTGGTTCCATCATTTCTGTTTGGAGCCAGGACCTTCAAAATAAGGAGTACGGGGTGATACCTTTCACGGACCTCAGACCGAAGCAAAAACACTATAAGTCTTCAGATCTTACTAACAGAGAAATAATTTCCAAAATTTAGCGATTGAGACCATAATGACTCGTTGAAAAAAGTGATTGACTTTTTTTAGAGAGAAGTTGATGCTTTTTGAATGAGAGTGGATTCGAGCCAGCATCTAGCGGCCATCAGTAGCATTGCACTTTAAGGGACTTCTACACTGACTTTAGCCTCAAACTGATAGTTGCCGCTTTGTTGAGATGAAACTTTTTAGTGCTGAAATGATTAGTTGATGGGGATTGCCAAAAATTCTGATAAACAATTAATAATTTAAGTCATTTATAACTCAAAAAATGCCAGACATTGACTTGTTCTAGCTTCTCGGTCGTGAGGATTTGCTGCTTTTCTCTCTTTAATATCATTGAAATTGAATATATCTGGGTTTTGAACATGTTGCCTTGGACTCTACTTGTAATGGGAATTTTCACTATTTTCCAATATTTTATAGACTAATATATAACTAAAAAAAATCATCATATTAATAATGAAAGTAATCGTTAGTAGCGATCCTAGAATTTTTGCATACACTAGTTAGGTCCAAGACTGAACATTTATACATTACTGAAATGAATGAAAGGACTGTGCTCTCTATTTCATCTGCTATTTATGTGTGTAATTAGATGTGAAATCAGCCGAAGGTTTTTCTTGTTAAGGATTTTCCAGAGGGACAAACAGGACATAATAGAATTCTCTAGATTGAAATCCAGCTGTATCCATGGTAATACAATAAGGCAGCCGCACCCATTACTGGCCCCATGCATTCGGTAATGTACACACACATACCTACCACACACATGAAACACACAAAAGGACACATACGTACACAGAGACTCATTAAGAATTGTTAAGGAGGGGCTAAACCCGCCTCCCTCATGAGCTGAACAAGGAAAAAAATGAGATGAGAAGTGGATGGAGACAGAAGGAGAGCATGTCACTTCAAAAACAAAGCACTGTGGTGATTTGCTGTGACTGCACATGAAAGGGCTCCTTTTATTGGTGAACACATATTGAAGGAATTTGTGTAGACGCTTATTTTTATAGCTAATCATCTATTTTTTTTTATTGAAGAATGGCAGAGATCACTCAAGGGAAAAACAACCTTCATCTTCTCTGTTGCTTGTTTGGTTGAAGAATAGACTTGACTTTTCATCTGTTTTTTTTTTTTCTCTCCCAGCACTGAATCTTCTTTTTCTCAGCAGACGCCTTGTTTGTCACTTGCTCTGTTTTCTGGCTTGTATCCATCTCCTGCTGGCCCCGAGGCTAAAGTCCACTCAGCTGTAATCATTCCTCTTTAGCCTACCAGCCCACACAGGACCTTTGCACTGTCATTGCTACTGTTGATACTGACAAAAGACTGCAGCAGCTTGGGCTCCTTCACAGGATGGTTTTCAGGCAGACAGACAACTGGGGGAACTCTTATGTAGGAGATTTAACTGTCTACTGGTGTGGAAACTAATATAATTCAGACTGAACTTACACTCAGATAAAGTTACAAGTGTGTGTTGCCTCAAATCTGTGTTTGCCTGAAGGCAAAAACTGCTACCTGAGCTGGATGTACAAACATTTTTCAGACAGAATAGTTTTTGTGTATGTGTGTGTGTGTATGTCTGTGTAATTCTGTGTTTTTAAGTGCATACACTTGAGGATTTTGTGTCATTTTGATCAAATGTACAGTGTTTTTACATAGTACTGTTTATCATTTTGGCTCACTGAATGGAGCCTTGTAAGATGGAGCTGTAGGTACACACACACAGTCAAAGATTCAAACAGGCTCAGATATGCACAATATGTTGTACTATCACACACACTTGAGAAGGGACCAGCAGTGACCCTGTGAGCTCACTGGAGCTTTTCTCTGTAAAATATTAACAGACACGAACTCTGAAGCTGACTATTAACCTTTTGATTAATGTACAGACAAACAGGTACATGTTGTCTGTCCAGCGCACCACCCAATCTGTCACAATTCAAAAGCAGAAGAAACTTGTCATCAGGTTATATTTGAATAATTTTAAAACTGATGTTAGTAACTGTCAAAATGTTGTGACTGACATTAAGTTATTTGTTCAACAATAGTCAACACATTTTCTCAGCAAATCTAATAAAGTGAAATAATGTATGTATAAAAAAGAGACCTATATAATATCCGTTTGATGATATGATTTCAACTGCACCTCTATCATCAGGCATGAATGTATAGGTAAAGTTAAAGGTTCAAATGTATATATTCGACATCAGAAATGTAGCATGTAAATTAAGGTACAAGTCAATAGAAGGCAGACTGTTGTAATATTTTTATGCCTTCGATGTTTACTTCATTGACAGGATATTTATTTTTTTCTTTTTGTTTGAAAAAATATAAACAGTTATATTTGACTGGCATAACTACAGTATGGTTGGCAGAACATATCACTAATACTGAGAAAATGTTCAGTTCAATTCATTTCTTCCACCCTTGTGTAAGACCACCAGCTAAATACCTAAATGTAGAAAAGTCAGGTTCTGTAACCCTCTTGCACAGCCAGCAGCATGGGTGGGGGGGGGGGGGGTACCTGTAGATCCAGCTGGGCCGGTGTTGCTCCATCCATCACAATAAAGGTGTTTGTGTAGAGCACAGCTCCGCTCTGTGGCATTTTAAAGTCCTTAAAGGACAGCTGAAGCCTGCTGTAATGAATAACCCATCAGCTTGGCTGGGGCTACCAGCCGCCACAAGGGTCCTCCCTGTCACATCCATCATCTGCCAGACGGGCCGCTCGGCACAAAGGGAGGACCGCTTAGCCAAAGAAGTGGGGTACAGGTGTGTGTTCACGTGTTAGGTCCTGTTATCAGAGTCAGTGACACCAATGAGCTGTGGTGATTAGACCGAGTTTGACCTCTCGTTTATTACTTCTTTATCTTAAGAGCAAAAACAACTGAATGAGTGGGAGGGGGTGAGAGATGAGGGAAACACAGGAATGACATTTGGGGTGGTGGGAGGATGGTGGTGTGGGGGTGCATAGGGAGAGGTTGTCCTGGTCCAGAGGGGTTTGAGAGACACAAAGAGCTGCAGCTCCCAGAGGACTCTTCTCCATCAGCCCACCCTGCTTTTATTACTGGCCTGATTAATCTCACCTATCAGCACAGCAACGTAGCCATAATATATGATTTCTCTCTCTCTCTCTCCCTCCCACTCGTACACACACACACACACACACACACACACATACACGTGCACAGTTTCCCACAGGTATTCTTAAATCCATATGGACACACCCCTGTGGTCTGTCACATGACTTGCTCCCATGGTAACAGAGACAAAGACTTATTAGCATACTTGATGAATGCTGTATATCAGTCTAAATATACCTACCTGCACTGAATAAATGCACTTTATATTAATGTAATACTACTATTTCACCATTAACCTGTTACTCTGAACAACAAAATCCATCTCATATTAACACATAGACTTTAATCCCGACAGTCTTGGAGGATTCAGTCTATGTTTGTGAACATCGACTACTCGCTTCCAAAAACAGAATCCCTCGAGGCTTTTGTGCGGGGCTTTCCTTATGGACAAAGTGTTTGTTCAGCCTTTAACAGCTTAATGAGCTTGTTTGTATAGTAGCTCTATAAAACCATGGCAACATTTACGTGATTTCAAGTAACACAAAATCTCAAGTTATTTTTTTCTTTCTTGTGATCTTTTCCCACAGCCAGAAATTCCAGGCCAGACAGGAAGGAGAGAGAGTTTTTTTTTTATACTCACACGCTCCCTGCGGGGCCCTCAGTATAAAAGGGTTTTCATGTTACTGTGCCAATAAGCGCCTGGAGTGTTGATACCTCTATGTAAAGGGTCAGTGTCAACCTAAAAGTTATAGAATATTGCCAAATCCGTGGGCCGTCTTAGGGAGTCGAGATGGGGGAAGTGAGTCCTCTGTCAGCTGTTACTGAGATGCTTTTGAGCAAGGCATTTTATTCCCTCAACTGTGTAATGCATGTGCTCAGAGCTATGCATTATGTAACTTTATTATAAAGACATGGAAGTAGAGATAATGCCCCATCCACAACTAAAAACTCTTCCTCTGATGCATTTTAGTAGCATGCATTTGGCTTAATTTGTGTTCTGGGAAACTAAGCCTCCAGTATCATTTTATTTTTCCATCTATCTTGAGCTGGTGCTTTTTCAGTCTCATTTCAGTTGGTTTGTACTGCTCTTTTCCTCTGCTCAGTGAGATGTGCAGACCGGCCTAATCAGAGATCCGAGTATTGATTTCCAGGCGCTCAGAAAAAAAGGGCTCTTGCTTGCCATGCAATACAAAGGTACTGAGTAGGCCCAATCAACACTTATTGATTATTTTACGCTGACTGCCTCCTTCTGGCGTGCAGTTTTCTGTTCAGCATGCCCGCTCGTATGAAATATGTGTGTGTTTTATTCTGTTTCTGTCACTACAGGGATATATTGTTGTCATGGAACATTTGTCTGACCTGAGGAATAAATTGGGAATAAATGAGTAACAGTGAGGCTGCATTTTATCAAATAATCAACATAAGTACATTCAATCATCCGACTATCATAGAGTAATACCCAGACACACACACACACACACACGAAAAAGGAACACCTGCTCATTCGCATGCATGCACACAGTCACACAGTGATGTGAGAGCAATTGGCTGCAGCAGCGGAGAGGCCAACTCCCGGAGTTGGTTGCTAATGGCTACAGGATCCAGGGGAGCGGGGGAGAGATGTCGATAATGACAATGTCACTCCCAGCCAACCAGCTCTCAAAAATGGGACAGGACACACACATTTACTGAGACACATGCAAGTCTATTGGTGCATTTATAGCACACAGACACACACACACACGCCTAGATGCTGAAATGGAAGAGCAATTTTCTTCCAACCAGGTGGCTGTGTTATTATAGCTGTCAAAAAAGCGACTCTGCTCCAGAGGGACATTTTGGCTTCATGTTCAGCGTTTGAATAGAGGATTTTCTTGTCTATTTTACACTGCATGTACTGTGATCAGCATGTAATTTCACTAAATATTAATTTCAATTTCAAGGTCAACTAGCAATTACTTTTCTTAAGCTTTCTTATTTTCTGTTAACATACAAGTTGTTTCCTTTTGATGTCAATAATTGCTAATGTCTTTAGCTTTTATAACATTTACAACGTCTTTAATAGGTTTTGTTGCATTAGAGGGGAGAGTCTGCCCTTTTCATTAAGTCTGCTCTGGTACTCCAGTGTATCATGGGAGCTCTAGTTGTGTGACAGTTAATTTCCTTTTTCCATTCATCTTCAATGTCAACTGTTTTCAAGGTACACAACAAATCAAGTGGTTGCACTCATCCATCCGTTTGCCACAACTGTTTCTTTTGTAACAGTCTTACCACAATTTTCATTTTCCACATTTAGCATTTTTTAATTGCAAGTGCCTCATTTCGCTGTACAATTCTTCACATACGAATCAGTACCAGTCTTATATTATCGTTCAGATTGACCAGGGAATTCCTCATTCTTACGACATGCTGTATGTTTCCAGTGTAACAGCAGGCCAACCAGATTACAATAGAGCTAATGTAGATGATGTAAGGTCATGCAAAACCTACAGGACAGCTACTCTGTTCTGAACTTCCACTTGTGTGCTCGTTCACTCACACTATAATATGGAATGTCAACTGTCACCAACTGAACTGTGCGTAAAAATAAAAAATAGAAATATAAACACATGAAGAGACAAGAAGTAAAGTAAATCATTCTGAAATTATTGTAATCCTGCATTAAACTGATGCGCCAAATGGTTTGTTACACAAAACCATCTGAGAAGTTATCCTTGCAAACTGTTTGGAAAAGGGCAGGTACTTTCAAAAAATACCCGGCAGGTGATTGGATGAATCATCTGTCTGTCACCGTCTTACCTTGCGAGCTGGATTCGCGAGATCACACAAGAATCCTCACCTGATTGGTCTGAACCACAGGTGGTTTGGACACAAGCGCATAACTTGAAGCCTGCTTACCCGCAATAAAAACGGCTGCAGGATTTCTGTAAGGTTTCTGTCATGTGCTGTAAAGTAAAGAACATATTCACATAAACAATAACCAACAAAATTACGTTTTCCTTTTGAAAATAGTATGTGATTTGATTTTTAGAACTACAACCTCTGACAGCACTTTACTGCTGCATGTAGTGCAATGCAAGCAAACAGGACCCTGATGACTTCATCCGTGGCCTTCCAGTACAGACATGGCCCTGTTATTTTCCGTATGAATGCGGTGAGTCTAAGATGCCACCCTTATCTCTTCCACTTGGTCGCACATGGATCGACTGAACGAGCTCAGTGAGGAGGAAAGATGAGGAGAAGAAGACCGGTGAAGGAGAGAGGTGAGAGAGGAAGTAGACATATATTCTGCCTCAGATTTCTGATGCTGTCTTTTCTCCACAGACTAGATGATGATTCATATCAATCATGTTTGCGTAATGCTGAGAGCAGAACATAAACCTTATTGTAATCCTAATGAGGCATGACCATGTAGACCAGCCCTGACTAATGGAGTTAAGCTGCTAGTTGGCGATCCTGAGAAGAGATTAGAGACTCTGTATCTATTCACACTATGTCATTTACTTTTCTCTGCTTTGATCCTCCAGAGGAGGATAGAAAAAAATGGTAGAAGACAAAAGAAAGTTATTAATTTCTGTACAGTACAGAGAAAGATGTCATTTTTGCCTTCACCTGTTATACTGTCCCTTTGTGCTTCAGTGTATTTTCTAATAGACCTTAAACTTTCCTCATTAACTGCACTATATTTAATAGTCACTACATTAATTATCATTTAGATAAGGACTTTTGCTCTCCCCTTACTCAAGATGAAATTAAATAGTCAATGCAATAGACTAATATACAAGACAAAACTATACAATGTAGTAGAAAATATGCGCATACAGAAACAGTCTCACCACAAATTGACAATTTCCCCTCAGGCTCTGGGCATGTGCTGTGAGTTCACACAATGCTGATGAGACGTGACGCCCTCCAACTCTCGCTCAACCACCAACCTCCCTCCTGTCTCCCTCGTTCTCCCCACTGCTCTCTCTCTCGCTCTCTCTGGTACTCCTCATCTCCTTCCTTTACTCCTCTTTGCACACCTCCCCTAATTTTTTAATTAGGTTTTGCTTCATACTGTATAACCTTCATTCCAGCTCAGTGAATCAGTGAGTAATTTTCCAAGAGCAGCCTGCTATGTTGCCTCCCCGAGCTCTGTGCTGCCATATTGTCCGGTCACAGTCATAGCAGGCTCATATATATGTAAACATGCAAGCACTTTGAAGTTGAAGTTCTGTGATTTAGAGAAACAGTACCTGCAATGCAAACCTAATGTCAGACAGACCTTTAGGCTTAAACTCTTAGATTGTGTGAAGAACCTACAAAAACCTACAATGCACTTGTGGTCACCAGGCTTTCCAAGAGCATAAGAGAAGTTTCTGATGTTGGAGCTGAGGTTTTTCATATGCCTGCAAACTTTGGAGTTGACAATGTGAACCTTAGTTTCTGCTTTCTTCTAACACAGTTTTGTCATCCACCATTTGTACCTAAACATACTTACTCCTTGCATTTCTCCTTTGAACCACATACTTGAAAGCTCAAGATATATAATGTCACAGTATGAAGATTCACTTCTCCACACAACTTAACAAGAACAAAACATCCCATACCGTGAAGGACTTCCACTTTCTTTTCATTAAGACAGTTCTTGACAGAGGTTGCATTTATATAACTATCTTGCTGGCCGATCCTTCAGTTTACTACATCTTTTACATGCAGACATCACATGTTTCAGAGGAGATTGCTATCAAAGTGATGACATCCTCTGATCCATAAACACATAGATGTACTTAATGTGTAGTGGCTCCAGGTAGCCATTACAAGATAGTGGTTGCCTAATGGCATTTAATGGAGGAAATTCAAGTAAAACACATGCACTCATACACACACACACACACACACACACATACACACACACACACACACACACATACACACACACACACACACACACACACACACACACACACACACACACACACACACATTTCAAGGTTGTATGTTGTGGTGGGAAGTACCAGCATATCCTGCTGTGTCAGCTTTGTGTCTTTTCTCCATCATACTGTTCTCTGTTTTCTATTCCAGTTTTGGTTTGTATGTAAACTTGTTTTAAATATGATTTAAATGAACAAAGACTAGCCAGTCAGTGTCCAGTGTTAATTCTGCTCTTCAATTCCTTCAGATGATGATAGGTCATACATGTTTTATATCTGCAGGGGTGGCAAATGGAAGAAAAGACACTATATTATTGCAGATAGTTGATAGATAAATGTCAGGAAAAAAAACAGAAAAAGTTGTAGATGTAATATATGTAATCTTATCTTTTCCAACAACAGGGGAAATGATAGTACCCACAAAACCATATTCTGAATTAAAAGATATCGCATACTAGTCATTTTTTATTTAAGAGTATAACTCTATTCTGCAGTTCCTCTCAGGGGAGTCATCTTACAGGCTGACTCCACAGTGACTGTTCTCTTTGAAAGAGCCTCCATGAAATCAGACCTTATCTCTGTAGATTAGATTTGCTTCAATTAATGTTGTATAAGGGATCAGTGCAGCGCGTGAGTTTGCATACGGAGACATGGATAGTTTATCCACATCCTTTATTGGATTGCTGCCAGAGGAAGTCTGCTTTACACGAGCTGTGTTAGACTGTGTATAGAAATGTGATATTGACAATAAATATCACATTAAAAAGCTAGCAATGAAGTGGCTTTGAATGAGAAATATAACACATGCTGATCAAAACAAAGACCGCAGGTTTTATGTACGTTTAATTTTACTTTTCGGTATAACCATCAAGACCTTCCTGGCAGACAAAATCATTTTCTAATATTCTGAATCTCAAAGGATTTAAGATGTCTGCACAAAGTTTGAGAGACGTGATTGAAGCTGCGAAGTTCCGTTGAACATTTCAACCGATGAGATGAATCGACAGTTTTTAATTCACACCGTTATCAGTTTGCCTTTTCCCTCAGCCTCTATCTACCTGTACAGTAGAGAAATGCAAGCAGTCAGTGAGACTCTCAGAGAAACTATCCCTATCTTCAAGGCCCTGTGTGGTACTGGGAGGAGAGAAAGAGAGGTCTGGGCCAAACTTCCCCTCACTCTGACTGTCAGAGATAACGCTTCACAGCAGCTTAGTAAAATAAGTAGAAGCTGGAATGAAGGGAGGGAGAAAGAGAGAGGGAACAGATAAAGACAGAATGAGGGAAAGAAAGAATTGCTCCGACTAAAACACACACACTGACTTTTCTTTTTTACTGCCCTCCAAGGAATATAGAGCAGGAGTAATTAACTTTCCCATCAGCCTCCTGGTCAGCAATACTGCTTTCAGTGGACTTCCTGTTTGTGCGATTGGAAGAATCTGTGGCCTACTTCTCCTCTCTGTCCAATTCCACCTCATCTAACCTCTTCCCTCGTCTCCCTTATTCTCATTTATCCGCCTCTGTGCTTTCAGCCATGCCCATTTAGCCCTCCACTGAACTCCAAATCAAGTCACCGCAGTGCTTTTTGTCTCAGCGGTTTGCTGTCCCAAATGTGTGTCTCTGTTCTGCAGTCAACTGTGGTGTGTACAACTGGGCTTAAAAGGGATATGGGAACTATCAGGGCCTATTTAATGCATGCTGAGACAATGCAAGAGCACAGCAGGATAGATTTAACACATAAAACATCCTCGCACACATTCATATGCACTTTCACACACTCTCTGTTTCTATTTTTCTATTTTACAGGAAATGTTAGGGAAAGAAAAAAAAGCCTGTTTAACAACAAACATGACCCACTTCACGTGATTCTCAGAAACTTCATCTAATTTACTTCCATCAGCCCGCATGGTTCAACATCTACGCCTTGTTTAAGGATCTGCTCAAGTAATTGCTATACAGGCTGCACAGTGAAAAGTTTTCTGTTTCTTTTATACCTACTTTGTTTTCTCCTATTATCTGTATACCTATATAGAACGTACTATATGGACTGACGGGTCCACATATATTAACTGAACCGCTGACTCCATGTTTACTTTAATTGGTCTGTCCGTTCTGTTTTTCATCTTGTTCCTGTCCAAGGTTTTGCATATGCATAAAGAGACACAAATTAACATGCACTCACACACACTACCGCCATCTGTGCTCTTCAGAGACGGCTGTTTTCCACCTCTCAGTGTCAGAACAGCTGTAACTTATAAACAGGAGGAAAGATAACACATTTCTTGTGTAATTTCAGTACCTTGGACAGCAACCAAGTATTCAAAGCAAAGTAACAGTGCTGTTGTTTTCTCATTTGCAATGTATGCTGTAAAAAACAAGTACTTAACTGTATTTTTAAAGCAAGCTACAGTGTTTTCCCATCTTCCAGGCATCTGTTTTTCACCTGAAACAATATAACATAATAACATACAGTAATGCATAACAAATCAGTGCACAGGTAGCAATGACAACAATAATAGTGACATTGTTTCTCGTGCACACACACACACACACACTGTGTTTATGTACACAAGATATTGATGGTGTCTTGGATATGGAAAATAGCTACGACAGTAAATGTGATTATACAAATTTTCTCAGTGTCAAAGGATTGATTTGTAACAGTTACTTTCTTCATATCACATAATTAATTTACCAAGCAAGTCCAGTCGCTTCTAGTCACCATTTTCTTGAAGCCTGTGTTTTGTAATCTTAATAAGTGTGCATCATTCTTGCGCAGTTACTCAGGTGTCTCACTCGGCCTCCAACATTGTGCCATATAATGTTTGCTTTCTATTTACATTTGAATTTCTGGTGATTTGACTGTATTACATCCTTTCAAGTATATTGCCTGCAGTAAGTTGAATGTTTTGTGGCCATTAATCAATATTTGTTTGCATGCAGAAATTGTTATACAGTCCATTACAGTAATTCAGTCATACAGAAGTCTACAGTGGTCCCACCTTACAAAGTAGCATCTGGACTATACTCTGCACACAGTTTTAAGAAAAAAAACAAACAAACTTGTAAACCTACACTTCCTGTTAGAGTTGTCATTCCATATCTATTTTTCTTCCCATCCAATCCCTGCTTCCTGTTTCTCTCCCTATATCTCTTTCTCCCCATATTTATCTCTCTCTACATGTGTCTCTTGTTCTCTTTCTCCCTCAGTGTGACTTTCTTTTACCATTCTCCAGTGTGTTTGGGTGTTGTGTGTTTTCCCTCTGGTCCCCAGGATCATCTCACACCCCATCTGGCCTCTTGCTTTTACTCTTTCTCACTAATCAAGTATGCACTTGGCTGCTGGTAATATACCCATCACATGTGCCCCTATCTCTCTCTCTCTCTCTTTCTCTCTCTCTCTCTCTCTCTCACACACACACACACACAAAATAGATATTAACACTCCTCAGAATACGTTGAATGTGTGACTCTCTCCTTCGTATCATTTTCACTACTCTATGCCAGTGTAGTTTATTTATTTGGTATATTTTGGAGGTGCTTAGCTTGCAGTGTGGTAGTATAAATAGTACACAATGGATTGGGACCTACAGTAGTTCCTGCTCATCCTGCCTCTGGTCCTCCCTGGCTGGCAGTCTAGCCCAGTGAGGGTGCATTCTTAATGCTCCCCTGGCCTCGATAAGAGAGATGATTGGTAGATTTAATTGTGGCTGGAGGGCCGAATGGGAATAAGTGGGAGAGAGAAAAAAAAAAAAAGGCGAGATGAAGGAATGGAGGGGGGTTGTCTGGCTGGTTTTATGTTGTTTCCTTCCTTAAAGCCTGACACTGCAGGATGTTGAAGTTGTTTATATGCACTTACTCTTTTTGTCTCTCTAAATTTATATTAGCCCAGAGTTAACTCAACCCTATTCTCTGTTATAGCCCAGTTTGTCTTTCTCTGCGTTTGTGATTTACACCTGTCTGCATGCTTGGAGGAAAGAGATAAGCGAAGCTAATACAATGACAATCATAATGGAATAGCCTCTTCAGTTCCCCTGACAGTAATGCTATTGGAACATAGTTTATTTCCTGCACTGAGGTGTCGTTAAATGGGGTAAATGGAGCTTAAAAAGAGGGACATTCAATTTGTGTGTGTCTGTGTGTGTTTGTTTTAGAGGATTGTGAAGAGATAGATGCTGCTCTGTCTTCTCCGCTCTCTCCAGGCTCCAGTGTAATGACAGATAATATCTGAGCTCCCATCATGGAGGAAATATTGTTCTCCTTCTTTTTCAGTGCATTTTCACCTTCTTTGTCGCTCCTAACTTAATGTCAATAAATTTTCTACATGAAACATCCGATAGATCAGAAGGGGTAAAAAAGTGAATCAAAACGACGAACGGAAAATCCATGATCGGCAAAATCTGTTAAGACTTTAACTTTGCTTGTAAAACGCCAAAAGCAGTTGTGAGTTCATGTTAAGTTTAACCTCCTCTCCAGCATGAGTATGTGATACAGAGTGACAAATATGTGTCTTTGTTGGTGGTTGCTCTCTCCAACTCTCTCCAACCCTCCGACTGACAGCAAGTTAGAGGGTTTCCATGAAGTATTTATGTACTGGTTTTATGGGGCCACGTCATAGGATGCCAGTATGGGAATATAAGAAGTTGGGGGTGGGGTGTGTGTGTGTGTGTGTATGTGTGTGAGTGTGTTTGTGTGTGTGTGTGTATGTGAGAAGGGTTTTGGGGGTTAGAGTAGTAGAGTTCTGGGGAAGCTGTCTCATCATTTATTTATACAATCTACAGAAGAAGGGGTTAGCGGAGAGGGAGGGGGGCTGCCTTCTACAACCCGCCCTGGGAATACTGTAGGTCAAGAGTTGTTTTTCTAGCTACCAGCACAATTCTTTGTCTGAAACAGCGAAGCCGATGAATGAAGGCACCTGACTCTCCTGCTTGTTTATACAATCCAGTGATTTAGCTGTTGATGCTGAAACAAAGAAAAATGCTTTATGGTGATTAATGGACACGTTTATACAAAATAATGCTTTACATTTTACGGTCATTTTTAATTAAATGATTATTGTTAAATGAAAAGATCTATAATTTATTCTGTATTTCTAAATTTAGTGTTTGTAATATAACTATGTGTGCAAATCTTTTGGTCTTCTTTCATTTATAAAATAAATACATTACATTTAATCAGCTCAAAATCATGTTAAGTCATTTCAATTTAATTTGTATAATCACAAATTTGCCTCAGGGGGCTTTACAATCTGTACAGCAATACAACATCCTCTATCCGTAGACCCTCAGTTTGGATAAGGGACCCCCCACAACCCTACACCCCCATGGAAAAAAAACATAGGCTACATGATAACATAGATGTTAAAATTGTGTGATTAGTCAACAAAACCCTTTTATAATATTTGAAATTGTAAAAAAGAAGAAAATTTGCATGTTGATTGTTAAACCTGTAATCACCAAATGTTTATATTTTATAAATGATTGCTCAAATAATTGATAAAATTATTACTTATATATTTATGGTTGTGATTAAAGGCAGTTAAATGTCCCTAAATCTAATCAAACCATGTATTGATTTTTCTGAGGCTTTAGATAAATTAGATCCTAGATAAACAGTAGTTGTGGTGCTTTGAGCAAAATTAGAGCCTTTCAGCTGCTGTAAATTCTCTTCCTTGGTTGGTCAGGTATATAAACATTACTGGAACATTACATTACTGTAAACACAGGTTAATTTAGTTTTCTGAAGACGAAGGGGAAAAGTGTTTATTGACACTTGAAGTGTCAGTGCTGAAGTACTGTCAAAAACCCTCGGTGTAAATACACACACAGAGTGCACAGAGGCATATATCACCAGAAAGCCTCAAAGGGACAGAACCATTATTGTTCCCCACTGAGGTGCTCTATCATCATCTCTTTGGCTTTGCCCCACACACACACATACCATGAAACAAATGCCAGGGCATCCAGGACTGCAGGGAACCTTTAAACATTGGCTGGAGGAAAGGGTGGAGGGGGCCTCTGTGTGCTTTGGTGTGTGGTTGTTAGCGTAGAGGAAACAATCCCTCTGCAGAATCGAGTCAAGGACCAAACGGAGGCCATGTACTATGCAAAGGTGTTAGTGTGGTTTATTGTATCTGTAGAAAGACAACAAAATAATGATTGTAAAACTGTTAGTGTGTACATTCGTATTTGTTCTATAGGTATAAGAGATAAGTAAAAAGTTTCTATTCAGTCACTCTGTTTAAGCTCTTATTTCCCAGGATGTCCAAACTTTCATCCACCTTCATCCCAGGCGGACGCTGTCGGACTCTAGAAAGCCATCACTGTTAGCGTCCGTCCAGACGCGGGATAATGAGAACCCATACTGTGTAGCTGGAAGAGAAGCTGTCAGATTTACAGGAACGCCGGCACGCGTTGATCAAATTAAAGATATACCATATGCCATAATAGTTGCATGAATTCAGAATGTTTTAGTAATTAGGTTTCATTGCATTTACGCTGTAACACAGTTCACCTTAGGAGGCAGATGGAGAGTTGAGACAATGTAATTATGAGACGCTAATGCTGGTTGAAGTGTGTGTCGCAGTTTGAGGAGAGAAAGCAGCGGCAGAGAGACTGTTGGTGAAGCCTCAGTAATCCACAGCTGTGAAGATGAATCCAAAGATGACAGTGGCCTTTGTTCCTACACATCACACACCTCACACACATAAATGCACAAACAAAAGGAGACGTGCGCATGTGGAAATACACACACTTCTTCACTGCAGTGTTCAGCAGTGTACTGGGTCGGCAGGACAACAAAGAGACAGTGGGTGCAGGGTCGTTCCCTTTTCTACCTGCACGCTGCCCTCACATCTACACTTTCATCCTCCACTCTTACCACCACACTCGCTCTGTTAGTCAGAATCAAAGCGGGGAAAACAGGCGCTTTCACAAAATATGTATTCCTCCAAAACATCCCTGTGAATGTAATTTATTGATTCACAATACATATTGAGTTCAGAAAGCTATTTGAAAACAGGAATGTAATGTGACAAAATGTGATTTTCAGTCATTAAATTACCAGCTAATGTTGGTGTTTGCCTGTTTTTCCTGAGCTCCATCAAATGCCACCCAGTATTTCCAAAAATATATAAATATATACAGGGCTGTTCAAAAGTTTTAGACACTCAAAGTGAGGATGCTTTCAAAAATAATTCCATGAATAGTTTTTTATTTATCAATTAACTTCATACAAAGTTCAGTAAATCAGTATTTGGTGTGACTTTAAAGCAGCACCAGGTCTCCTCAGTATACCTGCACACAGTTTTCAAGGTACTTGCAGGTCGGTTGTTCCTGCATCTTGGAGAAGTTGCCATAGATCTTCTGTGGATTTAAGCGTCTCAGTTGCTTCTCTCTTGTAATCCCAGACTGACTCTACGATGTTGAGATCAGGACTGTGTAGGGGCCAGACCATCTACTGCAGGATTCCTTGTTCTTCTTGTCGATGAAGAGAGATGTTTATGACTGTAGTTGCATAGATTTAGTTTGAGTTGGAGAGGACATCAGAAAACTAACAACACCTGAGTAGTTTAGGCTTCCATCTATTTAAGTGGCTTCACTTTTAACCTCTTTCTCTTCTCTTCCTCCCAGGCCTCCTCCAGCTAGTCCAGTTAGGATTTTGTGGGGGATTTTTTTGCACTCATCACACACTACTCTCATCCACACACTGCATTCATTACAGACCTAGCTGACTAACATTATTATTTTATTTTAGCTTAAGTTGACAATAAATGTATTTTTTTTTTAGAAACTTTGTTAATGTGTGATTTTTTTTTTTTGTCACTGATTCTGAGCCAGTTCATGACGCTTTACATCTCCATCCTTCAGTACTCCATCTTAAAAAGTGTTCATTAGCAGCGTAACATTTTACTTTGAACTACAATACAAACTCAGGTTGACGCTTGTCTGCGAGCCCGACTGAAGGAGCTTGTTGGACTATTAGTCATTCTGTCATGGCTCACCGAGCAGCCAGGTACTCAGTAATTCAACTGACCTGTTAGTCGGCTGACAGATCGGCAGTTCAACCGTGCATCCCTCCATCCAAACAGCCAGTCATCCATCCTCCTGCAGCAGCCAGCCAGTCAGCCTGTCAGTTGGCTGGTGCTGAGGTGGCCGAGCTTTGGATGGTTGTAGGGCTGAAAGAGTTGTGACTGCAGCCTGAACTGTGCAATTGAGCAGAAGTGTGAGGCAGATTGGAGACCATCTGCTTCCTTTTCTGTGTCTTTCTTCTTTGTTTGTCTACATTTCTTCCACTTCTTTTGGTAGCTTCATCTTCTCCTCCTGCTAATTTCTGTCTGTTTTCTGTGGGTATATCGGATTCTCTGACATACAAGGGACCCATTAAACCATGTACAGCCATGACTGTACTCAACCTAACATATCCCAGCTGTTTTCATTACAAGCCTTTTTACATTTTACGTCTTTAACTCTTTTGTCTGTACCACAGTTAATGTACTACAATAGCTCCGTTCCCTATCTCTCAACCTCTCTAAAGACACTGTTAAACTTAAGTGGAACTTCATTCTTGTTGGCAAACTTCATTTATAATTCATAAAGTAAAGTTAGCTTTATGCCTGTAGCTATATGTTTGTCCTATTTCTCAACTGTTGTCATTACTGTAATGGTCTTGTTTTAGACGTTTAATGAGCACCGCTTTAATCTAATCTAATAGATCTGCTGTAGGAAGTTTCCCTCTCTCATGCTCCACTGGGTTTGTCCGTCTATAGTGAACTTTAGGCTATTCAGCGTTTTCACCTGCAGAATGCGGTTTAATTCACTTTGAATTGATTATATTAACGGGTGCGGAGGCAGTTTCTCATTTATTTTTCTTGTAAAGCTGTCAGACTTTAAAGCAGTTGTTGAACATTTAACTCACCTTTTCATCACAGTCTAACACTGTACAACCCTGCTGTAAATGTTGGTATGTGTGCATGTGTGTGTGCGCTTGTATGTGAATATAGCAGTGATATTGACAGACTGCAGCCTGGGGCTTCACTTTCTTATTACTTTGTCGAATGAGAAAGCCACTCCATCCAGCAGCTGCTGTCTGGGCTTACTTTATACAATAGCTAATGTTTACAAGGCTGATCTAACACTGTAGATACTTTATCCAGTAAAACCCTTCTCTCCAGTTTATTCTGCTTACAATGACGTTCTTAATTTAACATTTGGTCATACTGCATGTCTAAGTGATGACAATGTCAAATATTTATAGAAAGAATGTATAAGGCACACTGTTTATGAATATCACTGACTGCTGATATGAATTATAAACTGAGAGGCATCAATGCATAGTGAATATACAGTATGTGTGAACATGATAAAGAAAATTCATCATGTGTGTCCTTGTCTGTGTGGCCAGTAGCTCCCATTTTAAGCTTGTCAGGTGTAAGGTATCCTGCTGTGAATGATCTGAGACAGAGCATCAATACTGATTGAATTGGTTGGTCCTGAAAAAGACGTGCAGGGTTTTGTCTCACTGAAGAGAGGCAGAAGGAAGCTGTTGATTTAATTGTGACTCTGAATCGCTGCCAGTTTTCGTCAGTGATGAGGAACCTTAAACCAACACACCAAGATTTTTGAGGATTGGCTAGTTTGTTAAGTCACCCAATAGGTGATGAAAACATAGATACCAAAATTAGACCTAGTTAGACTAATTTAGCACTAGGATGCTCCAAATCTATGCAGATACATGTGTCTTTAAAAAAAACTAACATTATTATTAGCCATTTAGGTTTATGCTACTACAAGTTCTCACCTTCTCTGTTCTGAGATGTTACCTATTATCACTCAACATAGTGTATGATATGTGTTAGCTTGTAACACATGTGATATGACACATATGACAATTTGGTATCTGCAATCTCAACACTTTGCTTTGTGCACTTTGTCCCTCCGGTATGTGCATGATGACATTGAGAACATTTAGAGAACATTCATACTTTATCATTTAGTGCCTTTCGCCACAACAAAATATTTGCTTTGCTGTCATGAATCAGCTCCCAGGTGTGTATGAAAATATGGAACTGTATGAATGTGAATCAAGGAAAAAAGCTACTTTAAATGATCTCTTCCTTCAGCATATAAACATTATGAATGAGCAACAGTGCTTCATAGATGCTCACACAGTATTTGGGTTGTTGCATAGCTAATCACCATTTTTGTTTTTCCTCTTTTCTTTTTTTCTCCAGTCACAGATGACGACACGGTGAAGAGATACTATGCTAAGTTTGAGGAGAGGTTTTTCCAGACCTGTGAGAAGGAGCTCCTGAAAATCAACACATTCTATTCAGGTATTTATTCATTTCAGTAACACTTGATTTCAGTGATGATTGAAGCAGAATACATCAAAACAAGTCAAATAAGAAAAGTGTTTTCAGATCAATTAACCAAAACAGTTACAGTGTGATTACTAGACTGGTACTCAGAGAAATTGTTGTATGGACTGTGTTAATCAATTATCTGGACAGCATCAACATAATTCAAAAGTTTCCTTTATCTACAAATAAACTCTGGATCTGAACTCCGATTCACTCATACAGTATATAAACCACTGATGTAAAGACAATGATGGCTATATCACACAATCATCTCCAATAAAAGTCCCACACTGTGTCTAATCTTGGTCATTGGAGTGAAGTAGCCAATGGTTGTCATGTTTAGGTGAGCAGGCCCTGCCTGTGTGTATTTCAGGGGACGAGGGAGTATGTGTGTGCTGTGTAACATGAGATGGAAGCCATAATATATTCTGGTATTCTTGTACCAGAAGGTTGCCTTCTGGTCTTTGAACTTCAGCTCAGGGGGAAGAGGGAGCTATCTAAAGATGGACAGTGCTTCCTCTAGAGGATGTTTTGTTGAACTACAGGCTCTCTGGGTCAACACTGGGCCAAGGTTTACTGGCAAGTTTGTTCCAGCTCATAATGATGAGAGATTCATGGCAGATGGACGGCTACAGCAGGAAACAAACAGGGTATAAATCATTGTGGACCTTGTTAGCAGGAGGTTGATTTACTGAAGCACTGAGGAAACTTTGGTCCTCAGGATTGTTTTCTCTCAGACAACCGTGTGTTTTCATTACTGACATATGCCAGAAACTAGCTGTTGGCTGCTGTAGAGGCCATGTCTTGTTAAGTAGTCCTTCATTATCCTGATCCATTATCTGCTGCGCGTAATGGATCATACATGCTCCCTTTGCTTAGGATAGAGCTGTTTGTGCAGATAAAAATCTAACAAGACTGAATATTTTAGAGGTTCATTTTGAGTCCCCTTATACTGTATATGTTATTGTCTGTTTATATAAATAAAGCATAAGGGAAACAATAGAGGATAATAGAACAAAACAATCACTTACTTGTCATTTCTGATGTTCTCGTTGCCACATGTGTAAGTGTGTTTGACAGCAGCAGTCACATCACATCAGTATTACAGTCAGTGAGTCATTGTCTCCTCAGCAGACCGGAGGTGTGAGGTTGGTTAAATGTTGTGTATGAAAACATCAGCGTCTCCTTCCTGCTCTCAGGCGTCTTGTTTACTCTCCCCACACAGGAGGGGCAAGCAAGAAATTACAGTTGTGTCCGACAAGCAGCTTTATCTGATGCCAGTTAGTGTCTGTGTGTAGTAAAAAAAAAAAAAAAAGCTGGTTAGGTTGTGTGTGTTAGAGAGAGCAGTGGAAAGATGGAGATAAATTGTGTGCCGACTTTACATAAGACACTTGCCTCCACACAACTCTCTTCCTCTGTATCTCCCATTGAAAGGGGTCCTGACCTTTCAAAGCTACTCTGCTGCATTGCGCTGAAATCCAGCCTGCTGGACAGCACTTTCATCATCGAGGGTTAAACACACACTGAAAAGAAAAAACTCTCGCTGTGGAAGGTTTTGCCCATTTTTGCAGACTGCTGCTTTTAAAGAAACATCCATCCACCCTGTCTGTTCCTGAAAGCTGAGGAAGAACAACATTAAACCCAAACAAGTGGAAATCTAAACCACCAACACCTGTCTGTTTAAGGTTTATTAACCCCACTCAGATTAACTGCCGTCAGCCATGTCTGCCGTTACGAAGTGCTACTGCATTCTCAGATTTAACCTAAACCCACAAGTGGCAGGCAGTCAGGGTCTTGACTTTCTCACGCCTCCTGCCGTTGTCATGTGTTCATCCAAGTGTTCATCCGAGCGTTGTTGTGACAGACTGTACGAGTCCTGTGGAAGGATTAGCTACTTTCCAAGAAGAGCTGTGGCATTCCTGTAAGGCAGGTAGTGTGATATCTGGAGACTTTGTGAGGGTGTGTGTGTTAAAGCAACAGAGCATGAAAGTCACCAGTGAAATGACTAGTGCTCTATTTCTCAGTTTAGAGGAAAAGCTGTTGAAGCCTTAGATACTCTGACTGTCAGTCTAAATCAATTTTGCTTTTTATCAGACTGCTGTCACATAAAGCACTGCAACAAAATATCAGTGTACATACTGTGACTCCAGATCTGTTCGTTTAAGAGTTTCTGTGCCAGCTGAATGATCTTGCAAAATGCTGGAGCAGACATGACTTGCACATTTCTCTAAACAAGAAATAAGCACAGAGTTACTGTAGACTTAAGCTAGTTAATACTTTGGCTTCATTGGTCAAAAGCAAGAGGAGAATGACATCTAATCTCTGTCAGAAAAATAGGAGGCTATACAAGGGAAGTTAATGAAATGCAGGTTACTGCCCAGGCCCTGCGTTATTCCCTCCCCTTCTCTCTCTCTCTGGGTATATTAACCTATCACTGACCCAGATAATGGATCCTCACTCAGCAGCATTTACATGTCAGTACAGCCTAATAGTCTCCATGCTTCTGCTTCCTAGAGGAGGGGAGAGGAGAGGACAGGAAAGGAGAGAAGGGGAGGGGAGGAGAGGGGAGGAGAGGAGAGGAGAGGAGAGAAGGGGAGGGGAGGAGAGGAGAGGAGAGAGGGTGTATAAAGGATTTAGTTGTCATCTTCTCTGCAATTGCTTGTAATAAGTTGAATAGTTAGATACCAAAAAGCAATTCTAACAGAGTAAAGTTAACAGCATAAACTCAGCTTAGCAATGTTGTTTATTTTAATCTTGTTCATTTAATGATTTGTGTTATTAATGAATACATTTTACTCAATTTTTATGAACCTTTTTTTTATGAACTTTGAAATATATGTGATAGAAAAATGCCCCCTGTGGCAGAAATATCACTTCAAATCGAGTCAAATTCATGAACAGTTGATACAGAACTCAAGACTCAACCTGACTTCATGGGTCAAACTACGTCAAGCTACATAGCTCTAAGGTGTGGATACGTGCAGTATGAAAATGCGTGAACGTGGTGCAGTTTGCTAAATGCTTCCCTCAATATTAAACCATATAAACCCCTAAAAGCTCTTTTTATTTCCTTTCTTGTGTTGCTCTGTAGAAAAGCTTGCTGAAGCCCAGAGACGTTTTGCCACTCTGCAGAATGAGTTGCAGTCTTCACTGGACGCTCAGCGTGAGAGTAACGTTCCGCCCGGACTGCGGAAACGCAAGACGATGTTCCACCTGTCGCAGGAGGAGCGCTGCAAACACCACAACATCAAGGACCTGAAGCTAGCCTTCAGCGAGTTCTACCTCAGCCTCATCCTGCTCCAGAACTACCAGGTATCAACACAAACACTCAAAAAGGTTAAAGGGCATTTAAAGAAATGTATCACTGTCTGTCTGTCTGTTATGTACATAAAACAGTTTCTCCCTCTTTGTTTGTCCACAGAACCTGAACTTCACTGGTTTCCGTAAGATCCTGAAGAAACATGACAAGATCCTGGATACTCCTCGCGGGGCTGACTGGCGTGTGGCTCACGTGGAGGTGGCGCCTTTCTACACCTGCAAGAAGATCACACAGCTCATCACTGAGACAGAGGTGCTCATATGTGCACATACACATGTACTGTACACACTATAGTCCACAGAGATTGATGTAAAACAGAACACATACATAAAATCATTGTGGTTTGTGTGTGTGTGTGTGTGTGTGTGTGTGTGTTTGTCCCCAGACACTGGTGACCACAGAGCTGGAGGGAGGAGATCGTCAGCGGGCGATGAAGAGGTTGAGAGTTCCTCCACTGGGGGCAGCTCAGGTCAGAAGTACAGCTGGTCACACTGGATGTCTCTCAGTGAATTGAACCTGCCTTGACAAACTGCAAAAGAAAGACAATTCAGTCATATCAGCCATTTTTCCTTTAACTTTATTTCATGTGATTTATTCTCAAATAAGCAGGGAAGTTGCTAAACCCCATCCAGTGTTTTACAAAGTATATTTTTAACATCCCTCAACCCACAGTATTAAAATAACCTAAGAACACATTTGGTATCCGTGCATGAGAGGGTCCCTGCAAGGATAATCTTTGCATTTATTTTACTGTAATCTTGTCTTTTGTTGGTGGAGAACATAGATTAAAAACAAAATATGAGCAGCTTGTCATGAGAGAAAGAGAGAGAGAGGGAGAAAGAGACAAAGAAACAGAAACCGTGTGAGCCTTCAGTATTGATTTTATAAGTGCTTCTCCATTGTTGGAACAGACAGGATATCTTTCAGAATAATTGAGGCTAGTGGCATTTTACTCCCCTATTTTATATCTGCTGTTATTACTGCATTAATTATTGTCATGTCTGACTTGAATTATGCTATGTGACAGCTGTTATCTCCATTTCCACTACAGGCATTTATATAATCAATACTGTATATTCATGCAGGTAAAAGGAGTCAGAGCAGCTTTATTTGGAGACACATTGTATAAGTTGAGGTCGAGGTTTTGTTTTATCTGAATGTGCGAAATGAGTATCAAATGATATAAAAATTGGGTGATTTTTATGAATGTATACAACTATACAGTATAAGTTGTTAATACATACACTGATGAGGTGACTGCAGTTTGATTATAATGTTCCTCTGTATTCCTCTCTCTTCTTGCTTCAGCCTGCGTTAGCCTGGACAACCTTCCGTGTTGGTCTCTACTGTGGTGTCTTTATCATTCTTGCCATCGCCTTTGTTCTCACCGGTATGTCACAGCAACATTAGAATTCATCAGTTTTTAATTTCCTGTTGAGTCCTGCGCAATTTGTATTGTGTCACTGTAAGACAACTGGTAGTTTTGGTAGATTGTTTAAGATGAACAGCAAACATGATCGGCAAGTTTTATTGTTTGTTTTTTTTATCAAGCAGATAGGCAAACGCTTCAGATTTTATCGTCATTTTATCAGGTGCTGTGTTCATCCGCTATGAGAACATCTGGCCTTTGGTGCGGATCTATCGGGGCGGTTTCCTGTTGATCCAGTTCCTCTTCCTGTTGGGCATCAACACTTACGGATGGCGACAGGCGGGAGTCAACCATGTCCTCATCTTCGAGATCAATCCTCGAAACAACCTTTCACACCAACACCTGTTTGAGGTCAGAATGAGATGCATGTAAACACATTTCTGGATGAGAACACAACTTTGTGTTCAGATTGATAATCATAAGTTTCTGAAATATGCAGTGCGAATGAATGGGATTGTTTAGTCACTTGGGAAATTCAGATTCAAGAATTGATTGCCTTATAAAATTCATGCAGCAGCAACAATACATACCTAATGTCCACAGGGTTTTATTTATACTGTAGAAATACAAAACATTACATAATTTTGCACTGAATTATTCAGATTACCTTGTTAATTGAGATTTTGTGTCAAAGTGGTTTTCTTTTAACGCCAGCTTCTTCTGTTTCCGGTCTCTGTGCTGCAGATCGCTGGTTTCCTCGGCGTGTTGTGGTGTCTCAGCATCCTCTCCTGTCTCTACTCAGAGTACACCTACCTCCCCATGCAGATCAATCCTCTCATCCTTTACGGCTTCATGGTGCTCTTCCTCATAAACCCCTTCAAAACCTGCTACTACAAGTCACGTTTCTGGCTCCTCAAGCTACTGGTCAGTCCACACATTTATTTACTGGAGCATTCCATTCAGACTTTTGACAGAATAACAATGCCATTTGAACTTTGGTGTCATACACACTAAGATCTTCTGAAAATGTGTCTGACTGCAGTGTGTTTTATTAGGAGTTAGAAAATACTTTTAACTGAGTAAATAAGCACAACAGTCAGGATTCAAGGTTATACAGAGACAAATGTTTGACAACTGGTAACCAGCAGCAGATAATGTTTTAGAGGACTGCCGTGATAAAATGATTGAGATGCAAACAAGATGATTCGCTGTGAGATACTTGCTCAATTTGTGGGCTAATGAATGAACATGGTGCTGTGAACACAGAGGTAACTTGCAGCAGAAAGTGGAAGAGCCTGATTTAATGTGAAATGCATTTGTCATTAGATTGGTGGCTCTTCATAAGTAAGTAAATTACATTACAGAACACATGAAATCAACCAGCTGTTTTTTTATTTACAAAAATCAAAGTAGAGCTTTACCAGAACAGTACCAATAAATTATACTCTAACCTTAACCAAATTCAAACCCCAAAATACTGACTGAAAACTTCAACAAATATAAACATGTATACAATATTCCATAAAAGTTGGCTGTTTTTATAGTATTTGACACAAAGTATGTGCTTTTTGCAGAATATCATACGAACTGCTATACACATATGCTGTGTTCAGATAAGGTCATATCATACTAGCTTTCTTTTGACTTTCCTGCCCCACAGGTGGCACCTTTCTTTATACTGGTGATGGTTTATTTTTATTTTGGCATTTAAACCAACAGGAAGCAGCAGAAGGAGAAGAAAGAAAACTATTCAAACAAGTTTTGTATGAGCTATTTGCTTTTTTGTTTGCTTTTTTTTCTTTTTGCTATTTTGTGCTGCTGACACAATTTAAATATTCACTGTATATGTGTATGATGTGTGTATGTGTGTATCTCTGCCTCAAAAATGAATGCATGTACTTCAGATATTCAGATATGCATCTCATGTCTCATGTTTACAAAACCCTCCTATGTTACTCTGTTCTTTGTCTAAGCCGCGCTACAGGGCTGCAGGAGAGAGGGTGTGTGTGTTTGTGTGTGCGCGCATGTGTGTGTGTGTGCGTGTGTGTGTGTGTTTGTGTGAAAGAGGGGGGTGTAGTGAGACAGAGGGCAGAGGGTTGAGGGATAATAGAATGCAGCCTCGTCCCAGGGGAGGTGGAGGCTGTGACTGTGCAGTCATTACAGGCATAGATCTATCAGTATGCTGATGCCCTGAGCTCCTCTGTCCCTCCTCCTCTTCCTCCTCCTCTCCTCACTCTTCATCCCTCCTCCTCCTCCTCCTCCTTTCTGCCTCTCCCCTCAGCAGCAGACTCCCCTCCTCATATTCTTGTCCTTTCCTTTCACAGCTCCCCACAGTCCTCGGCAACACTCCCTCAGCCCTCCTCCACTTGTGTGGCTCCCTAATCAGCCTGAGTCTTGATTGTTCCTGTGTAATCATAACAACCTACACAGAATTAGACCAGATATGAGCTGTTTTTCATGTTTGTCAGACCTATAGCTGAATGGAATAAGCAATAAGTAATTAAGAAAATTTCAGGAGAAATTGTAAAGTGTTACTGGGGCAAACAATCTTTTTTTTTTCTTTCTTTCTTTCAGTGCTGTAAAATATATGCAAGCCAGGTGTGCTGATTTCTTCTGACAACAAACTGCAGGCAGAGGACAAAGATTTCATTATAGGACAAACTACAGAGCTAGCACCTGGATTACTAGTGTTTGCTCAAGAAATGAAAACCTAACCACATCACGGCAGCAGACCAAGCTTTGAGACATCCACGCAGAGTGGAAATGACCACTCAATCAATACAGACTTTGATTGACAGGTTAAGAGGAAAAAAAAAGATCAATAATCTTTGACATTTTCAGTGGAGGGAGAGTGTATGTGGGTTATGCGTTTGAGAGTGTACATGTAGAGAGGCATACAGTCGCTCCTGAATGTCAGATGTGGCCTGGGGGGGTAAATGGAAAGAGTCGGGCAGGGTTGTATCATTTTACAAAGCATGGTCAATAAACCGAGCGGCTGCCAAAGTCATATCCCAAATAACATTCCCATAGAAGCCAAAGCAGGCCACAAAAAGCTGGCAGGTCTTTTCATGTGGTTGTGTTGTACACCGGTGAATAGTGACACTCAAGTAAACAAATACATGCACACAGACACTAAGCGTGACTCATTAGGGTGTCCTGTGGTGCGGTGATAAGGCAGTCCAGAGGATTTATCCCCTTTGTGTGTTGCAGATCCTTAATAGAGGTTGTTCCCTGCTTTGCACCTCTATACTGAAGCACTGTGACATTTGCACACTGATTAATTGTTGACTAATTCAGTCCCAGTTTGCTGAAACCACATACACACAAGCAAATTTGAATAAAACCACTGGAGCGAGGTTAGCAGAGAGGTTTTCTGAAATGCATGGAAAATGTATATATGAATTTATCAAATTTATAAGTTTTTTTATAACAAAATTAAGGCTGAACTCTAATCGCTAGCTTGTCCTTGCATTCCCTCTTTTCACCTTCCTCCTTTCCACTCTTGTCTTTTTTACAGTTTCGCGTGTTCACAGCGCCGTTTCACCGGGTGGAGTTTGCAGACTTCTGGCTGGCTGATCAGCTCAACTCTCTGGTGGTTGTTCTGATGGATATGGAGTATCTCATCTGCTTCTACATCTTCGAGCTGCAGTGGAGCAACAGCAAGGGTCTATTGCCTACAATTAAAGGTGAGGCATTAATCCATCGTCGTATCTCTGCTGTGAATAGATATAGCACTGAAGCAGCAGAGAAGTTTATTGCCCTCTGTCCCTGTTATTGAGACAATAAGCCTAAAATGTATCCGAAAAACTTGTTGTAAAAGAGCTAAAAGTGATGCACCTTGGATTTCTGGAAATATGATCATATTAACGGACAATATTATGTAATGACGGTAATATATACATCACTTGAAACATTAATGGGAAATGAGGTTTTGGATATCAGTCCCTAATGATCAAGAGAGGGGACTTCTTTCTAGTGTCAACATTTTCCTTAACTTCCTTCAAGAAAAGGCAGAAATTTGTATATGGACAACAGCCACATCAACAATAATGCATCACAGCCACACAACACTTGCAGCCATGAGTTTTCTTTACAGGAAAATTGTACCCTGCTGTATTCATATACATGTAAAAACAGCTGCTGGATGCAAAGTTCAAGCTGCTCTCAGTGATTTGTTGAAAGCTTACCAACTGAAGTGGATGTAACAGGCGAGGGAGGGTGGGGAAAAAAACACCAAAATGAATTGCAACACAAAAAAGCACAGATTGATGAAACAGACAATAGATATTTAAATATGTACAATAATGCTAAAATAATTAGTTGAGTAATGAAGTAATTAATCAACAGAAAATAAATCAACAACAATTTTGATAATCGATTAATTGTTTTAAGTCATGTGTCAAGCAAAAATGCCAAATGTTCACTTTTTCCAGCTTCTCCAATGTTTACTCCAATTCTCCAAGATTTACTGCTTTTCTCTTCTATATTATTGTAAATTTAATATCTTTGGGGTTTTTTGGACTTTTGGTCCAAAACCATCAAGCAATTTGAAGATTTCACATAATAACCTGAGAAACTGTGGTTGGCATTTTCCATGAAATCACGTCACATCAAAACAAATGTAAAAAAATAATGAAAATAATTGTTATATATATATATACAGTAATATACAGTAGGTTATTTTTGACATTTATTGGTAATCATATTCTTCATATTCTTCAACTGTTAATAAAACATAACTCTTGATAGAAACACAAATCTTTTGGCTGGTCATAAGTTGACAGTGTGCCAGACAGCTGAGTTCTCCTGTCAGGAAAAGTGATGTGAATAAGGTTTTAATTGCTGTCCTTCCACTCCGCCAACATTGACACTCCGGCCTCCACGCAGCCAATTAACACGGAGCTAATGGAACGGAAATGTTTGGCCACACAGAGGTCGTGTAGCCATGTGACTCTCATAATGATGAGCTTTTCTGCATGAAGGAGAACGTGTGGAGGGCATTACGGCGGATAAAAGGGAGAGAAAATGGATAGTAAATGTCTAATCTACTGTATTCCTTTTTATTCTACTCCAGACTCTAGTGACTTCGTGTGCCACAGCTACTCGTATGGTTTGCGCGCCATCATCCAGTGTCTGCCCGCCTGGTTCCGCTTCATCCAATGCCTGCGGCGTTACCGTGACACCAAGAGGGCCTTCCCTCACCTGGTGAACGCCGGGAAATATTCCACAACTTTCTTTGTCGTCACCTTCGCAGCGCTCTACGCCACGCACAGAGGTAAGACACAGCGCACACAGAAACTCCACTCAGATACCTGTTTCATGTAGGTGTCATGTAGGTAGAAGGTTTAATCTGAGCTGAGTCGGCATGTCATGGTAAGAGTGCAGAGGAGCCCAGAACACACAGAGCCTGTCTGAATCTGCAAACTAAAGCATCAATATCGGTGTGTTGGTGTTACCGGAGCATGTCGACACACAGCCTTGAGACTTTCTATTGAGTCGTGTGTGTGTGTGTGTGTGTGTGTGTGTGTGTGTGTGTGTGCGCATGCTCAGAAAGCAAAGGTGACCTTGAGCGCAAATGCTAGAAGTTGGCCTTGGTTTCCTTGTCAGAGCTCAGAGCTTTATAATGGAAATGGAAAAGGTTTGTCAAACAGAGCCTCGGATAAACAAGGTTCTGCTCTCACAATATGACATTTAGTCTGGGAGCGGGAGGTCAGAGAGAGACTGGAGAAAAGGAGAAGTAGCAAAATGGAAAAAAATAGAGAGCAAGAAAAGTAATAGTCCAATCTAAGATGTAGCTGAAACAAAGTTGGAAGGAGCGAGTGGTTAGCATTAAAAGTCAAGTCACTCCCCCTCTGACAGCTTCACAATTAGCCTGTAATTATTCAGATTCAGAAGCCATATCACAAAGGAGTTCATGTTCAAAGACACAGCTTCCAGTTAATAAAAGCATCCAGCCTTTGTGTTTAGACTCTCCATCAGAGTTTCACAGATATTTGTCCACACGGCTCGTTTCAAACCAGTTTTTTTTTTTTCCTGCAGGTCATATGTTTAAACTCCTCTCAGATGCCAGTTTATATATTTATTTGCCAGTAAATGCCAGCTGTGAAATTTCATCTCAACCTTTCAAACTGTTAAATGTTATTTCCCAGCTTGACTTTATTCTTTTCCAATATAAATTTAAATCAATACGCTTTCTTCCTAAGCTGACCACCAGTCTTCTGATATTGAATGAACCAGGAAGAGAGACAGACAGACATACAGACAGACAAACCTGTTTTTTTATCTTTCCCTCTGCTGCTCGGTAGGAAAGGCGTCCATTAAACCATATCCTCCTTCCTCCTCTGGTCTGAAGCCTGTAGACCCTTCGACTAATGGCCTCTCTTCATGTGTTATTCTCTATGAAGCTGTCTTTCATCCCGCATGATAATGGAGGCCCAGACCGGTCGCTGGTTAAGTGAAGGAGGAGGATGGGAAGAGAGACATTTGCACGGCTGGTTGAGGAAATTGCCTGTTGTAGAGTTATTTGAATTATTTTTCTGTCAAATTTCAAGCCTTTGGTGGATGAATATGAGCACCGATATTAAAAATATCCTCCAACCAGATATGGAAATGATGCACAAACAGCCTTAGCAGCAATAAAAGTACAAAGTATGCCAGTTAACCTCTGATACCTGCTGTAGTTTCAGTGTAGACAGAACAGATGATGCCCAGAGGAGACAGCTGGGTGGTGTCGTGTTCTCACCACTGACTCCAGCTGTAAAAGGTGGATGAAGTCAGCACCTGGCAGAGGTCCTAGTGTCTGTCTGTCCGTCGTTGTGTCACCTTCATTGCTAACCTGATCATGGCCCTGATGGTTTTTGTATGACCTCACTGCCTCACCACCTCATTCCTTCCTGGAATCGGCCACATTTAGCTCCGGGAAGGCAAAATACTCAAACTATAAACGCAGCAGATAAATCACGAGGAATAGACTGAGTGGTATTCAGTATCCAGAGCTTCCATTTGCACATATAAATCTCCAAAATAACGAGGCGCCGTCTACTCTCTGGTGTGCAAGGGGGAAAATGTGATACAGTTTTGAGAAACCGGGAAACTTTTTCGGCTGTGCTGTGTTGATGTGGGATTTGAGGTTGATTCATTTTTGATGTGCTTTCAGCAAACAGAGCAGATTTCTACCCTCAGAGAAACGTTCAGTTCAGTGCTGTGAGTAACTGATTGGACACTGTTATGAAACTCTAATCTCAGCAGATGCTCAGAGACCTGTAACCAGAGAGATGACGGAGGATTTCCTGGTTTAGGCAGAATTCCCAAACTCTGTACGATACAGTGTGAGAGACTTGACAATAAAGCAGATTCTTTACTCAGGATCAATACAGGCTCAGCTTTATGTACAGTGGCTTGAGGAGTTATTGCTGTTTTAGATGCAAGGGAGTTACAGACCTAATGCTAATTTAAACCTGAGGGATTTATCTCATGGACAGGCAGAGCTGAGAGAGCAGGATGTTGGCACGGAAAGAAAGAATAGAGCAAGCTTCAGATGGATAAAGAATAACTGTTAGGAGGGGGAAATTAGATATTTAAACATCCACAGATTTAATTACAATCTGATCCTCACATGTCATATAAATGAGATATTATGAGTAAGAGAAGAAAGCAGCAGTGTTTGTCAAAGCAAGACATCCCTCTGTCTGTGACATCAACATCAAAAACTAGCTGAAACGACCACGACCAAAGAGGAACATTAGTCCAGCTGGTCTCTGTAAGAGGTTTACTTGAAGGTGAGGAACGGGAATGAATTGAGTCACGCTGCAGCGGAGGAGCAGTAAATTTAGAACTGATAGAGCACAGGGGGGGAGGTATAAATGAAAAGGTTAGACATAGAGAGGAAAGAGGTAACAGAGAAAACCAAGAGAGCACCAGCAGGAAGTGAGGAAGATGGATTTGAAATTCACAGATTTAATAGATATCAAAACACACAGATGATGGTAGGAAATGGAGATAAAGGATAAGGAGAGGAGAGATGTGTAATTACCAGCCCGGGGCTGAACACATGTCTGCTGGACTCTGCTGGAATGGAGATGAGCTCAGAGCCAACAGCTTTTATAACTTCATTTCATGCACTGACCCCTCGTTCATTATGAGGAGAGGAATCGCAACACACGCAGAAACACCATCAGTCAAACACACACACACGTTAACAGATGAAGATAAAAGACACTTCTCTGAGTCAAATCTTTCTCTCTCTCTCTCTCTGCCTGAACTCTAATTCACCTCTGCTAGGGCCAAACAGACTGCTGCTACAGAGAATATATTCACATCTGGAGCCAGACACGAGCTGAGTTAACCCAAAGATAAAGGTTCATCCTCTGAATCTCAATAACATCTCTAGACATGTCGAGGATGGAGATCTGTGATTGGATAGTGTTGGAACGAATACATTTGGTTGGGTGGTCTCAAGGTGCAGGTTTCTTAACTACCTGTTGATGAACGGGGGTTGCCATGGCAACAGATGAGGGAGATTAGTCTAATAGCAGGGACTGATTGTTCTTGCTGTGAAATTGTTTCCGTCTGAGGGAAGTGGGCCTGTTGCATAAAATGAGCCCGTTTCTGCTGAAGTGCTCCATCTCTAATAGTCTGTAATCTCTCGGGTGTGTGTGTATGTGTGTGTTTGTGTGTATGTGTATGTGTGTGACAGACTACTAGCAATTGAGTGTGTGTGACAGGAGTCAGTGACCACTGTTCGCCTCTACTGAGCATCCAATCAATGTCCATCTCACTGTGCTTAACCTTTTAATGGCACAGTGTCTAACCAGCCTGGTGGAGACAAACATCATCCTTAATAGGAACTGAAGGGTTAAACACTTTACCAACAGAGGAGATTGCATCATTGAAAAGAGTCTATTGTCCAGGACTAAGTTTAATCTACGACTGGGAAATCTCAGCGTGGCCGTGGGGGACTACTTGCATCCCATCGCTCAGCTGAAGAAGCAGCAGCACAAAGGCGGCAGCAGTTAACAGAGCAGGACTGTGGGAGCAGAGCAGTAATTCTCTGTTAGAAACGTCCCCGGCTCTGCTCCCCGGCGTCTCGTTGGCTGGTAGCAGGAAGACGCAGTGACTATGACGGATTGGACCGAGCCCTGTCTCTGTCTGGTGGCTGCGTCTGTGTGAATCTTTGTGTTAGGCTACAGGGCACTGATTTATATATCAGCAGCCACCAAGGAACGAGCAAATCACATCCATGTTCCCACACAGACACACAGACAGCTAGTCACACATTTAGACATAATACATCAAAAAACAAGCACTTGTTAAATAGTCCTCAGCTGAAGGCATCTCTGCAAATAATAATTATTACCATCGTCACTGCAAACATGCACTCAGCACGGCCGACTGCTGTCATGTCAACACATGATTAAACCTGTTTACAATGAAATACAACAAACAGGACACAGGAAACAGACTGAAACAAAGGCAGAACTCATTTTATCAGGAAACCAGGACACTTTAATGAATATTCATCTTGGTTATTAATCAAAGAAACTGGATGTATAAACAAAGTCTTTGCATTTTGAAAGGAAACACAAATTAATGGATTTTTGTTGAAACGCTGAAAGTCAGATCTGCACAGCTGCTATACTGGACACATTTTTTGAGCTACTGTTTGTAACTGTAGTAATACCCTTTCCTATGACACCTGGTGGAAGGTGATAATCATGTAAGTGTATGAATCTCGGTGTAGACCTCATGGAAAGTGTGAATTAAACTTGACAGATGTCCACAGGACTGCGGTCCATCATTGGTAGTGTATTAATGGCAGGAGGGCTCCCTCTAGTGGTCATGCAGCTGACTGACTTGAACAAGGTGGCAGTTGTTGTGAAGCTTCATTTGAAAATAAATACAGGTTTTTCCTTTTGTGTCAGATCTTTGAACAGATTCTGAAAATATATTCAAGACGTATTTAAAAAGATGAACTCACTGACAGTAATGTGTGTGTGTTTATTCCAGAGCAAGGACACACAGACGCCGACATGTTCTTCTACCTGCTGATCGTGTTCTCGACCGTCAGCTCCCTGTACACACTGATCTGGGATCTGCGTATGGACTGGGGTCTGTTTGACCGCGGAGCCGGAGAGAACACCTTCCTCAGAGAAGAAATTGTTTACCCACACAAGGTAGTAGAGACACACACACGCACGCACACACACACATACTCACACACACCGTCAACCTAACCCTGTCTCCGCTGTGTTCAGGCCTACTACTACTGTGCCATTTTAGAAGATGTGATCCTGCGTTTTGCCTGGACGATCCAGATCTCTCTGACCACGATGACCAAGATTCACTCTGTGGGCGACATCGTAGCCACCGTGCTGGCTCCCCTGGAGGTCTTCAGGTGGGTCTGAACAGCTGGACACACACATATGATGCTCTAATCATCAGGAATTTGAACATCCATGATGGACAATCCCACAACCACCCAGAGTGAGTTCTAATTCAAATCCCGCACTTGTATCGTCCTCTTCACCTTCATCTCTGCAGGCGTTTTGTGTGGAACTTCTTCCGTCTGGAGAACGAGCACCTGAATAACTGTGGTGAGTTTCGTGCGGTGCGGGACATCTCTGTGGCGCCACTCAACGCTGACGACCAGACGCTGCTGGAGCAGATGATGGACCAGGAGGACGGCGTGCGGAACCGCTCGGGCAAGAAGACCTGGAAGAGGTCCTACAGCCTGTCGCTCCGACGCCCCCTGCTGTCCTCCTCACAGTAAGAAACAACCTGCACACTGACATCAGCTTTTCATTTGAAGATGATTTATAAAGACTAAGTACAAATCACTATTGACCAAAAAAACAATCAAAACCGTTTTATTCAATTTCCTCAACAAAACAAAGCTGTAGAACGCTTTATAAACTCTCAAATATCATTTGCAAATGTCTTGAATATTTGCTCTTGCCTGCTGTAGACAGTAACATTAGTTGTAACATGTTTTTGTCGTTCTACATCTATAAACTACAACAGACTGGTGTGACAGTGGATTGTGCTGCAGGAAACACTGTCACTACTGCTCACTACAGTAGCTACAAAACTCATCCACTCACAACGGACAAGTCGGGAGTTTTGCAAATATTGAAATGAACTGAAATTAGTCTTTTTGTAATTGATCTATTTTCTTCCATTTATCTAGGATTGTTAATCGATTTATTATATTACTAGGAATCATATACAGCTGGAAATACTGAGAGAAATTTGATATAAATGTCAATAAATTCATTCACTTGATAAATAGTTGTAGGTTTTCCGTCAGTCTTTGACCAGTTAGACTGTGACAAAGGTTTTAAGTTGCTTTCTTTGTGTTATTAAATTTAATTTGAACACTGTAGAAACGCTGCTATAAGTGATTATACACTTGTCTTCTGTGACAAATATAAGATGATAAAAAACTAAATCATTTCCATATTCTTTTGCTTATATACTTTGGTTTATATATAATATATATTTAATATAGAACATATCAGACTTTGTCTGGGACATACACCTAGACTTATTTCCACCATTATCCGTGATGTTACAGTCCACCTACTGTACGTTTGATCAAGTGGCAGATATTTTAGAAATATTAGAACTACAAAAACTAGAAGACTGAGTGATTTGAAAAATATATTATAAAGACCCAAAACAAATCACACCTCAAAATACAACAATGTCACACACTTCAAGATGCAAATATCAACAAACATACAACATAAAACAACAGAACTGTTGATATGAAATGAAAAAGATCGATTTGTCAGATTATAATCATTCTCAATCCTCTTTTCTAGATCGAAAAAGGACACAAAGGTGCTTATTGAAGACACGGATGACGAGGCCTTCAGCTGAGTCCACAGCGACAGCACACACAGACACACAGACACACACACACAGACACACACACACACACACACACACCTACTGTACTTATAAAGACCTCATTCACTAACACCCAACCTCAGCCCTTCTCTCTCTCTCGTCATTGTAAGCATAAAACCTTCAGTCTAAACCTTTAAATCAGTGAGGACCATCATACCGCCCTCACTTGTGAGAATTTACCTCATCTTTATATCCTTGTGAGGTCTTTCTAAGTACAGAAACAACACAAACCTGCCGAAGCACAAGCACAGTGTAACATCGCTACAGTAGAGGAGAGAGCTAATGCCACACAGCCATACAGACAGACGGACAGACGCCAAGACAAGACCACACTGCCCTGGGATCTTCTCTTCTTTTTTAAAACTGACTTTTTTTAGTAAATGTGTTGTTTACTTTGAAATGTTTTCTTTTAGATTTTTCTTTACTTTTTTTCTGGATTTATTTAGGAAGAAGCTACGTAGTTAGGCTACATACGACTGTTTACAAGTCTTTTTAACTATACTAGGATCAACAGGGAGAACACAAGCCAATCAAAAGACTAAATATTAATCAATAGAAAACCTGAGGAAGGACTCGACACACGTCACAGCATATCAAAAACAAAATCAACTGGTTTCAGCTTGTTGATTCTTTTTTATACTCCTTCTTTTTTGGGTTGTTGGTTTATTGAGTTGTAATAAAGTCAGTGTACGATCACAAACCCTGGAGGCACTTGCAGGAAAAGTGCATTTAATACACAAACATAGGGGAAAAAAAAACCTTACTTGTACACAAAAGGGATGTTTTGATTCAAACGTTTCTAGTCCGTGAAGTTGCTTTGTAATATATATATTTTGATGTGCATTATTACTCTATTATAGTTGTTAAGTACTTCTACATGTGTTGTTTATACTAGTGAGACTAGTCGGAGCATCCACACGATGATTGTTGATGTATTTTCTAACGTTTGGAATGTTTTTTCTCGGTTAGATTTGTGCCATGTTTCTACTAAAACTCAGAGTTAGACTTCCCCGTTTATCCCAAATCTCAGATTAGTGCAAAAACGAAGCGTGAATCGTTGTGTCATGTCATCATTAAGTGCCCTGTTAGCGACAGTATATCTACGTGCATTGCTATTGTTTGCATTAACTGCCAAAGCTTTATTTTTATGAATGTGTCAGCGGTTCAGAGTAACTTTGTCCATCCAACCTGCCTGGGTGAGAGGCAAAAGGAAACGGAGCCTAAAACCTTTTAGAATTTAAAAGATTCTTATTATAATTGTATTTTATTTAATATTAATTTAAAAAATTGGAGAGTTTGTTTTATTTTTGTAAACATATGTGTTTTATTTGGCTGTTTTAACAGGCAGGTTCTGTCTTGTCTCAGTAATATGACTAGATAATAGTATTACTGTCAACATTTGTGTAGAGCAGAGTGATGTGATGTTCTGCTTCAGGTGTAAAACTTGAATTGTTAATTAATCAAAGCTGTGAGTTTAAATGTCAGTGGTTCTCAAACTGTGAGCGGGACCAGCGGGGAGAAACTGAATGAATCTGATTCATGAAGGTATGAAAATCAAACAAGTGCTCAGACGCCACCGAGGCGATCGAGATTCATTCAAACAGCAAAACGACGTATTAATGTTAAAACATGGACAGATTTTTGACAGGGAAGAAAAGACAAACAAGTTAAGCTTATTGAGCAAAGACAAAAAACTTATCTGTCATGTTGACTGTCAGTGAAGCTGAAGATTCTCTGATAGTTTGTTTAAACTGCATTTTTAATTAGCAGAAACATGCACAATAAAAATGCAGATAAAGTGCTAGATAACGTTGGATAACAGTTTAACCAAAATGTTGTTTTTTTTTCACCTTCCAAAATGGGATGTAACAGAAAAAGTTTGAGAACTACTAGTACAGTATACGCAGAGCAGGTCACATGATCACCCGACTGATTCAGAGACCTTTAACAGAAAATATTCATAATCTCTGACATGTTTCACACTTTCTGAATCAGCCTCCATCCAGCATCCCAGATACATGCTGTTCATTTGTCTCCTATGTTCACTGTTGCCTCATTCATTTAAAAAAAAAAAAAGTGGATTTAAACTGTTGTGAATTTGTTAAATCTTGTGTATCTAGTACAATCTAGTACAATTAGGAATGATAACCAGAAAAAAAAAAAAGTGCTGTACTCCTGACATCCACATTTAATTGTAATTTAAAAAGTGTTCCCTGGCTTCCAGAGCAATGATGTTGTCTTTAATGCTGCTGTGTGTGTGTTTTACTTTCTCTTCCTGTTTGACCCTCCGCTCTCCACTCCTGTGTTCCTCCCTGTGGCAACACCGTGTCACCACCAGCCAGTCATGAGACAAATGTGCTACAGAAAGTCCTGCTTCTGCTACTTGTTGTGTTTTTTCCCCCGTAGCGGCTAAAAAAAGACTGAAAGGCCTCTTGTGTGCAAAATGAGCTCGATGTGAAATGGAAAGCTGTGTTTATATCTGTTAAAGTTTAGAAGATGGGTAGCTTCCCCGGACACATGCCATGTTTTGTACAAGGGCATACATGACACACACACACACACATACATATAAACACACACACACACACACAGCCCACATTACCTCTCTCTACCACTGTCCTGTGTCGGAGAGCACAACTCTACAGCAGATAGTTTTGTAAAAAGGCTCTGTTGTCTTGCCTGCATGCTGCTTTTGTTTTACATTGTACATAGATCTTCATTTATTTTACATGATGTGTATATTAGCGATCATTGTAGCCACCATGACAATGATTGATTTTCATACGTTGCCATTTTTTGTGCTCCGAGACAAGCAGTATTTTCTAGGCGATGAGGAGCTCTTTTTGATTGTCCACAATCCTGCACTCTTTTTTCATGTGTAAATCTGTTGAAAACGTGTTTGTATAAAAAAATAGAAGAACAGAAAAAAGAAAAAAAATCAATAGAAATGGAGAAACGTGATTGCTCGTATCTTGTCGGTGATTCCTTCTTGTTTCCAGGGGCTCATGAAGGAGGTGGGGACGAGGGGGGACAGATTCCTGTGTCCTGAAGCTGTAATACTGTTTCTATTTTCCCCCCTCAAGTGTACATTTGTGGATGTGCATGAAAAATCTTGTGGATGTTGTTGTGAAAAACCGCCCTGCAGACAGAAGCACTTTGACATACTGTAGGGCACAGGAACAGACCCCAGTCCAGAGAGAGGACCCACATCATAACAAGAAACTGTTTTAAAACTGATCCTAGATCTGCATGAATACCTCATAAACAGACCTGGGATCTTCATTTGCTCGCTGGAAGCGTTTTTGGAGATGCTTCTCTGTGAGAAACACATTGTTTCAGTGACCAGTGTGTGTTCACAGTCATGTAAAAACCCGCCGACAAAAACCTGAAATAGGGTTGTTTTGTACAGTTTGTGTTCGATGAGATGACATAAGAAGCCCTGACATCCCATTTTCTCATGGGTGAAAATCACGGTTTGTTTTCACTGCTTGCTGAAATTCACTCCCATGATGTTAAAGTGCTTGATATGTGTGCATCCCCCTCCCCCCAACCTCCCTCTCTCGATGTTGTTCGTACCCTTTCTCTAATCTAGCTGAATGTGATAGTACCTGTAGTTTGGTAGATGGATGTTCTACTTTGATAAGATACAATTAAAAAAAAAAAGAAGAGATGATAGAATAAATACATTGTGGCTAAATGTGATTTTAAGAGACGTAAGACTAAAGAAAGGAAAATGTCTTACAGTCTGAACCATCCTCCGCCCCCCCTGAATCCCCTTTATAGAGTAGTTTGTACATGTCAAGTGTATAACACTGTTCTATGATGGTTTTCCTGATGGTATTTGTATTTCTGTAAACACTTTGGTGATCCTGTCATATCTGGGTTTTATAAACCACGATTATTTTTAAAACTCGCTCTGCCTCTCGACTCTTTTTTTGTTGTTGTTTTAACTGTTCTGACCTGTGACCTTCTTACAGTCACTGCAGCCTCGTTTTAGAGGAGGTTTCTGTCCTTGCTGGTGCACAAGAAACCTGACCGAGTGAGTATCTTCATCTTCAGTGGAGCTTTGATGCACTTCTGTAAATATGCAGGTTCATGTGCATTAATGTGTACGCAGAGACCTCGTCCTCTTGCCTTTATTAGTCGCTTTTCCTTTTGTTCTTAACGTCAGTGCACTTGAAGAAGACTAGAACCATGAACTGAGCTTTTAGTCATTCACCCTCCTTCACTTTTAAATGTTGCCAAAGTAGATGTACGCTCTGGTGGAGAAAGACGGGTCCCGACAAGATTTCGATCTTGACAAGACTGACAGCTCTTTGCAAAAAAAAAAAAAAAAAAAAAAGGTTGAGGAGCTCATCCAAGAGTACTGGCAGTGTGGAGAGATGTAGTCATGTTCAGAGTGCCAACAGGGACGAGTGAATCATCCTGAAAAGCCTGAAAATCTTGCTTCTCTGCGAAGAGAAAGAACCCACGAAAATGAAAAGAACACAGTTAACTTTACAACAAATCACCGTCCAACAAACCCTCATAATCACAACAATCACTCCTTTTTAAAATAAAAACAGCTGTGTCCCTTGAGCTTGAAAGTTCTTCCGTAGCAGTTCTGGACCATTCAATCACATCACATGGTCTTCCTCAGCAGATGGAGTTTGCCTCAATATAAATCTAAAATCTCAGTTTTTAAGCCAACATGTTTTAAGTCCTTCAAATGCTCATAAAAACATTACTGGGCAAAAGTTTATCTGCTGAGAAAGATGGTGTCATACGACTGAAAGCTCAAGAACAGCAACTAATGGACCTTGTGGCAAGATTTGATTGATTAAAAAAAAAAAAAGCATCACTCAGCAGTTATTAGAGCTGCATCTGGTGAGTCTGCAGTATGTCTCTAAAGCCGACAAACAGAAAACCTGCCGATCAGCGTCTAAGAAGGTCACAACTAGGTTGTTTATTTTATGATAACTGATACAGGATAAATGTTATACATTCTATTTTAACACTGATATTTTGCTTTCATTTTCAATGTCAGTATGCAAAAAAAAAAAAAAAAAAAGAAGACAATGCGAAGTAAACATTTGGTGAAATCATGAGTATGATACATAATTTGAATGCTTCATCAATATTAAACCAATTCATTTTAAGGACTCCTTGTTGCCCTGGTGATAACTTGTTTAGCTACAACACAAAAAAAAGGGAAAAAATACAAAAAAAAAAAAAAAACAACCCCAAAATGCAAACATCAAGAGTTGGCTGACAGCACACACTGTAAATAACCACGTGATCTTTAGATGTATCAATCGACTCGTGTAAATGCATATATAAAAACACTGGATCCCTGTTGTATATATGCACATACAGTAATAATGCAATTACTAGAGCTGTGGAGCCTTTACTGGGCTTACAAACAGACAAAATGAAAAGAGCAGGATACACATACATACACACGTTTACCATTATCTCTCCATATAAACCAACCAACAAGCAGAAGGCTCTCTGGCTTTAGAAGCTAAAAACTACACTTGACTTTTTAAAAAAAAAAAAAGAAAAAAAAAAAAAGAAAGAAACAGACATTCACATTTCTGAAACAAATTCCATGATCTCATAACTTCTCGCCTGATCAACCGTCTCCGTCCATCAGTCTCGAGCTCTTTAGTGCCACCGGAGAAGCTAGAATGAGGATGCTGAGGGTGATGAGCTCCGTTTTTTTTTTTTTTTTTTTTTTTTTTTTGTGCCATCGTGTGCCGACTCATCCCGAGGTTAACGCTCGTCTGATTTACTTCACCGCCCCGTCTTGGTCCTTTTTTTCCTCCACGTCGTCACTCCTCTCACTGTGCACTCGTTCACTGACTCACTTGTTCACAGTCCAGAGTCCTGCACTGTGTCTCTGCCAAGTTTCTTCATCCAACGAGTGAAAGTGAACTGAGTGGTGTGGAGGAAGGTGGAGAAAGTGGGACTGCAGCTGTATGTCTGTGTTTAGTGTATGAATGTCCTGTACGTCCATGCATTTACCTGTATGTGTGTGTGTGTGTGTGTGTGTGTGTGTGTGTGTGTGTATATATGTGTGTGTGGTGTGTGTGTGCGCGCGCACGCACGTCCTGTGTACGTCCGTCTCTACACGGGCCTCTACGGAGAGGCGGGCGCTTTGCTACCGCTGTAATGAACTTGGTATCTGTTGACCGTCTGCCCTTTCACCTCAGTCGACAGGCAGGTGGTCTTGCAGGGGATCATGTCCTCTTCCTCTTCGCCCATTAGCCAATTCTGCACCGAGCGTTCAGCCGAGGCCGTCACGTGATTGGCCAGCCAGCCCTGGTGCCACTTGTCGAAGCGTTCGTGCTGGTTCACCGCCACTCTGTGCTGCGACTGTTTGGAGGAAGAGGAGGAAAAGACTGTCAGAGCTTCATCTCCGAGACACGAAGCAAGATTTAACAAGCAGGGTTTGAGTTTTCTGGCGCGTGTCGTCATTTATGTTCACCAAACACTGAAAATACACAAATACGCAGTAAACTAACGACTGAAATTAAACACAGACTCCTCTCCTACCTTTCTGGCCTTGACCAGCGCCCCTCTGCGGTACATGTAGTCCTCGGAGTTCATGACAAACACCATCTTGTGGGTGTTGAGTTTAAAGCGACAGTCCAGGCTCCCGGCGTTCTCCACGCCCAGCTGACGGTGCCACTCTCTCCTGCAGCGCATCGCCTCCACCTGCTGCACCTGCCAGCGACGGAAACGACGCAGGTTCCTAAGAGAGAAGACACGTTTAATCCCTGTTAATCTTTACAAACATTATCCATTGTTATCTATTGTTGAGACGGTGGATCTGTAACAACAATGTGACACTAAAGATATGAGAACAGAAACCTTTAGCACTCTACTTTACTGGCTCATAATGAGGCGAAGGTGAACTACTCGCCTTTTTAAATAAAGAGCTTCTGTTTAAAGTGCAGTCAGACAGTAAAGTTACAAAAATACATTTTACCGACCACATCCTGTCTAAAGCATTTTTTTTTTCATCCTTGTGCTTAAAATGTAGCAACACTGAAATACAAGTAAACTGTAAGACCTGCACAATCTAATGCAATCAAACACACCAGCAAGTTTAAATTTATGAACATTATTTAGTTTTTGTTGAGACTGTCAGAATTACATTGGTTCAGTGTGTGCTGGTGTTTAATTTAGTTTGATTACCTACAGACTCTCAGCACTGTGTTTATTGAAAATGTGATCTTCAATAAACTGAGTGCAGGAATTCAAACTTTGTTGTGCATTAGATCCATTATAGATTATTAAATCCATATATTAAAAAAGTGTTTCAAATATTTATATACTGTGGACAAAATATCTGAAAAACAAGTAGGAAAACAACAAGACGACAAAACTATCTGTTGGACAGAGTGGACACACACTGACTTGTCTGTATAACTAAAACGACACCTGCCATTAAATTAGAGCATTGAAAATGAAACGTGATCTACTGTATCTAAACCTTAAACCTGCAATAACTGATATCACATGATATCATATGATATCATATGGCCACTTGGGGGCAGCGGAAACAAGTTGTGAACAAAACATTGACACAACTTTATAAGTTGACATGGTGAACATGTTAGCAAACAGTTGCTTATTTACACATCCAGTAGATACGGAGCAACTTTATCATTCATTTGGAGTTGTGTTTCTGTCCACCTGGTGAATGTAAGTCCAATATTCACTCTCCTTCAGCTCTGTTTTTATCTCTATCAACTCCTGAGGGAAATATCTAGCTCTTACATGCTCCACTATGTTCACCAGCTAATCTCTGACTGTGTCTGTTTGCCGTGTGGTGCTGAGTAAGTATTATACAGTGAGTTTTTAGAGCTTTTCCTCTGAGCACTGAGACTGAAAACAGTAAAGTTGCAGCTAAACAATAAACTGAAACTCGCTATAAAGCTCCGTAAAGCCGAGAGGTGCTGGTGATACTTCTCTGTAGGTTCATCACTATGAGCAACGCCTCTCGTGTTACACATCATCATTTGATACATTTTTCATTAGTGAAATATTGATCACAGCTGCTTTGAAGAATTAAAAGTGTAGAAATAGAAATGTCTGTGTCGAGTTAAAGCGTCATACCTGGGCAGAAATACAGGTTTGAAGAAGTACCCCTCTGCTTGAGAACACAGACTAGACTCCGTTCCTACAAACTGCTCCATGTAGCTTGACAAACACTACGGGATGAAGCACAGCAAGTTCCATCAACTTTACTCAGTTCAATCACATTATTGATTTTGACGTTTTCTTAAACAGCCTGCAGGAGAAGCGACCATTTAAATGGTTGAAGAAGACGTGTTTACCTGTACATCTAACGGGTCGTCAGCCTGGGCCTCCTCAGTGTCCAGCAGCTCGATGGTCATTGTCACATCACCCTTGTTCTGAATAAACATCACCTGGTGATACAAAACACAAAGAAACATAATTAAATCAAATATAAATCTATTAACTACAGCTGGATAAAACCACACAGGGTTGAAGCTCGTACAGAACACAATAAAACTGTTAAACGCTTTGGTTCAAAAGACAGAAACTGACAGTTTTGGTTTATGTAGTTTAAGTGCGTTTATAGTTTCCATCTTGCAGTTTTACAACCGGCTGTATATTAGTAGTACGTTTTATTATCATCTGAAATTGCTGCTTAATAATAAACAGTATTTCCACTGCAGTAAAAAGCAAAAAAATAGAAAACAACAACACTGAAAATGTCAGGGCCAAACATGCGGTCCAGGACTTCGCTCTCACCTTGAAGCAGTTCTCTTCAGCCATGACTCTCTCAGCTTTCCACTGGTAGCTGGTTTCCCAAGCTGCTCGGACGCACTGCGAGGAGAGGTTCCCCCCCGCTGCCCCCCTCTTCCTCTCCGCCAAGTAAAGATCAACCACCTGCAGACACACCTCGTCGCTCACTAGGTGCTGCAGCTGAAGGGAAACGAAGTAGAGGAGTAGATGTTGATGTTACAACCTTTAAAAAAGTATGAAGCTGGTAAATTGTACGTGTGTAAACTTTTCTTACCTGCCGAATGATGTTATGAATGACCTTGTCGATGGTGAAACCAATGTAGGCGTGAATGGTGAACATCTCTCTCAGCGTGTCTTCGTACTGTGTTGAGTCCAGATTGCCGTCCAGCAGGCTGCGCACCATGTCCAGGAAGGCTGGGTAGTACTCCTCCAACTCCACCTCACCTGCGGAATCAGAGAGACGTCGCATCTGTTACAAAACTCTGAGTTTATGACGTCATGAATGTGTTTGAGAGAACAGCGTCAGCGTGGGATCTATCCAGACAGAGACAGGACTTGTCTTTGTCTCTAACATGAAAAAAATACTTGAGTTCAAATGCAGAGTTGAGTGTGGATATCATTAATTCAACATGCTGACATTTGTTTCTGCTATTCTGCTGCTTGGAAAACTGAATTAGGAAGAGATTGAAGTGCTTTAAACAGAGCACCACAGGACCTGTAATGTAATAACTTTTTAACACCTGTAGTAAAAGATTTATGCTTTATATTGCTTAAAATCTTTGAATTGCCTCAATACTTATCTTGCAAATACACTCAGGACAGCAAACACAGATAATGTGCTACACCTTATAAAATTCATAATATCACACAAAAGTGTACTAAACTTATAAAAAGCTTTGTCAAATAAAGACCGATAATGTATCTATTATCAATATGAATCTTTGTAAACATCTGGAATATTTCAAACAAGCCTCTCTCTTTATCATGGAGCACCACGTCACATGACGATCACTCAACACCATAAAACCTGAGACATTTACATTTAAGGGACTCGACTGACTGAGAAAAGTTTGATTAAATTGCACTTTGTGATTCAATTTAAAACCTACTGAGATAATAAGCATTTTTACAGGTTATGATTATAAAAACTGAAGAATCTTGTGCTTATTTGTCCGTGTTGAGTCAAGCTGTTGATTTAAACTCAAATGAAAGCCTTTTAAAGTGGCTATTTTAAAATTTGCATAACAGGTAGCTGAACTTACTGGGCTGTTTGAGGCGGAGCTCCATGGCGAGGTCACATGCTTTTTCCCTCCTTCCCTCCGCCATTAGCAGCCTCTCTCTGCTCTGCTCAGCTCGGTGCTCCAGCAGCTGCCGCTCCGCCTGCCGGTAAACCCGCAGCAGCCTCGAACACAGAGTCTGGTGCAGCCGCAAGAAGAAATACCAGTTGTTGTTGACGAAGAAAAGGTTGTAGACGCCGTCCAGCTCCTTCTGGTGCTCCGCTTCAGGGTCGCGCAGGTCCACCTTCTCCCCGGCTGCACCTGAACTCGTCTCCATGGGTGTAGATCCAGGGTTGGATCCGCTGGTCGCTGCGGGCTGGCTCATGCTACTGGAGGTGGTGGACGCCTCGGTGTCCATGGGTTGGGATGGGCTGCAGCGCCTCCGTCTGGACTCGCCGTTCAGCTGCTGCTGGGGTTGGGACTGGTTCTGGGACTGTGACTGGGCAGTTTGAGGTTGAGACTGACTACCTGTGGATGCTGCCGCTCCCGACGCATTATTAGGATTACCACTTCCTCCTCCCGGTGCTGCCGCCGGCACTCCACCTCCTCCTCTCTCTCCTCCTTCTTCAGGCTCAGCCTCCTCATCCGTCCAGTCTTCTGTGTCGCTGAGCTCGCCGCGACGGGAGAAGAACAGGTCGGGGACAAAGTGCTGGATGATGCGCTTGATGTGGTCCTTGTCGTCTTTGTGGATAGTGGGCTGACGCTTGACGTGGTAGATGATGAGCGAGGCGGCGTCCTCCAGGATCTGTTTGTCCTCATATGTAAACACCATGTGAGGCTCGCTGGACGAGGCTGAGCCAGAGCCGTTGCGACCCTGCTGACCAACGCCGCCCTCTTCTGTGCTCTGTTCCTGACGCTGAGATAAATACATAAAGGCAAAAGATTAACGTGGGCAAATTTAGGAAAACAACCAGTGACAGTGAGATTTTAAATAAGTTTCATAGACCTCAGAAATAAAGAAAATCTCCTGAAACAAACATTAAGGGGAGAAGATCATCATCCAGGCAACAATGCATGTAAATGGATGAAAAGGAAAACACTAAACAAGGAAATTAATCCGAGAAAGAGACTTTTCACCCAAATTATGTGATTTCTTTTTCATATATATTTTCTTTAAAAAATCAAAAATTTGATTAATACTGTTCGAAGCTCAATTCAACTTTAGACATGCAGGTAAACGTTTCGTAATGGCAGTTTTATAGTTAATTGGAAAAGTACAGCAGACGTGTCAAAGACTCAATAACATGATCTGTATTTCAGGCTTCGCTCTCTATAAACAAACTGCATTTGTCACGCTTATCAACTGTGTTCACACTCATTTAAAGCACTTGAACGTTTTAAATTATCAAAGAGGTCTTTTCATTTCCACTCTATAGCAGAAGGTCAGTTACTGATCTCCACTTCCATATTTTCAAAAGCTGAATCTGCTGCATTGTGATGGAGCCTCTCTCTTTACGTTTTACAGCTTTGTTTATCTCGTTGCTCTTTGTCACTCCATAACAAGCCATCGGTTTCTCTGCTATAGGATTTTGTGTAATGATCATCAAGAGCTATAAACCGCGTACTGATCAACAGTAACTTCTTATTGACCTTTTGTCAAAAATTATTGGGGATCACTGTTACAACCAAGGCTCAGATACTCTACAGGCCAAGCGCTGGCTCTGGGCATTTATGCCTCAGAACGTTGAATATCAGGGTTTAGACAACATGTTAAACATCAAGGCAGTTACAAGAGTGTAATGTTTTCTCATACAATAAGCTACAACTGCCAGATAAGATGTGAGTCAAGTCTGTGTTCAAGTTTGAGGATGTAGTAGAGTGATGTTGCACTGATTACACAGTAAAGTGGGCAACATAACGTCAACACTTGACAGTATAATAAATACAAAATAACAATGACATCATACAGTGTTGTCATCCGACATCCCACACCCTCTAACTCATGTTATGGAGTCTTTAACCTCTTAAACTCCCCAGGATGCCGGCGTCCTCGGCTGACATGACTGTCTTTCAGAGGCTGTAGCGCGCTCAGTTTTAAGCCTAGAGTGAAGATACTGGTATCATATGAAACTAGAAGACCTAAAGCATCCAGTGGTACCATGATAGCTTGTCAAGAAGGGGGCTAAATAACGCTCCAAAGTTAGGCAAAATATTGGTGAGGGAAAAACTGGCATGGCCATTTTAAAAAAGGGGTCCCCTGACCTTTCACCTCAAGATATCTGAATGAAATCAGTTCTACGGGTACCCACGAGTCTCCCCTTTACAGACATGCCCACTTTATGCTAATCTCTTGCAGTTTTTTGCATACAGTATAAATGTGTTATTTGACTGGAAAGCAGAGACTCTTGTGGATTCAATGAGCCAAACTGTATGCATGTTTGATGATGTTTGTCTCCATCATAGCCATTTCACTGTAGTGAGACCATTTTTTGAAAATTGGACTGACTGTATAAAATGACCTATTGTGACCTCAAGAATAATCACAGCCTCACAAAACTTTACAACCACAAACTAGAGACCTCAGGAGTTCAGAGCATGTATGGCTTCCCTAGGTATATTGACAGTAAGGGGGTTCTGAGTAATTTCCAGAGTGCTCACCATCCAATCTCCAAATGTCAATGGTTTTTGATACCAAATCACAGCATGAATTTTTCTATGGTTTTCCTCAAGGTCTTGGTGTCTTAATGTGGTATTTTGGATGGATTTTTGACCATTTTTTATCAATTCTTGAGTTGTCAAAAATTGTTACATTTTGCACCAAATCTATGCAACAAATGGCATCAACCCAAAAATTGCTGCAACAACGTATGAAACATAACTGAGCATGGGGATGGTCATCATATACTTCCATCATAATGTTCTAAGCACTTAAAACGTACAAAATTTGAATAGGCGCCTAACCAAAACACAATGTTATCACAGATAACATTAACAGAAAACCTGGCACACAGTGCTGAGCTCCATCTCAAATTAATCTTCAGGATCCCAGCTTTCAAATGACATATACAACTTACATACTGTTGACTTGCTATCTCCCCCTAAAGATCCCCTGTCCCCCCCTTAAAAAAAGACAAAAATGGGTCTACGGTAGGGAGGGGGGCAGTGGAAGAGGTTAATGTCAAGCTGACAGGAAGAAAGTTTTTACCTCATCATAGACGCTTTCAATCTCGTTGAGAAGACTCTTTGACCGCAGGGCCTTCATGTCATTCTGTTTGAAGTTGACTCCTTGGTGGTCGAGGGACTTCAGGTAAGCCTTCTCATATTGCTCCCTCCATATCTTATTGAAACCCTGCTGGGCCTCTCTCCACTCCTCTTCCTTGGCTTTCAACCTGTGGAAGACAGCACAACTTCGATGTAAATACTTCACAAGATACAGCCATGTTTATGAAACATGTCATGCTAACGTGTGTGTCACTGCACTTGTTTGTGAATGTGGCAGTTTAAATATAGGAATTTAAGTATCTGTAGAAGTGAACATGTCACTGTCCATATGTACAGTACATTAAATAGACAAACCATTTTTAGACATAGCTGTTGCTGTTATGGTTCACTTTTGTTGACAGGACACACAGAGATCATTGCATGTTCGTACAAGGATCTTACAAATGCTGTCAGCAAATTAACATTTCCATCACACAGTCAGGTTAAAACTCCCTGCTGGTAATATAAATGAATTGTTTGAAATGTGGTGTCTAAATACAAGCGACTATCTCATTACCATACTGCCAATGTTTATAAACATAAGAAAATTAAAACATTCTAGCAATGTGTCTAATTAACCATGATGTTAATGCATGAACATAAACAGTAGGAAGTAATGATCGCCTGTGAACTTAAATTATTCAGACAACATTAAGAACATAAACAGAGAAGTTCAGCCTTTGAATTTCTTTCATTCAACGTTTAACTGATGAAGAAAAACAGACAACAACTCTGACCTCTTGAGCACCACAGGCACAGCAGTAGCAGGACTCCTCTTCAATCCCTCAATGATCTCAGGGGCCTTGTCACCATAGATCCGATAAACAGCACGACGCTGGATGACCTCAGAGGTGCCGCCCAGGCAGTCATCTAATCTGAATCGGTCCTGGTCTTCGGGTGAAAGGCGGGACAGCTTCTTCTGGACGCTCTCTAGCACCCTGATGGTGGCCAAGTTCGTCTCCAGAACCACGTCCAGCTTGGGGTGGAGAGTTACAGACAATCTTTAGACTATAGACAAAAGTACTTAATGTGCTGAAGATTATAATCTCCTCTTTAACAATAACAGGGTTGCGATGATATTCAACAATTTGTGATGTTTATAAAAACAAGATCTGATGAGAGCTGTAAAGAAGCAAAAATATACTGTGAAATGTTTGTAGTGTATACCTCAAATCTTTCATCCTCGCAGCGATGCAACTGCTCCTCATAAGGAGTCTTCTTTGAACTGACGAAGGTGGAGTCCTCTGACCAAGAGGGGAATGACACCCAGGTGTCGTTCAGTACCTACACACACACACAGAAAACCATCAATGAGAGAAATCTCTCTACAGGAAACTATTTAATAATGATGTGCTATTCCATCATTTGCTAAATTAAAGTCCCCCTCCACTCAAAAACATCTGTTTCTTCTTCTTGTTACTTCACTTGACTGCTTGAGCTTCACTGTGCAGAATGATTCATGTGCAGTTTGACACTAGAAGGCTGTTTTCAAATTAATCTGCTGAGGGAGTTCACTAAAAATCAGAGTTTAAGTCGTGCACCTACAAGCATGATTTATGACATCACAGCTCATTTGGAGCCAGTGGAGGTCCAGTATGAAAATAAACTTGCAGTGCACATACACTAAGAATAGACTTTTCCCTGAAGTACGAGACATTTTATGTCCAGCAATTAAACTTTTGAATCTGAAAATATTTGCACATTCATAGCATCTGGTTTTCTTTACTGGGGAAGGAATAGCTGTAATTTAGTAGTAATTTAGTGTAATGTTTTTCACAAGTTATCTGAAACGTGTTGTTAAAAACCATATCATACACAAATTATTATTCCAAGCAGTGTATTTTTATATCCCAAAACCTGTTTGGAGGGGACCTTTAAGCATATGCACTGATCTAGTGATAACTCTCAAAATGTAAGTGGATGTACCTCTTTGCATAGGGCAGTGCGCCCACTGCATTTAGGCTGCTGGTAGGTCTTGGGCAGTGCTCTGTAGCTGGACCCCAGGCGCTTGCAGGAGGCATAATCCACCTCCCTGCCCCCTCCCCCCTCCATGTAGCGATCCGACAGCCCTGACACAGCATGAGAGAGCTCTTTGTCCCCCAGAAATGACTTGAACTGTGTGTACAGTTCAGGAAACTTCCTGTGAGGAGATGGATGAAATCATGAGAGACCTGAAATCAGGAACAGCTGACCAAAACTCAAGTGTTTTCCTGCAGAATACTCCCACCAACCCAGTCACTGTATTCATCCACATTTCTCATTATATCCGCCCATTTCACACATTTATCCAGTTCAACCATCTACTCACCCCAGGAAAGGAGTGACTAGTTGTAGCAGTTCAGCTCCCGAAACTACTTCCTGGTTAAACAAGGCGATGCAGCGCAGGAAGTTCTCGTACACTTCCTGGCTTTTAAACAGGCGGCGAACCTGAATGATGTGTGGGTTGACAAGGAACTTAGACCAATCACATAATCAAGAATACATAAAAGAAACACATAAAGAGAGCAATAGAGAGAAGAGGGGAAACGAAAGGAAGGAACAGCATGAACCAATGAGGAAGGAAAGTCAAGATTGATGCCTCACCTTATCGAAGAAGGAGAATTCCCGTAAGACTCCATGTTTGCCAACTGAAGCAAAGGACTGATCTTTGGTACACGAATACTTCATTTTTTTCTAAATTAAAAAAGAAGAAATCAAAAGTTAATTTCTTCAGAGTCAATAATAGTTGAAGCATTTGAATTGTTGCTTTAGGGACATCACAAAAAGTTGCTCAAACGTTTTGAGATCAAGGACATGTATACATACATCGGTACATTGCCTGTGGCGGTCAGTCTAAATAGAGAGAGTTCACACTGTGGTACCTTGAGTAGTGGAGACATGTGCTGCAGTAGTATGGGTCTGGGTCTCTTTTTGTTCTGTTTGGTTATCGTGTCCTCTTCCTCCGGCCTTTTCAGCTGCTCTTTCCCTCCTGTCAGCGAGCTCCCTGTGAACTACAGGAGGGAAAACGCACAGAATCTTTGATAAAGGTTCTACTTCACTGGACTTATCTGTGATGCTTTGTCAACATACTTTCAATTACTGTTTGTAAAGAATAGTGTGTTAAAGCTACATGTTTTGCACAATCTTAATTATTTAACAATAACGTTATCAGCTTGCTCTGGTGACAAGACTGATGGCAAATTGTTTATGCAACATTATAATTTATGATCTGTATCGTATTTTGAAATCAGAACAATTTTTAATCTCCATCTGTTGTTTGACTGACCAGTGATCTCTTGGCGTCGGGCAAGAATTGTCCAAACTCAGCCAGCAGGTCTTCTTGCCCCTTGAAGAGACTGGCAACCTTAGAAAACACCTCATCTTCCGTCATCCCACTGCTGCCTCGATTGCCACGGCTCTCCTTCACCTCCAGTTGCTCCTTCTGAGGGTTGATGGAGGGGAAAAAATTGATTTTAAAAATAGGTGCTGAGGAATCAAACTCAATTAGAAACAGCAGAGACAAGTTACAACTCTCTGGCCTGGCTACACAAGGCCAATACTTTTAATCCAGAAGACACAAACACTGACTGTCTTCTAAGGAGCAGACTGATGTTGAAATTTGATACTAGACAAAACCCCTCAGCTCTGACCTTTGATTTGCTTGTTTAATTCTCATTTTAAAATGTTAGAGGGATTAGGAGGGATTCTCACTAGAATACCAGTAATGTTAGACTCTGCTTTGCTGAAATGCTATGATAACATTTGGTCAAAATCTTTGAGCTGAAACAGGAGGAAACACAATAACTACCAGTAACCAAAATTACACTTGTCTATGTCACAATTTGCAACTAAAACTTCATCATAAGATTTATCTCTACAATACCTGATATGTATGAAGAATCTCTAAGAAGGCTCTGTAGATCTCTGGGTGGTCCAGGAAACGGTTTTTGATCTTATTCACATAGCTGATGGCACTGTCAAACTCTACGGGACTTGTCTCTGAGGCAGGCGGGGACACGGACGAGGTGGTTGCCTGATTCTGGCTCTCTCTGCTCGTCAAGGGAAGGGAAAGTCTGCTGGGAGGCTCTGGAGGTCCTACTGGAGTTGATGAGGATAGGGACTCTGCTGACGTCGCCTTGACTTCACTGGTCTGGGCAGGTCCGGCTTCGATGCTGGAGGCAGAGGCACTACCTGAGGTGGCGGTCACTGTGGAGCTGGTGACACTCTTCCCCTGTTGGGTGGGGGAAACCTGGATAAATGACAAATGGTAAGAGGTTCAGCTTTAGGATTGGAGGTGCATCATTTGGAGCAAACTGTGCTCTCATTTTTGTTGAACATAGCTGCCTGTGAACCAGATGGAGGTTAAAATTTGAAGGTAATTTTTAACATACACTTGCTACAGAAATATGAAACACTTGAACCCCTCTCGTCCCGGTGTTAAATGGATATTTAAAAACCAGATGGCATTTTAATGTATGCATTATTATGTCAATAAAACTGAAAGATGTCCACTGTGTTATTCATACAGGTGTTAAGATTACTGGTAATTCAGTCATTAACCGGTTAGTCAATCAAAAACACACATCTGAACCGTATTCAGTTGCGAATTCTAAAACTGGTATGGCTGTCAAACAATTTTGTATAAAAACGTCACGCATGTGTGCGTGTGTGTGGTGTCTGTTAATGTATGCATGACACACTCACACACTTGTTACTCAAGTAGCCCAGTCATATTTGTAACTCAATCCATCCACTTCCTGAACACAAAAATCTCTCAGTTTGCATTTCGTTCTTGACTAGTGCTAGAAATAAGGAAATATGGATTTTTGGTTTTTATCTAGTTACTGCCAGTCAAAACACTTTGATTCACGTATATTCAAAAAGATCAAATCATATCAAAACTGGCCTTAATTAAAACTGAAATTAAGATTAATGAAATCAATATTGAATCAGGTTTGAATCACAGTGCATTAGATCGTTATAAATTCATCGACAGTTTATACATATATCATCTGAATTAGACTGTAGACATGGCTGGATTACCAACCAGGCAAAGCCAGTAACTGCTCCAGGGCCCCAAAAGCCTCAAGTTCACTGTGTGGGAATTACTTTAATTGATTCATATAAACATATAAATGGAAAAGGACTTTTTGATGCCTTGTCTTGTAGATGGGTCCCGTGTCACTATCTTTACAATAACTTCAATATTTTTATTTACATGGTGCATATTCTTAAATAAATTTCTGTTTTATCGACTTACTACTAAGTTGAATATGAAGGGTGCTGAAGTTCACAGTTCATTTTTGCCCCAAGCAGGTTAATCTGGCCGTGAGCCTGTCTGACATGGGTAGATACCCAGCCATAGTTATGCATCTTATATACGGTGCATATTTGTACAATTCAGCACGGTATATTTGACATTGTTTGAAACTGTGGAAAAGTTCTGTGGACTAAAACAATTCAATACTTTCAGCACATCCTCCTTTTTTACTGACAGACACCTTTAGAGGGTTGAAGGTAAATAAAGCACTAGTTCTGATCTAGCTTTTATCCAGTTCGAGTGTGTGAGGGGGAGGGAGTATCTCACCTGTGTTGAGAATGGAGACTGGAGGAACGCCACTCCATTCTTGGGGACTTCTATCCGATACCCCGGTGGTAGGAAGGCGTTGAAGCCTAAGACTAGGTCCGGGTGTCCATGGAAGAGTTGTGACACACGGTTTATCACACCCGGTGTGTCAATGCTATTAAGGAGATCAGGCAGACACAGACATTTAAATGGTTTGGCTGACAGAAGCTTATCATGATTAGATTCCTCTCCTCTGTGCTGCGAGAGGACAACCATCTCCTAATCAAAAAAAAGTGTCATCCAGCTTACTTCTCAGTTGAATAACTAACAATAAATTCTGTTATTCCACACTTACATTTCAAGATGATATCAAGTGTTTGATGATTAGAGTAGGGTGTCAGCCACAGTTTCTTACTCAATGATAACAGCCCTAAAATATGTGGCTAATCCCTGGGTTGTGATGTTTTGCAAAGTAATCAAATTCCGCCATCACCATCTCATGAGTCTGTATGAGGAATCAGCTCATTAAAAATGTATTACTAAAACTGTCTAACTGGCTACTCTTGGGGTAGATGGTGATGAGTAGCATCTTTTTCTGTGCATTACTTTACTACACTTGCGTGTTAAGTACTTGCATATATTGCCATAGATACCTCTGCGACTTGAACTCTTTCATGATGTCAAGAAACTTGTTGTATATGCCAGGATCGTTTGCAAAACGGATTTTGACTTGGTCCAGATATGACAAGGCATCTTCAACCTAAACATAGGAGGAAAAAAATATGATTATAATGCAGCACAAAGCACAATCAGTCCCACCTGAACTTACAGAGCATTTTTTTGACAAACATCCTGTTGTGAAGCAGGATCTTACAAAAAAAGGTGTTAATCCAGCTCTCAGATAGCTTTAACTTATTCGATCAAACAATGGCTTTTCTACACATCAATGGCTAAATTGTTTCCCATTCATAATTAGCTACACAGGCAAATACTCAAATTACAGGTAGTGCGACTAACAAATGTAAATATTTTCATTGCAGAATTTCAATTTGTGGATTTTTTAATCGTGTCGTTATTATTATATACATCATATAATCATGTAGTAATTATAATTTTATTATACAGGTCATGTTTGGTGTCTTCATTGTCTAACTGAAGTGCTATATCAACAAATGCACTAGTTAGCTGTACAGGCTGTACAAGTAAATAAATAAATAAACGTTGAGTACAAAAACACACGGAGCAGCTTTTGTTCACTGGACCACAGCTCTCTTTATTTACAACATCCAAGCTAGGTTAGGCTACGATTTAAAAAATATATATATGTGTGTTCACACAAAGCATTGTCACAAATAGTCCACATCTGAAGAGGGCTGTTGTAGCTAACGTTAGCCAACAGCCAGTCAACTGACGATAATAACTCCACTAACACTTACAACACCTACCCACATACAAATTTATACAATACGTTTAGTCACTGCTGGTCCACAGCCAACAGTGTCGTGCTGGCAAAAAAACAGTACGGTGAAATTCAAACACTGCGATAACAAAGACATGTCTAATGAAGCTGCTAATCAAGTGAAATAGCCGTTCTTGGCTAGCCTGGCTGACGTCCTCCACTTTGTTCAGGGTGGCTGAAAACCCGAACAAGGAGGAACTTCCCACAACCGAGGTTTGAGTTAACGTCTGCTCACAGTAGCTGTTATTGACACCGTAAATAAGAAACTACCGCTAACTGTCTCACTCGACTTGCCTGCTCAGATGTTGTTTAATAAAATACAGCTTCCACATTTAACCTTAAATGTCAATGTTCGGCTGTTGAGCAATGAATTACTTTTAATAGGCCAGCGAGCTAACTAACGTTAGCCAGCCGTTGCTTTCACTACTCTCGACGTTAAGTGGAGACACAGAAAAGCCTAAAATCCAATGCAATGATCCGACGAACAAAATGGTTCTGACTCTGAGGGACTTTTCCCTTGTCGTGTCCGTTGTTCTTCTTACCTTCAGCTTCTGGAAGTGCTGCTGCTGCACTTGCTTTTGTGTTATAACGTAAGGCTTGTCTTGAATTTGGTTTATTTGCTTCGCGGTGCTGTGTGCCTGAATCTTCGCCATTATCCCGGCGACGGGAGGCTCGGGAGCCACTACCACCACAACTTGAGAGGGAAGCCTCGGTGTACCTCCAGTTGTTGGCTAGCCGACAAACCTTCCTCTCGGTCGGGAAGCCAGCCTGCCAGCAAGCAGCCCTACTTTGCCTGGCTGGACAGTCTCGGCACAGCGCAAAAGGACGGAAAATCCAGCAGAGTGGAGGGTGATGACAGACAAGCTGCTACTCGCCGCGACTTTGATTAAACATCACCATCGATTTAAACAAGCTGAGGCAAGAAGCGTCGGCAAATAAGCTAAAGGGACAATGGTTGCCGTTTATCGTATTTAAAATAACTATCGACTGTCTCTTTAAATTCGGCGGCAGCGGTCTAGTCTTGGCGTCCGGAAGCCAGAGTAGGAGTGAAAAATTGAAAAAAAAAGAAGAGTGAAAAATTGAACTGCGCATGCGCATCGAGGGGAGGAGCTGAGTTCACAAGAATCAGATTGCTCCACTCCCCCTCCACTGCTACAAAGGAACAATGTTACCCCATGCAAAACGATAGCTGAACACTTCACACTGCACCCGCAGCTGGCTACAAGATCAACGATGACAGTGAGACAGATCAATACTGGGCCAGTGCTGGACGTATACATCTCTTAAAGGAAGCATACGAGCAAAATGCAGCTTGTTCTTCAATGCGGAGCTAACAGACGCAGTTTGGGACAACTTTGCATTGTGATTTTTGAGTGAATTTCAAAGGAAGACAAGAACAGATCATGTGCATTTTAAATCCATTTATTAGTTACAGACTTTCACATAGTAAAACAACAAAAGGATTAATGATTTACAATTAAAAAAAGGAAATAGTTTGCTGTGATCATAACCACTACCTCTTTACAACATGTTTGTGCATGTCCTGACTACTGTAGCCGGGTAGTTTTACTACCAAAAGATGCTGAAAGTGATCTCCTAATGTTAACTTTAAGGTGTCCCCCTAGGAGGCTTTGGCAGCTAGTTTCCATCGTTGTAGCCACTCTTGAAAAGTCAGTCCTCCTTTACTGACCTCAGGTAGGACATGCTGCGCTGGTCGATCCCACCTACAAGCATGAACACACACAAAACAGAAACAGTTAACCTGCAATACAGACCTTGAGCTGCTGACTGGAGGTATAAATTAAATAAAAACAATACCAAGACATTCATGTTTAGAAAAAAAATCTATATGAGATCAAAGCAGCAAAGGTTTAAACTAGAGTTTAGTACTGATGGACCCTGAAAGAAAACAACCTGGGTCGTCTTTTCATGTAACTTCTGTCATTTATGATAACATTTACTCAGCATAGAGCTAGATGAGATGTTTGCTATCAATATCACAATACTAAGAGTATTTTTTTTATATAAATAGTATATCAATATCTCAATTGAATACAGAATCATATAAATGATTAAACTGATGTTAAATTAAATGAATTGTGCTCCACTCAGAGTTACATAACAACAGAATTTAGAGACACAGTAATACAATATGTTCATATCAACACTATATGATTACATTCAAAGTGGATCACCCAGCCCAACACTGTCCCCCACCTCCCACACCGCTATTGATGTTTAGTGATGCTTGTCTGGGTGAGCTAGGATCCACAACACACCTGAATCTAATTAAACTGTTAAACCCAAAAACCCCATAAAACACAGTGTATGATGAACTGCGACACCTCCTCCCCCATAAAACATACAGACATAAACGGGTCATTTCTCCTCCACAGGACAGGTTATCAGGACTTAGCCTGTCATACTACAACTCAAGACAACATGGTCCTGACTCTTCGGGCCTAATAAAAGCTAACAAAACTCTGTATGCAAAACAGCACAACCGAATAAGGGAAAATGACAAGACTTACTTCTGCATTTCTCATATAGCGATGTGTCATGAAAGTGCTTGTGTTTATTGTTTCAGTCAGTATCACAAGAAAATGTTTAGTACATCCATAGGAAAATGTGCACTGACCTCAACTAAAGCAATAGTGATACTGATAATAATTTTGAACATGTCTAAATCCTGAACGTACCTGAGTGACGGAAATGCTGAATTTTTAACATATAAAGGCTAATCTAAGTGACTGTTCAGGCCTTTTCCATATTTTTATTTGGGAAAATGAGCATGTCTACATGGTCGTGATGAAGTCGGGAGCGTAGTCTGTTTACACTAAGTCCTGCCGTGGAAAACACCCTCTCTCTGATAGGACTTTTTGACGGCTGAAGTGGTCTTTGCATGTTTCTCCTGCTTGTGCAGTAGCATCTAAACCCATGTGAGATGGGCTACACTGCCCTCGTGCGGAAGAGAACCAAACTGCACGTGCCATACACGTTTTACCGGTGTTAAACCGTATTTGGTGACCCATCAGATTCTGTGACCTGCAGCGTTGGAAGAAGTACTCAGATCCTTTACTTAAGTAAAAGTATCAATACCTCAATGTAAAAAACTTCATTACAAGTAAAAATCTTGCATTTAATACTCTGAAAATAGACCCAGATCTAAACAAAAAAAGGATTATCTTTTATAAACATGTTGAAAGGAAACTAGATACTAAAAACCTTAATGTGGTGTATTCTACCCATTAGTTTTCAATCAGTCATTTGCTTTAGAAATCTGTCTCACCAGTAAGAGATGGCAGTTTTGGCCTGGTCCGCGTAAGAAAGGCCTTGCACACAACGTTGGGTGAAGCCTCTGACTCTTGGTACCAGAGACTTCAGGAGCTTCTGATCCTCCTCGATGACTCTGGACAGCAGGGCTGAGAAACACAATGAGGACAAAAACTGATTACAATCTTGAACATTCTTCTTTTTGCTCAGGTAATGCAAATTCATCATGATATAGAGAATCTACAAACAGCCTTGTACTGTTTAACAGCACTTGTTACAGTCTCTTTTAAGGACAACAAAAGCTTCACTTGATGCTTTCCTCTGATTACCTTTTTGATCAGATGCATGCAGCAGCTCTGCTTCTTTCTGTGTTTTCTGCAGAGTAGCAGAGTGGAGCTGCAGTAACTGGCGAAGAAAACGCAACTCGAGCTGTTGGGAGCGAGCCTGGGAACACAACTCCTCCGGAGCCTGAGGAGTTTAAGGATAATGAAGAAAAGAAGAAGAATGAGAGATAAAAATACACAGTTAAAACATTATTTGCAATGCCAAATTCTGAGAAACAGTCACACTGAGTTCTCCAAACCAGAGTGTGGAGGCACTGTCACTATTACAGCTGCTACAGATACTTAAATACATTTTAAAATGTGAGAAATTGCATTAATTTTGGCATTTAAGATATTCAAAAATAAAGAAATTAAAAAACTTTTTTGATACTTTTTAGTGTTTAAAATACACAATTCTGCTGTCTGTTTTTTTTTCTTCATTTTAATGTGTGAGAAAAGTTTAATAGTTATAGAATTACAGTCAATAGTTACTGCATAAAATCATAATTTATTAAATCAAACTGAAAAGAAATAACTCTCGATTTGAATCATAAAACATTGAGAATCATGAATTAAACTGACACTCCTCCACAGTGTTGCGCTGGGTAAGAAGAAAAAGAAGGACTAGTTGATGTATTTATGTGCCAACTCTCACCTTGTACAGTGGGAACGCGACACTCTGACACATGCTGCTGAAGGTCGGAGACTGCAAGCGATTGATAGACAACCACGACGCAGGGATCCTTTGCGTTCTGAAACAACAGACATCTAGTTCACTATTCGATTTCTGTTCAGAAACAGTCAAGCACCTGATCAAGAGTATGATTAAATGACGATGCTGCTGATTTGACTTGTGGAGCACTCTTAAAGGCTTTATTCCACTGCAGCTGGAGCCGCAGGTGTACCAAAGATGAAGTAGGATCCTTTCCTGACACATAGTGCTGTTTATACTCCCTCCCTCTGTGAGTTTGTAGTTCATCATGAACTGCAACAAAACTCAACATAACTAAGAGGAAAAAAGTAGACAGCGTGTGTGGTGTCACCCACTTTTTTTTCTTAAATACCAAATACAAATTCTGCCGTCAGTGAAGTTGTACTTGAATATGAAGTGTTCAGTTTGAGTTCACACTTGTGATTTTTTTTACTAGGTGGTAACAAAAATAAAATTCCTTTGTTTATGTTCTGACCTACCTGGAGTTTACTTCTTCAACATGTTCTTACCCTTCAACAGTCCTGCGGTCCAGAGCCTGAAGCGAAACCGTTCCCAACTGTCTGGCCTCCTTTGAAATGGAGTTCCTGAGACTGTTGGCGGCTGTGGTGACATCCTCAAACTGTGGTACCAGCTTGCCCTGAAGGAATTCCTGTAACTGAAAACACGCAGCCAGACAGAGGGATTGATTGTTCACAAATTTTCTTCTTTGTGGCAAGTTTTTTTTTGTCGTTTTTTTTTTTTTTTTTTTTTAAATCTTAAAAAGACCAAAACAAGCTCTTTCACCAAAGCATGAAGCAGGCCGTATAAATAACCTCTCTATTTCAGTGTCATAGATTGTGAAAATAAGCACCTCTCTGTGCAGGCGGATCAGTTCTGTCTTGGTTGTGGAGTTCCCCTTAATCAGACCTCTGATCTGATCCTGTCTGAGAACCTGGAGAGAGACACAACAACAAAGCATGTGTAAGGATATAAGTTGCAGAAATACTGACAGTTCTGATCCTGAAGTTGATATTGGTCAGACAAATCAAGCTGTTTATCCCCAAACAGTTAACAGGACATGTAACCAAATCCTCTAGACCACATTTGCTAAATGTTATTATCCTGATATATCTACAATAAATAAAAAATGATTTATTTATTATCCGTTCACTCTCACCACTAGTTGTCTGAAGTCCAGAATCCTCTGCCACTGGCTGTGGAGGTTTCTGAGCGCCTCCTGTCGGCTTCTGGCATGCTGGTCAAGCTGAACACACTGGTCTCGAATGTGATCCCTTGCTGCAGCCTGCATCACACACTGGAGCTCCAGCTCTAGAACTGACCTGCCAGAAATACATTAAGTCCAAGAAGTAAAAAGGCAGACATGGTAAATTCTTCAAAAGTAGTTTTACATTTGCCATCCTGATCATATCAGTCTCTAATTTGACTGTTGGCTATTATATGATTATAGTTAACTAAACCAGGAATAAGACTAAATTGAGCCTTCAATATACAAAAGGAATTAGAATTTTAATGTTCAGTTAAAAATAATGAGCTCCTCTTCTAAAAGGAATTATTAGGCTTTTTCATGACTTTCCACATCTATAATAGAAATTCCCATGACCAAAATGTTATTCCTGGACTAAATGTACTAATAATGTGGCTCAAGTTTTCCTAGCGATTGATTTTGTTTGGTGCTTCAATACTGCTGCATTAGTACAGACAGATTTAAGAGGATTCGTTCTATTTCTAAATGTACTTATTTCATAATCTACCAGGAATTCTGTGACTTGTGTGAACCTCAAAAATGAACTCTACAGTGAGTGGACTTACAGTGCCATGGTGTCACTTTGAAGCTCATCTGCAAAACCAGACACTTCATGCTCAGCCTCCTTCCTGCGGGCCTGCAGCTGGTTTCGGAGCTGCTGGACTCTGGAGCGAGTCTGAGCTAAGTCAACTAAACTCTGCTCCACCTCCTGCCACGCAGCCTGGAACCACACATGCATACAATTTCTCAAATAAAAACATGTTACTCACAAATTTTGAGAAAAACATGAAGTTGTTTTCATCTATTACAAACTTGTGTGATTATATTATTTAGTGTAAGTGTGCATTTGTGTCTATGTGAGTCCATGGGTGCAGGTTTATGAGCAGCACCTGTAAAAGGGTCTGAACAGGTGGCAACTCGTTATCCTCTTCTCCTGAGATGTCCAGTAGGTGATTGCTTTCATAGCGGAACCTGCAATGAGAACGGCAGTAACACTGTAACACAACAAACTTTTGGGTTTTAATAGTCTTAAAAAAAACATTATAATAGTATAATAAGTGTTTGCTTACTGTAGAGCTGTTACATCCCGTGTCACATCTAGAGCGGAGAGCTTCTCCTCCAGTTCCTTCTGTTCTCTGGAAGCTAAATATTGCAGTGCTGAGAGGACATGGTTTGGAGGATAACCACCCAACAGGTTCTGATGACATGACAAGTAACAACATGTTAATTCAAAGTGAAAAAGTAATGACGGTTCATTCACAAGTACCAAAATATTTAGTGAAATATGGGGAAAATGCACCAACCTCCACAGCGCTCAACCAGTAATGAAACACTGCAGTCCTCTGTTCACGAGTCATACTGAAAGGGGGGGGGGGGTTATGAAAAAAAAAAAAAAAAAGAGATGTTGACAATATTAAAAAAAACAAACACACACTGTGAATTGTAGATCTATAATAAAAAAAGGTATCCACTGTTACCGTGTGGCTGTAGGGTCTCCTGTTTTCAGTTCACTCTCTTGTAAAGACTGATAGAACTGGACCCTGTCGTAACACAGCTCTCTCACTTCACGCTGATGAAAGAAGATAAAAGAAATAGGATGGTTTGAATCTGTCAGCAGCTGTTTGATTTGCTGCTTGTTGCAAATATTGCATAACTCAAATTTGTGTGCAATTGAAAATCAAATCAGTAAGTGTCTCTATCAGCTATAGAGCTATAAAATATTCCAGTTTCTCATTGCTGCTTCTAACCTAAGATGGCATTCACTGTATGTTATTTTTATGAATCAATGTCTCCTCCGAACATGCTGTGGAACATTTTTGCCAGTTGTCTTATTCATTCTTTATTTTTCACGCTTTCTGGTTGAAACATGTGATTGTGGAGAGTATTTAAACACCAACACTGTGTCTGATAGATCAAGAACACTCTACTCAGTGGAATACAGACCAGATTTAGCAGCTCTTACCAGGACCTGTGCCTCTGCTGCAGCTTTAGAGTTGTCACCATCGCTGCTGCTGCTGGAAGACTGATTCTCGAACAGCACTTCCATCTCTGCTTTCCTGCGACACACAAAACGGCACTTATTTTTAAATTGTAAACTGCCACATTAGTAGCATGTAAATGATCTCACTTCACTGCAACTTTCCATTTTCTGCCTCACCTGACCATCTGCTCCAGTGCCTGGCAGTGCCCACTGATCTCTTGTGTATCATCAGAGAGCACCTTGCGATCCGAGATGCAGCGCTGCCTGAAGGCCTGTAGGAGCAGCTTTCTGCGCTGACTGTCCTCCACCTTGGTCCAGGTGCAGCTGATAGACTGCTCTGTTAGTAAAAAGCAGGAAACACCGGTGTGGACGATCACTTTAAATATTGACAAAAAATGGTAAATAGACTAAGGCTGCCACAATTATTTTCACTATCAATCTGCAGACTATTTTTAAGATTTATCATTTTGTCTAGAAAATGTCAGAAAAATAGTGAAAAATGCATGTCAGAATTTCCCAGTCAAAAGGTGTTTAGTTTACTTTCACGTGCAACAAAGAAAAGCATTGTGTTTGAATGGATGAATGAGAGGCAAATTTTAGAGGCACATTTTAAGGCGAAACCAGCAAACTTTTGGCATTTTTGCTTTAAAAAAATGACTAACATGATCATTCGATTATCAAAATAGTTTCCAATTAATTTTCTGTCGATCAATTAATCAACCAATCATTGCAGCTCTAAAATGGATTGCATTTATATAACACTTTTTTCAAAAGTGCTTTGCAATTTGCCTCTCATTCATCCATTCACACACACATTCACACAAACTGCAATTTGCTCGGTTGACCATCTGGAGCAACTTGGAGTGAAGTGATTTGCTGAAGGACACTTCAAGATGTTGATGTGAAGCCAAAGATGGGCCCAAGCATCGGCTCATACACAATGGAATGACTTTCTGGCTGCTGACCTCAGCAACAGATAAAGGAGTCATCTGGTCATACATGTACTCAAATTACACATTTTTAAGAAATGCATCCACCAGCAGACGCATTATTCTTCTCTTCTCTTGGTCAATTGCAATTTTACATTCAGCATTTAAGCAAAGAATGTGCATTCGCTGATATCGATATCAAAATTAAATACTAAAATACAGTTAAACAATACCCTGACCTCACTGCATATAATGTACTGACCTTGAGTGGCCAACTGTTCCTCTGTTTCGCTGATCTGAGAGTCCAGGTGACTGATCTCAGCTCTGAGCTGCTCTATCTTCCTCTGAAGCTCGCTCTGCTTAGCAGCCTCACTCTGGCCCTCGGTCTGCTTCAACTGAGGATGTACAAACACCAGCAGATACAGACACATTACATTATGTCAGTGGGTTGCTTAATGAAACAAACAAACAAAACAAAAATCACCTGATAATTATAAAATAAAAATGAAAACAAGTTGTAGCCTACCTCTTTGTCTTGAAGCACTTTGTACCTTGAAGTTAATGGTGTTAAGGTAATTACTGAACAAATATTAAAACACAGTAGTCATGGTGGGTGAGATATAATTGATACAAATTGGTACATCAAGCATACCCTGAAAGACATTTTTGAAATATTTGTGGGCATTTATTAGACAACAGTTTGCAGACACAGGGAAATGGAAAACAACATGAAACATAGTGTCACCTTGCAAGTTTCTGAACCAGGAACTTTGTGGTTACATGTGCGCTGGGGCCCCAGGAAACCCCAAGAAAACGTACAACAGAGACTGTATGTTGACATTAAATATGCAAACACTGAGTCTACGGCAAAGATACCGACCATCTCCTGCAACACAACACACTTTAAGTTGCCATGACTATTGCAAGGACACCAGCAGCGTTAGGATCCTCACTCAGAGCCAGAAAGGATACCACTGAAGATTGCCACGCATGATCCTCACGTTCCTGGAAGAACAGAGACACAGTCAAGAAGCTATCATTCATTTTTTGCTCGTCTGTCTAATGTTAGTCCAACTGTGTGCAGAGAGAGACTGCTGTTTATTTATGAGACCACACAGACGCCACAATGAGGACTGATTAGGTTATAGGGTTACACGCAGCATAGCATAAAAATCTATGAAGAGGTGTGTTGCAGCCCAGCAAGACAGTGTAAAGACTAACCTCTGTTGAAAAACGTGTTGTATGACATATTTCCATATTGACTTTCCTGTCCCAACGCACAGCCTGAAAAGAAAAAGCACTAATTAACCCTGCGAGTCAGCAATATCAGCTCTATGATAGTATGGAAAGCAAAGGCAAAGTGATACCGACGTTTTGAAATAGCTGTCATTTGGCAGGGTGTCTGGGGGAAGAGTGAACTCCTCTGTCGCCCATCGTTTCAATTCCTGCACAAGATTTCTGTCCGCCATCCTGACCAACAACGGAAGGTAAACAACTCACCTAGCTAACAACACCAACAAGCTAACTTACTTACGTGTCAATTACTTTGCTTGAGTTGTTAACTGAATCTAGCTAACTGTAGTGTAGGAGAAGATACCCCTTCGCCTTTATTACATGTAGGTTAACTCCCTAATGACAACATTGTTTTGACCTAAAATTGAAACTTTCCATTTCCCGCCCGTTTACGCTACTTCCGGTCAGTATATCCGTTGAAGTAGCGCCGCCGCTGGTTATTGTCGGTTATTGTTTTTTTTCCCCTACCGCATTGTGCGAAGACCCGCCCCTACTCTGCCACTGATTGGCTCTGACCTTGATATTCTTAAACTAATCCAACCAATCTAATCAAAGAAGGCAACGAGTACTAGCCAATCAAAGACAGAGTAGGGCGGGTCTTCGCGGAATGCAGATGGGTAAGAAAATAAGGCTTTTTTCCTTCTTTCTTCTTTTAATTAACAAAAAGCTATTAAACTAACATTCAGGTAAACATTAGCAGCACATACAAATCAGATTTAAATAACAAATACATATGAAGCACATAAAATGAAAATATTAAAAGACAGTTACATTAAATAAAAAAAACAGGAGTACACATATAAACAAAATATAAATATGTTCAGTCAGAGATTTCAGGGAAAAAAGTTCCATAATGTTTCAATAGTTTATTACTTTTTTGTTGTTTAATAAACGGAGCGATTTATGTGGAGAATTTAGTTGTAGGAGAAAAGGTGAGCTCTTAGGCAGTGATTTAGAAAACTTATGTTTGTGAATGAAAAAAATGCATATAGAATAATGAAATGAATAAGACATTCAAGAGCGCCATCATCTGGATTATCATAATAACAAATAATATCTTTAAGATTAAAAGAGTTAGGAGCTTCAAAAAAGTGATGGTCTAGATCTGTCCAAAGTTTTTTTTGGATATTTCACAATGAAAACAGAGGTGGGAAATTGTCTATATTATGTTTTAAAAAATTACAAGTATTATCAAGACTTATCAATGTCTGTTAACTTAGCAATAAGACCATTAGAAGGGTATATTTTATGTAAAATTTTTGAAATATTCTTCCTTTTGTTTGAAATGCAGTACTTATAAGAGCCAAGCCTTTCTCCAGATTATGGTCTCAATTTGAATCCTCCAAAAAAACTTGCCTCTATGTACGGTTTTATTCTTTCTCTGAAAACTTTAGCAAATTATTTAGCATCCTTATTGTTACACTTTATATCTGTTAGTTCAGTTCCATCCAACATGATTAAAGGCTGTGTTATGATATTGGGAAAAAATAAAACCGGTTATCCGCTTGTAAAGTCTTGACATATCTGGTATGGACCTTCCGATCATACTGTTTCCAGGTCCAAGCCTCTACTACAGTGGTTTTCACGTCAAAGACCCTTAAACTGACACAAATTAGACCATGGACCCCTATCTGATAAGATTTTTGCTTTTAGATGTTTTATTACAGAAATTGTATGAAACCCATGACTAAAATAGTCACATTCTGTCACTGTGTTACTCATGGATGAAATTATAGTGAAAATAAATTCTTCCCCTTTTTGCTGGGGACCCCCTGAAACCCTCTCAAAGACCCCTGGGGGTCCCCAGACCCCACATTGAGAACCACTGCTCTGCTGTGTTGGCTGAGGCTCTCATCTGAGGACCCATCAGTCTGGCCACCTCCCACCCCTGCAGAACACAGATAAGTGTGTGTGTTTCTGTCTGCTGTGTGCTCCATGCAGAGTTAATCACCATGAAATAAAGCTTAATTTAACTTTTTTTAAACTCCCCCCTACAGGTAAAATCTGTACTAGCAAAAACACACTTTGCCTTAAGTATGAGTTTAAAACCATAAACTGACATTTATTTAGTGTATTTGAGCAGGTCACACTATAGTTTTGAAGATACTGACTCAGATGGGAAATCTTATCAGCATATCTGAGCTCCACCAATTCCTATGTTTTATGAGACATTAATCAAAGTAAACTTGGGCTAAATGAAAGATAAATACCTCAACGTTTTATTCATATTGACGTTATCATTTTATATTATGTCACACAACTTAGGCTCAACAGCTAGTCTATTTGATTTTTGACTGGGGATTCATCATTTCAACAATCTCCGAGAAGCCATTTTTATGGAAACCATCCATAAATTCTGTATGATAATATGCGCTGAAAGCTGAAAAGATACCTGTCCACTGCTGCCTCATTCGTGCAGAGTAGAAGAGCTATGAACAAGACTGCAGCATGTGGGTGTTTTTTCATCTTTCAGTGTGGATTCCTGATTTTCAGACCCCTGCTCAGGGTACCACTGTGATCAAGGATACCTCTCTACTTTCTGAAGGACATTAATGACAGAAATGGCCAGGAGTATCGTTATTAATATTACCCAGAAAGCCTGGGAAACAAAACAGCTCTACAAGGAAGCACTTTGAATTACAGAGACATATTTTGCATAATCTGTTACATCTCTTACAGTGCAGTGTCACTAACTATGTTGGATTTCTTTTTATGCCCAGCAATACCTCAACAGAGAACTGATAGAGCTGGTTTGATTTGAATAAAACACAGGACTACTATGTTATTAGTTATTACCACTCAATAAACCATTTCCTCATTGGCTTTGATGTTTTTCTCTGCAGGTGTGTCCTACTATCACTGATGAGTATAGTTTTATTGAAGTGTCTCAACAGTACAGACCAGGCGGGATTCACCTGAGGCTCGAAAGCCAAAGACGAGAAGGTCTGACAGTAGCTGTTGATTGATGATTGGTTTGACAGATAGATAAGAAATAAGTCAATCTATCCCTGATGTTCTGACCATCACCCATTAGTTTGTGTGAATTAATATCAGTAATATGTAATGTAACACCCCTGTGCTCTCAACTACCCTGCGGCTCCTGTCAAAACCTTTTTTGATCTACTTTCCTTCTTCTCTCTTTAGACTCAGCTGAGGATGTAAAGCAGAAGAAGTTTCATGGCACAGGATATGACAGCGACCTGGTGGACTCACTGGAGAGAGATATTTTGTCCCGTAACCCTAATGTTCGCTGGTATGAAAGCATACACAGACTACTACTGTTTTGCTACAAGGGCAGTTTTTGGCCTGACTGAATTCTCTGGTTGAACTGCAGAGATGACATTGCTGATCTAGAGGATGTTAAGAAGCTGCTGAGAGAAGCCATGGTGTTTCCCATGTGGATGCCTGACTTCTTCGAAGGCATTCGTCGCCCTTGGAAGTTACACATGTACACACACACACACACACAAATGTGCTTTCATGCATACTCTGAGCTGTATATTTCGTTAGTGTGTTGTTTTTTAATGACCGAGAAATCAATAGAGAAATGATTTTCAGCAGCAAATGAATCACCAAATGAAGCCATGAATCTGCTTAGCTGCAGGCCTTTTAACATATTGGTGCAAGCTTGCTGTTCTTTTGCTTAAAACACAAACGTTAATGCTTGTTTGCATCATTTCCATCTTTAGTTTAAGGACCTGCTCAGCAATGTTGCCTCTCAGTGTCAATATGACTCTGCCGAATGACCAGTCAGAGTTTTATTTTCCTTTCTACCAGCTAAGGATGAACTTCATCATGTGAGACCTCTTCCCCTCAAGCGCACCATGTGAGGGTCAATACTTGCTCATTTTTTACAGCAGCACAGTGCTTTTCATTTGTCTGCTGTGCACATACATAATTGAACTCCTCACTCAGTTTAAATAAATTCAGAGGCCTTTTTTCAGTTAATCGAAAATGGAATAAAATGAAGGATTCATAAATTAGTCATAGGAAACAGAGACTTCAAGTTTATATTTTTCGGCACATAGGTAGGCTGGTATATTTGTTTCATTATAGGTGACATTTAGTACAGAATTTTATGCATTTCTTTTGTTTTGTTTTTTTTTCAGTTCTCTGCTGCACTCTCCTGCACACGTGTCCTCTCTCTCCCTCCTGCTGTTCAATCCCACCAGCGTCTATTGAAACTCTGTGTGCTCCATCTTGCAGGGAATATAAAACACATTAGGATATATGTATTTTCATGCACTAAGGACTAAAATTCTATAAAAATTTTATGGATCATGTCCCAGATTCTCTCATGGTTATTGTTATCTCCATAGCAACAGACTCACACCATATGCAGAAATGTCAGACATCAGAGCAGCATTGATAGTGACAGTCTTGATGTTTACAAAAGGGATTTGAATCAGTGTAGTGCTTTTTGTTTAATATTATTGACATTTAAACAAAATGTATGTAACTGATCACACGGTGGGTGAATGAGAAAGTGAGAGTGACAAAGTAAACTGAAAGTTAATGTGCTAGCGGGGGACCTACAGTTTAACAGAAGGCAATTCATTTACATTCATGGTGGAGCCCACTTATAATAACAGCCTTTCGTATTTTCATATATCAGATTGCATCTTGTGCTCATCAGGTGATGATGATGCAGAACGCTCGCTCTTGCCTGCATATTCCCTCCCATTAGGTACAGCTCTGACATTTACATTGAACACACTGACAAAACAGATGCAAATCAACATTGCTTTTTGGCTTTAGCTCTCTGTCAAGCTTCCATGAATCAGCACTTAAGTAGTGCTGTTTGTACACATATAAGAGTATTAACAACTAGCAGTGGTCCCGGCGTCAGGGACACAGTAACTTCAGATGTATAAAGAAGTTGGTCACAAGTCATTATCAGTGGCTTTTAGACTCCAGAACAGCTGGAATAGTTGCCTTATTTTAATTGTTTACATTAGAAGTGATGATGTCAGGACTAATTACAGTAAACTGCACATCACTATGATGAAAAAGTGATCTGAAGAATCATGAATAAGCATGTTTTAAGCATTTACTTTCTATATCTGTGATGTAGACACACACACAGGTACAAAAGTTAGATTTACCAATTACAGAGATATACATTTTTATTTTCTATTTGCATGACAGTATAAATTACAAAAGGAGAACAATTCAATTCTCACTGGTAAATTTAATCAGATCTGTGGATTTTCAGTCACGTTGGGGCAGATGTAGCACTTTCTGCTGTCTCTGTTTATCAGCCTTGTGGATCTAAATGCTGTGCATCCTTACTTGTTCGTCTCAGATGGATATCAGTGACGCACAGAGTTTGCAGCAGTTCATTCCTATAAATAAACCTAATTGCCTCTCCTCTGGTGGCCAGCTTACAGTGCCCTCTGATTGTATTTGAAAGCTGATATACAGGGGTTTAATGCAGAGGAAGCTGTTAGCAAACCATTTAAATCACTGTTGCATTGGCAAAATAAAGTAAATGCATGCATGATCATGCATTGCGTGACCATTGTGGCTTGTGAATGCTAAAATTGCAGATGAGAACAGATGTGATTTTGAGAATTTAGCACTGTAAATTTTTGGGAGCACCATGCAAGGTTCTTGTTTAATTACTTTTGTGGAGTTAGTTTTGGTGGATGTTGGAAGGGAGCAGCATCTGTCTCCAATTCGTTTGCAAACCCATTTGTTTAGAAGTTGTAAGTACTGGTGCATGTTATGGGTGATTGCCACATATCTGTTGGTATGAGCCATTCAGCCCCTTCACAGGCCAAAGTGGTTGATCTCAACAGGAGACCAACCTGCGCGGTCTCCTGTTGAGATCAATATTCTATTTGTTTGTGTTGAATTTGCTGAGCACACCAAAAAATTATCAAAATTCAGGTTGTAAGTCAGTTTATTGTCGTGTTTTTGTTTTCTGTGGACTTCTAGCTCTAAAAAATGTTCACTTAAAGAGTCAGAGGGAAGCTTGTTTTAACCCAATATTATACCCAATACCCAATAATACCCAATATATTAAAAATGTTAATTTCTGCACCTGAAATGCCTGTTTTATAAATGATTATTTGATTGTTAGATCATCAGTACATATTCTGCATAAGAACCCTTTCTTTGTCTCTTACTCATGTGTCCTTGAATGTTTGTTTTTTTCTTGATGCTACCAGTGTTCTTACCAGTACTGTATCTGTCTCTCCAAACAGTCAGGATTGTTTTAGTGACTTTTGCTCACATACACTTTTGGGATACACAAACTCGGTCTTTAAAATAGTGAAGTAGATGGTTGTTGACACAGGTTGAGCTCTAGAATACAGAAAACAGAACACAGCAGTGATTATTATAAACTCATTCACTGATCATCAGAATATATTTATGTGCTGAAGCATTAACATTATTTCAAGTTGCAGTTTTAGTAGTCGTCATCCTGTCCTTGGCAGGGGCACGGCAGGTATTTATGTTGCTCTAGTTGCATCTGCTCTTCACCGGATTGCATTTTGCTAACCTTGGATGTATGTGAGAAGCACCCACACACAGACTGTAGCCTGCAGTATTTCAGCCAGATGTGGCTTAGTGATCACAAGCAAGACTCCATCCTTGTTATCAGGAGAAATACGGAATTCAAAATGGTAGAAATACTATGTGGAATATGTTTGAATACTATGGAGATAAGTAACAAGTTTTCGCTCCTCTCTCCGTCTCTGCTCCTGTCTTTACATCAGGGACGCATCCATGATGGCTATGCATCGTCGTATCAAAGACCTGAGCCCTGAGGAGATCCGAGCTCTGTCTGAAGATAAACTGCAGATGCCAGTGACAATGGAGGACTTCACGCTCACACTGCTGCCTACCTGGAAAAATTTGAAGCCTGGATGGCTGAGTTTCAGCCAGGATAAAGACAGGCACCGTTTAAAATAAAATAAATAAAATAGCAATTGCATGCCATAAAGTCACTGGTGTAAGTTTAAAGATCCCCTCCAGACATGTATTGAGACATATAAAATATACTCTGCTTGGAACAATAGTGGGTGTCTGATAGTTTTTTCCACAAAAAAAGTAAAATTACCACTTTAAAATCCTTAAAATGGCATTTTCTCCTTCTCTCTTATTAAAAAATATAGAATCTATGAATATGCAAATATATTTAATTTCTGAAGTTCAACTGTTGAACACACTATGTCTCCTGCTTCACTAAAAAGTCTATTCTCAGTGTTTGTGCACTAAAGGCTTCAAGTTTCTCCATCATACTTGTATAAGTTGAATATTCAACTTATTTTACTTATTATTTTATTAAAATAAAAATATTTACTTTTATATTCTATGATCAGTTTTGTTTGTATGTATACACTGTTCTGTTTATTAATAATAAATGAAGATTTCAAATTAAACAATGGATGGAAGTAACTAAAATAGCAAACTGACCACAGAAGCTTGTAGTCAATTAACCTACATATTAAATGACCATGAAAAATATTGCTTATATAGATGATGAGCTGCTTAAACTTTTTACAATCATACCTTTGAAGTTGCAATTTGCAACATTTTGTTAAAAAGCAGCATTATAAAATGAATCTAACAACAAAACTGTAACTAAACTACATGCAATAACTACATAGTAATGGTATTTGTAGTTGAAAAAAAAAGAAATAGACTGTATGTCACCGCCAACATCTTTTATTTCTCCCTTTACTACAAAGAATCAACCATGTAGTAGATGTCTAGATGCACAGCATTAGACTTTCTGTCCTCAGGAGAAAAACATACTGCATCATTTCAGCCTACCACTCTTCAGCCTTAGTTTTTAAGTATCTTAGTAAACATGGAGTACATATTGTAAAGGCCTTAGTAGGTGATTGTTTTAATAATCATATGTAATGGCATTTTTCTCTAAACAATCTAGAGATGTCCATGAAAGACAACTCTTTCAATGTTTTATCATATTACAAGTGCGTTAAATAAATTAGACCTGAGTTAAACAAAAACTAAAATGATCTCTCCACAACAGTAAAAATGGTAATACATCTTAAAGTAAGGCTTATGATTTCTTGTTGTGAATACAAAAAATGCAAAACAAATGGAAATCAACCCACTTATATATTTTTTAAAAAGTAAAAAAAGCCCAAACATTCATAATGAAAGCACACAAGTCAAAAGAATTCCCTCCCAAAAATAGTTTGCATGAAAAAAAAAAAAACTTGTTAGTAGTTCTCGCTGCCATTTCCTCTGTGAAAAACTGTCACGAGACGCCTTAGATTGTACTGTCTGTCCTTAGCACCATGTTGATGAGCTGTCCAGTGGTCACGCTCATCAGTCAATAGAGTTCTTATTTTATCTTTTCAAAGTCACCGTATCCTGGTAAAGAGATTTAGAACTGATACAGATTCCTGAAACAAAAAGATAAAATAACTTGATTAATTATTTTGCAGATATTAGAGGGCCTGTTACCAAGTGCTCGGTGCTTTCTCACCTTCGTTGACCTTGTTTTACTGAATACATTCCAGAAGCGGAGCGTCTCATCTCCAGCTCCTGTGACTATCGCCTCACCATCCGGGGACATGGCCTAAAATTTAAAGAAAAGATTAAATATAAGGCTGCCAGATATTCAGCAAAGGTAGCAGGTTTTAACATCAATGGCAATTCCTGATCCACACTTGGCCTTAGATTACTTTATAAAAACATTTAATTCCATTGCAGACAAATATGCAGGAAATTCAGAGTCAAAAACAGGAACAATCCTTGATTTTGTTCAGAAATTGCTAAAATTACATGAAAGGGATCCTTCCTGGCGCAGAGTGAAAACAACTAAATCATCCTCTGGTTGGCTATATTTTCGTCAACAACATAATAGGTGTCTCACTGTCATTCAAAATGCTAAATTATCATTTTATGTCTCTGCACTATCTTAAATTAAAGGAAAGCCAGCAAGTTTTTGGAAAACGGTTAAATCATTATCACATAGTCCTACTTCATCCTTACCCAATGACATTGTTCAAGGCTCTGCCACTATCTCTATTGGAAAGAAAATATGTGATGCATTCAATGGACATTTTATTTCATCAGGTTATTTATTTCAAATGCTGGATTTCCTCCCACTGTCTCTGATCATAGTGCACATTACTGGGCAAACAAATTAGGCACTCAGAACTTTTCATTGAAGCCTTTTACGAATCTTGTGAAGTATTTAATGCTCTTTGTTCTATTAATTAATTATTAGTTAGAGCCGAGGCTTTTATTATTAGCAGCTCCATTAGTAGTTGAATGCTTAACTTATATTTTTAATCTGACTGTGGTAACAGAATGCATTCCTGACCTTCGGAAGACAGCCTACGTCTTACCTTTACATTTGGGGGTCAGTCCAATGAGCTACATAATTATCAACCAATCTCTATCTATCTAACTATCTAACTATCATGTCTAGCTAAAGTATTAGAGAAAATGGCAAATTATCAGGTGAGAACATTTTTATCTCAACATTCCATTTTAAAATCTTATCAATCAGGATTTAGAGCCAGGCATAGTACTGTGACAGCAGTATCCAAAGTCCTGAATGATGTTGCTTGTGCATTAGATAACAAGCAGGATTGTGTTGCCCTTTTTCATTGATTTATCTAAAGCTTTTGATACTGTCAACGTCAAATTCTTTTGAAACGCCAGGAATCTATTGGATTGGATGAAAAGTCATGTAATTGGTTTGCAAATATATCTGTTGTGGCTGATGGCTATTAGTCCAGCTTTATGAGTGTTAACAAAGGTGTGCCACAGGGTTCCATTCTAGGACCACTTTTATTCACAATTTATATATATATATATATATATATATATATATATATATATATATAGAGAGAGAGAGAGAGAGAGAGAGAGAGAGAGAGAGAGAGAGAGAGAGAGATAAAGCATAAACAACACCAAAATCACATTGAGAACAAAAAGAAAATACATTAACTGACCAGGTAGAGCACTCTGTACGAGTGTCCTGTGAGTTTGGCCACTTGAGTGAGCGCTGGATATTTCCACACCAAGATCTGGTTCTGAGAGTAGCCATGGGTGCTCACCTGGAAAAAGAGTCAGTGTTATAATTCAAAAGATGCTGTGTAACATTTAGTATCAATAAACTGTTATCACATTCAATATGAAATTACTGCAAACAAACAAGACCATCAGTAGTTGGACAACTCTACTGTCTTCTTCTGACTTCTATACCTTAACAATGCATTTACATTGTTTGTTTGCCAAAGGGATAAAACAGGAAGGTCAGACATGCCTACAGACCTGGAGAGGAAATGCCGTGGCCAGTACCCTGCAGACTGTGTAATAATAATACCGCACTTCTCCCAGTACTGTCTTGAAAATGCTATTTATGCATTCACAGGCGGTACTGGGAGGACATTATGGTATTTGGCCAAACCAGGAAGCCTGGGGATGACAACCGGGAGTACCGTTATGCTGCCTATAGACATTTCATCTCAGCATGGCTCTTTAGGCCAGGGAAACCGACTTGTCATCCCCAGTTGCTGTGTTTGGAGGATCAGGGACAAGTTCCCTGGTCTTCCAAAGACATCACACTGGTTTCACACCTGGCCTCTGAGTTTCCCTCCAGGTCCTCTGGAACGTCCACACAGTATCTCAGGTACTCACACACCTGCCTGTTCATCATCATGGCATCAAATCATCTCATATTTATTTGTTACATTTCTGATACACCTAAATCATCACTACAGCAGCTAACATTTTTATAGGCATTGTATTGATGCTTAAGAATATGACACGTAGCACCTTATTCTCAATGCAGGTGTTATTCATCATCACAATCACATCTTAATAACTTTAGAAAGTATAGCAACAGATCAACTGTGCACAGTGTGTTTCTGGAGTCACTTACCAGCTCATTAGCATGCTTGGACCAGGCCAGGTTGCAGACCTGTGAGCCGGTGTCCATACACTGCAGTGGCTGAGACGTCAGGGTGTTCCAAAATCGAATACAGCGGTCGGCAGTGCCGCCCCCAGAGGCCAGCAGGCCGTGCTGGTGGGGAGACCAGGCAATGGCTTTCACTGCAGCCAGGTGATCCATGTATATTTGCACTGGGTTCAGTGAGGAGTGGTTCCACACCAGCAGCTGAGGGGACAAATAACACTCTCATCAATGAATACATCAAATAAACACACAAAAACAGAGGCAGCTTTAATAAGAATAACAACTCTACCTTGTTGTCGTTTCCACCAGAGGCGAGCAGCTGATGGTCAGTGCTCCACTTCAAGCCGCACACTTCCTGCCTGTGTCCCTGTAGCCGTCTCTCTGACTGGAGCGGAGGAGTCCGTACATCTCTTTGAAGAATCATACGATCACGGCTTCCTGAGGACAACTGGTCTGCATTCCAGGCTAGTGCTCCTGTGGACAGACAGAGTAAAGTAAAGCTCGAATGAAGTAAAGCTTAATTCAAGCGTGGTCACTTAACATTCTGAACATTTGTCTGAAATTCATTATTTCTGTGAGGAGACAAGTGTTGAGATTGTCAAGCGTTAATTCAACTTAATGCAGACTGACTGACACAGCAAGTCCTCTCACCAACTCTGGCTGTGTGTCCTTCCAGGGAAAAGAGTTTCTTCCCAGCACCGGCGTCCCAGATCTGAACATAGCCTTTGTGAGTCCCCACTGCCACCAGGTTACCCTATAAAAACGTGAGGAAACCTCTCACTAACAAACTAACTCAAACAAAAACCATGACAGTTTCCTGAAGGCAGTGAGTTATGTGCTCTTACCCTTTCAGACCACCCAACTGATGTGACTGAGTCTCCCTCCACTGATAAATCACACAGCCTTGTTACCTGAAGAAAAGACAGTTCAGCAAGTGGTTCAGTAGAGCAGCATAGTAATGAATGCTGCCAGGAAATATAAATATTTTAACAAATATACATACACACACACAGAATGTAGTACCTGGCTGGTGCAGGCACTCCAGAGGTAAACACACGTGCCCAGGCCGACACTGAGCACATTCAGAGATGACCAGTCCACCAAATTCAGATAAAAGTCGTCCTGCAGCTCTGGAGCATCCAAGACTTTAAAGGGGATCTTGGAGATTTTACGGGTTGGCTTTCTCGGTGAACGCAACAACTTCTGACTGCAATAGGAAAGGTCGGACGTTATGACTCCCTGATGCAAAAATTTACATCTAATAACAATTTCCTGTTTGCATTTTCATCAACAAGGGATTTAAATACAAAATGTTCTACCTTTTGTTGCTGACAGGAGATAGAGAGTACGGGGAGATGTTGGTGCCATCGTCTGGTGATGACCTTTTGGTATTAAGTGAGTACTGCAAAGAGCACACAGGAGGAGATTCATCATACCTTTCACTAGTTTCATTAAAATAACAAATAAGCCATTAGAGAAAAACTGTAAACGTGTTTTTTTTAACCACACTGAGGACTCTGAGAGCATACCGTATGTGTGTGTGAGCTAGTTTTATCAATGTGTTTATAATTCAATATATACAAAGTTTGAGATGAAATGTTCATACAGTGAAGAGACTCCTCTTCTCAGGGGTTGAAGGCTGTAGACGTCTGTCTTCTGTCTGTGGGTCCTGGATCTTTTCTATTCCTGCTCCCAGCAGCTCATTCTTCAGTAAAGCAGAGTAGGCCAGCCCATCTGCTGCATGCACAACAATATAGTTTGATTTATTAGACAAAAAGTATACACAGGCACAAAACTACAATCCTCACGGCACAGACAAGTAACAGATTTTATTGGAAAAAAAAACAAAAAAACAAAAAAACATTTATAGTTGAAGTCACCACAGATTTTTGAAATTTTGTCTATGAAAGCACCTCAACAACAGAATTTAGATTCAGCTTTATGTTCAATTATTTTAAGTATATTTGAATGTTTGTGTTGGATAAAAAAAAAGTTATTTACCTTTGATGTTATCAGAAGAAGCATCCTTTGTTTTTCTGTTTTGACTTGGTGACTTCTCATTTTCCTATTTTCAAAATCAGAAAGATACTGTCATTTATTTCAGTCATTTTCACAGACAGAACATTCATATCGTAATTAACTTCACACACACACACTACGTAACAATTCAAATGTTCAGACAAACAGTATGTGTAACAAACATGTTGCTTTTCTCTTACAAAAACACAAACACATTTCACAGCAGGTTCACAACGTGTTCATACATTGATCCTGTGGAAGTTGATACTCCAGTTGGCCCCCGCTCTGGTTGGAATGAATCTGTCTCCAAGCTTACTGGGTGAGGTTAACGGGGAGCCGCTGGGTGTCCGACAATACAGAGCCTGAGTCATTTTCTGCATAACCAAAAAACGTAGAGTATTAACTTTAACCATCAATAATTTGTCAATGGATTAATTATAGTCTGACTTGAACAACTAACAGTGAAACAACTTACAACAGGGCTCAAGTTATCATTTTGAATGTTGATTTGGCGGAGAAGGCGATGTCCACATCCTGGATCCATTTTTAGTTGTAATCCTGATCCCACAGCCACAGGCTGGAGGGATGGAGACCTGATAAATTAAATAAAAACATTACATACATAATACCTTATATAACAATGAACTCTACATTATATTGTTACTGTTAATGCAGGATTATAAAAATAACAAAAAGATTATGCAGCATCCTGATAACGATGATTTGAGCCTGCAAAACGAAATGTTAAGTATTAATGGGGTTGTTATTGTTGTTGTTATTGTTATCATTATTTAGTCTTGTATGTTTCGAAAGGAAAAAAAACGTCACAGGATATTTCAAATCACAATTTAAACATTATTTATCCAACAGTTCACCTGCTAATCCTGACTCGTGAAGTTTTCTCAAGATTTTTGTGTTTTAAAGTAAATAATCATAATACTGTAGCATGTTTTGTCTGAAACTTTGATTTGATGCAAACATCATGCTAACATATTGGTTGGGACAGATAAGCTAACTTAGCTGTAGCACAGTCAATTTTCAACCAGTTCAAAGCAACCAAAGACGCATTTTAAGTGCCTTGTTCGTAGATAAATGTCATCAAACTGGCATTTTTAACGCCGTGTTTGTGCTAAAAGAAGGCAAAACTGTCGTTAGCTTCTTCAGCTAGTGGCTAAACTGTTCATATCTGCTACAGACAACAAACTTACAACAGTTTCTAAACATCGACAAACAAACAACAAACAGCAGGAGCGAAACTTGCCGGAGATTTCAGAAGAATCCAGGAGGTAAATTTGAAGTTTTTCACTGTCAGAGGTGTTGAAGTCATTCAGTTTAGCTGAGCTGAGGTGAAAATGACATTGCATTGTGGGAGATTTGGCAACCCGGTGACGTATGTCTCTCAAACCAAAACACGGAAATGCAACGTTTTGTTTGTTTGTGTGTGTGTGTGTGTGTGTGTGTGTCATGGATACATCCATGGTGTATGTGTGTGTCTCTCTCTCTCTCTCTCTCTCTCTCTCTCGCTCTCTCTCTCTCTCTCTCTCTCTCTCTCTCTCTCTCTTTCTCTCTCTCTCTCTCTCTGTGTGTGTGTGTGTGTGTGTGTGTGTGTTCAAGGTATTCCTCATGTTGTGGGGACGTAAATCTGTTTACATAGTCATGTTGTGGGGACTCGCCTCTCTTATGGGAACAAAAAGCAAGTTCCCTTAACATAAAATCATCAATTTCACGGTGAAGACTTGGTTTAAAGTTAAGGTAAGTTTAGAGTTATGTTAAGATTAGGATAAGTCTCCTGGAAATGAATGTAAGTCAATGTGATGTCCCCTTAAGTGATTTAAAATTTAAAAAATGAATAAAGAATAAATATATAAAATAAATAAAACAACAGACTAGTTAAATAAAGACATGAAAACAATACATTCATTAACAGTTTTTACAGCCTTCTTATTAGTGTAACATTTAATGGTCTGTAAATACTGCTCACATTCAGAGGTGTTTTGTTGGCAAACTTACATTTATGAATATGACACTTAGCTAAGATGATTATAAGATTGATGATGTAAGCTTGTTTCCTATTCTTTCTGTTGTAACTGAAACAGTATGTTTATACAAAAAAGCAAAATCAGCCATAAATTTGATATTTTAAAAAAAACAACATATTTATTCTGTTTTTAATGTATATGTCAAACAAACAAAACACAATAATCAAGAAGACAACAACAATGACAACAAAAACAAAACAATAAATAAATAAATAAATAAATAAAGGGAAATTGGCAAACTCCGAATGATGTACAGTTTAGTCAGTTAGGGCTCATTTTCAGGAAATCCATAAATGGTGCCCTCATCTTTTCAAAATCCTTGAATTTTCCGTTTATTTCAAATGTTAGTTTTCCATAAATAACAAGCTTGAAAGTCCTTTTAGCCATCGATTCAAGGATGGCTTTAGTGTCTTTTTCCAGCACACAGGAATTGTTTATTTGGCATGAAGATAAAAAAATATATACCATCTTTTTCTTCTCACAACTTATGTTACATACTGCAGGAAATATACCAAGTAAACACAATTTAGGGCACAGAGGAAGATCATAATTAACAATGTGGGAAACATAAATGTAACATTAATGAACCTCTTGCCACAATCTTTTAGTTTAATAACAATGCTGAAATAAATGAGGGACAGTTTCAGGATGTGCAGAGCAAAATCAACACAAAATCAAAACAATACATTAATATTATTCTTAAATCTTCTAAGAAAATGTTTAGAGTTGATCAAACTGGTACTGTGGTACAAGCAGTAAACTGAGGGTCATTTAACTACATAAAGTAGTTTGTAAACCTGGACCACACTGGCAAATATAACAAAATCACAATTCTTCTGTTTGTGATCTCAAGTTAATTTTACCTTTTCTTACGTACATATTTGACTATAATGTTGTAATGTGACACATTTCATTTACACATTTCTTTATTCTAGTAGATCTTTGCTTATGTATGTTTTATTATTTTTTATTTTACTTTGGCAATGTAAACATATATTTCCTATGCCGATAAAGCCCCTTTGAATTAAATGTAATTAAACTGAACTAGTGTATGTCAGTTCCTTGTCATGTCCAAGTTTGAAACATAGATGGCGTCCTAACCTAAATCAATTTTCAAGACACTCCAACCCATCAATCAATGACACCAGTATATGTTGTGTAGCCTGTACTGCTCTGAACCAGTTTACGCCCCTTTTTTTCTAAATTAACTTATTTTAACCAAAAGGCAGTTTTGGTTACAACTAAAGTTGTTTTAAGCAGCTATCAGGACAATTTCAAATGTTGTTTAACGTACAGTATTATTCAACAATCAAGACTCAACCAATGACAACATATGTATTTTATATGATTAGAACAGTGTTATATTTATATTTTGTCCAGTTATGGACACCTCAGGTATAGTTGTAGATAATATGTTAATAAACACTTAAAATATCCTTATAGCTGCATACAACTACATTTTAGTGTGTTATAAACTATTTATTAAATGGTTATAGACTGTTAATAAATGCTAAATAAAAAATATAGCTTTACAGCACAAATTTTGACTTGTCATAGCAACTAATGGTTATTTTCATTATTGATTAATCTGTTGATTATTTTCTCGATTAATCACTTAATTGTTTGGTCCATAAAATGTCAGAAAATGGTGAAAAATGTTCATCACTGTTTCCTAAAGCCCAGGATGATGTCCTCAAATGTCTTCTTTTGTCCCAACCAAAAGTCCACAGTCCAAAGATATTCAGTTTACTGTCATAGAGGACCAAAGAAACCAGAAAATATTCACATTTAAGAGGCTGGAATCAGAGAATTTGGACATTTTTTTCCTCAAAAATGACTCAGAATGATTAATCGATTATCAAAGTAATTGGTAAATAATTTAGTAGTTGGCAACTAGTTGTTGCATCTCTACACAGGTGTTACTAATAACATTAACGATGTGTCACAGTCAGCCGTGGCAGTGCGACAGTGAGTCAGTGTGCACAACACCAGGACCCTGAAACTGAAGCAGCTGAATAAAAGTCAGACATCATCGATTTTATTATTTACACAAGTGCTTTTTCTACTGTGACAAGTCAAAATGTCAAAATGTGTTCTGCTCGTCTTTATCCCACACACATTTGCCTGCAATGAGACAAGCATGCATTTTTCTAATACTACAATCAAAACATGCCTGGGAACAATATGAGTCTCTGTGTGAATTCAGGTAGCTACAACGAATAGTCGATTAATCGTTAAGTTGCCAACTATTGAATTAAATTAATCATCAACTATTTTGATAATCGATTAATTGTTTTGAGTCATTTTTAAAAGAAAATTTTAACATTTCCAAATTTTCTAATTCCAGCTTCTCAAATGTGAATATTTTCTGGTTTCTTTGGTCCTCTATGACAGTAAACTGAATATCTTTGGGTTGTGGACGTCACCTCGGGCTTTGGGAAACAATGGCGAACATTTTTCACCATTTTCTGAAGTTTTATAGACCAAATGACTAATCGCTTAATCAAGCAAATAATTGACAGATTAATTGATAATGAAAATAATCATTAGTTGCAGGCCTGAATTCAGGACATCAATAACAATGACACGTGGAAAAAAATAGGAGGTTTTAAAACAAATATGTTGTGATCTCCAAAAGAGAACCTGTCCTTCCACTTCGTCAGACCATATTGTTCAGTGCAGAACATCTCTCCTGTAGCTTGTAGTGAAATGTCTTTCTCAAAGACCCTTCAGTAAGGTGGGTGGCTCCTGTCTGTGGGATTAAAGATCCACTGAACAGTTTTGAGCTCAAATCCCACTAAAACTGAAAACAAAAAAAACGCAGATGCAGACTTGTGATGAAATATTTGATAATCTAATCAGGTGTGAAGCCCGCTTTTGGTTCATGACATTTCAGAGGTATTTTTAGATCTGAGGGCTTGCTTGCCCCCCTCCTGCTTTAGATTAGACTGTAATAAGATTACACATTAATACTCTGTGTGTGTGCTTGAATGTGTGCATATCTGATAAATGTTTCCAGTTTGTTTATACGTTTTATCCAAAAACACGGTCGGTATGTGTTCTTCTTCTGTCACCAGCCTGTTCTATACAATAATGTAGTCTCTGGAATGCACTGCTAATGACCACGTTGTTATAACAAAAGGCCGAGCACTGTGTCTTTAATGCTGGCAAGTGTAGTGATAATAATGACACACTGAGTGTACAGAGGGCCCCCTCTGAACTTCACTGTGTGTTTTCTGGTGAGTGAGCCTATAGAAATTTACCACATCAGACACACATAGTTCTACAAGCATGAAGGAAGCATCCCCCCCTCCTTCTCTCTCTCTCTCTTACTGTGTCTGTCTATCTGTCTCTCTCACAGACACACCCACAAAACACTGGCGCCAACAAGCAAATCCCCCACCCCCCCACCCCCCATCCGCCCCCTTAACTGACCTCTTATTATGTCATGCGAAAAAGCTGTGTCCCATTGAAAAGCTCTCTTAATCAAACCCAATTAATTCCGCTATTTTCCCTTATTATCCTTTGCAAGGAACGCGTCTTTCCAATAAGACTGTTAACTCCAGCCGTGGCCCTTTCAGATCTACTGGGGTGCAGGAGCGAAATAATAGACTGCACAATTAATCAATTAGTCATTAGGGGCACAATAGTTCTTAATGAACACAATAACTGTGTACTGTAGTAGAGGCGAGTTAGGGCTTCCGCAAAATCACTCGTCTTCCTCTTTGCAATTTAGTCAACAAATTTTGAAGCCTTCATTTATGTGACCTTTACAGTTACCTTTACAATTTATGATTTTATTTTGTTATTGAGAAACATATACTTTGTAATGCTGTTGCTCTTGCTCCTATAATTCCTCACTTATTTGCAGGGTTGCTTTTAGATTTTTTGGGGAAAGTTCAAGTCAAATCTGAAGAATTTAAAAGCAAATTGCAAGACAATTTCAAGTCTAAAACTGAGAGCAGAGAACAGAGAAACTTCCAGATACAACAGCTGAATTATCATTTGGCAAACATTTGAATTACTTTGAGATTTTGTGAAGCAGAGAACAAACTCTTTCTATGAGAACTTCTATGCTTATCTACATGCTGCTAATAAATGCATTTGAATAAGCTGTGTTAGTAGAGTTTAACTTAAGTCCTAAGATTAAAAACTCAAGTTAGTCATGACTGATGTTGTAATATATATGTTTTTTGACAGAAAAACATATTTCAACAACAAAGTTGGGTTGAATCTACATGCCTGTAAAGTATCAGCAGAAGGTCACTTTGCTGCTTCCAGGAACAGCTACATTAGTGGACCTTGTGCTTATAATAGTTACCACACATAATGTGTCCCCAAGGTCAAGAATAAATCTCCAACCTCAAGTCTCAAGTCCTTATTGTTGTGACATGCAAGTCTCTACTCTCTGCTTACGTGTACCCTTATGCTCCTCCTACTTGCAGGTGAAATGAAAGGACCTTGTGACCTTATGAAAGGCATCTTTTACCTTTCATAAGGTATTCACTTTATTAGTAATGTTTAAACAGTAATTGTGTCATTTTGTGCAAAGAGACAGACTGATGTTCACATTTAATGTCCCAAGTACCAGGTTGGGACTTGCCCTCCTTATTCTTTAACATCAAGCAATATGTGGACAGATTGATTTTCTCTACAATCCCAAGGTCCAGATTAGATTAGGTTATGTTCTGGATGACCATATACATAAGGCTGTAACACAATAGATGTGTCAGTTAAGAGCACTGAGCTGAGAAAATGTTAGAGTGCAGTTGAACTGCTTATGGAAGCTGTACTTAGTTGTTTACACATATTTATTTAAACCCATGTACTTTTTACTCATCTTCTACAAATATTCAGTATTTTTTTTAAAAAAATGAGCACGTTTTAAAGCAGTTCAGGTGCTGATGAGAATAGAAGAACTTCCAAAAATAGTAGCTAAAATCTCTTTTGACTTAAATTTTGCTTTGAAGAACTCTCCACCAGAACGTTTTTGTCCCATGTTGATCTGCTGCTGCTCTTTTTCCCATGCTTTTCATTGTGCCACTCACTCCGGCTCAACGCATGCCTACCCTGGCCCCTGGCTGTGGCTATAGCCCCGACCCGGCCCCAGCTGAGCAGTGCCAAGCTGTCCAGCAGTTAGTTAGTGTCTGTTCAGGCCCGGCTCGGCTCGGCCCGGCCTGGGTACTAATCCCCGGGCTGTCAGAGGACCCCGCTCTGAACTCATCCTGTAACACAGGAAAACGCTCTAATTGGGGGATTTTCTACATCATTAACTCTGATGAGCAGCCATCCCACCCTCCCCTCTCGCTCTCTCTCCTCCTCTCCGCCCGTACTCCCTCTCCCTCTCTCTCACTCCCACACTTTTCTCCTGCTTAATCTCTTTCTTAATGTTTCCATTTTTTCCTTTCTCCCACTCTGACTTCCTCACATTCTCTGTCTCTCCTTTCATCTTTTCTTGTCCAAAGCATTTTTTTTTTTGGCTTTTTCATCTGTGCAGCAGCGTATGTTTGTCTCGTTCTTTGAGAGCACCAGTGCGATCCGATTACACAAACAAACATCAGCATGAGAAAGTAGTGAAAGTGCAACACATGTCTTTAGTCTGATCTGTCTACTTGTTATCTTCCATATAAAGTTAAATGTTATTTCTGTGAGCTTTTCTTTTTCTGTGAACTCAAGAGGTTTTCTTTTGTTTCTCTGTACAGATCAACTTATGTCACATGATTCATAACTGATTCTTTTTTTGTTCCATACTGACAACTAGACTCAGTTTCAGATTTTTAAAAAAATAAATATTCGTCAATCTTTGAAAAACACAAAAGGGTCATTTAACAACATTTACTGCTGCTCTGAAGGTACTTCTAGTATCCTCAAAGACTCTTCTAACCATCTGGATGAAAAAATATTCTGCCTCTTCAGCAGTAAAAAAAGATTTTTAACCAGTTTCTCAAGTTCCAGCTGTATTCCCTATGTCATTGTACAAATTGAGCAACAGGATGATTTGTTTGGATTAAGAAAAAGAGGCACAACTTGTGAAATAGGTTTAAAAACATTATCATTCAGCAGGAGGAATTATTCATCCTGATGGTTAGGCAAGTCTTTGAGGATTTTGGAAATACCTTCAGAACAGCAATAAGTGTTAAAACTTTTGGGTTTTTCAAAGATTTGAAGAGAGAGTATTTATTTCTCTGAAACTTAGCTCAAATGACTCAAATGTAATGGTAATACATGAAAGGCACTGGGGCTAACCAGCAACACACCACTGGTGTGTAATGCAGTAGCTAATCACTTCAAGAACATGTAAAAAATATGCAAACATTTCCTTGTTTCTGTACATCCACTGGCCTACCCATATGGCCCCCCATCTGTCCAAGAAAGTGATTCACACACTGAGGAGGCCAGCTAGCACGGCGGCACCAGTCCCTCTGTGAACATGTGTTGCAGCGGCTGAGCCTGCCGGCCTGCCTGCCTGCCTGGGGGCAATTAGGGAGCCGGGCCCTGTGGTCAGAGGCCCCCCTGGGAAGCCCTGATTGATTGGAGTCTCATCTTCCTAACAGGCTGGCACCCTGCCACCAAACCATGGAACATCAGAGAGGATTGGGAGGGGTAAAAGAGAGAAAGGGCCTCTTATATGACAGAGAGAGACGGAGCACAAGTGTTAGAGGAAAATGTCTCTGCCCTCGTATGTCAGATGATAACGATTATACTGTAGTAATCTTGGATTGCTCTTTAGACTTACTGAGGCAAAAGAATACTGCGACTCTGTGGGAATGAGTGCACAGGTCGACATGAAAGCACCACAGTGAGAAAGCGGGGACATATATTCTATCAAACTATATTTATTTTCAGTAGATCTTCATTCTTTCCAGACATCAATGTTCCAGACAAAATCATAGAAGAAAGAAAACAATATCACTAGGACAGATATAACTAGGACATTTAAGAAACAAAACAGCCAAACAGGAAAATTATCCTGTGCATTTTCACATGATAAAAAAAACAAACTAAAACTGTCAAACATCTAGTGCAGTTTTGTCCATAACCTTTGGCTTATTCTTGGTCCAAAATCACATTTATATAGCATCTTAAAGAAGCTCTTAATGTGCAAGGTAATCCTCATTTTGTCTATAGTGTGAGGTCCTGGCATTGTCCAATAGGGAGTCTAAACATCACTAAGCAACAACATAAAAACACTATACAACATGAGGACAGACCAGCAGCAGATGTAACACTGTTTTTTACTCTCTGAACAGTACGACACCGGATTTTACAATGAACCAGAAATGACTTAATACTGTTGTTCTTCTTACTGATGTTGTAATTGTTGTTTTAACTCACTGTTAGCAGCTAAGTGCCAACTTTCACATCATATTAAAGTGAAATATCATAACCATACAATGGACATTAACCATACAATGAAAAATGAGTCTCCTTTAAGAAAAAAATACAAATAAAAAAATTGCACTTTAAAATTATGGATTTTCTCTCCCTCTTGTCCCATAACCAAAGTCCAAAAGGTACCGTCTAACTTCTCAGCCTGCACATATTCAGTTATGTGAGATGATACCTGTAGCTGCTGTTACGATAAAAGCCTCAATAGCAAATACTAATCTTCCTGGTGGAAATACATTGTGTTTTTACCTTTAAGACAATCAGAGCTTAACTGTGTAACAGATGGTAAAAGACCAATATTGTGTCACTAATGACCGTAGCAGCTACAATCAATGTTTCTCCTCCTTTGATTGAGAGAGAAAAAAAAACCTTCCATGACAAAATGGTTACAAGGGCCTATTTAGTGCAGCCTGAGACCGTTTCCCCCCCTTCAGTTTCAGACAAAGAGGATACACTTGGATCAATTGTGCCGAACAAAGACTAAACTATGTGGGGTGACGCATCACACAGGGCTCTTTCTGCTGCCCTGCACGTACACGCAGCCACCCAACACCGAGCTGCCAACAGGTTTTCTCCTCCAACAGCCACTCAAGCAAAAAGAGGGTTATTTTGCTCACTGGCCTGTCTTCCTCGCTTCCTTTTTACTTCCTTCCTTCATTAAAGCATCTCAGCACAAATCAGAAAATAGTAACTATGCATAATTATTTTTGGTATATTCTTAGCTCTGGTCCACGTAGAAAGTGCCATCATAACTCTGACTCTAGTGCACTTTCCCACTAAACTATTATCTGTTTTTGAGTGTGTTTTAGATTTAAAACAATGACAAAAGGCCTCGGCTGTCGGAAAAATGGGCAGCCTATGGGTACTGCAACATAAACCATACTTTCAAGTGTGAGATTAACTGAAAATCACACAGCTGTTATAAATCGACAGATTAGTGAGACGTGCATTTACAGTCACAGCCAGAGGCACTGTGATGTGTCTTCATGTCTATATTTTAAAAGCTGCTCACACATTAAACTGAGACGTTCATTCACAAAGTACTCTGAGACTCTCATTAGCTGACCCATGAAAATTTGACAATTGGATTAATTAGTAAAAACACAAACTGAATGAAGAAAATGGGAAAAGTAAAGAATGAACAGAAGAATGTAAAAAGTTTTGGCTGATTCAATCAACTTTGATGGTTGACTCAAAAAAATGTAAAAACAAATATGGAAATAATAATAATACAAACAAAAATGCCTCATTTAGGTGAATTTCATGTTAGCTTCAGTGTATGTTCATGAAAAGTTGTCCAATGACATGGCATAGAAAAAGGTACTGTGCCATTACTTATGTATGTGGCGAAAGTATGTCTGTTTAGCATCTGCCAATATCAGTAGATGGACTGTTCATGAATATACTGCTGAATATGGATAGATCAATGCATTTAACTAAAGGGAAACATGTGGCTGGGGATAGAAAAGGGGTAGAGATTTGTGTTCAGCAGCCATCAGGATGCAAATGGAGGGGGATTGGTGGTTTAAAATGAACAATTTAACAACACTGCAGACTTCACTTGTCCGCTTCATGTCCTTGAGATGAGAAAAAATTTAAAAAATGTCCAAAAGAAAGTCCAAAAATCCTCGGTTTTCACAGTTCAAAATCCATTTCCATTGCTTGATTCTGTGGATAACAGAATCTAACACCCTGCTCAACAATGTGAACCCAAGGAATGACTTCAACATCTCCCACATTTCCCAGTGTCATTCACATGGACTGCCATGTTTGTTAGTCACATGGGTTGCCAGGTCTTGTCCATAGACTGGATGTGTTCCTTGGCTTTCATTCTCAGTGCAGCGATACTAGAACTGCGCTGGTCCACGTCCTCCAGAGGGTATTTGTCAGGGTACGGCGCTGCACATTGGTAAGGGGGAGGAGCCATACTCTGCATCCCCTGGCCCATGGACGGATGTGGATGAGAATGAGGATGAGGATGAGGATGAGGATGAGGAGGATGAGGAGTGGAGTTGAGGAAGCTGTGGCTGGGGTAGCTGGGCTGGAGGCCTTGAGCTGGGCCCATGAATCCTGGGATGCTGTGGACCGGTGTAGCGCTGGACAGAGGAGAGGTCAGCCAGGGATCCAACGGGAGGGAGTTGGTCATTGGACCCATGCTGGTGTGAACTGGTGCTGGGCGGTTGAAGGACAGCATTGGTGAGTCGTGGAGCTTCATGGTGCTGGCATCCATTTTCTCCTGTCGCCGCCATTTAGCTCTTCGGTTCTGAAACCAGACCTGGAGGACAAAATAATGTTATCATGAATGTGATAGACATCATCCACGTTTACCCTACTTGCTTGGACAGTTTGCTTTATCAATTTCTACGAGCCATACAAGGATTGTCAGTATGTGGTGACCTGAAAGAAGTGATGAAGATCCAACTTGTATCAAAACCATTTGAATAATTCTGTTGTTCGGAGACTGCGTGCAAGTGTTACTCTTCTCCTGGATGCTATTTTGTAATAGTTTGCACCTACATGTACTGTGCATATAATTACGCTCCTTGAAGTATATGGTGACCCTCTCATTAACTCCAAATATAATGTGAGGCTAATGACTTTCAGTTGACATTGTTTTGTACCAGCTGAGATGCTAAAGTTGCAAAGCATTAGCAAAACAGACAATTATTTCAAGTTCATCCAAATACCGAATTATTCTCCATTAACACAGCCCTTCAAGATTGTGACATAACCAGCATCTCAACCACACACTCGCAGAAACAATGCAGGAGCTAAAGTTATTCAAAGTTAAATGTAGCCAAAAAAACAAAGTTGTAGTTAAATACCTAAAAGCACTTCCAGTTTCTTATACTGCAGGTATAGTTTGTTTTTCACTATATTTGCTGAGAACTTCATTGCTCCCATTTGCTTCAACTTCAACCTTCCACTGCTGAATCAAAATGCCTCTTGCCAGCTTTTAAGGTGTCATTATGTCTCAAGTTTAGCCCCTTTGTCCTTCTAAAGAAGGTTTTAAGTCTGAACTTTCCTCTCCTTAAGACTCAATATGTCGTCTGTTTGGAACGTCATATCCTGCTTGCATAACTGCCCAAAACAACTCCTCACCTTAATGCCTACCAGCAAAGCAAGAGGCTTGGCATGAGTCTGTTGTCCTTAAGAGTATCTCAAGATTTGGATCCCCAACAGTGTAACTCTTAAAGCTAACTGTCAGTGCAGTTTCAACACGTCAGAGAAAAATAACATAAACTATAACTGTCTGATTATTGCCATATAATATAATGTAGTGACAGACAGACTCATGTTGTTGCCTCTGATGTTTTGGGTCATACCTGAACTCGGACTTCAGGGAGGTTCACTTTCATGGCCAGCTCCTCACGGCTGTACACATCTGGATAGTGGGACTTCTCAAAGGCACGCTCCAGCTCGTGCAGCTGGTAGGTGGTGAAGGTGGTGCGGTTGCGCCTGTGTTTCTTCTTGGGCTGATCATCCTTGCACGGCTCTGGAGACTTGTCTTCATCACTTTCTACACCCTTCCTCGGTTCACTCAGTTCCTCCTCACACTTGTTTGTGAATAAGCCAGTATCTGTTCAGCACACAAGAAAAATACAACTTTTTAAAAACAGTTTTTATGTTATTTTACATGTAGGCTCAGTCTGTAACAAAAGTGACAAAAATAGGAAGACAAAAGAAAAACAAAAGCAGAATAGTAAGTTGAAATGAAGAATGTAGTGCCCGCTTTCCAGTAGAGCAGACATCAGTTTGACACCTGCAACAATAGGCTACTGTAGATCAGTGAAGCAAGCAATCCCCTGAACTTCAATGAAGCTCGAAAACATTCCTAATCGGATTTAGAAAAGTTATTTCCAGTGTTTATCTTCTCCAAAGGTAAACTGTCCTCAAAAAATATGTTTGGAAGCAAAAGTTTTTCCTATTTTCATAGACTGAACTGTAAATCACATGACCTTTTTTCATTGTATCACACACAGTAGGCTTTGTAACAGTAATTAGTAACAGTGGACTACAAAATTGCTCTTAGTTGTTTCCCCAAAGAGATATAGCATTTGAAAATACTCCTGTCAGCATTTGAAACCACCAACCACTGGCAAGCTGTATGGAAATTACAGAGCTTTTACTGCACATTTCCTCCTCCTCATCCCTCAAAACAAACAAACAGTTCCACTTGGCCTTCCTCTCACAGGTTCTTCCTGCTCTTTACTCCCTCTCTACAGGCTAATATCTTTGTATATTACCAGAAAAATAAAGAAAACGTTACATGAATTATAAAGTCTTGAACACTGTCACGAATATTAGTTGCATTAGAATTAGTTTAACCAGCAAGTAATTGAATTAAACAAAGATGATGATGATCTGGCAATCAGATTAGTTGGTCTTGTGGAGCGCAGCTACTCCAGTTTATGTCTGCCAGGAGCAGAGCTGAGTCAAATCCATCATTCAGGTTGTGCTGATTCAGTTGTAAATCACAGAAAGTAGGTTAAATTGACTTTAAATGCTTTCCTGGCAGAAGTACTAGAACTCTCAATGCAACATGTAGTGCAAATTTGGCATCATAGTAGATAAAAACAATTGTGTGGCCCAGATTTAGCCCACAAATAGTAAATATAATTAGAATTTGGTTTTAAACAGTACATCCACAGTAAATCTCTCTTGTTTTTTAACATAATAAAGACAAAGTGTAACAACTGCTGTAACTATAAATTATTAGGTCTCTAACTTGCTTTTTCCTTCATCAACTGCATCTTGCAAACTCAGCGAAGAGTTTGCTCAGTTGTCAGAAAAAGCTAATAAGTGGACCTTGAGTTAAGATTTTTTACATCAAACAACTCTTTCCAAAGTAAAAAATTAACTTTCACACTAACAATACATTTGAATGTTAACTTTCTTGTTTACAGTTGTCTGTATTCGAGATTTGCTCAATATCATTGTTCAATAAATGCTGAGAAGGTCTCCAAAAATTCAAGTGGATGTGTAATGTACATGTGTGCTTGTGTCTGTGAAGGAGACGTGTTGATGGAGATAAAGGGTGGTGGGGGGGTGGGGTCATTATGCTCTTTCAACTGGCAAACGGGAGCATAGGCAAAGGCAAAGCTGGATTTCGGGGTTCATTTATTTACCTCTCATTAAGCAGCTATGACAAAGGCCAGGCTCTGACAAAGGCAGAGGTCAGGTCTGGTTCAGTGACCAGCTCTCGGCCTGTCAGCCCATCACAACCACCAGTCTGAAGGCTGCCCACTGTTTATCGGCCAGCACAGCATCTCAGCATGGGGGGTGGGGTGGGGGGTGACACTGAACACAGAAAAGTTGCTCATTCGGGGGGAACTGGGCTGACTTCACAGGATAGTTACTGTCACGAATCCCACTTTAAATCTTAGAATTGTTCATCTGGTTTTTGTTCTCATGCCAGGTCACTAACTCTAATGTCATTTCAGATCCTTCTACTCCCTCTTGCCATGCAATCACCTCATTCCCTTCACCTGGTTTTCCCTGCCCATCTTCTCACCTGCAGCTCATTCCCTCATTAGTCTCTCAGCATAAATACCAGTCCACTTGCCTTTGTTCTTCACCAGATTGACTTGTGTTTCACCAAGCTTTCCACCATTCTTCTCTCCTGTTTTTTTCCTGAACTGCCTGTTTTGACACTGCTTGCCTGCTTTCTGGACTTTGGATTCCCTGCCTGCCCCTTGTTGGACTTGTTTGCCTGAGTGACTGATCTCCTGAATTTGACCTTGCCAGTTGACTAAGTACACTGTACTCTCCTTGCAACTTTGTCTGTGTCCTTGTTGTGCTTTTGAGTTCAAACTTGCCAGTACCAAAAATGAACAAAAATGCCAAAATGAACCCAGCTGACTCTGGCTCACTCTAGGAGGAGCTGTTGGCACAGGCCAGTTCCATACAGCGTCACAACCAGCAACTTACTTCCATGGCGGGGAGACTGCAGGAGATGGTGGCTCGCCATGAGAGAGGTATAAGAAGCATCTAGAAACACCTCCAGAGACTCTCCATTTCAGATCATGGACTAGCTATTGCTCTGGCTCCCAGCACTCCAGTCTGATCTTCTCCAGCTTCGGATGCATGCTTACCTCCACCAGAATGTTGTTCTGGTGCTTCTGGTTCCTAATGGCTATTCCTCGTGCAGTGTTCACTTGCCTTTGAGCTGCAGCCTTCAGGCTTTCCTGCAGAGAGATCCCAGGTGGCCGAGCCAAAGACTGGGGAACCGACGAATGGTAGAAGCAATCCTCCATCTACTCGTTGGTCAAGTTGTTCTTGGCTGATCTATGGAAGGTCTTTGATCACATTACTTCTGGGAGGGGGGCAGCTTGATGTTTGTTCAACATGACACAGGGAGGAAGGTCCATGTCCAACTACTCCATTGAGTTTTGTACCATGGCAACAGAGAGCAACTGGAACACTCCTTCACTCTTTGACAGCTTCTACAATGGACTCTCCGACTGCGGACCTTGATGCAATTGCAGACCTTGATGTGCTTGTCATGCTCGGCCTCTGTATTGATGGCTGTCTTCGGGAACATAAGCGAACATAAGAGAGTCCTGTCAGCTGTTCCACAGGCTCCGCTGTTCTGGAGAGACCCACATGGTCACCAACGCCAACCTGTTGGATATGACTTTTGCCTCTCAGCTTGGGATCGGTCAGGAGGCTCTGGTGAAGCCCATCGACCCCACTGCACTCAATGGCCGTCACCTTTGGCAGGTCACCCATTGATCAACTCCTCTCCAACTGGGCATGTCAGGTAACCACATTGAAACACTCACCTTTCACCTTATGCATGCACCACAAGAGCTTGTCATCTTGGGTTACCCTGGCTTAGGAGACATAACCCACACATAGACTGGGCTTCAGGAACTATTCTGTAGTGGAGTGCTCACTGTCATGCTGTCTGTCTCAGATCTGCCGTGTCATCTGCTTACAGTCTGCCTGTTCCCTCTGAGTTTCCAGATCTTTCCGGAGTTCCCAATGAGTACCTGGACCTCAAGGATGTATTCAACAAGGCCCGGGCCACCTTATTGCCACTGCATCGCCTGTATGACTGTGCTGTTGACCTCCTCCCAGGCATTGCTTCTCCTAAAGGTCAGCTCTTCTCCTTGTCTGCTCCTGAAACCAAGACTATGGAGAATATCAATGATTCCCTGGCAGCATGGGTCATTTACGGATCAGAGTGGGGGCAGTGCTCTCTCAGTGGCCTGCTGAGGATCAGAAGGTTTACCTGTGTGTCTTCTTCTCCTGGAAGATGTCCCTTGGAAATGTTGGTGAAGAAGCTTGCACTGGAGGAGTGGAGGCACTGGTTGGAGGGGGTGGAGCAGCCATTTGTGGTCTGGATGGATCACAAAAATCTGGAGTACATCCATTCAGCTAAATGGCTGAATTCATGTCAGGCCAGGTGTGCCCTCTTCTTTAACTGTTTAACTCTCTTACCAACCATGCTCTAACAATGTCAAACCCAATGCCTTGTCCCATCAGTTCCAACAAGAAAGCACTCCTCCACAACTTGAAGGTATTCTTCTTCTGACATGCATCATCAGTGCGATGACTTAGGAGGTTGAGGACAAGGTAAAATGCTCCCATGCTAAGCACCCTGCCCCCAGTGCCTGTCCTAATGACCACCTGTTTGTCACTGCCAGTCTCCACTCTCAAGTTCTCCAGGGTTGCTCCTGGGGTCACTCCTCCCGCCTGGCTTGTCACCCCAGGGTGAGACACACCTTGGCACTGCTGTGACAATGCTTCTGGTGGTCCTCTATGGAGGAGGACACCAAGGGATTCATCGCCACCTGCCAGAACTGTTGTCAACATAAGCTTTCTTCATCCCCTTCTGGTTCCTTGTCACCCCTAGTCTCACGTCTATTTGGACTTCGTCACTGGCCTGCCTCTTCTGCTGGTAACACTGTTATCCTCACGATTGTAGATCGATTTTCTAAAACTGCCCAGTTGATTCCATTACCCACTGCCAGAAAAAATGCTGAAATTATATTGCAACATGATTTCTGCCTGCATGGCTTCCCCAGTGACAGGGAGCTGACTTCACAGGACAGTTACTGTCACGCATCCCACTAACTCTTAGTTATTTTCATCTGGTTTTTGGTCTCATGCCAGGTCACCAACTCTCATATCATTTCAGATCCTGCCACTCCCTCTTGCCATGCAATCACCTCATTCCCTTCACCTGTTTTCCCTGCCCATCTTCTCACCTGCAGCTCATTCCCTCGTAGTCACTCAGCATACATACTAGTCCACTTCCCTTTGTTCTCCGCCAGATTGGCTTGTGTGTTTTGCCAAGCTTTCCAGCATCTTTCATTCTTATTTTTTCCTGACCTGCTGTTTTGACTCTGCTTGCCTGCTTTCTGGACCTTGGATTGCGTGCCTGCCCCTTGTCAGATTGGTGTGCCTGAGTGACTCATCTCCTGGTTTTGACCCTGCCTGTTGACTAGGTAAACTGAACTCTACTTGCAACTTTGTCTCCTTGTTGTGCTTTGGGGTTCAAACGTGCCAGTACCAGTGAAATTTACATTTACATACAAAAGAGTGATGTCATTGGTGTTGATATACGTTAATCCAACAGAAACTAATGTCCCCCTGGATTCAGTTACTGAATTTGAGTCCTTATAATCATTTTTGAAATGACATTTTTTTTTCAACCACCTGTCAGACCCGCATGTGAAAATAGCTTCAGATTAAATTTGATTCTGAGACAGAACGATAACAATAACGCCCGAATGAACTACTGTACAATCTAATCTGCACAGAAGAGACGATTAGGGGAATTCCACAGGGAGATGGGATTGGGTTTGGGGACATAAACCCCTTGCACCATCTTGTTCTGTGATTTATCTCTCAATCTCAGCCCACACAGTCCACAGTTAATGCAACAGGCTCTACATGGCGATGGCATGTAACATATTGATTTTAAATCTGCCTGTGAGTGCTTTCAGATGGAAACTGCACAGATATGCATTTAAAACCCCATACCAAACATTATTTAAATAGGTCAGGTTTTTAATTATCAGTTGCCTCTCTCTATCAAACTGCATTTAATCATGCTGTTGTAAAAACACAGAAGAATAGGACTGATTTACCAACACATTGTCTGTTCATTGAGTGTAAAATAATTAACATGATATTTTGTACTGAAATTATGCTCCATTGTTTGGTTAATTACAATTTTTCATTGCTATCGCAGTTTTCAAACCTCTGTGAAAACAAAATCAATAACAGGCCTGAAAATCTAAGTAAAATTATGGGCCTACAGTGCATTCTTGTCAATTGCAGATAATTAATATAATATCTAAAATGTTTTGTGAATGCTTTTGTTGTCAGAAACTGCTCTTGTTTAAGCCATACGTTGTAAAGTCTTTTTTATTGCATACTGCGTTACTCATGCTGTTTGATATGTTCCCTTATCCTTTTTGTGAAGAACTTCAAAGCCCAAAAATATGAGCATATACTGTTAATCTTGACCAGTTTCTACTTCTTGAGAAAGTTTTGTTTGGCCCATGAAAGACTGAATCTGTGGTTTTGGCCAGAGAACTTTATGCTCAGTGGTCAAATAGTTTTAAGATTTATTATGTTTGCTCAGGAGCATCAATATCCTAACGTCAGCAGAATCAATTTTATCTTATCTAATTCAAATCTATGAAACACTAAACCCACAGCTCATTCCAATCCAGCCCTCTAAGAGTAGAGGTACTGCTGTATAATCAATATCCTTGTCCATCTTTTATGCTTTGAGGCAAAAACTCTACCCTCAATAACAGACTCAAACTCTGAAGCAATTGATCTGCACTGAACAAGGAACCAAAATAAAACGAATACCTCGTGGTGTGAAACTAGTGGTCTTTAAGGTTACAGATGACTACAGAGCACCACTGCTCTGCAGGGTGGAGAACAACCAGCATCCCCAGCATCAGCAGCTTGACTCACCATGGTACTGCTGCTCTGTGCTGCCGTTTCTAAGAGAGGAAAGGTGCCCGCTGTAGGACGGGTGTGACGAGGGCTCCTGCTGCTTTCCCGGCTCCACTAGGCCATCTATGTCCACTTTATGGGGTCCCGGGGCCCCAGCAGGGCTGAGCAGGGAGTCCTGGTCTTTACTGAAGCCTAGAATGACATCAATGCTGTGGACGCGGCCCCCCGCAGCGACGCCCCCACCTTTCCCCATCTCGTGGAAGTTGCTGGGTGAGAGGCAGCTGTCGTCCACCATGCTCATGGTATCCAATGATAAATGCATTCGAGCGTCTGGGCACACACACGGTCCTGTGGTCAGAGGAAGGATGTTTAAGTGAAGGACATAAGGTAAAATAGGAGGTCAGAGATCACCAGGTTAGCTTAGATGGCTCTCCAACCATTCTTCCATCCATCTAAACTTGCTTAGCTGTGCAGAGTCGCAGGGGTGTCTAGAGTCTATCCCTTAGAGACTCCCGGTCTACTATAGACTTTAATGTACTGCTACAGTACATAAAAGAGTCACACAATGGCACACTAGTCACATCCTTATCTGTACTTTAACAAATAGCCATACAGAGTTGTTTATGAATATGAATTCATTGTTATTTGATTCAAAAGTTGAAACTGACAACTGTGTGTATGTCTAAGTCTGTTTTATGGAATAGAAAAGTGTAATTGTTATGAAAGCTGTATGAGGCCTATTTTGATTCTAATGATAATATTGCTTTTAACTGCTTTACATACATGCAAACTCCTGACAAAATTAACATTAATTTTGTCGATACAATGTTGGAGAGTTAGAGAAGTACTAAGAGTACAAGTAATAAACCATTATGTGCAACCACAAGTACAGTAATGGACTGCTTTTTATAAAGCAACTAATAACACAGGTTATATAATCTTTGAATAAAAGTAAAAGTAAAACATGTTGCTGAAGATCAACTGAGATTCCCGTGTTGGAAAAGATACTCTGCAAAAAGGGGGAAAGGGGCTGCAGATGAAAACATGCCTTTTGACTAAATCTGGCACATTTACATGTAAATAAGATATAAATAAAGTAGACTAAGTAAAGCAAATTTTGTGAACCCAAAATATCCAAATGAAAGGATTCTGTGCAATATTGATCCTGTGTTCTTTCACTTATTGTTCATATTTTGTTATGCAATAAAAACAAAGGCTCATATCTATAACTTACATGACAGGTAAGTTGAATCTCAGTGTCAGTAAATAGCATGAGAGCGATGTAAAATGAGTGGCAGAGCCTACCTTTTGGAAGTAAATCTGTTGAACTGTTGAAGTTGCTGATGCCAATATTCCACCTGTTCCTCCCAGCAGCTCACTCTCCAACTTCGCTCCTCTTAGATCCGCTATGTACACCGTTTGCAGCCACTCAGCTGGCTTTGCTTACCTTGCATCTCTCTAAAAAAATCTCTCTCTATTTGTTTACAGTCCTGACAGAACCATTCTCAATAAAGCGTTTATAAATAAAACCACCCGGTGCAAACACGTTCAACAACTGAGCTCAGACGCCATGCACTCCAGCACGGAGAGGAGAGTGGAAGAGGAGAGAGACAGAGAGGGAGAGGAGGTGGGGGGGCGTAGGAGGTGAAACGAGGGGATTAGGAGAGGGTTATTAATTGGAATCCTTCCCCTTTAAGAGTGATTGGCAAGTGTTTGCTGGTCAAGTAATTGTATTAAATGTCAATTCCATTCACTGCCACAGGAGGAGGCCCAGGCTAATGAAGCCCGGACAAGACTTTCTTTCATAAATTCATTGTTTTAAAGACAAAAGACCCACTGAAAGTTTTCACTAAGTACACCCAGCCCCCATTATGTGGAACTTCATGAAAGAAGGAAACTCTGAGATTACATGAGGTAAAATTTAATACAGCAACAGAATATCTTCTTAAAACAAGCTGACAGTGATATTAGAACTTCTGATTCATAAGGACACTAATATTGCACCAAAACAATAAGGTATTATTTCATTTAAAACCTTAAAAAGCATTGTTATTTGAGACCGTCTCTTTCTAAAATTGAAAGCTTTCTGTGACACTATTTTGGTTTAATCCCCCATGTAATCTGTCATACTGGCACAAAAACAAATAATGTTATTTTTTTTAAAAGCAGTATATGTCCTGCTGCTACAAATGTTTATTATAAACTGGTATTCAGTATTTAAACACATTAATGTAAAATGCATTATTTAATATGCCTGACTTGATCATTTAAAAAAATATAACATTAATCTTGAATTGTATATGTTATTGTAGCTATTTTAGATACATTACAGTAAACTATAATGACTCCTAGACAGGAAATTGTTATAAATATTTCTACTTGTTGTTGTTTTTAAAGAAATGTACAATAAGACCTGCTTGTTTAAATTTGTGTGGAGGAACTGCAGAATGCCAATAAAAATTTTTTTTATTCTGTTTACTTTCTCTATTTCTCTTTTTTTATTTTACATGAATGTGAATTAATTTTTGACAACAATAACTCGATCAATTTAGTAACTGTGAACATATGAGGGATATATTTTTTTTAAACCTATCTCTATATTTAAATACCTTATGTTGTGCACATGATAGGTGAAAATCTATTATATGAGATTTATCACATCGCATTTGGTTCCTTTTGAACAGTTTAAATGGATGTTATGTGTTGCTTCAGTCACGCTTTGGTGATGAAAAAAATTTCCCGGGTTTGAAAGCATTTTGGAAGCATTTTATTTGTGCCAGATGAGACTTTTCAGCCAATACTGAACTGACTTTATTGATTTAACGAAAGGCCAGTTAATAGGATGTAACATTCTTTCAGTGAGAAAACTCGCTGACACAGACCATCTTTCAACGAGAAGCCTAATATACTACTGGCAGGTATCCCTTCACTGTCATACCTCCTGTCAAATACCAAAGGTGATGCAACAGGCAATCTCCAGTAGCATCCCAGTAAGTGAAGCTAGTGCAGTAAAACCCATGTAGTAAGGGTTTTTCTTCAAGGCTTCTAACTGGAAACATTTTAACATTTTACTTTGATTTAAAGCTACAGATTTTGACAACAAGATGATACAGTGCTGTGATGACACTAGTAAACAGACGGCTGCAGGTTGTGATGCTTAAAGTTAACTGAAGGTTCAAGTTAATTAATGAATAAAAACAAAGTCAGAGGGTCAGCTTGTGACATGGATGTTGTGTTTTTTTGGGTACTGGAGCGCAAAAGTATCTGCTGGCAGCTTTGAATATAAGCGGAGGCCTCGGAGTTCTAAATTGACCCCAGCTTAGTGTAGCAGAAATCAGCCATGACTCTAAAGACGCTAAAGAGATTTCCTGTGACCTCAAACATATCTAAAGATAAAGTTAGAGAAAGAATGATTTAAAAACAGACAGCTGATTCAGTTTCAGTATTTACTACTGGGAGAATGTGCATGTGACAAAATATATAAAACAGAGCCTGCTGAGAATAAAAATGCAATAGATATGAAAATACATATTTGGTTTAAAAATATGTATTATAATATTAATATTTAAAAATATCATTTTCAATGATAAATACTGCAAAAAAAATTATATTCATCTTGTTTGTCTATCTCAGTTCAGTTAAATCCATCCCTTTTATGAACTGCACCTGTCTGCCAGTTTCCATTAAATCTATTACAGGTTAGAGGTCTGAGCTGAACACACCAAGACGTAAACACACTGTTGCAAGAATGTCAACAAATTAAACTCAATCACAGAAAACTTTCTATTTTATACTAACTTAACAACAAAAACACATGATAACTTACATATTGTTAGAAAAACAATCATTTGAATCAATCATACTGGGCACAACACCTGGACTCACCATCTAACCACACATACTGTATCACCCTGGCTATCAAATCCACATCCTGGAACACTTTCATCCACACTGACTGCCATGAAAATGTATCCAGCAAGGATTCAAGATGAGACATCATCACTGTGACAATGTTAGGACATTTAGAGTAAGTTTATGATAGTAAACTCAGGCAGTGGGATATATTTATTGGGCATCTTGAACTATCTGGACAATTTCTGAGGAGCAGAAAGTCAGAATCTCCTCTGGCATATAAAAATTCAGTGATAAAAAACACTAAATAACCATAAACAACTTTATTTATATTTAACCTGATGAAGGTCAGTAAAAAAAAGAATCTTCCCAAAACAACAGTGTTTGTGTGTCTGTTTGTGCACATTTACGCAGAAAATAAAAGGCCATGTGGCCAGTGGTTGTCATCAATCTTCTGAGAGATAAATACCGTCACTGAGGTACTGAAGCTATCAATATCTGTGTCAGTGTAATACAATATAATCAAATCTTTAAAATATAAGACTCAAATTAAATTATTAAAATCATGAATAATTATTTACTTTTCAGAGCAGAAAACTAGAGCTAAAGCGCAATAACATCAATTTGGCTCATCAGTCTTTCATTTCCATTAGAGTCACCAGTCTGTTGGTTAAATGACTCTCACTGCCAACAAGCTTATGAGGTAATGATAGTCTAAGGTGCTCGTTTATCCCCTCATGATTTTGTTAATGCATTTTTGTCCTTCCACTGTTTCTCTGTCTCTCTGCATAATTGAGCATAAATTGGTTAAGAAGGAGCAGTGTAGTTATCAAGCTGCTTAGTTTTATCAGATGACAATGTAAGTCCCCCTGATCCTATTAGAGGTAAAAGCAGCTAACGTGTAAATGCGCAGTGTCAGCTTACTGAGGGAGGTGGAGAGATAAAGAGGGAGGGAGAGAGGAGGAGGGAGGAGAAAGGGTGAAGTGTGACATGGAAGGCAAATGCATGTGATTCTCTAGATCTGTGTGTGTGTCTGTCATGCAAAACACACATAGACACACACACACATACACACACACACACACACACACACACACACACAGTTGTGTTTCCATCACTTCAGAGGACATTACATTGACTTACATTAATTTCCTGGAGTCTCTTAATGTCTCTTGTCTGTTTGTGAATATTGTAAATATTGTATATATCATTTTTTTGTGTGAGTCTCAAGCAGTTTAGTTTAGTTTGGTTTGTTTGTCTTGTATATTTTAAGTGATTTTGACAATAATTTCTGATTTTATGTTAGAAGCACAGTATTTTGGCTTAACTCCACACCATAACAAAACATAGACAGTTACATTAGACACTTCCTCTTTTTCCAAGGAGGCAGGGGGAGACAGCAACGTTCTGCACACCCCCAGGCCACTGCAGCTAAGTCCTCAGCCTTAATCCATCCTTTACCTGACCCTAACCCCAACCTTAGCATAATGCTAAACTCACCTTAACTTTAAGCCAAATCTTCATCTCAAAATGATTGATTCACGTGAAAGGGAGGTGAGTCCCTAGATGAATGTGGAAACAGGCACATTCACACACACACACACACACACAGAAGAGCCAATCACAGGACAGCATTGTCCTGTGATTGGCTCTTCTGTTTGGGTTAGAACTTCCACATTCTATAAAACTGTTGAGACTGTTTCCTTGGTAACACAAGTTCCTTCTCTACTGACACTAATAGCAAGGCTACATTGTATTCAAAGAGCTTCCATAGAACACAACTGTTTGTTCACTAAGCCCCCCCCCCCCCCCCCCCGCCTTAGTTACTGTTGCTATGCCTGTTAAATTTTAAAGATCCCCTCCTACTTAATAATTAAATAATAATAATTTGTGTGTGACATGTTTTATTTATTTATTTTTTAATTATTTTGTTAAAATCCTTAAAATTACATCTCCTCCTCATCCTTCATTGAAAATACAGAATCTATGAACATGCAAATTTTTTCATATTTAAAGTTTTAACTGCTGGACAAAAGATGTCTCCTATGTCACCGCAAAGTCTATTCTCAGTGTTTGTGCGCTGGAGGTATGGATGTATAATAAGAGCTGGATAGGGCGACACTGCCCAGCATTGCAGCTAATTTTTCCCAGTGGCCACTCACAGTATTGTAGCGAAAAATCCCCCATAGACCACCATTGTAAAAGAGACATCAATAAAACTGTTGACAGGACACCTCGAACTGCAAACAAGGTCAATAGTGACTCTTCCTACTATGATTTTTTGATCAATGGAGGTTTTATATTTGTAAAACTTTCCTCGATACTGATATTTTCTTCACACTGTAGTTTGGTGACTTCACATAATTCCCAACATAGCTCCAACTAACTTCAATATAATTAGACAAAATAAGTGAAAACATCTGTGATGGTGAGCAGGCCCCTTAAATTTCAGCTATACGGGTATGTACCATGGTTTCTAAAAGCAGAATGACTTTTTGTAGGATTTTATTTTTCATTTCTGCCAAGTCTGTTCTGCTAGATGCTACTAAATTCCACACACTGCACCTTTAAGATCGAAACCAAAACATCTTCCTTGCTGGTCTGTTAAGGTGGATGTCAGGCCTGTCATATTAAGGAGCATCAAGATGCTTTACTGAATTTAAAGCCAAAGAGACACAGCAATCATAAGACATGAGTCAAGTATGTTTGACCCATATTCAGGGCAAGTTTTCTTTTTAATTTAAAAAAAAAAAAAAAATTACACACACAGTTGCTCTCTGAATTCTTCATTTGGTGATGATGATCTGAGCCTTGTGCATCTAACTTGTAAGTGTCATGGCAGACATGGGAAAATTTTATTAATTAGATTAAAAAAATACTATTCATATAGTGCTACATATGTCCAGTCGAACAGTATGTTCATGGTGAAGCGACACAGATTTAACTGCTTTTACAGACTGCTATCTGTATTCAACCAATCAGCTGATTACAGCGTGTGCATAGCAAATCAAATTCTTCTATCATAAATACTGACTTCTCCTCCAACCAAAAGCCTTTGAGGGAAGGAAATGCACACCCACTAAAGTTTTACATATATATTAATTATTAGATTTAATATATTTATTTTATAACTATATGTTGGCATTTACAATAAAAATGTATGCAATCGTTTCATAACGTGACAAAATAAGATTATTAATTTAGTATGCATTCGTCAGTCAGTAAGTCCATCACGTCATGTAAGCGTCTGATGTCAAATATTGACCAACAGAAGGCTGCTCTTAACCTCTTAACCTTATTTTCATAATTGCATTACAGCTGATCCCACCAGTAGAGACGCTTTGGCACCATAAATACTGTCAACATATTAAGGTCTAGTCTCTACAGTGTTAACTGATGCAATGACTGCCAGCAGCAAAACATGTATGTAATACCTGCTGCTGAAAGATGTGTTATATTTGTCTTCGCACAGTTTGAACTTCGCAGATTTTACAGCTGTTATATATGATGTGCAGTTAGGTTACACTACTTCAAATATGTTATTAAAAACGTTTAAACTTGAGGGGCCATTGTGTTCACAGGAGCGGTGACATTATTACTGTGATCATTACAGCGAAAAACATAAACAGAGGAAAATGTCAGAGATTCAAATGACTGCAATAAACAAACATAGATGATTATGAGAAAACCCATTTTGGAGTTGTGATTCCACACATAGATAAGCTCATGTACACTCTGCTGAGCCAGATTTACTCACTTACCTACTGTACAGTGTGTGCTGATCAAAACATACTTCACACAGTCAGTTCAGGCAATGAAGCCGTTGACCAGACTATTGATACAAACTGGCATCATGTAACACTGACCTCATTTAAACTAACTGTAGAGGGCTGCTGTTGTTGACAAAATGTGTGTAGCAGCGTTGCTTCTTTCAAGTGGCCCTTATCAAGAAGAACATTTAACAATTAATAATAATTTAGCAATAAATAAAATTACCTGGCTGCTGTCACTCAGTTTATGTCACATGATGACTTTTCACCTGCGGCAGGTTGAAAGGTCACCTGTGACATGCCGGAGTTGCAGCTGCAACCCTGGGACGCCGCCGCAGACAGATGCTCAGCAGCAACGTTTAGATGGTGAGTTTAATTTGTGTTTATAATCACTTGATTGATTATCACATTATATTTATAGTATTCAGCATTGTTTGGTGTATTTTACAAGACGAAGTGAACTTGCATGTTTGTGTTTATTTGCCATGCACGATGTTCACAGTGCAAGTAGCCATTAGCTGCCAGCTAACGACACAGCTGTGCTGCTACTAGGGAAAAGATTGTTCCATCATGTGTCGCTATGGGGTGAAACTTCAGCTCTGTAGAAAGCAGAAACAGTAAAAATTAACAGATTCATTTGCATTCTAAGCTCAGTTAAACATATAATATTCACCCTATCTGCGGACATTTATTATTATTATTAATTATGTCGGTTTATGGTGTTTTAAAATCTTGTTCTATGTGCCCCTTTTTCAACTTTGAGCACCTGTCCCTCTAAAGGTCTCTGCACGGCCCTGGTCTTGAAAAGTCTAAAGCATTAGGTTGTTATTATCATCAGGTGTTTACACCACCATTAGGACCCATAAGCATTCACTCGGGGGCATTTCCATGGCTGACCTTCTGGGTTCATTTTGAGTCCAGGTCAAAGACTCATTGTTTCAGATTGTCTGAGATCATTTCTAGTAAGCTGTAAGAGGCTTGAAGTTCATGACCTGATCACTGTCATCCTCACCAGAGTCAGTGAGTAAAATGTTATCATGACCAATAGTCATAATGGACCGAACTTTGAGAATTATACCCAGGTTGACAAATACTACAATTTACCTTTGAGATGGCATCAAACAGTTTTAATGTATTATTGTTGCTGCTGAAGCAGATGGAAGCTGCTCTCATAGATGACGCGCTGAACAGATGATATAAGTTGCTGTTCTTAGAAAACAGTGTCTAATACCTATATCGGCTCAGAAAGCTGGGCTGCTGCTTTGCTTGACCTTAGACCTTCTCAACAAGGCTCATATTGACCTTGCTGAGCCCCGGACTTACTTACCCATTGTACAGTGTGTGGTGGGCTAAACGTCACACAGTTAATTCTTACGGCATTTTAATTGGTTAACCTCTTGATTCCCGGCCAAACTATTGACCCAAACTGGCATCATCTAATACTGACCTCATTTAAAATAACAAACTGTAGAAAACTGCTGTTGTTGACAAAATGTGTGTGGCAGTGTTGCTTCTTTCAAGTGTTCAAATAATCAACCTGAGAAGAAGGTCCATCAGTTACATTGAGACATGATATGTATTTGCTTTGAATAGCTGGAATCTGTGGTATGAAGTTATAAACACAAAATATACGACTCTGACTCCAACTCAAAACACATAGTTTTGGAACAGAAAACCATTTTGACTTTGATGAGAACTGTGTGACATGAATGATACATGCATTTTTGGTAATCTGAGCTCTTTAAAGTTCTCATGGTCAAGGTGATAAGAAAGACTGAAGTTGACATTTTGACTTCACCTGTTGGTGGCACTGAAATCTTTAAGACTGTGGCAAATTTCATGTCTACATGGTTTTGAAACGTCTTCAAAGCATTGAATTCAGTTTTCTCAAAAAAAAGAGCCTTGAATAAGTCTTAAATTTCATTTGCAAAAGTCTTAAATATTTTCTCTGATGTTAGTGATGTTAGTCAATGTTAACAATAAAATGTTTTTAGTTATATAGTTTTTTATAGTATATTTTCAATGTTTTTTTTTAACTGATATACACCTATAAACTAAAAGTGGGGTTATTTTAACAGTGAATTGTACACACAAGAGGCTGTTTAATCATTTCAGTCAGCAACATCAAACCAGTAGTGAACACTGTCACCACTGCTAGCTACGGTAGCTGGGAAGCTCATCATCTCATCATTTTAGCAAAAACTTAAATGAACCACAGCTGCTTAGTTGATCAACAGATGATTAATCGCTAACTGTTTTGATAATCAATTAATCTTTTTAATCATTTTTTGTTACAGCTTCTTAAATATGAATATTTTGGACTTTAAAAAAAAATATTTATGATAGTAAACTAAATATTTTTGGGTTATGGACTGTTCAGGACAAAACAAGACATTGAAGGACACCAATCATTATTTTTCACCATTTTCTGATATTTTATAGACCAAATGACTAATCGATTAATTGAGAAAATCAAGATAATCGTTGGTTGCAGTAATAAAATGGGCCTAACCTAACCAAGATAGGCCCCATTAGGTTAGTGTGCACCATCTCTATTAACACTGCTGCAGGTGCACTGCTGTTACCATTAGGTCTGGAAAAGACACATTTTTATCTTGCACACAAATCAAAGGTATTATGCCATAATATGCTAAGCAGCTAATAACTACATTAGATGAAAAGCTAGTGTTTGCATGCATGTGTTGGACTCAACATAATTGTTACTAAACCTGTACAAAGGCCCAAAAAGGTCCTATATATAGTGCGGTCTGAAAGTGGTAGGTAGTCTATAATTTAGGACATGATGACTTTCACCTTTAATTTGATGGTGTTTACATCCACATCAGATGAATGGTGTGGGAATTCTAGCACTTTCTATACATGGTTCCCATGGTTGGTTGGTACGTGGTTGTTTTTTTAACCACCACAACTGTTTCTCCAGCAGGTGTGTCTATGCAGAAAAGGAGTTGATTCTTGGTGTGATATTTGAGAGTCTGATGTTCTTGCTCAAACTAGAAGGCCATTATGAGGCCGAAAAATCTGAATAAATTTACTAAATGCACCTACAGAATTTAAGAGCATCACTGTAGTGGAGGGTGCCAGAAGAATAATTTGAATAGTGAATAAACAAGACTTTACAACTCTCAGTACTTTCCAGAATGTAGTTCTGCATGCCTCAAAGACTCGTCAGTGAAGACAACACCAGCATTATAGACGACTCACAAGAAGATGCAAACACCAGGTGCAGCATCACCTGTAAGTAAAACTGAAAGTCAACACTTATCCTTACAATCATAATTTCATATCCAATGTGTTGGGATCAAGACAACAAAGTGTCACTGTCCTACTACATATTGGCTGCCAAAATCTGCCTTCGTCACAGCCGACATTTTGACACATCATAGTATAAAAAGCTCAGGTGTAACTAATAAAATTATATTAATAATGATAATAGTTATACCTGTCTCTTTACGGCTTTGAAAAGTAAAAATGCTTTAGAAAGAGGACTATTGTTTTTCCTCTCTTGAGGAACAGCTGGCAGCTCATTGTCTGCCAATCCATGCCACCGCTTCAGTGGATAAGCGCTTCACTAAGAATTAGTAGAAAGCACACCTTAGAAGGCATTAAACCTTCTGGGAAAAACGTCTTGAGAGCTCAGCCATTAACATATGGATACCGGGATAAAGGCTTTGTCTTGATATCCCTGCATCTGTGCTACAGAAACACACCCGCACACACAGCGAGGAAACATCTGCTGATATTCAGGAATAAAAAAAAAATCCTTCACCCAATAAAGACAGCAAATCTTTTATTATAATTTTTTTTACGGTTCTGTAAATCCTTGTGTAGAAAATTGCTGCTTATCCCATTAGAGAGCTTCTGGAAAACACAGAGCAGATTGAACAAATCGGGGAGGACCCTCGCTCGCACTGTACGATAACACGAGACAGAGGATCAAGCCTCAATTTGGGGTCCATCTCCTGGGAGAGAGACAAATACCGGGCTTACAGCGACTTAAATCTAATAACATCTTCAATTTGGTCTAATATCGTGACAACAAAAAAAGAGGCTTCATCTTTGGGTTTTGAAGTGAAAATATTTTACTATTATTAAACAGATTAACATTTTATTGCATTTCTACTTAAAAAAGCAGCTGATAATCACATAATCACACACAGTAGAAACATGTGGTATATGTACTGTAATAAATAGAATACTTGTGTATCTAAAACAAACATCTGTGGTCTGAGAGCTTTTATATCCAAAGATTAGGAAAGTCATTCTGTACCTGCAAAAAGCAGAAGATCCCATGAGGACGGTGGATAACACAAAGTCGCTCATTTAATCTCAAAATCCTTGTAAAGATGGTAGAAAAAGTAGTAATAAATGCCATATTACACATAGATTTAATCTTGAAATTAAAATTTGAACGAATTGAATCAAAGTCCACCTCAAGCACGCTGACCATAACTAACGGACAAAGGCCAAGTTTCCTTTTTAGACAAATAACTGTTATAGATTCCTAATCTAATGTGTGACAAACTGGTAACCTGTCCAGGGTGCATCATACCTCTCAGCTAATGCATGCTGGGATATGCTGGAACAGGCTCCAGCCCCCTGCGACCCTGCAGGGGGCTGGAGGCACTGCAAGCATAGTGTCAACAGACTTCACAAGTAGTAGCTATACATTCTTCTATGAGTTGATTTGAAATGTTTTTTTTTTATATTTTAATAAGCTGAGTTCAATTTAAGAGCCACGTCATCTTTCAAGAAGTAGAAAAAAAATCAGATTTTGAAAGTGATGATGCCACAGTCTATTTCATCCCGTTTGGTTTAGCTCAAACACAATAAAGTTCAGTATATTCATGGATCCAGCCATGAATTGCACACAGGCATCACATGATGCCCAGAGTCACATGATCATCGTCACATCAGCTGGTTTAGAGGAATCCTGCTGGAAGTGTTAAGTGTAAGAGAACGTTTACCCCTCTTGTGTGGTGCCGAGTGCTTTTCAGTCAACACTCTTTCAGTTTGAGATTCTCAACTGCTATCAGTATCCAGGCCTGATCCTGAGGCCCGGGCTGTGTTTACCCGTCTCTCGTTCGAGTTTCTCCCTCAGTTTGTGGAAAGGAGGCCTTTTGCGTGGCTCCTGCTCCCAGCAAATCCTCATCAGGGAATAAACGCCAGCAGGACAGTCCTCTGGAGCCTCCATGCGATAGCCCACCTCCACTTTCTCCTTCACCTCCTGAAGAGACTGTGACATGGCAGCAACAAGGAGGGAAGCAGGATCAGCGGGAATGAAGAGGGCGCAGAGGAAAGGGTGGTGACATTAGTTTGCAGTACAAGTTGATAAACTGAGCACATTGATAAGTTGGGTACAGCTGCAGGACAAAAAGCATTAACAAAGGAAAAGGTGCCAAGAACTAATAACAATGATTGAAAAAAGTGTATTTCATGGGCCAAGTTGGGTGTTTTCTCTACAGACAGGGGTGTCATTCTTTGCCTGAGCTTATTTCTTACTCACATTAATGTTTGCCTGACGAAGACCTTGCGGGTCGAAACGTTGCAATACATACTCTGGAGCACACTGATAAGTGAATTAAACATATTTTTTACCTGAACTAAAATGTAGGACTGTGCAATGTTATTAAGTAAATACAAATTTGAAATGATGTAGAGGAAGAGTTCCTTTTAGAAACTTTTATTTCACTTACTGAATATACTGTTTTACTATAAGGAATGAAGTTTAGAGTCTGACTTCACACAGTAAATCCTACTTAAGGGTCAGTTTCAGTATAGTTTATTCAGTGGGGTAATGTTTCACAGGCACGATGGAAACACAGGCCTACGTGGGATTTACATGAGCCTTCCTGCTGTCCTCACTGGCCAAGATGCAAATCACCAGAGATTACCTGAGAGAGACTAGTGTGACAAACAGGGCTACGTTTAAGTAGCATAGTCTCCACCACTATAGTGTTAACATGCTCCGGCCTTGATCTGACATCATCCTCTGCTATGTTTTGTCCTGTTACCACACCTACCTACTACACCCACAGGCTATGTAACAGGTAAAGATTAACTTCTTCTTCCTACCAACACAGATAAGGCAGATTAGGTAACTCATCGAAAACAATAAGATTATTTCTACTATCACTGTGTTGTTCTGTAACAATGTGCGGTAAAAGTAGAGAGATCTCTGCTAAATCTCTGTCCTCACTGACGTATGAACTCTGGGACCTGAAGTGGTTTCCTGCTCAGACGCAGTAAGTCGATCCAGAGATGACGGCATAGTGACGAATGTGACCACTTGATCTGGCAGCTTTCCACTGACATGTCTACTACATGACACAGATTTGAATCCTGACATGACCCGAGTTTGCGTAACATGACTTTTAAAATGAACTTATTACATTACAACATTAGTGCCATTGAAAAATAATTTGTCACGTAACAATGTTACCTACTGAGAAGTAACGTATTAAGGTACTGACAACCCTTGGTGATTCCTTGTACATGTTAGCTACATATATTGTGGCAAGTGGTGAAGAATGAGAGACAGGAGGCAAGTTTCAGCAATATTATTATCAACTCACAGGAGACAGGATCTTAAAAACACAGTATCAAATACAGCTGTGGTCAAGAAATGTAACAGCCACCTCGCTCATGGTTAAAACTATAAACCAGCACAAAAAACGACAATTACCAACATAAACCACCATGTTCTGAACAGACACAAACAATTTTGGAACATAAAACAGCAAACTTAGCAAACTACCCAGTCCAGCACTAGGCATGATGGGAAATAAGGGCCGTCGCTACATTACAAACAGGTGCATAAACAGAAAAGAAACCAGTTTTAACCATGAGTGTGGTGGCTGTTACATTTCTTGACCAAAGCTGTATTTGCTGCTGTGTTTTTAAGCTCTTGTTCCCCAGTGTTGTATGTTTATAAAGGTTTGACATTGCGGAGAGCTGCTTCCTGCCTCTCATTGCGTGCTGCTCACCACAATATCGTAATGTAAGTAATGGATGCTTATTTCAAAAAGTATTTAGGTAACTGATTAGTTGAATTGCTATACTAATGCCTAACATGCCGCAACGCAGGACATGACACAGTAAGAGAGTTACATAACAACGACATACTGTTTCATGTTTGTTTGGGCCGGGCACCAAAACACAAAAGGAATGTAATGGAGAGACATACAGATAAGGTGGAGATCTTACCAAATCATGTGTTAAAGTCACATTAACAAAAACTGCAGAGCAACAGATTTTAAATATCAGGCACTTAAAATCTATAGAGGTCAGATAATTCGGCAGAGGGCTAATTTTGTCTGATTTATTTAAAGCAGCTTGTTTTTATAACCGGAGTGTCAGTAAGGCCTGGTTCAACTCATACGTGCTGACCCAAATAAACACACTGACAGACACAAATACACACATCAACACAATAGTGACATAATAATGAATTAATGTAATTAATGGGCCGGTGCTACATACCATCTTAGGGTAGGGTTGACGACCATAAGAGAAGATCTCCCACAGAAGAACACCGTAACTCCAAACATCTGACTTGGTGGAGAATTTCTACATGGGAACAAATGTATATACATGTATAAAATGTAGAATTTAACAATAAGAGCTAAATAAAGAGCAAAATGAAAAGACAAAGAAGTTTATGTTAGAGTAAGATACACCAACCAAACTAGAAATACAAAAAAATGGATTATTACAGATCTTAAAGGCATTAATAAATGATTTATTAACCATGAACAGAGCCATTATTAAAACTTAAAAACCTTTTTTTTATTAGAAGTACCCGAAGGAACACACTGACTTGTAGCTTCCTAAAATAAAATCAAAACAGGGTGTAGAGAGACGTAACCATATAGAAATAAATCCAATCAAACCGACCTCTTTCTTTAGAGCTTCGGGGGCGGTCCATTTTACCGGCAGTTTGGCGTTATCTGACATCTTCAAGTCCTTCGTCAGGCCAAAGTCGCTGACCTTGGCCACACTGTCGTCAGAGATGAGGATGTTACGAGCTGCCAAGTCTCTGTGAACCAGCTTCTTAGACTCCAGGTACTCCATCCCCTCACACACATCACTGCGAACACACGCAAACGAGTCTCATTTTCATTTTGTACAGTACACGATTGATCACACACTCACTTTTTCTTTCTTCTTCTATTCTATACACACATCTATTGCACGCCTGTCCGTCCTGGAGGAGGAATCCCTCCCTCTGTTGCTCTTGCTGAGATTTCTTCCTTTTTTGCACCATTAAATGTTTTTTTAGGAGTTTTTCCTTATTTGAATCAAGGGTCTAAATATAGGGGATGACTTCACACACACACACAATGTAAAGTATATACAGTTACAAGCAGTTTTTGCATCTGTCCCGACACACAACGAACCACTCTGCACACAGTTTCTTCTGTACAAAACATTCAAACCATTAAAGTTGGTCTTTGATGTTTCAACTTACAGTGCAAAGCGAAGCAGCTGGACAGAGTTTAAAACTGAACGTCCTCTTGTCCTGAGAAAGTTCACAAGGTTTCCCTGCAACACACACATACATGAAAGATAAAACAACAAAATAATGAGTTAATATTGGCACACATGACGACAAGCCACCACAATAAGCTTCTGGATTTTTGGCCTTATTTCATTAACCAGAGAACCAGGAAACAATTCTGTAATTGTTTGGATTGTTTGGACTTGATTACCCAGAATTTAAGTCAAACAACCTCAGCAAACTAATTAAATGTTTATGACTGTTTTCTCATTAGCTGCTGGTGGTGAATCTGCAGAAAAACTATTTTGCAGCAGAGTCCATTGAGTCTAGCTTTCAGTTACAAAGATGACTCCCTTGCTGCAGTTTAGGAGAAACTACATCGAGCAGATTTCCCACCACGGACCAATTATTTTCATCAAACAAGGTTCATTTCTGCTTCATTGTGTAATGTAGCAAGGCTTGTATTTTTTTACCTATTTCTGTTATTTTGTTATTTACTCTTTTATTATGTTACCTGTTCTTGGTATAAAATAATGTTTTATAATTGAAATTGTGAACTGCAGATAAATGACTGTATGTAGCTGCACCTTAGTCATGAGCTCTGTGACGATGTGAAGCCCTTTGTGAAGGATGACCCCAAACAATCGCACCAGGTTTTTATGCTGGAGCTTCCTGGTAAAAGTGAATCGACGTAAAACAAAGTCAGGACCACCAGCATAAAATAAATACTGATGGGTTGCACAGATATTTTCACTGATATGATCACAATTAGTTAATTTTTCATTGAGCAAACTTTGAAAAACACAGCTTTCTCAAATTGTTCAATGCTTTCACAGATAAAGGGGGAAACATTCATAACGAGGACGTCTTCAGACTCACGTCATTACGGTGGTCTCCTGCAGGAAGGCCTGAGCTGTGACATCACATTTAATGATCTTTACTGCCACCCTCTGGCCCATATAGTCCCCTTCATAAACAGCTGAGGATCACACACATAATTCACCCATTAGACTACATTTAATAACTAAGACAACACTTTACTTTTTTTGGTTTTCATATTGTACATTTGAAATATTGTGAGGGTACAAAGAGGCTGATAAAAACAAGAAGAGTGGGCAAAATAAAGGAAAACTCACCACCAAACTCCCCTTCTCCAATATTCTCTCCTAGTTTGAGCTTCGTGATGTCCAGCAACCATCCAGCTGGAGAGGAGAGAGACGTGAACACTGTGAACAACTTGCCACCTCTTACATGCTTTATGATCATTACTATCAACATTTTATATAGTAAAAATGACCACCAATGATTCATTAAAATCATTTTTACAAAGAAACCTTGATCTTTTAATGTTTTTTTCAGCCCTACTGAATAAATCTGGACATCAAACTTACCTTTAGACAGCTCCAACTCAGCTGACTTGGTTCCATGTTTTTGTTTGGGTTTCAGAAGAGTTGTAGCAATGGAGCCTTTGTTCTTTGAATAGAACTGCAAAGATGGAAACACTGTTCACCGTTCAAAGGAATATATTTATAGTAGATCGTATTTCATCTTTGGTATCTATAATTTCTTCTGATTCATTTTTTTGGCTCTGAATCCTTGTTTATTCTACGTATGATAAGACTTCTTTGTCTTATACATTATTATTTTCTCGAGCTCTTGGAGTCAACACTGATCTTATTGGCACTTTGACACATATACTGTAGTTCGAGCCCCGCTATGAAAGCCCCCTTAGAAATCAGGAAGCCCTTTGAAGATTGCGGCCAGCACTGTGGCTCATCTACAAAAGTGAGAGCATAATGCAAACCAATAGTTATAATTAACAATTATATAAGCTATACCACAGAACATTTGCCTAAATACTCTGCAGTGTCAGTGATAAAGAATCAAGGGGCTGCAGTTGAATTGCATCATTTAAAGTGATGTATGTGAATTAAACACTCATCTAAAGTGACACATCAATGCTTGGTTTTGAAGCACTTATAACATGATTCAGCCCAAATCCGCCTCTGGAACCTCCTCCTTCTGTTTCCTCGCAGGATTAAGTCAGATGGTCTGACTCACGTCTGAAGCTGTCTGCTGTTCGCTGATAAGATGCTGCTGTGCGAGAGCCTTCAGTGCACCCTCACACAGACACAGGCCCAATATAGATAAACCATAAAAGGGCTGCTTTCACAAGTTTCCTTGTGGTGACACATGATGTATATATTTTTACACTAGTGTCAGTTCCGCTGGTGGGTTTTCAGGGTTATATATATTTGTGCACAGGAAAGTGGTTCTCCACATTGTCACAGGTAATGGCCTCAGTATAGACATGAGAGTGTTTTCTTTCTACTCAGGTTGTTTTATTTGAAGCATTTTTAGAGGCCCAAGAGGTGAAATAATCCAATATTTTTATGACCCCTCTGATTGATCTTGTCCTGACTCCCAGGTTGTAAACCACTGGCTTTGCATGGAAGAAGTAGCTGAATTGAACTGATGAACTGATTACTTATGATGCTATTTTATGGATGAATTCTGAATGAGTTATTCCTCAGAGTTTTTATGCACATTGGTGCTGGATTTTGTCAAGGCTGCAAACATTTATAATCACAATACAAACCCATTAAATAACAACAGTACATTTTCTCTCACCTCTATCATGTCAATAAGGTTGTAGAAATACTCCACGTTGTCGATGGTCAGCTTGTTGTCCTGATAAATCACTCGGTAGTGGATGACCTCTCTGGAGACACTGACGCACAGGACGTAGTCACCAGGATGGCGGATGGACTCTCGCACCAGGAACAGTCCATCCTCGGCCGGCTGCAGCTTAGACACTGCCTCTGGGCCGGAGATCTTACCATGAAACCAGCTAGTTAAAGACAGCACAAAGATAGTGTATTCATACCGATACACGATCCATTTGGCATCCCAAATGACTCCCATTTTTGTCACAGTCAGGAGGGTGGTTAACGCAACAAAAAAGGAAGCTGAAATGATTAATCCTTAGGCAATGTTTGTGTGCACGTCCATCATCAGCCCACACAATGAGGTCACAAGATGTGTTTGAAGGTTGATCAACACTTCAGCTAAAGTTAGAGACAAGAGTGTCTGTATTTCACAGTTATACCACTTGTGAACTATGTGTCCTACTGAAGTGAGAAAACAATAACACATAGCTGAGTTTTTCTGTGAGCAAAGTGTAAAATACAGAAGAAGAGGAGACATACGGCATGAGGCTGAGGCTGGGATCCACACGCAGAGCTTCTCTCTCACGCACATTAGTGGCGTTAACGAGTCCTTCTTCTCCTGTGGTGTTGTGTCTGGCCTCGTAGTATCCTTTCTTCTAGAAAGGAGAATTCAAAGTCTGCTTGCATCAAATGGTGGCAAGAAATAGCTTTGCTCTAACTGACATGTGAAGCGTCTGTAAAGTGTGACAGTACCATGCTCGTGCCAACAATAGTGAGGATGTCTCCTTTGTGGTACGCCAGTTCCCCAGGTTTGGGCTTCCTGTGGTCTCCCTTGGCGACACACTGTGTACCAGCAGCCCAGCTCATCTGCAGGAGCAGAGGAATAATAAAAAGAGAGGCGTTGGCCCTTTTAAAGGAAAGGTTCACAAATTTCAAATCTGTGAAAACAACAGGTGCCCAAATGAACATTGAAACAGGTTTTTCTTGCTGTAATCATTCCTCCTGTTCATACTGACCGTTAGAAGATCCCTTCCAAATTATTTTAAGTGATAAGGGACAAAATGCGGAATCATCATTTTAAGCAAAAATATGTTTAAAAGTTTATCTGAAGCTTATATGAGGCTTCAGCAGTCTGAGTTAGTCATATTAAGTGGATATCTGCCATATTTACGGTCTTTTTAACATAACATTTCCTCTTTGTGTCTCCTCGGACAGTGTTTCCCTGTTGAGCTGCTGTGGAAGTATCGTAACAAAAAGAGGAACTTTGGCTATAAAAAGATGTAACGTTGAAAGACATCTACTTGATCTGACTTTAAATACATTTCTCCACAGAAAGAAGGGTGGATTTTGTCCCCCATCACTTACATTGTAAGTGCATTATGAAGGGACCTCTTAACAGTCAGAATAAACAAGAGGAATGATTATGCCAAGAAAAACATGTGTCAATGTTCATTTGGCACGACTGTTGTTTAAAGACAGACTTGAAAAATTATGAACTTGTCCTTTAACATCTCTCGGCCTGTCTGAAATAATGAAGTCAGACTTTTGAGTAAAGGAAATGACTATATATTAGTCATTAGCCATTATATTGGTTTTAACCTTCTTTGTATACACAGCAGAGTTTCTCAACTTTTGGGTCAGATGGGTTAGTTGATAAGAAGATGGTATTTTGGAAGATTTCTAACATGTACTGTATGTATTGATTTCTGCTTTAAAAATTTTATGTTGGGTAGGTTTGAAATACAGATGTGTAATATAATCGATGGGTGCTCTCTTCATGATTTTAAGAATAAAATACAAATGTTTGTGACACTCAAATTTTGGTATCTAAAAACAGGGTTACAGGCAAAAAAAGACGAGAAACCCTGAAATAAGGGTTACATGTTTAACCAGTGACTTCACTTTCTACATTGCATACACATGTAATAAATATAAAAGCTCCTCTTAACAGAATGATCTGTCTGTTAAAATTGATTCAAACTTTTAATATCACAGATGACGTTTTTTAATTATTGTATTATTAACAGAAGATAAGCCCATCAGTCCAAAATATATTTCTATAGAACAGAGGGGACTTGTTTCAGCGTCTGACATTAACTTATATCAATCATAAACGACTTTATTTGCCGATCAGAGCTGCGGTACTCACCTCTGCCAAGTGCGGGGCAGGAGGTCTAATTCTGTGTTGTCACCTGTCAAAAAGAAAAAAATGTCTCTAACGACTACATAACATAAAATACTGATCATACTGAATACCGAACGACTAAATATGGACCTTAAAAGTAGCTGCTGTCGATTAAATTAATAATGGGGATGTATTGAAGCACTATAAAGCACAAATAGGACATCAGCGGGTAGGAGGATAGTGGCAGCTCCTGTTGAATAAATTAAAAGTGAACAGCTTGAATGTTTCAGTACCTGCGGCTCTGTGGACAGATGCTAACAGCCTTTTCTTCAGGACTGCCGCTGGCTCAGTAAACAGAAGGAAAACACAACCATAACGACAGGAAATCCTCAGCAGAAGTCGTCCACGTTTGTCTCATCCAGCTGTGACATTAATTTTCGTGTTTTTTTAACAACTTAGCAGAAGCGACGCTGTAGATTGTTCACACCCCAGACGGGCTGCGGCTGCTCTCTGAGAGCTGATGTGTCTGTCTGAGCACTTCCTCAATATTTAGGCAATTGTAGTTCAAGTGTAACAAGGTGACGCAATAAGTTATTTTGTTCTTCTGTTTCTACACAATGTTTGACTGCTTAAATGTGCAAAAATACAAAAACAACAAAATCCAAAGGTGACAAAAATGGCTTAAAAGTGTTTTAATATCTCCACCTTAATTTTAGGCAACACTACAAAGACATTCAAATAATAGGACAGCAACGTTCACACTTTTCCGTTTCAACAATACAAAATAGATTGCAACATCCTTCAGAAATAAAATAAGCAATACCTATATGATGCTCTTGGTAAATGAAATCTAACTAAAACTGCACAATAATTCTCTCACATTTAACTTTTAAGCCAAAGAGTTGTGCAATTGTCCCTTCCCTGTCCTACATCTCTGTGAAGTAAGATCATTACCTGACAAAACAACTCATAAATGTTCCCCTTTGTCTTCTGTAATACACAACATGATGCAGGCACAAGGAAGAAAGTCAAAGGACTAGTAACCACTTGATCATTACAGTAGATATTCAGTCTTACATTTTTTTTTCTGACTAAAGCTTCTCTCTTCTGCTAACCATACTCTGGAAGAAAAAAGATTACTAGGCATATTTAAATGATAAAATTATGGCTGCATACAGTAATTGTCATTTCGTAAGTGCTTCATTCCCTCAGCATGCTACAGACTGTGCAACATATGACGTCTCTCATCAAAGACTTCCTCTCCGCAGAGAGCTTCATGGGGACCTCCCAACCTCCCATCAAGTTTGTGGGTTCTTGACAAATCTTCATGACATATTCAAGGGGGGGAGGGGGGGGGGGGGGGGGGAGTTATTTTTGTCTCGTTTTGAACGTGTGGTGCAGGGCCTTTGGTTGGATTTTAAAACTCTTTTGTCCCGGCTTCCTCTGATTTTCGAAACGTATTAGAGGGAAATGTCGCTTTACAGGAGACTCAAGAGGGAGCAAAAAGGGCTTGAAGAGTTCAGGAAGGACCTGTGAGGGTTCTCTCAATGGCGCCACACTATTTTATTACTAATGTGTCGGGGTTTTTTAGGCACAATGAACATCACAGTACAGTCAGTCTTCTCTGATCTCTCTCACAGTTTCAAAGCCTCAACATAAACCTCATCTTTTTTTAACATAGACTGAAAAACACATTAGAGTGTACAAACGTCATGCACCTATGTTAGCTCCGTGAGTCGGATGGTAAAATTGAACTGGCCTGAAAAGCAGAAAGGTTCAGTCTCTTTTTTAAAGAGAAAATAAAGCGCAAGGTGCTGATGTTTAAACTGTACTGGAGGCGTTCATATCAGAGCACCTCTAATACATAAACAATACAACTGTGGGCGACAGTGGCGGTTTAACTATTGTGAATGAACATGGAGGGGTGGTCAGTAGTTAGTGTGCAATTATACTGAAATGGAATGATGCAATCAGTAACTTTCATGATTTTTTTTTTTTTACTGAGCCAATTTACTTTGCACACTTTAAAAAGTACACTAAATCTGCAGGAAATCGCTACATGGGAGAAGGATTTGCAGTACAGATTCTCAAACTTTCAGTCTCCTCCTCGACATGTTATTCCTCTTAATTCAAGGGTAGACATGTAACATGTAAAGTCAGTTATATTCATATGTGTATAGCTGCGTGTTAAGATTGTTTTCGAGATAAGAAAAAGTTTAAAGTTGTGACATTCTACCAGTCTCTAAACTAGCAAACGCCCCCACTCTGAGGGCAGAGGTCAAGCGCTCGCTGCTTCCTCTTTCTTGTCTTTTTTGCCCTCCCCCTCCCCTTCGCCTGTGTCGCTGACGTCCCGTCGCCGCTTGCGGTTGCGAGCGTTGGCTTTGGACGCAGGCAGGGACTCCATGCCCAGAACCTTGTGGATCTGACGGAAAGCGAGCAGCCGTAGTGCATGCTGGAACCGAAGAAGAGAGAAAAGAAATGTAGGTTTTAAACAAAACTGCTGATGTGCTTTGAGATGCTCAATAAACACTGAATGGCAGCTTTGGGAACGTACCTGCGCACTGGCGGTGATGTCCTCTCTGGCTTGAAGCATCATGCTTTCCAAAGCGTCTGTCGGCTCTTTCTCACAGGGGTCGAGCAAACCTGGTCCGTCTGAGTAAGGGGAGGGAAACGAGAAATATTAATGTGACAGAAGAGATGAGAAATAATGAATCATCAAGGTGTGGTGGCGTTTATCAACTGGAGAGATTTTCTGAACTCTACTTATTCGTATAACATACGTATATCTGTCGGACCTGGCAGCAGGATGCCTGTGGAGATGCACTCCAGCACCCTGCGCATGGCCTCCCCCGGGCTGAGCGGGCCTGTAGCGCTGCTGATGACCTTCTCCACCAGCAGCTCCATTGCCTGGAGAAAGAAATACAATTTTTGCTTATTGATACACCTCTTCCTGTCACTGTCACATCTCTCACACCTTATATGATATTATATGATATACACATTATAAAGTGTGCCAAAAGTATTAATGTAAATGTTTTCAGCAAACATGATAAGGGACAGGTGAAGTCACTTACCCAGCCGGGCATCTTCCCCCAAGTGGGCACTCGCTGACATAAATCTCTCAGCACCCGAATGATGATCACACAGGACTGCAGCCCGTTGGCGCGAGCCTTTAGAGATTAAGACAAAAAACAAATGAGAAAATAAAAAAAAATAAACTTAACATTGTGATCAATATTAGATAAATTGAACTTCTGACGACACCATTGTAAATTTAACTGGTGACTGTAAAATGTAAGTTTTAAATAAGGATGTATGATTCTACTCTAAACTTCAAATTGCTATTAGAGATTGTTAACAAACAGCTAAAATCCATCCCATAGTAGTGACACAGTCACAGTAACTTGTTAAAATAGGAAAATAAATCTACAAATTAGATGTTATTGAAATAAAACACTGTCTTTATTATAGTGGGAAGGTTTTCTGGTTATAATGGGAGGCTTCTGCATTGAGATTTTATCCAAAGTTATAAGAACAACAGGAGGTCAGAAACAACATTTTAACAGTAAATGAACAAAAAAAACCAAAACGAACAAAAAAAAAAAAAAAAAAATCACAGAACAAGCAGCCCCACAAGAAATAACCGAACAGGAATTAATTTGAATGCCAGTAAACCAATGTGGTTTTTCTTCTGTAGTGCCAGAGAACAAACAAAGTAATGTCTGCTTACAACATACAACTCTATTTACTATATTGCTTAACATCGATGATGGCGTCATTCCATTTAGCTGCACCCGTAATAACAAGGCCCTCTCACAGCTAGATGGAAAGAAGTCATTATAAAGGTTATTAGTTAAACCTGTGTTTGACAAGTTGAAGTTTTCATCTGCTGTAAAAAATGTATTTGATGAAGACCTTTTCCACAGCTGACAATTTGACATTTCATAATAGGAAAGGCACTGGTGTAGCTAATTAAAAAAACATTAATAACAGATATTATTTATTAATTACAGCGACTATGAGTAAAATAAGTCAAAACTGTGAAAAAAGGTCTATTCTTGTGAATAAAACAATAACAATTTCCAGCAGGGACTGAAACAGTAACCAGAAATGATGGCAGCAGGATACACTACTGTAAATGATGATAAAGTGTTTGTGATGCGTTTACCTGAAACCATTTGGCGTGACGGAGAGCAGCCAGGTATTCCAGACATTTCTTCTTATTCAGAAGATCAGGAGGGTCCTTCTCAGCCACACCTGATGGAGATAATATGTACGGACTTACAGCAAAACTAATGCAAGACCCAGAAGATCACAGACAATAAGTCACAAACTGTTACTGCTGATGTACAGTCGCCGAACCAGGGACAAAATTACAAAAACACTGGAAACATTTATCTGATGTGACCAGACACTTCCATGAATCCTTAAAAACTGTTTTGTTTCAGTTTGTTTGGTGAGAAAATTATATAATATATAAGAACAAAGCAAGAAATTTGACCATCAAATAAGGAAGACTTGTGTGTGTTTATATGTTTTACAAATATTCTGAGTGGAAGAAATAGCAAAAAAGTAGAGCGGAGGGTGACAGACACATGCAAACAAAGACGGAAATCCAAGGCATTCAGAGAGAAGACAGGTGGGTTTTTGTTTAATCTTTAGTTAATTTTGTGAATTTGTTGCCTACCCTACTAATTTTATAATTAATTTGGATCCAATTATCATCAGCCAGAGTACGCCTTTCTCTAGAAAGACATTTTGACTCGTGAAACACAAGTGTAACTAATAACATTAATAATGTCCATTCATCCATCTTCTGACGCTTATCTGGGAACGGGTCGCTGTGGCATCAGACTGAGTAAGGAAACCCAGACATCCTTCACCCCGGCAACGCCCTCTAGCTCCTCCTGGGGGATCCCAAGGCATTCCCAGGCCAGAGGAGATATGTAGTTCCTCCAGCATGTTCTGGGTCTGCCCCGGGGTCTCCTACCAGTTGGACATGCCTGGAACACCTGCAGAGGGAGGCCCAGGTGCCCAAACCACCTCAGCTGGTTCCTTTTGATGCGAAGGAGCAGCGGCTCTACTCTGAGCTCCCCCCGGATGTCGGAACTCCTCACACGATCTCTCAGACTAAGCCCAGAGACTCTCCGGAGGAAACTCATTTCGGCCGCTTGTATCCGTGATCTCATTCTTTCAATCACTACTCAAAGCTCGCGACCGTGGGTGATGGTCTGGACGCAGACCGACTGGTAGTGAAGGAATTCAAGTATTAATAACGTCCACGTTGCATTCAGGTGCATCAGTGCCGGGGTGATTGTACTGAGCCACTTTAAACTGGTGCAGAGCCATCGTTAATGTTATTAATTACACCTGTGCTTTTCCTGCTTTAACAAGTCTAAATGTCTCTACAAGAAAGGTGCATTAAAGACAGATTTTTCTGTCATTTAACTAATTTCAGATATACAGCTACTTCTCCTGATCATGAAGTCTCATCAATATCAACAACTCGTAAATTACATTTTTCAGTTGTTCAGGAACTAGTCATGAATCTGCATCTTTTCATTCATTCACCAAATGTCAAAATCAGTTTTCTTCACTTTACTGCCAATTGCTCCCTTTGCGTGGAAAATTTCCAATTATTTTCTAAGAGAATTATTAATAGGTAAAAAAATTTTTTAAGTTGTTTCAACTTCTTTTAAAAACTTCCTTCACTAAACTCAAACAGAGTGTTTTGGATTTCCTCTTTTCTTGCACTGGATCATCAGCTTTGCATGAGTGCCTGACTGTCACAGACATGTTAGATCAAAAAATGTCACTTTAGAGCAATTAACAACTGAAACATGGACTTTTATCTCCTTGGAGTCGGGTATTTGGAAATGAGATGTGTGTTTTGTTCTCATTTTATACCAAATGTTTTTAGTCTGGCTTCCATTACTCCTCTACAACAGACCTTTCTCACAGCAGACATTTTGACTTGTCATAGCAGGAAAAGCACAGTTGAACATGATAACATTAACGATGGCTCAATTCCATTAAAAGGAAGTTATACTGGTGTAACTTTGCCAGGTTCAATAATTTGGAAACACTATTCAGCCATCATTAATGTTATGAAATGTACATGTACTTTTCTTGCTTTGTCACATCAAATATCTGCTGTGAAAAAGGTTGATTATGTTTCAAAGGAAGTTTCTCTTGCAGATAAAGGCACAAGAGTGAAGATACTTCCTTCCCTTCATGCCTCCATATTTTAAAAAGGTAACAACATCAAAAATCAAGCCAATTTAAGTCAAACCTATTAAACACAATATGACAAAGCCAGAGATTAACTAAATTAGTAGTGCTAAAAATGGGAGAATACAAAGTTATGTTTGTTTTTTTTTTTTTTTTAAAAAAAAGCTTTTGTCTATGTTGAATTTATGAAATAATAAAACGTGTGTGGACAGAATTTGAGGACAAATTTAAAAGACACATTTACAAGACTGGTCACCTAAAAAATGACAAAGTCCAGCTCTCTCTAAAACATTCAATGTGGTTACTGATGACTGCCATGAAGAAATATTTCGTGACAGCAGCCGTCGGGCTTTCCACACTTCCATGTTCACTAGAACTGTAGCAACAACAGAGGACATTAGCTTTCTTACAGGGGAAATACAAAACAAAAACAAAGCCACTTTTTCTTTTTTGAAGTCTACACTAGCATACCACTTAGAATCACGACCCATATTTATCAGGCCTCTTAGAGTCTGGATTTAGCAGCAGCTGACTCCCTCTGATGACAGCTGAGAGGGTTTTCCTACTCTGAAAAGCTTAATAAACATGGGCGACCTGGTGTCTTTTCATTTTACCGTTCTTAGTGGTATGTGTACAAGTGTGGTCTTCAGGATTAGCCATTAGCTTGTCTAGGTCTGCTGATACAGAATTAGGGGCACTGATCAACAAACCCAAACAAAAGTAAAATAAAAAATAATAATAAATAAAAGACAGCGGCCACAGAAAACATTTCTAACATGTTTTCCAAATGGGAAAAACACATTACAATGCTGACAGTTGTTGGAGCAGGTGGAGGAGTGTTTGCAACACAATGATCTTGAAAATGAGCTCAATGACAACAGATTTACTAATGCTGTCTGATTATTATTTAAACACGGATCATTGTGAGGCGATAAAATGACACTCCAACACCTTATCATCGATAATGCCGCAAATATGATGCAGGGATGAGAGAAAAGGGAATGAGAAGTCACTGGACCTCAAAATCCCCCTCATAGTATCATCGCCAAAATGCAACAAGAAGCAAAACTTTTTTTTTTTTTTTTTTTTTTTTTAAATCAAGCCTCAAAACTAACAATATTTATTGAATAGTGTCACCGTTTGATGCATTTTCATCCCTGGGCATTATCTGAACAGTGATCATCGCTTTTCTCTTATAGTTTCCCAAAAGGTTTTTATCTGAGCGTGTGTTCACAAGATAAACACACACCCTAGTGGCACAGAAAGGTCGGAGAGCCCGGCTTTAGATTCCCATGTTGTGGAAAAGAAATAAAGAAATTGGGGGTCTAGTGTAACTGCAAAAAATGGGGGAAATGAAAAGAGTGGGACAAATGAATGTGAGAGTTAATTCTTATTTTAGGAGTTAAAGAAAAAAAACAACAACTTGAATGTGGGCTTGGTTAAAGTCCCACCTCTCATTCAGTAATTTAAGAGCTTTTCAGCCTAAAATTTTAGGCTGCTACCAGGTGGAAGGGTGGAGCGGGGGGTGGGGGGGGAGTGGGGGGGTATATAAGTGTATTACACACAGCGCTAACATTTGGTTGGTACTGAAAGCTTTTGGCTTCTCTAACCTTTCTCAGCCGCTTTTCCTCCTGCCTGCTTGTCCTTCTCAGCAGCAGGGTCCTCCCTCATCAGCGGCGAGGTGAGAGAAATGGTCACCTGCATTTTGGGCTCCTTGCTTGATAATATCACGATGTTCGCCTCCTCGGGGTGAGCCTGCACCTCATACTGATCTTCAGAAAATGTCTGCCGGTTAAAAGGACACTTGGGATTACTCACTACAGAGGAGGAGGGGTGTCGGGGGGCAAAGAGTAGCCTTGTCTGGCAAGGATACAGGGCAATGCTGTAATGTTTTTAACCTCAGGTTGTGCAATTTTTTTTTTTTTTCAAGGCTATTGAGATTACAGTTCCCTTTTTTTAAGCAGGGTTAGTGGCATGAACAAAAATATCTCTCAACAATTAGTCATCAGCAATATCTTTGTAATAATAATACTAATAATAATAATAATAATAATAATGATAATATTTAGGAAAGGAAATCAGGCGGTTTAAGAAGAAAAACCCCATCTCACTCTGTAGGATTCAGGTGTCATAACCAGGCAGTGAATCTAAAGATCAGTGAAAAGCTCCTTTAATGAGACACTCGTTACAGCTAGAGTAGGAGGGAGGAAGAGTGAGCAATTACAACACATCACAACCTTCAGGTTGTCATCATAGCTGTATTTGGTAGCAATCCTCTGTGGGCCTTAAATGGAAATGCCATTAAATTAAGTAATTCACATGGGATTTTCTCTTTAGCCTGAGGGAAATTCAGTCATTTTTGAACATGGAAAAATTCCTCCCAAAGCCAGAATCCACACGGTATTCCCTAAGATGTCATATTAAAAGGATAAACAGCCCAGATGTGCTGTAACAACAACGAATGAGAAACAGACTGAATGGAGTTATAAACGTTACCTTTACAGAGTGGTAGTTACTGTAACTCTACTGATTTCTCTTTTACAGCTTAGAAGTTTATAATCATTGTGTTTCTGGCTGTGGGAGATAGTTGTACATGTTCACTAATGAAACATGAACTCCTCTGGAATATGAGAAAAACCCATCTAGGATGAAGGGAGTCTTTGCAGTTGAAGTTTTCTGGGTTTTTGTGTCTTGTATCTAAAAATATGTGAGTTTACTGACATCATTACATCACAATGTTTTCAATTATCTTTGTTGTTCCCTTGCTCTACAACAAAAAGACAAAAGGGAAATCCTGTGGTTCCCATTCTATTTATATAACGTAAAAGTCATTCAGTCCCTCAGGATGCAGCTCTTATGACAAGTCATAAGGCAGTGTAGTCCACCTGACAAATATAACTTCCTCGTTTTAAAAATACGCTGCACTTCACATATTTAGAAAACTACTGGGAAAACCAGCACAGTACGCCTTTTTTCCTGCCATTTTTTGTCAGATTTGTCTCTACAGTCCTCCTATATGATCCCATACCCACCTATAATATTTAAGGTAAAACCTAAACTGTAAGAATATTAATGTTGTGAATTCCTCAATCCTTCCCTCCTTCAGCCTCATGCACAGCATGGGAAGTCTTTCATTTCCCTTCAGTTTACTGGTGAGGTTTTCTTACCGCCAGTTCCTTGGGCAACTGCTTAGCGATGTTCTTCAGTAAAGTGATGGTGGGTTTCTTAGCGGTCAGCAGGATGAGTTCAACATTTCTGTCTCCACGAAGCAGCAGGCCTTTGGCCAGGATGCCCACCCTCATCACGCCTTTTAGCAGCCGTCCTGAGTTCTCAGTACTGTCAGAAGAGGGAAAAGGCCAAGATAGAGACTTTAAGAGCAGGTTTTACACACATATTATAAACACAAAGCTTCAACAGAACCTGTGTCGATCTCTATTAGATATATATCTTTATCTATCTATCTATATGTCTGTTGGATCAGATACATGCATAACTTAAAGCTAAAGTGGTAACATTTGCGGCAACTTTTATTGTTGATGGCTTCTATATTCACCAGATCACAGATACTCACTGATACTTTTGCATTTCTGTAGCTCAAATCAATAAAAGTGCTTTTAGGTTTTAACGTTTTCCCAAATGTGTCAGCAAAAAATAATCTGCCAAAATTGACGTTTTACCCCTTTTCGTCTCCACTTTCAGTAGCAGCAGTAGTAATTTCTGGTGTCTCCTTCTCCAGCAGGGAGTCGGACACCAGTTTTAGGGCTCTCTCAGAGTGGGAGACAATCCTCTGAACAGCCTGCAGCTCCTCCTCCACCGGGTAAATGGTGGAGTGTTTAGCCATGATGTGGCGGTCGTCCGGGGAGTCAGGCCGCCGCACACATGTCTGAAGGAAGTGGGTGAATAAAAAAAATTCATCACACTACAAAACTGAGGGGAACGGGAATAAAATAAAAGCTTCTACAGTAGATTTGAGCCAATTTTAATTTTTTGAAGTGAAAGCACAACAAAGCAATCGCGAAGCTCACCAGTAGAGGGGGGACAGGCATACCCGGGCGACTCATCAGTGGTGGAGGAGCCATCCTGCGTCTCTGCTCCCCCCAGTACATCTGCTCCTCCTCCATCCTTCTCCAATACATGTCCTCCTCATATCTCCTGCAGGAGAGGGGGACGGATGTGTCACTAGAGCAGAAAAAGTCACTTATTTCCAGAGGGCAATGGTCATGGCTGCCAAAAACAGTAGTCAATAAAAACATTTAAAAGCATTTAAAAAAAACTTTATCAAAAGCTCTACTGTGATCTAATTCCTCTTATAACAAAACAATAAGCCTGGTAAATTAAGAAACTTTATGAGGTGGCCCCTAAAAGTGCCATTTATGATAAAATCTAATTCAATGTTAACAACTTTCAGTATCTTATTATACATGCAAGAGAGATCATATGATTGACCAGTGTCAGAGAGAGTCGAGAGAATAGGAAGCGTCTATAAAAATACTGTAAGAAATTCCCTTTTTTGTCCACATCTACATGCGTCAGTCTTACAGTCAGCTGATTAACTTAAGCACTTCCCCTTCACTGGTATTACCTGGATGAATTTATATTTTCTTTTTCTGTCTGTTCTGTGCAAACATGGGAAACTTAAGACTACATAAATTTAGATCTCTGACTGAATCTAAATGTCCAACCTCAAGACTTGTGAACTGAACCCTTGTGACTGTTCACCATCATCACATGAAGTCTGTGAGGGCACCAGGCCACAACAGGAATAAAATTTCTGAACGGTTCTTAACTGTACTGATATTGGCAAATTATGCAAAATAAACCTCCAAACATCAGTAAACTTACGGGACCAGATGTCTTCAAAGATAAATATCACTATGGCTTATAAATTGTGTAACTTATTAATGATCAGTTTATTTTGCTACTCACAGACTTCTCAGGAACCTAAGTCTTTTAAGAGAAGTGAAGCGTGGACATTTGGATTCAGGCTTTATTTTTGTCTGGAAGTCCTACCTCATCTCCATGTGCCAGCGCTGCTCATCGTCTCTCTGTCTCTTCAGCACCGCCTTCTGCTTCTGCTTCTTCAGTTTGCTCTCCTGCAGCTTCCTGGCCCGGTTACTGGGCTTGATCTCCACAGGAAGCTCTGGATTCACTTTCTTCTACAGAGCGAGCCAGAGGACGACAGAAGAAATGTAAGGGGAATGCAGCCAGAGAGTCGGGACACATGTGAGCCTGCACTTTGTCAGGCGATTCCCACACTTACATACAATACAGACAGAATAAAAAATAAAGTGAAAATTCAATCTGAGCTCTGCAGAATGAAAACCTTCAAAGACAAGGCAAGAAACATTAAAAAGGCCAGTTTTTTCACACCTCCAGATCTCTCTGCGATTGCTCATTTCGTGCATCAAAACAGGCGTTCACACAATAATGTCATTGTCGACATATTTAAAAAAGAGTTTTCCGGGGATTAGTTTAAGCCTGGGTTAAAGGCTGTAAATCTGTCAGACTAGTTTATCCGTTCTACCCAACTCCTTATCAGATAATGGTTGAAATTTTTGTTTTTTCTTTGCAGGAAGAAGGAAGGAGAAGAAGGGAGAGATTACAGTTTACCCACGGTGTTAGTGTTTCAGTGTGGATAGAGACAGTTTGGAAAACTACCTGAAAACACTTCTGTGTATGGAACCAAGTTTGAGAGTCCCAGTTATATAATACCAGAAACACTGAAAGCCTATTCCTCAACTTTACAGATGAAGGTTGCTCATTATGCGTCTGTGGTTGTGATAACTGGAGCTGATTCCTGTCTGATTGTGGATAACCAGTCAGACAGGAATCAATAGTGATGCTCTAACTTTCTTACTTTGTACTGCAGTCTGTGTCTTCTTCCCTTCAGGTGCATGTCTTTAGCGTTTGGGTCGTTGAAGCTACATTCACACAATTTACAGTGGAATCGGATCACTTTGCCGTCATCGTTACGAACCTGAAAGACAGAAAGTTTAGATGAATATACAAGTAGTATATTAGTATATAGTATCTCAACATTAAAGTACAATGTAACTGTTATTAGAATTATATATAAATATACTGTATTATATATATTTCCCAACATCATCACAACTGAAGCTTGACTAAAAATGTTTTCTTGTTTCTGAAGCCAGAACTGATATTTGGAAGCACAAATTCTTTAATGAAAATATTGGCCCAGTATTAATTACAAGACCCTGACATTTGTGTTCAAGTGTTGCTTTTGTGTTCATGTCGTAAAGTCCTGTGAACAACACAAAAAGCTGCACAAATTATATAATAATAAAAATGTTTCTAAAATAATCTAAAGCAATTTTTACTTTACAATATACAGTAACTTTTTTGACACACCAGCAGTGGCCATTATTACTCCTCAGATATACTGCACTGGTTAGGATACATTTATGAGTGATATCAGGATAATTTTTCTTTTTATTTCCTGCTTACCTCCTCTACATAGTCGTGTCCGACTGGCTGAATGTCTCCCTGGCCCCCGGCTCTGTCGTTGTCCTCGTCGTCACTCTGAGACTCCATCTTCTGAACTGACTGTTGCATCGGCTCCTCCACCTTCGCTGCTACCACCACCGCTGATGCTGCTGCTACCGGAGCGCTGGCTGGCTTATTGGCTGTGAAGCAGGCAAGATGTCGCAGTTTAAAGCACTAACTATGATGTAACAAATACATGATATATACCAATACCATATGCCCCTTTGTTAGGGAAAAAAAACATTTGTATTACACTTAAATTAATACTTATATTGAAGGGTTCTACTTCAAATGCTAATAAATGACTTTGAGGGGAAAATTGTTCAATATAGGTTCACACTTCAAGGTTTAAAAACTCTGTTGAAGTGTGAGTTTCTTTCAAAACCCATATGAGTTTTGATTTAAACCTTTAAATGGTGGGTCGGTAGGGGATGGGAAGTGGGTAGGAAATCATAAACATCAGAATGGGACTAGATATTAAAGTGCTCTAAGTTGACAAACTTACAAATGACAGTTATTTTGGAAGGAGCTGGTTTCTTGACTGGTGCTGTTGTTTTAGCCGTGGCGTTTACAGCCATCTGTTTGGGTGTAGCAGCAGGAGATGAAGTGGTTGAGACCGAGGCAGGAGCGGAGGTGGAGGCTGGAGGTTTCCCAGCTGTCGAGGTTGTGATAACCGGAGCAGAATTCACCAACACCGGCTCCGTTGAAGGTATAGGTTTGCCCAGCTTGGTGTGAAGTTTCACCACCTTTCCAAGGTTGACAAAGAGAGACAGAGTGAGATACAACCATTTAAGGCCGCTGATACTTAATCCCATCGCAGATCCCTGGGGGAGGTTTTGTTCTGAGACTTGGCAGCTCGGAGGGAACATCACATGAGTACACCACAGTCGTGTCCAATAATGAAAGCATGTTGTGTTGAGTCTTCTGAAAGAACTACGAAAACTCAAAGACAAAAGCATCACAGCTGTGCTAACCTTCTGGTGTTTGGCCCCGCGGATATGGGCGGCGTAGGCGTCCACTCCAGTGCAGGAGACGTCACATAACTCACAGCGTAACTGGGTCTGGACCCCTCTGGGCCCGTTGCTGGCCCCCGTCTGCCCCCCAGACTTCAGGGCTGCCTCCTTTTTCTTATGCTTCTGGCCCTCTAGATGCTCCCGGTACGTCTGATTCAGTAAAACATACCAGTTAGTCGAATGGAAGCATGAAACCATAAATTACACATAAAGAAAAAAAGTCAAATTTGTTACTTTTTCACTGGATATCACAAAATAAACTCAAGAGAGAATGAAACTAATGTTCTCTAGTCTCACATCTTAATAATGTAACATATTTGTTTTATTTTTTGTATTCACTGCACCACAGAGAGAGGGCTTTATATTGAAAGCTTATGAACAAAATCTTGCCATTATAAACTCCTACCTGCGGGCCCGCACAGCTGATCTTGCAAATTTCACAGTAATGGAGCTGGGGTTGCTTCGGAGGCCCTTTAGGCTTCTGCAGCTTGTTCTGGTGAAACGTGGGTTTCTTGTAAGTGTTTCCGGCCGGAGCTGTCACCATGTTGCTGCCCGAGTTGCTCCAGGAAGAGCTTGTGAGTTGCTTGGGGGGCGGCTGGATGGGGGGCTGGGGCTGTTGGGGCTGCTGTGGCTGCTGGGGAGGAGGCTGCGGCTGGGAGAGAGTCTGCTGGGCCGGCTGGTAATAGGAGGGGGTGGATGTGGAGGTGTAGCCGGTTGAATCATAACTGGAGTAGCTAATGCCTAAGGGTGAGAGAGCAGGAGCAGAGAGAGTGAGAGCAGAGAAAAGCGGGATTTGGGTCACACATGAACAGCCACCAGTCACGCTGGCAATAAGTAAGATGTATTTTAATTTCACCAGAGGCTGCATCAAGGCCAACTAAAGATCAAGAAGGATCGCAGTCGCCTTTGATGGGTGTTAAAAATGTACAAAGAAATCCCGACTTCAACCTTTAATTAACAAGATAAAAATAATTGTATACACCTGTCCCAGCCACTAACAATCAGCTCAGGCTTTTGTTCAGCATCAAAGACACTCTTGGCTTACTTGGTCTTTATTCTTATCCACTGCAACACACAGTGGATACGACGCAATCTTAAGAAACAACCTGCACTGAAAACACAGTCACTCACTAAAGCTGGACACAACAAAGAAGAAACATATCAGCTCTTCTGTGCCAGTAAATAACGTCACATTAAGCTCTCACTTATGTTTTTACTGTAGCTGAGTTGGATGACTTGCATTGTTTTTTACATAATTAATAATATCACAATATACAATAGACTCACCTTTTTGAAAACTGTTTTCATTGCATATCATTTTTGACACAATAATCCTTTCAGTCAGTCATTGCACCTTTATTTTAGCAGCTATGATCAATATCTTTATTATAGCGATGGATCACATGACCACTTTTATGTGAGGGGGGATTGCGTGAAGTGATAAGCTCACAGGTAATCATCAATGACATTTTTCATTTTATTGGAAACAACCAGAACTGAACTGAACTGAATTATATTTGAAAGAGAAAACCAGAAATGGATTTTTGAGTCGCAGTATTTTATTGTTCTTTAGAGAGACTGTGAGAGACTTTTGGGGGATTATAAAAATGTTTCGCTCAAATATATGAATATTATTGCTTTGAGTTTGATGTTTGGGTTTATACTGTTTATGTTCATTCAGTGTGTAGAGTGTCATGTCGAGTATTGCTGCATCCTTCGTGAGGTTTGACTAAACCAGAGGTTTTCAAAGTGGGAGGCGGGCCTCACCAGGGGGGCTCCAAACAGTTTCAGGGGAGGCTCAGTGATAGAAGTGAAAAAATATTACATTAGTTATCAAAAGGAGATCACATAGAATAGCCTAAATGTGTGTGATCTGGTTAAAGAGATAGTTCAGAGATACAGTAGTTTTGGGGAATTTTACTGTTTTTCCCACTTTCTCAGAGTCAGAAACTAATAAATGTCTTCAGACAGACCTTTTTTATGTATTTGGTGTAGTCTGAAGTATGTCAAACCGCAATATCAGGATATCTTGGCTCAACTGTTGAGTGTCTATGGGATCAGATAACATAATCATGATCCCATAGGCATCCAGGAATTGAGCGAAACTTTTCCAAGCTTTGTCTGAGGGGATGCCCACAGTCTCAGACTTTGAATACCGCTGGTCTTGAAATTTTTTTTTTTTAAAAAAAAGACTTCTGACAAAATCTCAAATGCCAGGAGAGTGACCTGGCTGATACTTACAACTGCAAATTTACAGTTTGATTAAACTTTCTCTAATCAGGGTCATTTCCAGAGCCGGATATTTCCCTTCGTGGTTGATGTAGACCAAAAACAGTGACCAGGAGAGTAAATCTTTCAACAGGTGGCCAGTGGTTAATGTTGCTCCGTATTTGCCGAATGTGTGATAGGCAAATGTTTGCCAAGTTCAGAGACAATGTGTCAGTGTTGTGTTTACAGCTTGTGTTTCTGCTGCCTCCTAGTGGCCAAAAAAAATTTGGTTTGCAGGTTTAACTTCATATGTATTTATTTCTGTACTTATTTTACTTTGTACAGCCAACATGTTGGGTAAATCCCATCTCTTATCTTACCTGAGTAGGACGTGGCTGAGACAGAGGAGCTGAACGTGGAGCCGAGGGTGTAGGAGGAGATGGGTGTGGGAGGCTGCTGGACACTGGTGGATACTGGGTAGATGTTGTAGCTAGTGGACACAGAGCTGGAGGGGGCCAGTGGTTTCAGGGCTGTTACCTGCCTCTGGGGTGGAGGAGGCTGGCTGTACACAGTGGTGGGGGCTGGACTGTAAGCGCTCTTCACTCCTACTGAAACAGGAAGGGGGATCGCGGGAGTGATGGAGCAAAGGGGAGAGAGGAGAGAAAAGAGAAGAGGTGGAAAAGAAGGTCAGCAGCGGAGAGCAAAAGAGATCCGACGCATCCGACACATCCTCTGGGATGGCCTGTCAAGAGTTTTTGGCAAGGCGGACAGGATCCTCATTTCACTACTAAATGAGCACCAGACACATTCCACATGTATCATATAACCCTCGAAAAGTGCAAAGTAAACAACACGAACACCGTAATGACAGATGAGCGACTATTCCCACAGCAAGCCAAGTGAGGAGTGTTTATCCGAGTTCTACACTGTTAATTAGACCTGAAACACTGATTATATGAAAGTCAACATTGTGGTGAAAACTGTGCTCAAGTATTTTTGGTGAATAAAATGATAACTCGCTGGTCTTTGTTGCCTTATTGAATGTATTCTTTCATTCTGGTACCAGAAGGCAAAACAAACAGGGTGTCTTGCATACAGTTTGCTTAGAGCTCTACACCAAAACACTCACTTTATACCACAAGACAGAAAAAAAGGTTATAAAGAATTACGTATTCGGCTCCCATAGTCATCTAGTCACCAGTTTTCCCAATACACACTCACATAAAGAGGAGCGCAAGACTCATCCTTAATGTTTCAAAGGTTAATGCTCCTTATTCAAGATGTATCTACATACAGTGATTCAGAAATTACATACATTTTAAGTAAATTTCCATCACAGGATTCAAAATTACAAAGTCAAAAGTATCATGTATTTACTTGCTCTCAAACTGTGACCAATTTTTGTTAATGGTATTTAAATTATTATTCATTAGAACATGAAAACTAAACTACAATATCTTGATTTGAGATTCTTGTCGAGTAGAGCCCAACTAATGCTGGATGTCTGAGGCCAGAGCCGATACTCATATTTGAGAGTTTTAAAAAATCTGAGTCCAGCAGACATCTCTGATACAAATCCTCTGAATTTGGTCATTAAAGAACTGAGACAAAGATACAGAGTATGACATTTTACAGTTGAAAAATCCAATGTACACATCATGTATTTGTACTGCAGTTTCACCATCCAGCCCTTAAAATGACTTTAAAAAAAACAACAACTCCAGACAATTTAAAAATAAAAGTAAACTGACTCACCAGTCTGGTAGTAATTCTCTGTGGGAGTCCTCTGAGCTGGGGCTATACTTGTCTGATAGTACTGTTTATTGTCGTAGGTCGTCACGGCAGCGGGCCGTCCGTAGCTGTAGTTGTCCTGCTGAAGTTTACGAGAGAGCTTTCAATCCAATGTGAACGCAGCATCTTAAAACTGCAGCATAGCTTAATAACTATTTTTGTTTTATCAACAACAAAATGCACAGATATCATAAAACGACATTAAAGCCACAACGTGTAGAATTAGTGTTTGATTATCAAATTATTCTAATGGCTTAAGATTTTGTTTGTGGAGAAATGCTGCGGTGGAGGCTGCCTTCCCTTGATCAAACGGATGTGAATGTGCAAAGACAGCATTTATGTCAATAAGAGACGGTACCCAGGGAAGTTCATTAGAAGGCTAATAAGTAATATAATATTTTGGTTCTCTGTGAGGTGATTTAAGGTCACTTGGCCTGTGGAAGATGTTGAGACATTATTATCTCCAAAACCAGGTGCAACTGATAAAGTTTAGAGAAGTCTGAGACACCATTGCTTCTAAGATGAATCATACTTGGATCATTACCAAAGCATCAAGATCACTAATGAACTCAGCAATAATGCCAGAATAGTTTTGAATATGATTAAAAAACGAGGTGGAGAGACTAGAAAATAAGCTCCACATTAGGAGGGGTAAAGAGGGTATATAATATGATGTTTTATGATTTTGCATTAGGTTCCCGGGATCGAGGCCTCGGTTTGCTTGGTATCGCTCTTTATGCACAGTAAACCTATTCACATTGAACTCTACCAGCTTCAAGTGTATTTTTTTGAGTCTTTCTCTTAAAAGTTTTGAGTTTAATGCTATGTTGTGGGTGACCTGAAGATTTATTGGCCCATCTGAAGATTTCCCACGATAATGTAAACCGTCTTTTTTATATTGACATTGTGAGAGCACTAAAGGACATTTTTTAAATTCTAAACACAGTGGCTTTAAAAAATACTTTTAAAATTACAAAAACTGCATTATACAACATCCAAAATGACCACGTCATGCAGTGAGACATTGGAAAGCAGAAATCATAAGGGAAGCAGAAAGAGACTGACCGTGTCCGAGTATACCTGGTACGTCTGTGGGGTGGTGGTGGGCTGCGGGGGAGCTGGGGGGTCTGGCTGTCTGTAGGCATAGTCTGGGGGGGCTTGGTGGCTCTGATAGGTAGGGTAAGGGGCAGAGACCACAGGCCGGGCTGCCTGGACTGGGGCTGGAGAGTAGGATGCGGTCACTGCATGAGCCACAGCAGGAGCCTGCTGGACGCTGTAACTGGCTGTAGAGGGGTGGGAGTAGGCCTGGGGAGGCTGGGTACTGAAGAGGAGGAGAGGAGAGGGGGAGTTAGACTTCAAATTATTAAACTTTGGGAAAACCTGAGATCAGATCACATTTAAAGTGCATGTGTTTTCTTTAATAAAAAAGTCAAATACCAGCAGATATTTTTACATTCAGAGCAAAAGCTTTTTTTAATCACAGCAATTTAAATTGAATTTTGAACTGCATTCACTACAGGATCCATCTTGTCTGGTGTAACAACTTATCTGCTCAGAATATTTTGCATCCTTTTCTGTGATCATGTAAATTAATCCCAGGTGAGTTTTACATGAAAACAACTAAAGCTTTACAGAACAGCAGGATTGTTTTACAGTGCAGGCAGGTGAGTTTTATTCATTCATCTTTGGTAACAGTATAATTTTACTGCACTTTAAATGACAGAAACTACCAACACGTAACACGTAAACATCACACCTGATCGGGATGATTTAATTGCAGAAGCTCAAATAATATATGATTCACTGAGCAGACCTGCACCGACCTCTCGTTAATCTCTTGTGAGATTTGAATTGTGACAGTGATTCGGGACGCAGAGAGCGGTTACTGGCAACGACATCTGTAACTGAAGCCTCAGCATCTCTATTAAGCTTTCACTGACAGGATGGACAAGAACGTGAGAAGGCTAAAATTAAATGACGCCTTAAGGTCATACAAGAACGCACAGGGTAAACGTGCTATAAGAGTGATCTTAAATTTATCTTATAAATAAATGCTGGACAGTGTGGAAACACTGAGAAGTTGCACAGGAAACTTTTACTTCCATGCAAAGACCACCAAGAAGGGAAAAATACTTTTTTCCAAGACTGACTAGTCTGTAGCTGATGTCGAGTATCTTAATAGTTGCTCTGTATTTTCATTATCTTAGCCTTAAAATACTGAAAAAGCACGAACTGCAAATTTCCAAGATCTAATATTTAGATTACGAAAGTGTCACATACTTTGCAGTGACACACATCTAAACATTCAAGTCTGACACCGTTCCAGATATTTCAGCAGTACAAATAAAACAGAAAACAAATCGATAAATTTAGTTAAACATTCGGCTGTTGACCTACTTTTGTGTTCTGACCGATTCCTGCTACCAAAGCTCAGAAATCCGAATGTCTTATCTTTTAAATATTTTACATTTTGGACACAGGATACAGCTGTTTCCCAATGGAGAGTAAACCTTAATACTCACTCAATGCTTATGGAACTAATACTATACTACGACTGTAAATACTACAGACACTGTTACCTTATCTGCAGTAAGTCAGCATCACACGGAGACAAAAACCTTACATCTAAATTGAAGCTGTAGAAGTTGGAGCTCAATCTGGAAATAGGACTGAACCTTTAAGACAGGTCATCAGTTAATTAAAATCAGGGGAAGTAGCTCAGACTGAAGGAAACGTACAAACATTAGGCACACGTAGCTAAAACTAACACAGTCTAATCTGTTCTTGGTTGTATTTGTATGATACACTGACAGATGTGACTAATATTTAGTCTACACTGATTGATAATAAATGGGGTTTAAAGCTGCAGCGATAAGTTGATTAACCAAATGGAAATTAAACAGCAACTATTTTGATAATCGATTAATCATTACAGTCACTTTTTAGTTAGTTCAAGCCTCTCAAATGTGAGCAACTGCAGCTTTCCTCTGTTTAATGTTTATTGTAAATTAAATAGCTTCAGGGTTTGGACTGTTGGTCGGAAAAAACAAGAGATTTGAAGATGTTATCTTAGACTAAAATGGGAGTTTTTTCCCTTTTTTTTGACATTTCAAAGACTAAATGATTAATCTAGATAATATCCTTATCAGCCCTAATGGGGTTGACTAAACATGTGACACCCCTCAGTATTATGCAGTAAAACTCAACAGAACCACAAGAACAGCCTCTAAAATAACCTAAATTTGAAACAACACCTCTCTACAACAGTTTAATCAAAAACTGAACATTTTAACCTTCATAAAGGCAGCACTGACTGCAGGTCTGTTAACAAGGATTATTCATAATCTGATAACTAAATAGACGTGAAGAAGGATGCATGTTGTGTGTGCTATGGTGCAGGGAAAGCAACATCACTTCTGTTTGCCAGGTTTGGTTTCTTAAACCAACCAGAAGCATGAAATCCTCACACTTCACTGACCGCAGTGAGTCAAATGTCAATTTAATATGATCACCTGTCAAAGTGATATAAAATAATTTAACCTGTTAGACCAACTTGCCAAACAACCATCCATACTGCGAGGGTTTGACTTAGTTTTCTACCTCTAACACAAGCATCTATCTATCTAGTTTTTTCCTCTCTGGCAGCATGATTCTATTGATCAATCATCTATAATAAATGAACCGCTTGTGAGATAATAAACCCTCAGTAAAACCAGACCAGAGTTAGCTCTCCCTAATCCTAACCGCTGCCAAAATCTCACCGTCACAGCTGAAGTCAGCTCGGTTAACCGGCTGCCAGACACTAACCAGGACATCAGTGTGTCAGTAAAGTACATCGGCGGTGTTAAACCATCAGTAGAGGATGACTTTACTTTACTGGGATTCACCTAAAGTGGAGCAGCGTGTCTGGAAGCGTTGGCCTAACGTTAGCTAACTCAACTAGCGTTTCAAGCTAGCTCGTCTCTGCGCCGCCACGCAGCCAAATCCCGCCGGTGACCGACAAACACCGACGACTTGCTAATGTGACTCAAAAGTCGCGCTGACATGAAGCTGCATCAACTTGAATTACCTGTATTGCGGACCGGCACCATGTGTGAAGCCGAAATAATTGCTTGCAGCCATCTTGGCATCCCCAGTACAGTACAACGCTGACAGACAGCAGAGAGACCCTGAAACTGGCCGACAAGATAGTTCACCCCCCCTGCTGCAGCCGGTGGGAACACCGCTCTGCTACACCGGAACTGCGTAGACAACAAGTTATCTTACACACACAGCCAGTACGTTATCAATAAATATACAGCGAGACAGTGTTTATCTGATTCACTATTTCTGCTAACTCATTAGTGTATTTTCATACAGTTTCATACATTCATATAGTCATGTAATCTTCTCATTGTGCTAGGCATGCGTGTCAAATAATCTAAAAAAATCTCGAAAAGCGGTTTATTGCTGACAAAAGTGAATAAAGCACGATGATATGAGTTACAGGAACACTAGAGAGAAGTTTAGTATCAAATGAAAAGGTAAAGAAAGAAAGAAAGATTTTGCCAATAATGGCAATAGAATATTGCCTATTTTTGCTATTATTCCGGTTGGGAAGATGTTTCATTCATCATGTTAAATGCAGCAAACTATGATGGAGTATTAGGGCCACACTGAGTGGAAAAAGTCATAATATTATGAGAATAAAGGAGTAATTTTATGAAAAAAAAGTCGTAATTTTATGAGAGTAAACTCTTATTACAAGAAAAATGTCTGTCGCGTGTGTTAAAATGAGGAATGTGGATCTTATGAAGTTATACTTTAGTATAGGTTTCAGAAATAAAGAAATACTTCAGCCTTTGTCACATGAGCACCAGATTATTATGAATATCAGGACTTTGAAACGATTGTGTCTATTCCGAAGAAAGAACCACATGGACTTGGAAGAAGTTTTCCTCTTTTTCTGGAAGAGGAGATGACTAGAAGTGGTCAACTGCAAAGCTAGTTACATCTGATATATCAACGTTTTTCTCGTAGAATTGCAACTTTATTCTCGTAATCTCAAAAAAAAAAAAAAATCTGAATGTGGCCCTAATACTGGTGGTAGCAAACAGACCATAGCCGGTTAATTAATCAGTTAATCAATCAATTCATTCATCCTTGATACATAGAAAAAGCACATTTTTTACTCAGTTATATAGGTATGCCTGCTATCTGTCTTGAATTGGCTAGTTAAAAGAACAAAAATATTTTCGTGGGCAAACATTAGCCTGCATGAAACCCCCAAAACAAAAGATCTGTGAGGAGATGCTGGTTGCTCAGGGCGTAGCCGGAAGTGCGCTACAGTGACTCCTCTCGCTTCAGTTGTTTCTCCTGCTGCGGCGTCTGCTGTGCCGACTGTCGCTTGTGTCTGTCACGCTTTCACTGATCATAACGACACAATCTAAAGTCAACACAACAAGCTACCAGGCAGTGAGTCAATAGTCCAGAAATGTTTCAACAGTCCATCATATTCAGATCCTCCATCAGGGTCATAGTCAAACCGCCTGGAGATCTTCCAAATGGCTAATAGGGCAAAATGACCTTGGGTGTTAAATGCATCACTTCAGGTGCAGCACAAAATTGAGGACAGAGGTTAAACAGATGGTATACATCTGTAGAGGAATACAGATGTAATGTACACATAATTATTCTTAATGCTTGTAGGACCAATACAACCAGAAGCCTCAAATTATAGGCCTGTTAGAGTTACTGTGCAGGGAAACTAGCCAGGGGTGATATGATTGGTTGGGTGCAAGTGAAGTAAGGGACTGAATAATTAATGTGTGTGGAGGGGAGTTGAGAGTTTGGGTATAGTGGGTATGAAAGAGACTGGGGGTGAGTAGACAGATAGGGAGGGGAGAAGCTATGGATGGAGAGAGAGATGCTGTTGCCAGGGAACAGCAGCCACATAGAGGACCACTGAACACAACAGCAGGATTATCTAATGGAGTAAAGGGACACAGAGACTGGTGCTCATTTTCCCCAAGTTGCTGTAGTGATAAATAAGCTGCTTCCATGGAGGGATTTGGATACAGACGGAAATCAAAGAGGGGTTTGAATTGATATTTTGCAGGGTTGGAAAAGATATTCTCTAAAGGTATTTGGAGCCACAAGCGGAGAAAAGAAGGAGATAAAGAAAGAGAGATCATGATGCCAGAGCAGATGCATTCTAATTAAAGAAAATTTTGTGTCTCGGTGGTGTGCACGGTGGAGCTGAGAGGCAGCCTGTCAGCTCGCTCTTCACAGCCAGTCTTCCCCCAACAAAGGTGGACAGAGGCGGAGGAGAGGAGGGGGGTGAGTCCAGCACAGAGGTGCCCCCTGTCTTCAGACACCTGCTGCTGGCTAGTGGTTGACATCGAGGACACTGTATGACTGTGTCTGTGCATGAGCATGTGTTTATGCATGTGAATTAGTCAAAGAGAGAGAGAGGGAGAGAGAGATTGAGGAGAAATTGCAGCCTGGTCCATGCATTTCTGTTGGTGTGGAGGATCAGGACTTTCTCCGCTTGAATCTTTACATCTCTAACAGAGGAGGAGGAGGACACACAGCCACGAGCCAGTGAGGGGTTTTTAGGGGATCTCGCACATCTCATGTGAGTATAGTCACTGACACAATGCCCTCCACTTTCTACACCTTGCACTGACATCACATCAAATCCATTTGCTCCATGTAGGATGACCTAGAAAAGCTGTGGGGGCCATCTTATTCAGTCATCGTGATGTGCTGCACATTTGGTGGTGATTCATTGTGTAGAAATATTTATTATTTTGTTGGATATTTCCAAGCAAAATTGTCATTTAAGTAACATAGTATTAGGATACATATAGTCATTTTTTTCATTTTGTTCATATTTTATAATCTTCAGTTATGGTTCAATTTTTCCATTCAGCCTTTTATAGAAATCTTAAATGGTTATTGGAATATTTTCACTTGGAATTGCATTAAAATGTCATAAGTTTTCCAGTTTTTCTGGTGTTTTCTTGCTAAACTGACAGCTTGTACCGCTCACCCCCACTCTCTTCTTCTCCTTGGGTGTTGTCACATTTGATTATAGATGACTTTGACCTGCTACAAACAAGAATGTGGTGGATTTGTCTTCACTGTGAAATCATTTTTGCTTTGTTCCTCGTGTGTAATGCAGGACCTGTGAAAATGAATGATTTCCTCAGTGTGAGACATGGCTGTCTTCCAGTTGACACTCAGCCACGAGTGTCACTGCCAAAACCACCAAAACCACTCCACTTCTCCCTGTAATTATCTCACGGGAACCCATGTTGCATTATTTTTCATTACCGTCATCCTAATACACCGCTGACAAGGATGTCATTTCTTGGATTCTCACTCACAGTATTTTTGTTGCACTATAGTCACTAAACATGCTCTGAACTGCATTAATGACACCCAAACAAGCATTTATGCCTTTCCTCGGAGTATGTTTCCAATCCTCTGTCACTCAGCAGAAGCTGCAGGCACTGTGGATTTCATACATGAGTGGAGAACGACAAAGAGACCAGGAGTTTTGGTTCAATTAAATATCCACTGTGCTCCTCTCATGCACCTCATCAACCAAAACAGACCTGTGCTGCTGTAATTTATGTGTCACTAATGTGCTGTGATGATGCATCTGGCTTTCAGTGGGCTTCCTGATGCCACCATTGATCATGTAGTCAGTGTGCAGTCACGGTGTTGTACTAACTGTGTGCAGCATTTATCAGTTTATGAATTATTTTTGAGCACAAATGGAGAATATGAGATGTGAAACAAAGTTTTTTGATTAATGCTGCTACACCAACTGCACCATAAAGATGCAGTGTGAACGAAGAAACAAAAAAGTAGCAGTCACATCAGTGAAGTAGGATTAGGGAGCAGTGAGGGAGGATTAAGTCTGCATGTCGTCCTCCGCCGTGGCCTCTTGAATTCCACCCAGGAGGAGATTCGTACGTAATATTTGACTTTGAGGAGAGCTGAGTTCAGAAAATGGGCTCTGTCCGAGTCAGTCACATGCCTCTCACATGTGCTCCTGTGGGCAGGGGGGATAAAAACCATGTGACCAACAGTGGTTTCAGCCCCTAAATTGTAATGATAGAGACTAAATTATTTGGATGAAATCCCCCCTCCACAATGCCAGCTTTCCCCTCTGCCATTTAAATCAAACGTGTGGCCATGCAGCCGATTGTCTAGTCAGTTCATTCATTTTAAGTGACAGTTTTCATGTGTTATTGTAAACAATGCTCATTATTAATTATTTCTCTTCACACCTACAGGCCCTCTGCTCTCCTCTCTGAGGGATGGGCACAACAGAGGCAACTCTGCGAATGGAGAACATGGAAGTGAAAGACGAGTGGCAGGATGAAGACTTCCCCAGGTGAGACCCCTTTACCTCCTACTGGTCATCATCTATTCATCTGTCCTGTTGTTGTAATGTCAAATATGGCTGATTAGTTGGCGCTTTACTAATAATATGGGACACCGGAGCTAACAAGCTCTCACAGAAGCGCTTAGTTTTACATTTAATCTACTTACAAGCTTTGCTATTTATGTTAATTTGTAGTTTTGTAATAATGATACTTGTTTATTTTATAGAGATTATTCATCTTTATGATAGCTTTGCCTTGTTTCTATTCTGCTGTTTTAGCATCAGTGGAGCTGGCGGTGTGTTATTGTAGCTGACAGTTTTAATAATTCTCTCGATGTGAAATGATTTGCAGGATTTTAACAAAAATGTGACATTTAGACTTCATATTCACAATAAGTGGCACTAAAATAAGTCGGCTGATCAATGACTTCCCACAGTAGAAGAAACAGACACAAACAAGAAAAGAAAGACAAGTCTAGTGGGGTTTAGAAAGTGTGGGAAATTGATGCTGTGAAAGCTTGATAGGCATAAAAAGAGAGGTCAGTACTGGGCTCCCTCCTCCTCCTCCTCCTCCTTCTCCTCCTCCTCCCTCTTCCCTCCTCCCTCCTCTGTCAGATGGGGAGGCAGGAAGCCAAGGAGCAGGTGCAGCTCTCTCTGTAAATGGTCTCAGGCTACGTCATGTGACGCAACAGCAGCCACTGATCAACAACACAGCATCGCCAGGAAAATGGTGGCAGGTTTTGGTTAAAGGAGAGAAAGAGAAGGAGGAAGAGCCAGCAAACAGCAAACGCATCATTAAGGCAGCCTGTGAGAGATGTTCTGCCCCAAACTGTTTATTATCGACTGAGACGACAGGGAATGAGTAAGCACACTGAGCATAAAGGTGTGTGAAGTCAAAAAGCTCATTTGACAAAAAGCAGCCCCTCCAGAAGGTAAGCATCATCGGTTCATCCTGATTTTGATGTTTGAGCTGTCGTAGCTGAAGGGAGAACGCAGCCATAGAAAGGAGATTATTGTGCTTTTGTTAAAAGGAAATCCCTTTCCCCATAAATCTGTGACCATGTTTATAGAAAGGGCTTCTTTTCTGACAATGGAAGCATCAGTCTAATCACTGCAGGGGTCCCCGGGGAATAGTGTCGGACCGTTCGTCAGTGCCTGTTTCTCTGGGCTAAAGCCGGTGTTGTTGGCTGAGGAGGAGCACACACTGTCACACACTGTCCTCCTGCAGATAGGACAATGAAACACGTTCGCTTTCCCAAGAATGCAGCATGTGGAGATGTGCTAAGACCTTCTCTGCTGAACAACGCTGCGCTGCAGCTCTCTGCAGCTCTTGCTTAGCTGTACAGTCTTGTTTTCAGACCCTTAGTTGCAGTGGGTGTTGTTGCTGATATGCAAAAAAAACCCTTAAGGTGGATAGTTTTGCTTACTACACAAACATATGCAGTGCCAGATTTCGACCTCCTGTCTGCTCCTCTTTCTGCACAGGGTGTCACCAGTAATTAACATGCGGCATAAAGTGAAACAAAGACACAGAGAGGGGGGTTTACTGGCCTTAATCTTACTTCTCTCTCATTCTCTGTCCTCTATTCCTCCCCTTTTCTTCTCCATTTCTCCTCCCATCCCTCTCTGCTCTGCCTCACACCCGGCCTGGCAGGCCTGCAATCCTCATCTCTCCCCAGAGAGAAGTTAATTACCGTCTCTGCTTCTTCTGCTTGCTCCTCTTTTTTAGTGCTTAGCCAGATTAGTGACAACACCCTCAACTAGTCCACTAATGACATACTAATCACAATCTTACATTTTATAAGGGTGCTTTTATTCAAGAGTCTTAGTGCCAATCCTGAGTTATTATGTCACATTTTACACTCAACAAGCGCAGTACTGGTTTCTTACATGTGTGTGTGTTTTCTCCCAGACCACTACCAGAGTACGGAGACATGGATTCCTCCTGTGGTCTCACAGATGACAGAGCCTGTAAGTAACACCGGGGAACGAAGATCCCTGACTGGTCACTGACTCCTGCTATATGTCATCAGTTACACTTACCAATCCGTCTTTCTTCTCCTCTCCTGGTCTCGCTGTAGCTCCTCCTAACACCCTGAACGTGAGCCCACCTGGAGGAGGAGGAGGTGTGTCTTCAGCTCGCCGTAAACGCCGTACGCTGGTTGCCCCGGAGATGAACCTATCCCTGGATCATAGTGAGGGGTCTTTGCTGTCAGATGACCTCCTGGATACACCTGATGACCTGGACATCAACATCGATGACATCGACACGCCGGATGAGACGGACTCGCTGGAGTTCATCACTAATGGCAATGAACTGGAGTGGGAAGGTGAGGGGTTAAGATTGCACATGCACACTTGATGACTGTCTGATGTTTTGACTGTTTTATTATTACTATGTTTAACCTTAACTCTGACCTCAAACCTCCAATCATTAAACAACATGAACATCATAACTTTATCTGACCTAAAGTCACTTTTTAGCTAAATCAGAATCCTACAAGATTTAAGCTGAAGCCTTTTAACTGAACCTATTTAGAAATGTCACCTTAAATCTTAATCATAATCTTAGACTAATGTTAACCTTAATCCTTGGACCATAATACAGATGGAAAAGTAGGTAGGGATGGATATTACGATTGTTAACCCTAACTGAAAATGTTTTTTGAAGAAGAACCAATCAGAACAAATTCACTTAAAAGAACCTCACACACACACAGAGACACATATTAGTGTTTATCTTTCTGTAGTACATACTTTTGTGCAGAATAAAGTACAGAGTCTGGCTCTGTGTCTGTTCAGATGACACACCGGTAGCTACGGCCAAAGCAGGTCCTGGTGGTAGTTCAGGAGAAGCGGGCGAGGACGGGAATACCAACAACGGACGCCTCTGGAGGACGGTGATCATCGGCGAACAGGAGCACCGTATTGACATGCAGGTCATCAGACCCTACCTGCGGGTCATCACACACGGAGGTCAGTGACAGCAACAGACAGAAATAAATCTGAAAACTCATTGAAAGCTTTGGAAAATGTCAGTAATGTTAAATTTACAGAACCTGTGGGTAAAGAACTAAAACTCTCTCTTCAGGTTATTATGGTGAAGGCCTGAACGCCATCATTGTGTTCTCCGCCTGCTACCTGCCTGACAGCAGCTGTCCAGATTACCACTACATCATGGAAAACCTCTTCCTGTGAGTCTGCTATGGCTAACTGCTTTTTCAGTATTGATGTTTTACTCTTACATACAACTGTTCTGCTGTATTTCCAATGAAAAAAAAAAAAAAACACGTCTCCCTGCTCCTCCAGGTATGTGGTGAGCAGTCTTGAGATGCTTGTGGCTGAAGACTACCTGATCATCTACATGAACGGAGCCACTCCTCGGAGTAAGATGCCTGGGATCAGCTGGCTCAAGAAATGTTACCAGATGATTGACAGAAGGTGGGAAACATTGATTGATATCTTCTATATTAAAACGTTCATAGTTACATTAAAAAATAACGTTTCTGAACTGAAATAAAAGAAGGCGTACTTTGCTGTTCATAGCTACTGTTCACCATCAATATACAGATGACACTGATACTGACAGATGAGAAAGGGAGAGAAATGGAAGTTGTCACTTGCTGTCAGTCAGTGAACTGAAGATGAATCACAGGCTGCATTTACAGCGAGACTCTATTTAGAGAAAAGCTCTGTCAGGGCAACATGTGAAAAGCAGTGTTATATTTTGAATATCTTGTGTTACTTTACAGCTATATATCAATTTAAACTGAAGCGTCCCCCTCCACTCAAAAATGTGTTTTTCTTCTTGTGACTTCAGTTGAATGTTTGAGGTTCACTGTGCAGAGTTTGACACTAGAAGGATGTTTTCACATTCATCTGCTGAAAGTGGAAAGTTTTTCTGTGCTAAGTTAAAATCAGAGTTTAAGGTGCGTACCCACGAGTGTGATTTGTGACATCACAAATAGTTTGGAGCCAATCGTGGTCCAGTATTCAACGTACACAAGTTTGATATGAAAACTTAAAACCTCCAGTACACATATACTGAGAAATGGACTTTTCGGTGAAGAAGGAGACATCTTCTCTTTTAATGAAGGAGAACAAGTAGATGTACAGATTTTTTTTTTTGTGGAAAAACCACATTAGACACAAATTACTATTCAAAGTAGAGTATTTTATATACATTTTAAAACATGTCTGGAGGGCAACTTTAACTTTTGACTTTTTTGTGTGTGTTATGATGGCAGATTGAGGAAGAACTTGAAGTCTCTGGTCATCGCTCATCCCACTTGGTTCATACGAACTGTCCTGGCTATATCTAGGCCCTTTATCAGGTGAGACACACACACAAACCAACAACTGAAATTCATATTTCAAAATGAGAAATGTATCAAACCTGATTCACAGACTTTAAATCCATTTTCACTATTAAAAAAGTTCACAACTGAAGGGCAGACCATGTTTTTAACTTATCACTGCTGTATGAAATACAGGTAATTTTTGGATACCTTGGATATTTTTCACTCAAAATTATTGCATAGCCTATTTAAGAATACAATAATAGTGTTAGTTCTGCTGTTTATTAATTCCAAAAGGCATGTGTGCCTTTTACTCTAAGAACTTTATGTAGTCTATCTTATGATTTTGTCTTCAAAAGAAAACACAGTAAAATATTATTGAGCGGATGCTGTATATCAAGATGGAAACAGAGTATTTTGTAACTGTAACATCAGTAATGCATTACCTGTAACTGCGGCTGTGTTGTCGTCCTGTTGTCTTTGCAGTGTGAAGTTCATGAATAAGATCCAGTATGTCCACAGCCTGGATGAACTGGCAGAGATCGTCCCCATGGAGCATGTCCATGTCCCCGAGTGTGTGGTGCAGTGAGTATCTCCGACCACTAGATGGAGAGAAAGAGCCGCAGCAGTGACTCCTAACCTGTCTTGTCCTTTTTTAAATGATTACTTAATATAAATCTAACCGAAAACAAGTCTAATTTGCTCTGATTTTAATGGATTTAAAATAATAAAAGGACAGAACTCCCCATGCACAGCCAATATTTTCAGAAAGATGCTGGTCGGTCGCAGGAACATATAAGGTGAAAATCAAAATTAACCACCGCACACTGTAATGACTTTACTGTGACTTTATTAAGAGTGAACAACGCATTTCGCCTGTAGCTTCTTCAGGTTCACTCAGTACAACTGCTGAGTACTCACAGGTGTGATAAATACATTTAAGTCACATGACTAATTATCACAGTCTTTACAAAGGGCACGAAAATGAAAATATACATATTACAAAAAACGTGACGTGATTAATGTTGCACCTCGTTTCTGCTTCAAAAGAGGCAGAAATGTCAGAGATACTGTTGTCAGTTCTATGTATAAGGAACCTACACAAACTACTTGACTTTCTCAACAAGTGTATGGAAATTATAGATGTGGAAAATGTGCACACTGTTCAAACACATTTGATACCAAGACATTTAATCACCCTCATACAGGGAAGAAATATGACATAAAAGAATTCATTAATTGTCTCTCTACACATGTCATATACATCTTGAAATGCCCATGTGGCTTAATGTATGTAGGCCAAACAAAGCGCCATCTCAAACTAAGAGTTGCTGAACATAAGGCTGCCATTAGAAATGGTAATATGGATTATGCCATTGCAAGGAGAAGAACCATGGGTCGGCTACGTCCCTCAAATTTATCGGCATTGAAAGAGTCCAATCCAAGAGGTGGTAACTTGATTAACCAGCTCTTAAGAGGTGAGGCATTTTGGATTTATGAATTGAATACTATTGAACCTTATGGACTTAATGAAACACAGGATTTGAGCTCTTTTCTGTGAAATGAGTAAACTAAGTTAACTTTATGAAACACAGGATTTGAGTTTTCGTCTGAGATATGTAAATATTAACTTGTATTTCTCTCCACAGGCTATTTGGACTCTTAGGGAGAGATGAGCCACTAGGTCCGGCACTCACCCTTCCCATTTAGTGATGTAGAGGGACAGCTGTAGGACCTGTAGTCCATTCTGCTTAGGGAATTTTACCCATCCTATTCAGTCAGCTGTTTACGGGATGTAATGAAGTTTAATTATATAAAATGGTGTAATTCTTGTAACTTTGTGCAACATTAATCATGTCATGTTTTTTGTAATATGTATATTTTCATTTTCGTGCCCTTTGTAAAATGTTCACTTTGAGAAAATGAAGACTGTGATAATTAGTCATGTGACTTAAATGTATTTATCACACCTGTGAGTACTCAGCAGTTGTACTGCGCGAACCTGAAGAAGCTACAGGCGAAATGTGTCGTTCGCTCTTTACATTTCAGTGTGCCGGGATTTAAAATAATATTAGTACTCTAGTTCTGGAAAATAATGGCAGGTTTTACTGTGTGCAGTGAGGATATAACTGTTAATTATTTTCAGATTTGACGAGGAGAGGATTAAAGCACGGAGGGAAAGGTAAAATCCTTTGTCACTGTCTTTTTTTTAATCTAATTTTGAAACACAACATACATATTGCTCCTACTGAATTGCTCTTGAAATTAACTGTGAGTACCCACAATAACTCTGTGTGTGTGTGTGTAGGATGGAGCAGGAACAGTCAGTCCCACAGGAACCAATTAAAAAGTCTGAGAGGTACTGGTCCTCACTGTATTTTGAAATCGTATTTTCAAATTGGACATTAGTTGTGACATTTATCAGTTTAGGGTGTATTGTTGTGCTTCCAACTTTTTTAAAGTTCTCAGTGCATCTTTTTCTTTCATTCCAGGCCGAAGTCAATGATTGTAGATCAAGGTTTATGAGGACGGAGCTCTCCAGATGAAGGTAATAAAAATCACTGTTGTATTTCTTGTACTAAACACAGGGTGGCTCCACCGCATGACTCATTGTATTTCCACACAGGTCTCTAAATAATGACCATTGATTACACACTCCAGCATGATGCAGTTTATATATTTCAATATTGTTAGAATAACGTCAGTGTCAGATATTTTAGTACATATCAAGAAAACAAAATAAGTTCTTAATTGTATTAGATTGCGTTCATTATTTACATGTTGAAGTAATCAGGTATTTATCCATTAGGAAATAGAGTAATTGCGTGAATGGTTAATAAATAACAAAGAATATCTATACAGCGTCGAAAATTAAAATTGAGTTTAAATGTACTTGAGAAATTAAATATTGTAGGTGTGTGAATATAATATTTCATTACAATAACTGGATGATTATGTGCATCTGTTGTACAGGGGGCAACTTGATTTCAGAGAGTCATCACATTTGTATGAACACAACAGCCTGTGGAGAAAAAACTCTTATGTTTGGTCGTTTTGATGATCAGTTTATGTGGAGCGTCTGTCGTAGGGCAGAGGTGCAGGCAGGGTGGATGTGGAGGTGGAGGATTTGTACAGAGTGTGAGTTGGCGCATGTAGAGAGCGTAGCTGTTGTCTTTTTTAACCTTCATTGTTAGGGGGGATGTCTGCCTGTAGTTGGTAATGTTTTTCAGATTTTTTTAACACTGATGCTCTGTTGTTGTATGAACTTGTTTTTGAGCTTATTTTCTTCTCTTCTTGCCTGATTATACAAATTCATGTCAATTTATAATGTAGGCTTCATCCTTGGATTGATTTTAGCAACCAACCAAGATTTCCTCTAACTGTGTTTCCCTTCACATCCTTAAATTCCCCTTTAGTCATCATCTTACTCCACACACCTCCTTTATTCACTTATTCTAGCTCCTTATTGAAGCTATGCGATGAAATCTGAAGCTCAAAACTTCATGTTTTTATAGCTTTTATAGCATCCTCCAATCAAATGGAGATATCTTGTGCATCATTTTGCCCAAATTTCAGCCTAATGTTATCTTTGGAAAGTATTGAAAACACAGTTCTATGGGTGTAAAGAGTGTTTGTTTGCAAAACATGAGTTCATGCTATATCTCATGGCAGCACAACATTGGGATTGAAATGTTTAATACAATTCAATTTAACACATGGGGAGCACAGATGTCTTCATAAAACCCAATATAAAGTATCATGATAGTATAAATCCCATCTGTCCAGTCTAGAACAAAGGCTGCAAATCAAGAAAGAGGATTATTTTTATCAGAGAATGTCTGCAGAATAAACAACAACCATAAGTAAGTCACGTCCACAGCCACCTTCAGAGTGTTAATGAGGTACAAACACTATGAGCCGGTTGAGACCAGCTGGCTCAAGGATATATACAGTAATATGCTGTAACTGTCTGTCATGTTACTCTGATAAAGGTCATGAGACTAAAACAGCAATTATAAAAATAAATAGAGTTGATTTAAAACAGTAAACGTTCTACAGGAGGGATTCGTCAAAAAAGACAATAGTTAAAATATAGCATAGTAACACTGTATGGTAAAATATCCTGACATCATTTCTTTAAGCTTAACAAGAGCAGCAAAATGTTTTTGAAATGGTCTTGTTGTGCCATCATCCATCATCTTCTTTTTATGCAGCGTGTGACATGTGGAGCATGACACCTTTTGATTTACACCTCTAAGAGGAGGTCCAACAAGTCTACATACGCTTCCTCGTTTTATCAACATCCAGCCTGCTGATGATCTGTGCCATCATTCTCCGATCAAGATGGCAAACGCTCCGTCTCATATCTGCCCCACCTCTCCTTTTTTTCCCAGAGGGGTTTATATGGCAACTTGAAAAAGAAAATGTCTGTTGGACTAGTTTGGAAGAACTGTTACATTATAGAAACTGTGGCTCAGTTTGTTGATTTATTGTGTGGTTCTACTGTGTGGCTCATATCGAAATGTTGCATCATCATGAGGCTCATTGGGACGTTGGAAGAACATCAAGCTCAAAAATGTGACACAAAATTACTGGAAAAGTAAAAACGAGCAACATATTTCTCCATTCAGTTGAAAATTGCAGGCTTTTATGTTGGTGATAAAATTCTACAAATCTTCATGTTAGTAATAGGAAAATACATAATCGTTAATCCAACATCCAAAGTGTTTTTCTGAAAGGAATTGGAGATAATGGACAGCAGAGAAAATAGTGATTTCTGTTGTGACACTTGACAGGACCAGAGATGTGTAACAACAACTTCATTGAACTGGTCAATAACGTGTATCAGATGTAAATAACGATGGTTTTCCAACGCATCAGATGCCTTTGTCTTTATTTTTTGCCTCATAACTGCTGTATCATAAGGCCTTTTCAAGCTCTCTCTCTCTCTGTTGCTGTACTGACTTTTGAAAATATCCAGATGTACTAACATTCAGTGACGTAGGGATCATTTGATTGTTTACTCTTCAATTGTGCCCTTCATCTGTACCTTACCTTATGTTATGATGTGCCTCGGTCTTCTTGTGTGTAAAATGCAGGAACATGATCACTATTTACATTTTGTGGCCTGAAAAAACCCCAAATGAGAAAATCTATAAGAATCATATGTAATATTTTAGTAAATGGCAGGTAATATTTGTCTATTTTGTGCAACATGGTTATGGCCACATATAGATTTCATTCAACACTAATATGCTTTACATTCAGTACATAATATTCAGAGTATATATTGTGCATATCACATACTATAAATATTATACTAACCCAGCATTAAGAATGTGTGATATCTGTATCAAAGTGATCATGATCAAGACAAAATACACAAATATTGTTTATATATTTGCATTTTAAGGTTTGAATTTGCCAATTTCTATTATTCTTATAGATTTTTTTTCATATGGGAGCATGAAAACATGTCATGATAATATTAAACAGTTTCTAAGAGGAGAGACAGAACTTATTTCAGATCGATAAAAGTCAAATTATCTTACAGTAGGTGGAGTTTAAGTTTATGACATCATCCTCTTACATTTCTGTGTGGTTGTTTCTGATGAACAGTTGAGAAACTTTCATATTTAACAGCAGTTTAAACATTTCGCGAACATCCTGATGCATTACCGATCAGGTTTTCTCTCATGTCTTCCTTTTGTACAATAGTCACTCAACTTATGGTAGCAGGAGTGCAAAGGAGTAAGAAGTTTTATTTTTGTAAAGAACTGCATAATTGTATTTCCTGTATTCTATTGATATTGTTTTGCACTATTGCATTTGGTTTGAATGGTCTCAGCGTAGAATGTGATTGATTTATGTTAAGGAGGTGATGACCCTAAAATGTATTTTTGTGTTGTTGTTAAGTAGCATGACTAATGTCATGCAGTTGTGTATGTGACAGTAGGGCATGGACGTGCTTATCTTTCTTTGGTACAGAAAATAAGACTCATGAAGTTTCTAAAGTGCCATCTCATTTCTATTTTTCTCTTTTGCCTTTATAGTGCAGGAATGTCAAAGGAAAGGTTTAACTTTTTCTATTCTTTTCAGTCTGTAAGGCTGTTTTCACACTGATGAACCAAACCTGAGCGGTCCCATCAAATATGTATCAAGCTTGATGGAAAAGTCTCAGCTCAGTAACCACGGTTTGTCATCCTGTTTGAGGTTGGTTGGCTGTACCGAGTGCCTCTTTTTCAACCAAATGATTAAAAGTAATCCAGAAAAGGTGAAGGAATGTGAAACATAACCATTGAATTCTTACTTATTAGGGCATAAACAGTAGGTTCTGCAGACTAATTGCTGATGTGACCTTTCCAAAATTTTCATTTGGACTATAAAAGCACAATATATCATCACAAAGCATTGGCTTACCATTTGTCTGCTGTACAATGTTTGCTCAGATTATGATGGGAAACATGATCTATTATTCATTGTTCTGGTGTCTTTAGATTGCTATGATTGTGTCTGACTTGTAAATATGACTGAATAAATTGTTCCTCCCAAAAATCCATTGTGTTTTTGGTTTTCATTTGTCATTTCTAGCCTTCAGATACAGAGTTTACTTAGAAACTTACATGACATGACATTTGTCCAGTGTAGGCCACAGAATATGGAAACAAAAAATAAGTATCTCAGTGAAATTATAAATCTGAGATATTTACTTAAATTCCTGGTTCATTTTCTACACTTGGCCTTTGGCAAAGCCTTAGTGACATGCTAATGGGCCTGATGGTGGTGGGTGAGGCCATTTTCAGACAACAATGTGCAGAAAAAAAAGGTGACACACCTTTTCTCAGTACCTGAATGTTGTGTAAACAGTCTCGGTGCTTCGCAGCCTCTCTCTGCGGGTGGAGGTGGTGCATGATATGGAAAATGACCAGTTTCAGTGCTGCTTCCTAAATAGTTTTTTTTAAATTGTGTGAACTGTTAACATAAAGTATTTCAGAAAGTCAATACGTCATGTCATGTCATGTCATCAACTGATTTCTATAGGTTGCCTTTTTATGAATTTATAACTCTGTTCACTGTTAGTTTTGATTATCTTGGTCATGTGCTTATTTCTTGTCTATGTATCAGGCATGTGTACAGTATATGCATGTATCTAGGTATGTATATACTCTTGTAATTGTATGTGTTTATATTATCCTATATGTTAGGATAGTTAGTATATGTTAGTATTTTATCCATATATATATATAGTATATATCCATAACGTGTGTTTTAAAAAGTGCTGTATATATAAAGTTATTGATATTATTCACAGAGAGAAAAAATCATGACTCTTGAAAGACATGTGAGGCAGATGCATCTGAAATGCCACCAAATCTTTGTAGTATTGAAAGTTTGTTATTAAAATGTTGTAGCTGTGAGTCAAGGCAAGTCTGTCTGATTCTTTTAAACCTGAGGAAGCCACAATGTGATCACAGATTTATTATTATGTACAACCATGTTGCTCAAGGTTTTTTGTTTTTTTCAGTATCTCAAAAGTGCATTTAAGCATATGATGAAGATTGTGTGTCTGTGTGTGCATAAAGCTACAGTAAATACTATAGCTGTGTAATAATATACAGCAGTGGGCTCCGCTGGGCTGGATAAACCTTTTCACAGCAATTATTTCAATTTAGTGCAATAATGAATACTGAATCTGAGCCATTGTCATTAGTTCCAGCTGTGCTTTTCTCTCTGTGACAAGTCAAAATGTCTGCTGTAAAAAAAGGTTTTGCTTCATTTGGGAGCAAAAACAAGAAAGAAGTGTTTTGATCCTAGTGAAGCTATCAAGTTTCAAGTTTAACAAAAATATACATACACCAAATATATACCAAAACAACATGTCAAGTACAAGAATAACAGTCTTTTGACAAGGAAGATGCTGCTCATCAAGCAAACATGTTGGTCAAATCCAAAATATCATGAAACCACTCTTGGTCTTGAGTTTACTGTCGATATGACGATGGAGCCGTGTGTGTTTTGTGTGTAAAAACTAAAACACTTTTGATAATATTATTTTAATGAAATTCCGCTTTCTCACTAGTCTTCCCAATATTGTTACCACTTGATCCAAATACAATCAGTTTAAGCATGCAGGGGCATTTTCAAATGTGGTCATAACAGAAGAAGATTTGGAACCATTGATAAATTCGTCAATAATTTGTGCTTCTAATCAAATCATAAATTTTGCTCTTCCACTCATTGAGCACTTTATTAGGAACACATGTTTAATCTAATGTAATCAAATACAACGGCTCTGCCATAAATTCTACGTTTATGAAGCTTATTCACTTTCATTGTTTGTTGACATTGTAAGAAAGGTGATAATCCTATTTTATATTTATTATTGAGGTCGCAGGTGGTTGAGGACATCTCATCTTACTTTAGATGAAGCCTTTTCAGTGTGATGTCACTTCTTCAGGGGACGGCCCTACATGCCCAGACTTGGCTGGCTGACAGGTTTGGCTCTCGACTGCACAGAGTCCGGATAAGGTTCCAGAGAAATGTGACTGTCTTTTCTCGGATGAAGGTAGTCCTGTGACATAAGATCGTCACATGAGTCACCCTTCACACCCTTCACACCCTTCTCTCTTACTGAAAGAGAGACCCTGACTGTCGACTCCTGACCCCCGACAGCTGTGACAGGATTCACCTTGCACACAGACACACAAATAGAAACATGTTCGTCACACACGCCATCAGGGAAAGAGAGTCTATGAAAACTTACAAGGTGTGACTGATTTGCAGTATATAAAGCAAAATTAAAGCATTGTTCACTTCAGATATTGCTTCAGCTGGAACATTTTTGGAAAGTAATAAAACATCAAGCATCAATCTGACTCACACGTGACATATGACATCTGTACCAGTTAAGCTGATGTCACAGAGCTCTCACACTCCTGACAAGCCAAACACATGAAAGACAATCTACAGCAGGATGTGAGTATATGTTACACCGGTAAATCATATGCTTATGAGCATATATGTATAAAGGAGTCCTGACTGTTGTTTAGGGATGACCTAAATGTAACCTTGTTAAAGTCAACATTGCTGCCATTGTATTCCATTTTATGTGTCCTCTATTCTGCCTCTACTACATATCAGAGGGAAATATAAAATATTTGCATTAAATATGGTTTGTGCTCCTCAAAAAAACCCTTACCATTTAAATAAAAGGATGTACGCTCACTGTTTTACTTATTTTGTAAATTAATTTTAACTATTATATTCCAGAAATGCTTATCGCCAGTCTGATAATTACAGTTAAGATATTTTTCCTCTAACTGATTTGTTGCTGCAGTTAAACTTTTCAATGATTTGCTGGAGTATTAAGACCTTTGTGATTATTTATTACTGCTGGCTGTTAGATCTTTTGTATTCTTTATATGCTCTGTGTTCCTCTTGCACTACTACTGCACTATATATATATATATATATATATATATATATATATATATATATATATATAAATCTCCCTCTCAACCCCCTCCCATGGGGGGGGGGTGTCTTCCTCAAGCTCGGGTCCTCTACCAGAGGCCTGGGAGTTTGAGGGTTCTGCGCAGTATCTTAGCTGTTCCTAGGACTACGCTCTTCTGGACAGAGACCTCAGATGTTGTACCTGGAATCTGCTGGAGCCACTCTCCCAGTTTGTGGGTCACAGCCCCCAGTGCTCAAATTACCACTGGCACCACTGTTGCCTTTACTCATCACATCTTTTCATTTTTTTTTACACACACACACACACACACACACACACACACATATAGTATATATATATATATATATATATATATATATATATATATATATATTGCACACTATATTCATCATTCTCTATATTCTCCATTCTTTCTTTATGTAAAAATTATATATTTTAAAACCATAATTTTGAATTCTTCTAATTCTTCTACAGTTTTAATACCTGTTGCATTTATGCTGCCTTTTCACCAAGCCTGGCCTTAATCTCATGGTTAGTCTGTGACCTACTCAGGCATCTACTTGAAGCGATGCAGGTCAGTTATTTCAGAGCTAATGTTGAAAAACCCCAGGGACAGATATGGATGTTCGACAGAGCCTTTCCTGCTCCGACAATATGCAGATGTAGTTCATATGGATTGTTTTATATCCTCTGTAGTGGTGGAAGAAGAATTCAGATCCTTTATTTAAGTAAAAGCACCAATACAGCAATATAAAAGTACATACGTATTAGCAGTAAAATGTACAAAGTAGTGGTTTGGTCCTTCTGACTGATATATTATTATATATGACATCATTATATTATTAATACTGAAGCATCAGTGTTAGAGCAGCATGTTACTGTTGTAGCTGCTGGAGGTGGAGCTAGTTTGAACTACTTTATATACAGTTTGCTAGTTTAGTCCAGTAGTTCCCAACCAAGGGGTCGGGTCCCTCCGAAGGGTCACAAGATAAATCTCATGAGATGATTAATGGGAGAGAAAAGAAGAAAAAACAAAGTTCTGATACACAAATCTGTTCTCAGTTTTTGGACTTTTTCTCTAATCTTTGATTTTTGGTGAAATATCGGATCACTTGAACATTTTTTGAGGCAAAACCATGTGAGAAGTTTAGAGGGAAAAATCACTATTTGGTGGAGCTGTCAACAACTCATAGACATCTGAAATGCAACCCGACTACACACTGCTTTTTGTAAAACGTCAAAAGCCCAAAAGGTTGGAAACCACTGGTTACATCTTTAACAATGTGTTGTATTTTAGAAGCTTGTTATATTATCTATTGTGTCAAATCTTCATCTGAAAAGTAACTAAAGCCGTGAAATGGAGTAAAAAGTGCAATATTTCCCTCTGAAATGCAGTGAACTGGACGTATAAAGCAGCATAAAATGGAAATACTCAAGTAAAGCACAAGTACCTCAAAATTGTAGTTCAGTACAATATTTGAGTAAATGTACTTTACCACTATTACTTTCCACCACTGAACCAGTATCCAGAAATGACATTAAAACTATAAACTTTAACACCAGTTAGATTAAGTTTAGCATGTCTAGTTGGAACTAAGCAACATAAAATCCAGAATGACCCAGTTTCTTCATCTATAGTCCAGATACAGGCTCTGGTAACCTCTCCACACGAGTGGATACCAAACTTCTTGGCTTGAGCCACTTTATATTTATATCTATTTAATGTTTTTTCCTCTTGTCATATGTGTTGGCGTGACTTCTGTAGTTTTCTTGTATCTAATAATAATGTCAAAGAGTCAGTTTACAGGTGAACATAATTTCATAACAGGATGCAGCTGTTATTTTAATATACGTGAGGCTCCATCAATGGTAGTTTTCCTCTGTGCTGCTGCTGCTGATCATCCGTCGTTGTGATATGTAAATGTGTGAAGATTCGTCGGCTGTGATTGGCTGGTGTCCGGAGCTCTGCTGCAACTGAAGAGGTACGTAGGAGCGCGTGGAGAAGAGCACGAGCGTGTCACGCCCCATGCCTGCGTGTGTAGTGACGTAACACGTTGCCCGTTGAATATAAACTGCAGTGCCTCGCACTCACAGTCAATGGAGACCTAAAGAAAGAAACAACGGCTGAGAAAAACTTTAAATTTAATACTTTTTGAAGCGTTTTATTCGTTGGATTTTTAATCTCGCCTTCGATAAAAAAGTACTTTTGAGTATTTCTTCAGTTGACGTTCAGTAGAACTGCCGAGAACAGACGAAAGGATGAAATACATTATAGGAATTGGCGGGTAAGTTGTTTTAAATCAAACAGCTCGTTCTTTGCTAGCTTTTAATGCATATATTAAATCTCTTTATATCTAAAATAACGAAGCGTTGAGTTGGTGAAATTAACAGAAAGTTGAGTGGAGTTACATAGTTAATATGAGACCCAAACAATCCCTCGTGTAACTGTTATGTTGTTGTTTGTGGATGTGTCGTCAGTCAAACAAGCGTTTAGATAAAGTTATTAGTTTTTGTCTTAATAACTAGCTTCTGGTTGATAGTTAACGTCCTTCTGACCACATGTTTTATCAGCAACCCGCCAGAAAGCGGTAACGTTAGAGCCGGACTGCTAAACCGGTTTAAAGCCATGTCCGGTGTGGCGGGACATTTGAAAATTCACCGCCAGACTGATTCAGAAAAGTGGAGGGAGAGTTAACATCAGTGTTGACACAAACTAAAAACAGTTCAAACTTATTAAACTACTTGTGTTTAATTTTTAAAATGAGGCAATGACATAATTATAGTTTATTTTAGCTGATTTATGAACATAACAATTTGTTTTATTAGGCGCCATGTGTTATACTAAAACGGTGCAGCTTTAAATTACACCATATTTTATTACATTTTGCAGAGTTTTAGCCATATGTAACATTTTTTGTCATGTCATGTTTATGAAATAAACTCACTAAATATAAAATATAAACAAAGGGCGCCACATAACTGCTGGTTTAAAATTTGCACATCTGATTTCTTTCAAATCAAAATAACTTAGTTTTAAACCATATTCTTAGCTGGCAAACATGTTAGTGATGTCCATTGTGTCACTTTTTGCCTTTTTGTTTACAGAGTCACTAATGGTGGGAAAACCACCCTGACAAATAAGTTGATCAAGACGTTGCCCAACTGCTGTGTTGTGCACCAAGATGACTTTTTCAAGGTGAGCTTTAGCAAGTTGAAAGTGAATCAGGTTTATTTTCGATTGTCGTTTTCCTCCTTTTTTCCTTAAATGAACACTGCATGAGCATTGCATGTAAGCACAGTTGTGGTTATTGCCATGAGTAAGTTTACTTCCCGCCCCCTCACTTTGTTCTCCGCAGTAGATATGGAAATGTACTTGATGTCTATGCAGTAGTTCCTTTATCTGCTTATCTCCTCTTACCGCTTCAGTATTTTTCCACCCCCGCATCCCTTGAATACCTTTTAGCAATTTTCCTTATATACAGATCCCTGATATAGCTGTCTAATGCACTTTGATTCAAACAGTCTTTCTAAAACAATCAAGTTTTCTAATATGGCCAGACATCCATTTTCTCCTTCTTCTCCATTAGAGCTTTTACATTATCTAATGTTTAACAACTCAAGCACTGTACTTTTGTCTGTCACTCGGGTTATTTTCGTGCTTTTCCTTCGTGGTGCATGTTTTCCTCCTTTTCTTCTGTGTGTTTCACTCTGGCATGTGAGTGGGATCTGCAAGTGTTCAGATCGCTGTACGGTTGCAGCAATGTTTTATTGGTGACTGTTATTTCAGAAACCCGATCAGATAGAAGTCGGGGAGGACGGCTTTAGACAATGGGATGGTAAGACTTCACTGGAGACTGCCATATTGACTCATTGTTTACCTGATACACATACCCGACCCTTCAATGTAATACACCCCATCCAAAATTACATATCATAGCCTTTCAACACACACACCATTTTATTAACATTAAACTTATAATAACTTCCAGTAATCTGGAAAATCCAACATTCATTTTCCCTTTTTTTTTACATTCTTGGTTTGTGTCCATTCTAATTTTCTATTTCTATCACCTTCCTTTCTGCCAATCTTGCTCTATAGTGATCACAGCTCTGGATATGGAGGCCATGACCAACACGATAAAAGGCTGGATGGAGAACCCAGTCAAGTTCGCCCGTTCACACGGTGTCCCTCTGTCTTCTACCCCCGACGTGGCAAACTCTGATGAGCAGATCCACATCCTGATCGTCGAGGGCTTCCTGCTCTACAATTACTCGTAAGTTATCTTGATTCATAGGGTGCCAGTCTGAAGAAACTGCTCTTATTGGTTTGCTTTCCAGTTTATTTGAACTGTGTTTGGACATTTACTTATTTTGTGGAAGATCATGTGGTGCTTTTTATTAAAACTGGATCCAAATAGAATAAGTGAGCCTTATATAATCCCCTTAATAACACTGAACCTCCAGTCACCACGTGAAGGGGAACGGCCATTTTGTTTCTTGTAAATTCTTAGAAATTCATGACAACAAACATTGGATGGGCGGTGTTATTCAAGTGTCACATGATCATTTCACGCTTACCATTGGTACATACACATGGACTCCTGCAGGCAGATTTGGGAGGGTCCTGCAGTAAGAGATAAGGGTTTCAGCAGAAAGAGGCTGTCTTAGTTGTCCTTACAGCTGGCAGATGAGTACTTTGTGTGCTGGAGATGAATGTCAAGCACACTGCAGAGATGTAGATAAGAGGACTTGCATGACTGTACTTCTGTGTTTTTGGTGTAGCTGAAGACAAAACATCAGTTTTGACCTTGTCCACCCCTTTTTTCATCTCACCTCTAGGGACCTGCTGGAAGTTTTTGACAAGTCCTATTACATCTCGATTCCCTACGAGGAGTGCAAGAGAAGGAGAAGGTGAGTGGACACAAACAGTGCAGTTATTTTGTTTGTTTTGTTTTTCCGTATACGTTCTCAGACTCACCTTTGGTGTCATAGTTTTTCCCATTTTTCTGTTATGGCAAGTGCAAATTCTCAAACTTTGTTTTTATCATTTTCAGTACAAGACAATACACTGTACCAGACCCTCCCGGCCTGTTTGACGGCCACGTTTGGCCGATGTACCTTAAGCACAGAAGAGAGATGGAGAACAGCGGCTTGCATATCGGTATGTTACAGCTGAGATGCTTTATCCAGTTGGTTTTATGTAGGTGCAGATTTGTCAGATCAGGGTCTAAGTTCATTATTATATCATATTTATGTGGGAAATTCAGTGTAATCTGTTCTGGGGAAATGTTTACCTTTTTTTATTTATTTATTTTTTTATACATCTGATCAACTCATCAACTTTTTGTGTGTTGCAGAGTACCTGGATGGTTTGAAATCCAAAGAGCAGATCTACAACAAGGTGTATGAGGACATTCAGAACAGTCTGCTCAACCGTTTATAGGTGAGAAGGAAGGAAAACTCTCTGAAACATCTGTTATTCTGGCATGATTACTCACTTCCTTTTTGTGTTTTGTTGTTGGAGAGATGAAAAGTCATGTACTTAATAAAAAAAGTAGATATTTCTTTGTGTATGAAATTATGTGCACAACACTGTCTAACATTATATTCTTCTGTTTTTTGCAGCAGGAAGACTCCTCTTCATCCCTGTACAGATTTTGTAAATAGTCCCGAGGATTCTTTTTTTATGACGTTTTTGTAATTTTATTCTTCTTTTTTTTGTAAATAGAACAAAGCAACATTAACTTATAATTGTCTTTTTATCATCTTCAGATGATCAATATTTTTGTTTTGGCCTAAAAGTGATCGTAGAACTGATTTACTATGTTACAGTTATGACTTGTGCTTGACTTTTTGTCTACCAATCGTTTACTTCTACAAATAAATACATTAGTTGCTGTTTGAGACACAGAACATCAAGCATCTTTGTGTTTTTTGCAGATTACATAATGTGAGTGTTGGATTTTGTGATCTTTGTTATACTGAGCTACATTATTAGCTCACAGATTAGTAGTACCAAAAACATGTTGGTTTTATAATCTTAAATACTGATAACCTTAACTGTTACTGTATGCAGTGGTGTAAAACCAACATAAGCCACCATAGTTGGGTTTGAACTCACTGCAGCTGTTGAATTCATTTTATTTGACAGACAAAATAGTTGTTATCTAAACAGACGAATAGCTTTGAGACAGATTTAAATTAACGATTCTTTTGGATATTTAAAGCTGTAATGTATCAACTACATTAATTAGAATTTATCTCAAGGATTATCAAAAATCTAAGTGGTTGCAAGATAATTAAGAAAATGGAAAAGGAAAAACATGATTTTTCCTCTAGTTTTTACTCATCTGGCCTCTAAAAACTTAAGTAGAGACCATTTTAGAGGCTAACATCACTCTGGATACTGTATGTGACCTCAGAGGTCGTGAGTAGACATTGATTGGCTCTAAAGTGGCTCAAGCCAAAAAGATTGGTAACTTGTGCAGAGGGAGACCAGAGCCTGTTTTTGGACTATAGATGAAGAAACTGGGCCATTCTGGATTTCATGTAGCTCAGTTTCAACTAGACATGCTAAACTTGATCTAACTGGTGTTAAATTTAATAGTTTTAATGTCATTGTCTGGACACAGAGTCATTGGTGGAAAGTAACTTAGTACATTTACTCAAATACTGTACCAGAGTATAATTCTGATTGACAGTATTTTAATTTTATGCTGCTTTATTTTTTTATTTTTTTACTTCCACTTCACTACATTTCAGAGGGAAATATTGTACTTTCTACTCCACTACATTTATCTGACATCTTTAGTTACTTTTCAGATGAGGATTTGACACAATTGATAATATAACAAACTTATAAAATACAAAATATTGTAAAAGATGAAACCAGTGTTTCCAACCTTTTTGGCTTTTGACATTTTACAAAAAGCCGTGTGTAGTCAGGCTCACGTTCATAAAGCTTCCCAGTACAAAGAGTTGCTCCTAGTAATGAAATTCTTAGAGAGTTTTTAGAATTACAGTTAAGACTAGATCCTGGTAAAGATAAAATTTATTCACAAAGCATCTTAGCCCTTAAGAGAGCTCCTATGATGAAAAACTCTTAGGAGAAAATGGCGGAAATACAAAGAGGAGGGAGAAACATTCCCCAAACGCTGAATGACAGTTTATGAAACACTGCAGATTAGATCATTCAGGGATAATGTTTGTGGTCGATCTCAATAGAGATACGCTCACATGTCCCATCCAATGACCCAATAACTATAACGCCAGAGATGAAAGTGATCACAACACGAAGATATTTGGCAGCTGGAAAAAAAGATTTACATGCCAACCAACACTGCTACTTATAAACTGACCAGCAATCACAGAAACTGATGAAAGCTGAGCCATTTCCACCTGTTAATATCAAATAGATAGAAGTACTATAATGACCAATATGGTAAATAAACATAAGAAAATAAATAACTATCAGCATGTGAACAGGCTACTGCACAAGCAGGCCTGTGTTTTCAAACATTTCATAGGCTACTATTAAAGTATGTTCATTACATACAATAGTATTTATAATTACACCATGTTTTAATAGGGACTAAATTCTATGATAAGGTCTATTTATTTCACTGCCCATTCTATGCCCATTATCACTAAGAGTGCCTTTCATTTTTCTTTTCCTTTTTTTTTGGATCAACCAATCACACCTTTTAAAAGAATTAATCATATGTAGCAACAGGGTCAACAACACCTCCTCACCAAGGTAAAAGTTGCTCAGAGTTGCTCTGATAATTTTCCTAAATCACCCCTAAACGAGGACTCCTTGTTAGAAATTTTTAGGCTAAGTCAGGAGCTCTCCTGTTTGTGAGTACGGCCACAGATGTCTATGAGCTCCACAAAATAGATTTTTCCCTCTAAACTTCTCACATTTTTTCATTTCAACCAAATATCAAAGATTAGAGAAAAAGTCCAAAAACTGAAAACAGTTTTGTGTATCTTCTTTCCTCTTCCATTAATCATCTCACGACCCCTCAGATTTATCTGATGACCCTTTGGAGGGACCCAACCCCTAGGTTGGGAACCACTGGCCTAAACTAGCTAACTGTATATAAAGTAGCCCAAACTAGCTCCTCCTCCAGCAGCTACAACAGTAACATGCTGCTTACACATTGATGCTTCAGTATTAATAATCTAATGTCATATATAATAAAAATGAGTACTTTAACTTTAATACTTTAAGTACATTTTACTGTTAATACTTGTGTACTTTTACTCAAGTAGTTTTCATGCAGGACTTTTACCTGTAATGGAGTATTTTTATATTGCTGTATTGTTACTTTTACTTAAATAAAGGATTCTTCTTCCACCACTACAGAGGATATAAAACAATCCATATGAACTACATCCACATATTGTCGGAGCAGGAAAGGCTCTGTCGAACATCCATATCTGTCCCTGGAGTTTTTCAACATTAGCTCTGAAATAACTGACCTGCCTCGCCACAAGTAGATGCCTGAGTAGGTCACAGACTAACCATGAGATTTAGGCCATTAGCACTGGATTTAAGGCGCATGAGGCCCCACGTCACGTGCTGATATCACCTATGTTTCCACATGTAAAAATAGGCCACAATAATTTCTCGTTTCCCCCCTGAGAGGGAATATAGTAGTAGCAGAGCAGTCAGTGTGAACTTCAGCTTATCATACCACTGCTAAATAAAGACCAAGGTCAGGTAGGTGCATGTATTTTAGGGAACCGCATTTCAAAAGTGGATTGAAAACCAACAGTTCTTTCATTAGTCGGCTTTCATGTGTGTTGGGGTTTTCCTCTCAGGTATGTGACTGCTCAGTGAGCCGGCAGAAGTTATTTGGGTCATTTTGAGTCCCAGTTGAGGAATAATAAAGTTAGAAATGATCAGACAGCAACAGTTAACTTCAGGAACCCATCAGTGTTTTAAATGCTGGAAGAGCATCTGATGGTAACACTTTAAGTCCCCTAATTCAGCATTTATAAGCAGTATATAAACAATTAAACATTTCATAACACTAATATAGGTGGCAGATATTTATTAATGTATAAACAGATTCAGTTAGTAGATAGTAAAACATTGTAAAAATGTAAAATATGTCTTCATAAGACAAATACTGTTCATTTTATTACTAAACTACATTGTGTTGTTATTGTGTGTCATAAACTATTAAAAGAATGAGCACATTTTCCTCTATGTGGAGAGCTAATCTTCCTCAGCCTCACATTCATAAAGGTTTCTGATAAACCCCATTAAACCTGTTTCATTAACACCTATTACAGTAACAACCGGTCTTTCAGCTCCTCAATGACATCAGCTGCAAGTGTACGTAATCTATCATGTGTGTGTCTTGTGGAAGTGAAGTGACAAGGTGATTGTTGTGACGCTCTAACAGGTGGATGTGGATGAAACCACACTGGCCTGGACTCCCAGTGCTAAAAATGACATCAGTGTGTGTCGGCTGTGGAGGCATGCACTCAGGTGGATCTGTTCACCGAAGACAAACAAGAGAAAAGATGATAAGATTTCTGTTTCAAAGCACTTTCTACAAACATATCATCAAAATGTTTACAACAACAGATGCACATGTCAACTAATGCACATTTCACCACAAAAACAGTGGCCACGTTACCCTTGAGCTGCCTTACGGTGAAAACAAATCCAGTCTAGACATTTTCCTGGACAAACCTGACCTCATTACTCCACAGCTCAGGTGAACCATGTGACTGAAACATGTCCGTCACCAGTGGGGCCTTTCTGACGTCAGTTATATATCAGGTACACACACACACAATTATGCCCAAGAGCAGAGTGTAACTGCAGCATGTTGAGGCTAAATACACGTCATGGAGAGATGAACTATCAAGGTTACGCTGAGCATGTAGACTGCTTTCTGTTTTTAATGATGTATGTATGCACATACAGTACATTATTGTGTTAGTTTGTGTGCATGTCAGGAATCAAACCATCCTTACTTTTATCTCTTAAATGCCTTTTTGGAATAGAGGACTGTGATGAATGGCTTCTTCACATGGTTACAATAATTTAACATGTGCATGAGGTCAATCAACGTTGCTCTGAAACATTACATAATGGTTTGGATGAAATGTCACAGCACAATGTACAAATTGCTTTCCACCACATCTCATGGCCTTCCTCAGCAAATGGAGATGTGGTTGTTGGAGTTTGATGTGGTTGAAAGCTGCAGAAACAAAAAGGTAAATTGGATTTTTGTCAAGCTGTTTAAAAGGTCAAAAAATTTACCTTCAGTCTTTTAGTTGAGTTTATATTGAAGTTTTAAATTTGGATAAATGAGTAAGTGACATTTGAATTGGATTCACAATTGGATTCTAAACTTGCGTCATGGGACACTGAGGTTTATTACCTGCATGGAAAAACTGTCACTCACTGTTGTCAAATTTAAACTTTAGTTTATCATCCACATGTTCACATTCAGAACCAGAGGTGGAATGTCACCACTGGGGATTAAGAGTTTACATACCAAACTTATGACCCGTTCATGAAATATTGACACCATTGTTGGTACGAGGTAACAAAGCAAACAGGAGGAGGATCCAAATGCAGACACCAGTGCAGGACAGGTTGAATGAAAGAGGCTTTAATAAGTGAATGCTGAAAAAACAGGTTAACAGGTCAGCAATGAAAAGGTAGTCCAAACTGGCAAACGAGTCCAGAGGGCAAAGCGGGCAGGTCAGAACCACTTGGAGGTAAAGGCAGGAACAGGAGGCTGGAACGCAAGTATACAACAAAGCAACATTGGTGATCTGGTGGCAAATGGACCAATATTTAAGCTTCTGGGACTTATGAGGTAATGAGCAGCAGGTGAAGATAACTGGCAACAGGTGAGCAGGTAGGTGTGGGAATAAGGCAAGAAAGTCCAGGAGCATCTGGTGGACAGGAATGAGATCTGCAAAAAGGGTTGCAGATTTGAGGAAAGTAAAATAAGACAAAACAAGTTTTGGAAAATGAAAAGACTTCAATGGAAGTATTTCATTTTGTTTTCAGCATGTCTCTGCCCTCTGAGACTCTGTCTGTCCAACAAGATCAACACTTGACAACCAGATACAACAGAAGATATCTTTCAACGTTACAGTCTTTTTAGTGCCAAAGTCCCTCTTTTTGTTACTATACTTCCACCACAGCTCAGCAGGAAAACACTGATGCTAAAAAGACTAAAAATGTGGCAGATATCCACTTGATATGACTAACTCAGACTGCTGAATCCTCATATAAGCTTCAGAAAAACTTTTATATGCGTTTTTGTGACTGTGTGGACACACTGTGGATTTTGTTCCCGATCACTTACATTGAAAGCGCATTTGAATGATCTTTTAATATCTAGTATGAACAGGAGGAATGATAACAGCAAGGAAAACCTCTTTCACTGTTCATATGAGCTGACCTGACTGTTGTTTTAAGACAGACTTGAACAGTTGTGAGCCTATCCTTAAAGTACAGTACGTGAGTCAGTGCGTTTTCATGCACATTACTATCCAGGTTATGATCCAGTATTTTGGGGCATCATGGTTTCATGTTACACATGTAAACACTTTTTCTTGGTTTCAGAAGCCTGGATTTGGATTTTTTTTTTTTTAATTTTGGTTTTGAGAAACCTGGATATGCTGGCTGGATTAGTCTGATAGAAACCAGGATACTGCAGCATGTAAACACCTCATCCAGGTTTCTGGTCATTTTCTGCCATATTTGTAGGTGCATCATCAACTCAAGTTTCATAGTAGTTAGTTAGTAAAACAAATAATATGATGGGAAATGATGTAATGACAGTCAACACACTGAAATAAAGGGAAAGCTGTTGAAGCTGTTATGTATTCAGGTTTCAGGAATATGAATAACCAACTTTCTCATGTTCCATGTAAACGCCACATCCTTCATATGATCCAAACCAGGATAAGACTCAAAACCAGAATATTCGTGCACATGTAAACTGACTCGATGTATTTTTATTACATCTCATCTGGTAATTTTTCACAAAAGACCTCCAGTAAAATAGTTCTGCCTCTTTAACCTCCAAAGCGGTTTTTAAGGAAACTAAAGCCAGTGTTCATTGATGGTATCAGGTCCCGCATGTGTGACGTTAGAGCCAGAGGAGGTGGTGGTTTAAATCATGTGTGTCAACAAGTTAGGAGACGGAGGTGTGGCACCGACTGAGAAACCTTAAGTGCTTACACTGAGAGACCAGCAGACATACTGAAGGAATGACAGTCATCCAGTTAAAGCTTGTCTGAGCCAACTAGACCTGGCCTGCCTGGACCCCGTGATCAAACACACACACACACACACACACACACACACACACACACACACACACACGCACTTCCCTACTCCTGTTTCTCACACTCACTCATGGATTTATACTCACACAGATTGCTGAAAGGCTCTGAGTGCCTGCCACGGTGTGTGGGTATATTTAGCGAGAGGTTCTTGTGGTGTTGCTGCAGGAGCAGATATGAGAGGTTTAATACACTCTGACCTCCTCTAATCCTCATTGTGCTGGCCGTATTCGTCACTATGCCCTCGGGACTGGCACTATGCTCCTGACCACCAGTCTGCCTGCACGTCCCTACAGACACAAATGCTGTTGCAGAGGATGAGTGGAGCAAAAGAGGGTGAAGGGTGATTCCTTCTCACTCACTGTAAGACAATCTGCAGCGTCTTTATTATGTGTGCAAACAGTGAAAGTGAAGGTGGAGACAACTTCATGGAAATCTACCACAAAAGCCTGACAGTTGCTGTTTGCTGTGGGATACAAGAATGAGATCTGCAAAAAAAAGTTTGCAGATTTGATCAAAATACAATAAGACAATACAAGTTTTGGAAAATTAATAGACCTCAATGGAAGTATTTGATTTTGTTTTCAGCATGTTTCTGCCCTCTGACACTCTGTCTGTCCTAAAAGATCAACATTTTCATCCTGATACAACAGTCATGTCAGTGGTGCCTTTACTGACCTGTCACCCAGTAAGATTATGAGTAATAAATAAACAACTGTCATGTCTCACCACCAAACATGACTCAGAGTCTTTACATTTCAACAATCAAGACCTTGAAAAGTCTGTAGAGGAGATATCATGATGGAAAAACATCAACCAACAACCCAGATCCAGGCATTATTATTCATGCTACGGCTTTACAACATTAACTACGTTATTGTTATTGTATTTATTTATCCATTTATACCAGATTTAGCTTCAAGCTAATTTTCATCTGCAGTCCCTTACAATTAAAACATCTAACAGCACAATAACAAACAGCACAAAGCAAAAAACACACAGGACACACCACACAAAATACAAAGCCACACACAACAGCACATCACCTACACCCACAATGTCAACCGGGAATCAACAATGCAAGCATGTCAAACCAAAAACAAGATTATTTTGAGAAGACAATGATATCAAATCCAGACTCAGTGGATTTGATCTCATGGTCTTCTCAAATAAAATAAAATAAAACAAATCAAATAATTCGTTATTATAAATCCAAAGCGGATCCCTTTAAATCAGGAGCTCATACAGTCCAATTGTATAAACAAAACATGAGATTCATACAGTTTAAATATCCCAAACTAGACTGATGTTAGACCCAAACTGCATGGTTAGATATGTCTACTATAAGATGTAAAGAGCTCCCTGATATGTCACATATATTACACATATCGTATACATTTGGAAACAAGTTTAAAAAGAGTTTAGGTCGCATATGAATATGTAATTTCTAGCAGACAGTGTTGCATATAAGCCATGAAGGATGTGAAGGCCTTTAAACATACAGCAGTGATAAAGGGCTATAAATATAAATTTAACCTGGGTTTGAAGAGTGTCACACAGCCTATGTTAAGACATGAGTGCAGACATCTTTGGGGAGATAAGACTGGTACTGTGTATCTTAATTACAAGTTCACACAGGTTTTACCCTTCAGAGAATCATGAATACAAGTTATTTTTAACTACAGCGAGAAGTTTATCAGTTTATCTTTAATTCTAAATTACTGAGCAGAACTTTCTAGTCACTTCTCATCTTTGTCTTATCTCTATTCATATTCAGAGCTATAGAAAAACGAGCTGTGACGTGGTGACACCTGCAAAAGTCACGAGTCCTTGGTAAAAAATAGCTCTGACTTTCTGTAAGCCTTCACTGCCACCATGTGGTGAATAAGTCGACCTTGCTTCAGTGTGTTAATGAAGCAGGTTGAATGGAGGCCAGGATGGTCCTATACTGTATGTTGTATACTGTACACCACCTACTGTATCTGTAGTGTATGAGCCAAGATATTGATATTAACGTGGCCTCATTTCTTTCCAGAAAACACTGCTCATTGTGCCTCCCATCTGTTCAATGATGCACTTCCAGTTTATATAAAAACAGAGGCCACACTGAAGTGCACTTCTATGCGTATTTTTATTGAAGAATAACCTGTAAATGTAATCATGCCTTTAAGGAATCACATATAACCACTAGAACTATGATTGTTGAATTAAATAAGCGTCAGGACGCACTGAGTGTCATAAAGGAACATTTGAAACCATTTCATGGTGGTGAAAAGGCCGCTATTTCTCACCTTGAGGATTTAATTTTAGTCAGTTGAGTTTCTGGTGTGAAGCCCATCCCGTTAATGGTGGTGAAATGGTTAAATTGTGACAAGACAGAGTGAGTGCTGCTCCTTGCTCTACTTGGGAGGATAAAAGCATTTTTTTTCTGCGAGAAACTCACATTACAGACACTTGAAGACGTCTCAACACAAACTCTCTCTGTCTTGATGCTGTGCGTAACTGCGTGACGGAGTCAAGTGTTCAAAACAGCAACTCATCACCCAGATCAAATTCACATGTTCATCGTTAATGGTCTCAGGAGCCTCTCTGGAACCCTTCAGATAAAGAAAACAACACTTTGAGCAATGGAGAAGTTTGCGTTTTTATTAATTTGCCTTCTTGATTTTCTGGTGTGTTTTGGTACCGGACAGCAACATTTACGCACACGTGAGGGGCCGTGGAGACACCGTATTCAGTGGGAGAATAACGGTCAGGTGTACAGTTTACTGAGCACGGGGACTCAATATCGCTCACCCACGCAGACCAGAAGACGCCCTCAGCTCTTATTGACAACAAAAAACCATTTTAACCGACCTCACCCTCCTGTTGCGCTCAGTAGATCCACAAGGACCAGATCTGGAGACCTCGAGGAGGCAGCCGGAGTTCACTCCAAACGTAACGACCTCAGACAAATGGATGCGTTGTCTCTTGGTGCTGAAGCAGGTCAGTATTTGCTCCCCTCTGGACGACCCGGGACACACAATCAGTCCCCACCGCGAACCGCAACCACTGCAGATACTGTCGCCAGCGCCCCCGCTTCCCCCACCATGCAGGAGTTCTCCGGCAGCGGAATCCCAAGAGGAGGCCGGAGCACACCTGGAGATGTCACTGGAGCACAACAAACCACTGAGGCACCGGTAAGATCTCCGGACTTTACGCACGGCGGAGGCGGCCGGTCAAGACCAGAGAGCTGGGATTCAACATCCCGGTCACCTGCCACAACTGGATTGGTCACCATGGCCGAGGATGCGGGGAATGGACGTCCCATCCCGCAGCAAACCAGTTTGGGAGACGCTCGCAGACCTTACAGAGCGAACTCATTAACCAGAGCCACACCAAGGACAAATCCCACAGCGCTGTCCAGTAACGCGGTAGAAGTACACTTTCCTCGTCCAAGGCCGGATACAACATGGACGGAGACGAGTGACCCACGGAATCCACATAGTATTCATCACAGGAACTCAGTTTTCTATGAAGTTTACCCGCCCGACCGCAGGAACAGGGTCCCTTCGCGCCCTCCGCCAGGGACTGGCTACGGCACCAGGTTCTTCCACAATGGTACGGCAGACAAGAGAGATTAAAACTTGAGCTAAAGTGTAACTTAAATTAAAGTGTATGAAAAGTAGTCAGCCTAACACAAAAAGTTTGGACGTTATAAAAAATATTTCTTAATTGTTAACACCCTAAACCATCTGAATAATCTAAATAATCAGCACGCCTCATCAATCACGACTCGTTTATAGTTGAAACGCTGCGTAAAGCTACATACTAGATGCCCTGTGCCCGTTTTCATGTTCAAAATTTAATTCTCTTTTTTTCTAACACACATTTAAATGCATTTTTAATGATAGTGAGAGTTAATGCTCCCCTCTGACAAAAGTAATGTCTCATTTATGAGAAGCTCTGAGCAAAATTTAAATTAAATGTTTGATTGATAGACTGGGAACAAGTCATTAGTAGTTAGTCAGCAGTGGTGGGGAAATTATCTCTATAATTTATGGCAGTGTAAGTATCCAAGTTCTCTATTCAATAATCTGTTCAAGTAGATGCATATTATACATGTTTGATATCAAAAGCACTCGTGTATCTAAAGTAAAATTAGGGTTGTTTTTATTAATTATCTTTTAGTATTATTTTCTACATTTGTATATCAAATCAGGAGATAGATGTAGATCTCTTACTATAGATACAGGTAAGATACATGTTCTGATGATAACAATGATACATTTCTGTTGATTATACCACATTATTATGTTTAATACTCCCATTTCAGTGGAGAGTAGAACTGAAAAGCTTCCACCTCTTCTCCACTGTAGATTAAAGACTCATTTAACTGATTAAAACCCAAATTTTACAAAACTTTTAACCAAAAGTAAATGACCCTACATTTATGACTGAGTCCTTTTGTGTATGAACCTTGTTGATTGATCTTTTCTGCAGGTCTCCCAGACCTGGTTCCTGACCCTTACTACATCCAGGCTGCCTCTTACATCCAGAGAGCGCAGATGTACTCACTCCGCTGTGCGGGTGAGGAGAACTGTCTGTCCAGGTGCACTTTTTTAATTTATCATTACACTGCATAAATCTGCCAGTCAAGTAGGACTAATTAATTAATCAGAAAAGATTTCTGTAAGTAAATAATTTAATCTTTCCTCTTATACAGTGCACTTTGTCTTTGGTATGAGTGAAATTTTATAACTCAGCAGCTCCTCTAGACCAGTAGTTCTCAACCTTTTGGTGTTAAGGACCCCAAATTGATACACATCAGGCAGTGGACCCGTCTTTAATAAATGTAGTCTCAGGGATCCCCATCTGATAAGATTTAATTATTCAATAACCGTCTAGACTGTAGATTGGCAGATTAACAGTGAAACCTATGAACAGAATAGTCATTCTTATACATTCTCTCATTGGACTAACTTCTAGTCAATGAAATAATAGTTAAATACTCCCCATTTCTCTGCGGACCCCCTGGAAACCCCTCAAGGACCCCTGGGGGTCCCTGGACCCAAGGTTGAGACCCGCTGCTCTAGACAACTTTAAACACAAAAATCAATGGGGTACACATGTGTCAATAAAGAAAAAAATATAATGATAACTGTTGAGGATTCCTTTGAGGTTGCCACATTAGGATGTGTGCTGGCCTGAGTCCTGTTTGGAAGTTACAGTTGAGTGACAGAGCCGCTGGACTCAAACCTGGCAACCGCTTGAGGTTCTCTCCTCTGATCTGAGCAACCACTTTGCCAAGTAAAATAAGCTTTGAAATGAAAAGCAAAGGATTCCGTAGGTGAATGCAAAAACCTCCTGAGGCAAGACCAGAAACCACCTCTGTCACTTCAACAGTAAATCATAAAATTATGTCACCTGGTCAGTGAGAAGAAGATGAGGTTCAGTGTGCAGTAAAATATGAAGAATATGTTAATTATAATGTGACATAAAGATGCCACAAACAAATAATGATACTAGAGAGTCACAGCTATAAACTCTTTTATAGGTTTTCTCTCTGTCAGCTCATAGTAAAGATGCTTAAGTTAAACTTGACTGTCGTTTCTCTTCCCTCCAGGTCTGCATACCATCCAAGTGTGAGAGATCTGGACTACAGAGTCCTGCTGCGGTTCCCACAGCGCGTGAAGAACCAAGGAACAGCAGACTTCCTTCCAGTGAAGCCCAGACATGAGTGGGAATGGCACAGCTGTCATCAGTGAGTTCACTGTTACATACATATATATAAACACACCACACAGTCCCTGCACAGCGTTGTACAACAGACAGGTGATCATAATTCATGTAGTTTAATCATTTAGTTTTGTCCGGTGTTCGTCTACTTTTGCTTATTATTCTTTGTTTTATTAGGATCCATATTAGCAGTCAGTCCTCACAAAGACAAATCAAATGTAAAGCAAAGTCAAAATGTGAATAAAATAATAAAGTGAAAACAAATCTGCAAGGAAATCAAACATTTACACACAGCAATGAGAAACACTAACTCACACTACAGTTGTTGACAGTCTTTCACTTATTCGTTAACTCTTCAGCGTCTTTTTTTAATCATATTTATCAATTGCGAGCCTGAGCTTGTAGTAGCTTATTCCACTTGAATATGTCTCTTACATTGAGTCACTGCTCGTCACCTTTCCGGTGAAATAAGTATGGCTGTCTTTAATCCTTCCTTAATCCACCTGCAAATAATGAAAGATATTTACGAGATAAATAATTTCTGAGGAACTCATCCTATATTTTATTATCGAAGAGTCTGTCAAACATCCCTGCTTTGTGTATTTTGTTGGTACTGATGAGCATATGATGATTATATATATATTTCTTTCTTCTCTCTGTCCTCAGGCACTACCACAGTATGGAGGCTTTTAGTAACTATGACCTGCTGGACGTCTCCACTGGACAGAAGGTGGCTGAGGGACACAAGGCCAGTTTCTGTCTGGAGGACACGTCATGTGACCCGGGGGTACGACGGCGCTTCGCCTGCACTGCCCACACACAGGTTGGTCTGTTTGGTTTATTTATGTCCTTTGAACCAACCAACCGTCCTTCCATGTTTGTTTGGTTGTTTGATTTGTTAAATGTGGAATGAATTTATGCCATTGATACATTTTAAATACAGATTCATTCTTTAAGTCATCAGATGATAAAATTGGCTTTTCCTCAGGGGCTTGGTCCTGGTTGCTATGATACGTATCATGCCAACATCGACTGTCAGTGGATTGACATCACTGACGTACCGCCAGGAAACTACATACTCAAGGTGGGAGTTTAGAGCTGATTAATGAATCGGACAAGATATATAAGCAGCTGATTAATGATGAGACAACAGCACTTTTTCATACAACTGAAGTCAAATTGAATTTAAAAGAACTGAGTAGCAGTGAGCAACGCTGCAATTTATTTATTTAGACTCATGTCTTTTCCATATTTCTCAGGTGACAGTGAACCCCTCTCAGCTTGTCCAGGAGTCAGATTTCTCCAATAATGAGGTGCGGTGCGACATTAGATACACAGGAAGCTACGTACAAGCAAGAAACTGCAGGATCCATGTGTAAGTCGAACTCATTAGTCATATCACTCCTTAAAAACTGAAAAACTAAAAACAGAAACAAAAAGAAGAGCTCATCACTGATGTTTGTTCTTTGTTTCACAGAAGCTGACCTGACCGAAGAGAATAAATAAGTCAATCATTTCTTGCTAACTGCAGCTAAATGAATCCTTTTGTATTTATGATATTTTGTAGCTACAGTCAGGCTGGACTAGATGTTAAGTTATCTTAAGTTATCAATGGATTTTTAAGCAATGCATGGCTGTACTATTGGCTGTATGTGTGCTGTAACTTTGAGGAAAACTTGTCATCATGAATAACAATGTAAAAAAAAAAAAGTCTTAAACAAGCTGTTTTAAATCCCTTCAATCAGATTGCACAACTGAAATGGTGCTTATTTCACAGAAAACAGTGGCGCTCTTCTCCCCTGAAATTTATTTGCATTTTGCCTTGGCAGAGAAAATATACCTACTTTTGACAAAATATGTATCAAAGTGAACAATGTATGACACCTTTTAAAATATAAAGAACAGATACTCATGTATGTGTTTCTTGTAATGTTGCATGCATGATTTAATGCATTTTTACATATTACCCGAGCACAAATTTATAGTCTGTTCTTTTACATTTAAGTGAAAGTGTATTTGAATGTTCTGAATTTTTATTATATTTTTTAATAAAGGAGTTTTTGAATTTCTGGAAACAAAAGAACCATTGAAGACTGTTTCTTAGCTTTTTCTCTTAACATCCTCGTGATCAAAAATGATGTGGTAACGTGAGCAAATATTTAACAACATGAAGTCATTCCACACAGTCTGCCTGTTTTATATATATATGTACGAACTGAGCTGTGTGCCGAGTGGTAAATTTCTTAAATGCTTTTGGAATAACACACCTCGGAGAAATATCTGAAAGGATTCCACTTAGCAAAAGAAACACAGCTTCACACCAGGAGCCTGTTGCTGTGCGTGTCTGTCATGTTGTGTTACAGGAGGTGAGTGAGAAAACATTTATTCACCTGGCAATAACTCTGTGTGAGGTGTCGAGGAATGTCTCGCTCTGTTTGCACTTTGTCACCAGATTTATTAAGAACACTGTCTGACTGGTGAGTGGAAATGTATAAATAATCACCACAACTATTCTTAACACAAGTCATGCTTTTTGCTCTTTTTTTAACAGAAGTCTTTCCAGTCCAGCACAAATATACGACCGCATAGTCTTATAATGTCAAATTTATAGCATAAAGGTAAGAAGTTTTAAGGCTTTGGACTCTCGCTTCTTACTTTTCTCTTACTCTGTATAAGACGATAGCTCCCATCATTCTGTATGAAACTGAGAAACGCTTCTATTCGAGTTAACTTTTGTCGTTGACGAGGTGGAAATAAAACAATTTGACCTGAGAGATCTGTGGCTCAACAGGAACCTTTTTTGTGGTCTTTCCACTTCATGAAGTGGAAGATAATCGGCAACTTTCATGCACGACACAACAAAGAAACAATTTCAGGATGTTTATGAGATGAAAACGCAGGGAGGTGGAAGCTGAAGTCATGGAGCTTGTTCTCTCAAACACTTTAAAGCATCTATTACTGTTCTTGACTTGCTCAACTGACTCACTTAACTACAGATATGTAGGCAGCATGAACTGTGGGTTTCTCAGTTGCTGTGTAAGTTTGTGCTTGTTTGCTGTGAAAGGTTCTTAGTGTTGATGATTTACACCTCTTATTTCACATAAATTAGAGACGGAAGGAGCGTTGAACAAATTGTCAAAGGTTTCGAGGCTGTAAAAGATGTGAAAGTGTCAGAGATGAGGAAAAATCTCTCTAAAACACATACACCACATAAATCCACATCACACTGGGCTTGAACCCATTTCAAAAAAACCCCAGATTTCACTCATCCTCTTATCCAAACATGGCTTTTCTGTCGAGCCCAAACCATCTTTGGTCAGAGAGCCCTCGAGGTGAGCCACTGATGTGAATTTGAGTGTGACAGAGGGTCAGGGCAGAGCCTCCTCCGCCGCTCCAGGTGCTGTTTGCTCAGGGCAGGCCGACGTGCTAAGCCTGCAGGGCGTGCAGGATGGGCAGAGCTGCACCCGCTGGAGATGGCAGGGAGGAGAGAAATTCCACAGATCTGCAGATGGCCAGGAAAACCTGACTGCAAACTGCTGACATAAGCAGCACCCCGTCTAAACCATCCTTATCTTGAGCTCAGTGTCTGTGAGGCTGTGCCCAGAGGCCTGAATGAGACTCCCAGTCAACAAGTGTCAGAGCCAACAGGCGAGACTGCAGTGACACATGATGGCGGTCAGTTTGTTCCTCGTCCTGCACAACTGTCAATACTGACCCATTAAACCTTTATTCTCCTGATGTTCCACTTAAATTTGCCTTTGAATAGATTTTTTATACATCTTCTCACATAGTAATCCAATTATTCAGTATCTGCTTGTTTTACCACTTCACCTAAACTATATTATAATTATATTAAAGCTGCATTCATGGACTTTGTGGCTATTTGGGGGCAGCGGAACAAACTGAAAACACAATATTGACATAATATCACCTTATAAAGTTACTATAATGATTATGTTAACAAAAAAAATCTGTTTACACATCCAGCAGGCACAGTGTGACATTAACATTCATTTGGAGTCCATGTTTATGTTTATGTCCATGTGGAGAATGTCAGTCCAATATTAACTCTACTTTTTAGCTCTGTTTTGGTCTCCACCACCTCCTGAGGGAAATATCTGCTCTTTAGTGGTGAAATGCACCACTGTGTTCACCAGCTAGTTGCTAATTTTGTCTGTCTGTTTGCTTGCTGCTGGACAAATAGTGCACCCTGGGTTTTTAGAGCTTTTTCACTGCTCTCCTCAGAGTCTGTAAACGGGGTTGATGAGAGTTTGTGGGCTGGAAAATTAAAACAGTTCGCTTAAACAGGTTAAAATGTGTCGTAGAGCTGAGGGGAACTGCACAGTCGAGAGTGTGTGGGTTTCTCACTATGAGTGACCTTTTTCATCTACACATCGTCATTTGATCCATTGTTAATATAAAAATATTGATACTGTATGGTTTGTTTTATGGTTATAGCATTTCATCGCATTTTAGACATTTTTTGTGTCAAATATTTTACTTTATGCGTTTTATATCAGTGGAAACTTTAATTTATGGTCTTGCTGAAGAGTCACTGGGGATGAGGAGGTTAATCCAACTCAGACAGTGTAATAAACATTATGCCTGTGTTGATATAAATCAGCATTGTTTCAGGTAGGTATGAACTCTGCTCTTAATATCAGTTCAATCATCATTTCTCATCTGTGACAAATCATTCAACTGCATGAAGCTAATGTGCTAATCAGCTAGGTACAGAGGAATTTTGAGTCGATGTAGACAGATTGGAAAGTTGTTTTTCCACCCACAGAGCTAATTTAACTCTGTAGCAGCTGTTCAAATCTATTAAAAGCATTAAATTTACTCTGGTGTGTATAAATCTACAGATATATAACCACTGACTCACTGAACTGTTGATTTTTAACACTCTCTAGCGTGTCTGGAATATGAGTATGCATCATTAGTGAAAAGATTTTTGACGCCAACTCAGTGCTAATGCTCCGTTTTCTGTCTGAAAATGTGGTCTGTATTTATTTATCCGGGATTGTTTGTTTATAGCAAAGAGAAAAAGCTGTTTGTGTGCACACACAGTGGAAATGACTGAATATATTTCTCTCTTCATGGTATTAAATGGCTAAGTGTCTGACCCACTGAAAGAGGGAACAATGTTTACCTGGGCAGGAAAAGGACTCCTCAAGTCTGACCATATACTCATCATTACAGATTTTCCCTGTTTGAAATAGAAGAATGTATGCTTAACGACCTCTGTGCTTTTCCCCTCAGAGCTGCTGTGTAAATATCAAAATACTCCACAGGTTGTAGGAGTGAATGCATGCTGTTATTAATCCTGTTATTGTATTATTTTTGGGCCAGGAAGAGGGAATGGGAAGGGAGGCCGACCAGATGAGGCTGCGAACAGAGGAGGAGGAGGAGGAGGAGGAGGTGATGGTGAAGAGGAGAAGGAGGCGTTCAGGTTATTCAAGTGAAACCATCTAGTTATTTTTGGTCTGGATTTAGTTTCTAAATGCTCGTATTGTTTTATGGGTTTTGCACATGGGTGTCAGCCAATGTCGGGGTGTTTCTGTTCATACCAAACATCTGTTCATGTGTCACACTTCACGAGAAAAACGCTTTATGGCTCCAGAGACGTACATGTAAACATACACACACACACACACACACACACACACACACACACACACACACACACACACACACACACATACATGGAGACATGCAGACATGAGACTGTTCATGTCTCCTGTAGTACAAAATGTTGTTCTACTGTGAAAAGAGGAAGGAATGTACATGTACAGGAGCTGTTGTAGACAAGGAAAATATATTACATGTTTTGTGCAGTAGAAAAAATTTTTACAAGGAGTAAGAGGCACAAATATTCAGAGCTGCTCATTCCTTCAAGGCTTATCACAGTTATTTTGTAGAGTAAAAGATACAAAACATGATGAGCTCAATTATATCAATTTAAGTGCTTGAAAGGATTTCTATTTGCTTTCATTTTCACTGACTACACTACACTGAAATAAATTCAAATGCGTCTCTCCAAATCATTGCAATTTTTAAATATTTTTTCTGACTCAAACTTCAAACTTATTTGTACCAAAAGTTCTCCTCTGTTACTTGCTGTGCTGTTATTTCCTGGATCCTACTAGACAGCTCTTAAATGGTTGGTGTTCTGTATGTAGGTGATAACCTCTACCAGCTTTGATTGTGAATGCATATTTATTCATCAAAATGACACGGCAGATTTAACCAGGCAGCTGAGGGTGAAGAAAAAAACCTCGACACTCTCTGATGAAGAATCAGACGTCAGGGACATTATGATGAGCTCTTTAAATAGCCTCCATTTGTCTGTTTCCATTTTAATCATAATGTGGGAAGATATTACTTTCGATACCACTCTCGGTGAAGAATAACTGATTGAGATACCTCATAATGAGACAAGAAACTTCAGTGGCATGTTAATGCACCTCATAAATGTGGGGAGACGAGATGTGCACTCTGCCCTCTCCCCTTTACACCTGCATATGACTTCCTGGGTTGCAGCCAGGCAGTAAAAACACAGAGACACAGATTTAACCAGAGTGTGTGTGTGTGTGTGTGTGTGTGCATGTATGAGAGGGTCTATAGTATCCCGACAGCCCTCCGTCTATAGGAAGAAGTTCTCAGACATGACTTAAACAAACAGACACAGACCTAAACCTCAAACAAAAACCTATAGAGTTTCTCCTCTTGATGTCAGATGCTTTAAATAGTTTGTGTCGTTACTGTGGTTTGAAAAAACTACTCAAGACTCATTGTGACAATCCCTACTTAAGGTCCACTTACTAGCTTTTTCTGGGCTTTAAGCTGCATCATATTGTCTTCATCAGTGGATGGAGTTTGCTCAATTGGCATGGATGGACGATGGATCTGTTAATGTGTGAGCTCAGTGAGCCTCCAGTTGGGATTTTTTTTTTTTTTTTTTTTTTTGTCAAACTGCTGTTTCCAAGTTCAAGAATGAACTTAAATGTGCACTGAGACTAAATATTTTTACACTTTTATGGTCTGTGATTTTACTGAAGTGCTCTCATATAAATAAAATAAAGTTTAGTTTATTAATAGTCCCGTTAATGGCATGAACACACACACACACACACACACACACACACACACACACACACACACACACACACACAGTGTAAATTTGGTTGAATGAGGGCGACACTGTGTGGCCATGAACGGTAGTGTGATAAAACTTTATTGATGCCCAGAGTGGAAATTCGCATCTTCCAGCAGTGCAGGAAACAATGTAACAGAAAAGAACTAGGAGTAATTAACACAACTAAATAAAAAGTAAAGTAAATGGAATTTAGTCTATGTACATTATAAACATTATAAACATTACAGTACTTAGGCTACATGACCAGACTTGTGGGATCTAAAAATAGAAAAGTTGTGCAAAGTATGTGCAGAAGCAATGGTTCTGGTAGGTGTAACTCTAGATATACCAGATACGAGAGAATTAAGGAGAATAAATGAGTAAATAAGTAATAAAAAATAAATATTTTTTTTAATCAAAAAGGATTCATATACACAGATCAAGGCAGAGAAGCCATAACAAACACCTCTTAATATACAAGGCACATCAGATCAGAAAGATAACTTAAATTATATAAAATAATAATATGATAATGTAAATAATAATAGAGAATAAATACAATTTAAAAATAAACTAATAATAATAATATGTCTGCACTCTTCCATAGTTGCTCTAGAGGTCATTATATATGTTCAGTTTTTCATAAGCTCTGAGGAGAGACTTCATGTTTTCTTTTCATTAGTCTCAAAGCACTGAGACGATCGTCCACAAGGTGCCTTTTAAAAACAGAAACAGGTTGTTCAATATCAAGTTTGTCTTAATGTCCTTCATGTTAATACCAAACACAATATTTTCTCTCGTGAGAGGAGCAAGTAGAGTGTCACAGAGTACATACAAAGGAAAAACTGATGATCTGCAGTTTCAATTTCATATCTCGATCGGTTTTCTATTGGTCCCTTTCATTTTATGTATATGGAATTGGCCTAAAATTATAAACAACTGGATTAGTCCATTGAGTTATTTTAAAAATAAATTAAAATATAACTACCATAAAGCATGACCACTTGACTGGTTTTCTTGATAGAAATATCAATCCAAAGTATTTTGGAATACATACATGGACAAATAAGTGAAAATTTGTTTTTTATGGTTTAGACCTCAGTTTACGTTTTTGATCGTGTCTAAGTGGTAACCCTAGATTTGCGCGAATTCTCGCGAGATTTGTGTGAAAGTAGAAACTTTAACCCTCACCACATTTCAAGTGATCATTTAATTCAAACCATGATCTTTCCCTAACCCTAACCAAGTGTCCTTTGTGCCTAAACATAACCAGACCTTAACCACAGAACTGTCACATCATGAACAGCGAGACAAGAATAGCTTTAAGCGGGAGAGTTTCGTCAATCCAGGGTTACCGTCTAGACACGACAGTTTTCGGTTGGTTTTTGTGATTTCCTGGTGTGACGACACTGACCGTCGACGGGACACCAGGTAACCCGGGGTACCCAAATCCGAGGAGGAAGAGATGGAGAGCCCGAATAACTTTTGTGCTGTGAATTTAGCAGCTCTGTTGGTCTTCGTGCTGATATCAGCCTGTGTCCCGGTCAGCGCGTCAGCTGAACGGACGAAGACGGTGGAGTTCAACGTGAAACCGGGAGGAGTGGTGCACACGTTCAGCCAGGGCATTGTAAGTGACTGTATTTAACTATTATCTGTCATTTCATACAGTTTGCTTTTGCATTTTTTCATTTTCAAACTCCCCCGGATACATAGCGACAGTTAAAACACATCTAAACGTTTACATGAGTCTGTAAATGTGCATGGAGGCTAACTCACTCCATTGTTCCTTATTAATCAACAGTTAACCGACTAATAACACCAAATAAACACACGAGGAGCTTCACTGTATGTTTAAACGGTGCGTCTCATTCATTAATCGGTGTCAGATTCAACATATTTGCTAATTAAAACAACATAAGTGAAAAAACTACATACTGAGCGTCTGAGCGTGATGACGACACAGCCTCTGAGCAGCTGCCACGTCGCTGTGCGTCGCTGCCACAACGGCTCCTCTGATTGGCTGAGAGCTTCACATACTGACACACTGGTTTGTATTGTTTAAAACTAAAGAAAAAATTTAAAATAACAGAATAACTTAAAAAAATCAACTAAACGCTTTATTATTATCCATTGATTATTTTTGTCCATTAATTAATCAGTCCATAAAATAGGCAAAAATAGTAACAAACAACCATCACAATAGTTTTACACAACAGTCATTTTGACTTGTCATCGCAGGAAACACACAGGTGCAACAGATGTAATGACAGCTCTGCCCATTTAAATAACCCAGCAAACCTGCTGTGGCTTACTGGGTTGAGCCCTCACACTAAAGCCCTTGAGCTGGCACACTTTCATGATATGCAGCCATTAATAAAGTTAATAATACTTTTTAATGCCTCTGTGTCAGAGCACAAAGTGATGTCCAATTAATGTAAAATAATCTGAAGTACAGATATTTCCCTTTATGAAACTGCAAAATGTTAATTATCTTTAGTATATTTGCTTGAAAAATGACAAACACAATGAATTGAGCATTAAAAGAAATCAAATCAATGACTTTTCTTTGGATCACCAAATTAGTTAACACTAGTTGCATTTTAACAATTAAACTACTTCATCTGACTAAATCTGTCATCCAAACGTGTCTAAATATGCCTATTATACCTGTCCCAAATGGCCTCATTCAAAGTCAGAAACTTGCATGAAAGTGTGTCTTTGTGGTTCATAACATGGATATAACAGTGCACACATTTGGACAATTTATACACACGAGAACTGACAGAAGCAGTTGTGCGAAGAATGAAAAAAGAGAGTGTGAGAGAGAAGTTCTGCCTGCTTTCTCACCTCCACATGCCTGGACAATCTCTGCACAAGGGGGCATTATTGTAAGATTGTCTATTAGATGCAGCTGACTTATACCGCCTTCAAAAAAGGGAGTTTTAGATGCTGTTAGATGATCTGATGAGCCCCTCATTTGAAGCATACTGATCCCTTTTAAATAGAAAATAGCTCAAAAACATTTCTCCTTCATACCCTGACACTTAAACCAAAACACAAACACACACGATTAATGGAAATTGTCATTTAAATACTTTTTTGTAGCTCTGATTAAAATTAAAGTTAACACGCTGTCTTCTTACAGCAGGAGTATGAATGCTCGTTCACGTACGCCTCACAAGGAGGAACCAATGAGGTGAGTGTCTCTGTTTCTGTCCAGCATCACGTTATTGATATTTAATTACAGCGAGTTTTGTGCTTAAATATTCTTCTGTTTTTGTGCCAAACAGCAATGGCTGATGAGTGTTGGTCTGAGTGATGACGACAGACTGTTTTCCTGCTCTGTGTGGAGGTGAGGTTACCACACACACACACACACACACACACACGCACAGAGGATACAGAGTCTCAGCTTCAGCTCAGTGACCCTGACGACCAGCGTGTCATCAGTAACAATCTGTCTCGCCTGTCTCTGTTTCCACTGAGTCATTCTTTGATTTTTAGCTCATCGTGACAGTCACAGAAGAGACGAGAAGAGAAATAACACAACAATTTCTAACAATATGGTTTAAGTTATTCATGTCTGACTTAATAAGTGTATGAATGTATGCAAATAACTTAATGTTGATAACAAATATTCCTTTTTCATTCTTGTCAGGCCTCAGGGGAAATCATACCTGTTTTTCACTCAGTTCAAAGCAGAACTGAAGGGAACCAAAATCGAATATGCCAATGCATACGTAAGTATAAAAGAAACACTGGTGCTCTTCTTTTGTAGCTGCTGGGTTTCATATAACACCACAGAAACTCTTTTTTTAAAACTCTTGTGTTAAGGTAACCATATACAATGTGGCCTATATATCAGCCAATTATATCTTAGAGCTTGTGTGTCAGTTTGAAAGGCAGCACTGTTGTTTCGATGTTGTTCAGACATAAACAAAATGAAATTAATTAAATGCATGTCTTTCTTTAAACTGATCAATGCACAGCCGAGGTCCTCACTGTTGTAATTTGTTGGAAGACAAATCACACCACAACCTGCAGGCTCCAGTTATAACACTGCAGGTGCAACACATGATCAACTTTCTTCTCAGTTTTAGCTCCTCAGCTTTTCTCCTGCTGTGTGATTAGTTGGAGTTGAGCTTGTGTCGGACAGCAGAGAGCTCACAGGACATTACTGCCTAACAAAGACAAACTGTAATGAGAGCGTTTCCTTGATATTACCTGGGATGTGTCAGGCACCCCGTCAGTGTTGAGATTAAAGCTTCTCCTGTGCCTAAAAATCGTTTCAGAGTTTAGAAATTACAGAGTCTGCACAAGTGTCAGAAAATCGAGGCAAAACACAGTTGATGACCATTTTTGCATTGCCTGCAAATAATAAACGATCCACCTATACACCAGCAGAACAGCAACACTTTGTCAGGCTTAACTTTACCTTTCTAGAGTGTTTGTGTGAGATGGATTCTGCTGCTTCTGAAACTACAGATAAAAAAATCTGTTTTACATGTAAAATAACACACGTGAATATAATATGCATGTAATACAGTGTATCTGTATGCAATAAAGAGCTGCAATGATTAGTCAATTTATTGATTAGTTAGTTAGATCAACAGAAAATTAATCATCTATTTTGATAATTGAATAATCATTTTAGTCATTTTTTAAACAAGAGTGCAGAAAAAAAATCTAGTTCCAACTTCTCAAATTTGAAGTTTTGTTGCTTTTATGTGTCTTACATGACAGTAAACCAAATATATCTGACTGTTGGACGGATAAAACAGGACATTTTAATAAATCTCCTTGAGCTGTGGGAAATTATAATGCATATTTTTCACTATTTTCTGACAACTCATAGACTAAACAGTTAATCAAGAAAAATAATCAGCAGATTAATCGACAATGAAAATAATCATTAGTTGCAGCCCCAATAGAGCGTGTTAGGGTACAGCTTAAAGGATAAGTCTGGTGCTATTCTGTATTTTACTTACACCACGAAAAGAACAAAGCCAAAAATAAATTGATCACTAACAAATATTGCGTGTGTAGCCAAAACCTGATGAAGCCTATTCTTCTTCATCATAGACGTCCATTATTGTCCAAAAAATATTAAAAGCAGCTGGAAACACACACAGGTGCAACAAATCTGTAGGTGAAAATCATCCCCAACAAATACATTATTTACTAAAAACTACAGTTCCCAGTTCTTTTAGGAAACTTTTGAGCCTTTTTCTAAAATGAAAGTATCTTAAAAACGAACAAATGGGCAGGAAAGTCAGAATGTATTAAGACACAGACTCAGGTGTTGTTGATCTTTTTTATTATATCTGTTTACAGTACGAAAAATAAAGAACATTTAATAATAATAATAATAATAAAAAACTTTATTTATATAGCACCTTTCAAAACAGTTACAAGTGCTTACAATAAAAACAAAACATTTAAAACACAGAGATTAAAACAAACTAAAAGCTATATAAAAAAATAAATAAACACATTATAAAACACAAAGGGAGTAAAACGCAAAATTGAAAATAAAAAACATGAAATTAAAAACAAAATCCAGTAAAATAAGCAGACAGCCTTATTTCCTCGGGCAGGTCGTTCCAGATCCTCGGGGCCCTGATGGCAAAGACTCTTTAGTTTTCATTCTGGTCTCTGGAAGAGACAGAAGACCTCTGCCCGAGGATCTCAAACTACACAAAGGTTCATAAGGGATTAAAAGGTCTAAACTATAATCTGGAGCCAGGTCATGAAGAGCTTTAAAGGTCATCTTAAAATCAGTCCTAAAACAAACAGGGAGCCGATGTAAAGAGGCTGAAACAGGTGTGATGTGATCGTGTCTCTTGGTTCTGGACAGTCTGTATTTTATTCATTTAAAATGTTATGATTCACAAACAGAATCAGGCGTCACCGAACTCAACCAGACAGACTTTTCTCTTGTTTCCGTCTCGTGAAGCACAAATGTCAGTTAGAAATACGTTTTACTTCATCTGTTGAAATTATGCTTCGAAGAACCTGTTTGCTGGTTTCATACACTGCTTATACTAAACTCATGGCCAATAACGCTGCTTCAAGATTTTTTTAAAGTTTAGTTTTCTGAAATTATTGTGACGAGATTTTCTTTAGACCTCCGTTAGCTTTCAGAAATCTGGCCACACAACATTAATTGTCATCATCCGAGAGACGGAGCAGTGCAGAATGTGCTTGACCACACAGTCCTGAGTACAACTGAACAAAGCATGCAATCACTTGCAATCTGCTGTCTACATCAACTCCGCTAATACTTATGTCTCCATGGAAACCAATAATTTGCTCCACATTTACCTGTACATTTTTAGATCCATGAATGATGGTTTGAACTACTGTACATCCAAGCCTGCATCATCTTTGACAAACTAACCGCAGGCAGAGAAAAAGTGACACTGAAACTTTATTTTGTTCTGGAAGTCAAACTGAGAGTCGTGTCTTTGCGTATAATGTTTCGTGGAAGGTTAATGTCCAGACTCTTCTCTGAGCTCAGTCACTTAGCGGAGGTCTGCCGTGTCTGATGTGGTCGTCGGTGAAGTGAAGCACACCTTGACACGCCTCCTTCCCCCAGCAAGGACAGTCCTGACACACTGTCATTAGTGAGAGCGCACGTTTCCTCCTCCCGCTCTGGCTCCGTGCCCTGCAAGTAGAAGACAAACGCACAGAAAGTAACTTCGCTAAATGACTGGGATAAAAATAACCTCACACACACACAAACAAACAAACACTCCCGCCACCCACCCCCCACACAACATCTCCTTGACCTTGTCGTCAACACCCTCCCACTTCCCCCGGGTTGCAATTTCGTCGCAACAGACAGTTCTCATCCTGTTTTGTTTATTTTTCTCCCTGTTTTTTTTTTTCCTGTCTTCCTCCCTGTCCTCCTCCTCCTCCCCCCCTCCTCTTCATCACTTCTGCTGTCTCCAGTCGCAGACAGCGGCGGCGGGACAGAGTGACGTGCCTTTGAAGCCGGAGGAATTTACCGTAGGAGACTCAACAGGTGAGAAATTGATTGAATTTCCTAGTGTTCAATCAGCTCCCTCTGCTTGTCATGTCAATGTCTCTCTCCCTCTCTCTCCCTCTCTCTCTCTGCCTCTCTCTCTGTCTCCCTCCATCACGTTGCGAGTTTCCCACTGATCTCCCTCTAAAGCGTACGCTCCAGCTGTGAGTGGGATGCTGTTCGTCCCTGTAGCATTATTTGTTGTTATTCAGTTTCTGCACAAATCCCCACCGTGGCTTCAGTTCCGGACTGTGATTAGCAGGATTTGACAAGACACACTGAACAGCAATTAGACACTCACAGACTCCAAAACTCAGAGACTATCACAGACTTAAAGATAATCCCATCTGTGGAAAACACTTCCAGTCATGACTTCTAGCGATAGACTCCTTAACCACAGAAGGTAAATGGCTTTTTAGATGTAACGAAAATCAATGAACCGGATTGTAACTCACTCACAAACCTGCACGTTCGCAGGCTGCAGATTCTCCACAAGGGGGAGGCACTAGTACTGCTGCCACCATGACAAAAAATATTTACTCAGTGTCTTGTTATAACAAGAAACTTTTCTCATTTTAATGAGATCCTTTTCACGTTTTAGCAAGATAGTTTCAAATTATAATGATGTGCTTTTCTCATTATTATTAGATGCCAAATTATTCAGTTTTAATAAGAAACTTTTCTTGAAATAACAACTTACCACTACCACCTATCTTGTTATATCGCAATTTCATAAAATGAATGTATCTCAAGAAACAAGAAACTTCCATATGTTGTTAACACAAGACAGTCAGCGCCTCAAGAGATGATACTGTTGCCTACATCAGCTAGAAAAAGTCAATTACAAGAATTATGAGAACATTTAGTGATATAACAAGATGAAGTTGTGTGTTGTTACCACAAGAAACGTTTCTTGTTAAAACAGAATAATGCAGCTAGTAATTATGAGAAAAATTGGTCATTACAACATGAAACTATCTCGTTGCAACATGAAAAGAATTGTGTTCAAATGAGGAAAGTTTCTTGTCATAACAAGAAACGACACGTTTTTTTGTAATGGCGGCAGCAATACGCTGCTAGTAGTTGACATTTTGACAGTAGTTGCATTTTTAACATTTGTGCTGCATAGTAGCAGTGAGTGTTGCAGGTTTATTGCTCTTGTTAGCTTTTTGTGTGTTTTTGAGGTTTAACATTCAACACAGACGCCACCTGTTTGCTAAAATAAAAATTATTTGTATATAGAAACATAATTCTGTTGCACAAACATCCACCAGACACACAAATATAAATGCAGTTCAGCTTTTGGCTGTAAAACACAAATGTTAAGATTGTGTTACTGAAAGTACTTTTTATTTCCTTTCTGTTCATCTGTGAGCTCAACTTCACATTTTCAGACATCAGACAGAAGTCTAAGTGCCCTTTGTACAGTAATCAATCAAGAAAAAAATATTTTTTCTACTAATAAACAACAAATATTGAATTAATTTACTAAAACCTCAGTTTATAGTTCAAGTATCATCATATCAAGTAAAGACTATTTTTCTTTTATTCTTTCATTGTTTCCTTTGATCTTTATTTTTCTTTGGACAAATAAAAAGTAATGATCAGAATTTAGCAATGCTCCAATTAACAAAATTATTACCCATTTCAGGTTTAATGTGTAAAGTTCAAACACACACATGCAGCAGCCACAAAAAGCACTAATTGCCTGCAGGTGTTACGAGTGTTGAAAGTGCAGCAGCTGCTACTATGTTTACCTGTAGATGGAGCACATCTACATCTCCTGCTGCGGTAACTTTCCTTGCCAATGGGCCATGCAGGTTTGACTGGAACTGCAGGTCTGAAACTGCTGCTTGTGCAGTTGGACGACGATGCCGGCGGGTTTCAGGTTCATTAGGTTGCATTAGTGACTCTGTGTGTCCTTTTTTTTGTTTTTAACGTCGTCTCTGACGGTAATTTTCCCTCCTCTCTGACTTCCAGTGACCCACACAAGCGGAAAGTTCAACGCTCAACTCTCGAAACTGACTGCCATCGGACGGACACGACACGATGAGCTGTGATTGGTCGGGAGTCTGACTTGGCTTTGGTCGTGTTTTGACCAATCAGAGCACTCAAGGGAGCTCTGAGTTGAGCCTGTGCGTCACAGCTCAATGAAGGATGGATTTGGAGTTCTTCCTGAGTAACAACCAAAAAAATTGAAGTTGGATGATGATATTGTCTTGGAAACGCTTTTTATGTCAGTACATTAATCACCTGGTATGTTCTTACAACACCGGATTTACCCTAAAAAAAATAGTCCTACTTTAAATTCTGCCATAAGAGAAAGTGCTTCCATACAGTAGTTGATTCTGAAGCTATAAGACTTACAGAGAATAAATCTGTTCTGATCCACTGGTGATGTAGTGAATGTATATAGAGGATTGGAGACTGGGGGCTTATAGAGTATAGATAACATATTTAGAGTAGGGAGGGATTTATCCATCTTGTGTAATCCCCAATATCATCGCGCACACATAAACAATTACATGTTCCTCAATCTCTCTCCCTGTTCTGAGCCGCTGTTGAGGAGAAAAACCTCGGTCTGTTTCTTCATCTTTCTGTTTATCTTCATCTGCTCCAGATAACTATGAGCAGCGCATTTGATCCCCCCCCCCTCGCTCTCAATCATCAATGAGTACTACTTGTGATAGGTTTTTGTTATGTTTTTGGCCAGAAGGGATACTTGTAATACAGCAGATAGCAGCTTCATAACATGATATTAAGAGAAAGATATACACATGATGACTGTATTTTTCCAATTTTTTTGATAAATCTTAAACAGTGTAAATGTGAATTCATTGTAAAATTCCCAAGTTTAGAAAATATGACAAAGTAATGGGAATAAATGTTTTTTATTTTAGTGAAAATGACCTAAATTGTGATCATTTTAATTAGACACGAGTAGCAGGTGCTGCACCAATCCCTTATTTGTAATATTCTCCTTTCTAATTTTAAAGTATTTCAATGACTTCACGCCAACATTGTTTGAGCTTTAACCCAAAAATACTCAAATATAGAGTGCGCACACACATTTGGCTGGTATAGATGCCATCACATATTCCTGAGCCCTTATTGAACCCTTTGCTTTCATCCTTCAGTGCCACATGTGTGGATCAGCGAGGATCCTGCGCAGGTTTCTGAAGTACATCATTATTACGCGTCCTGCTCGTCTCCCCGCTGTCTCTGCTCTCTTATGTAGCGAGTAGGATTGCCTTTATCTTCCTGACATTGATCCAGCCCTCTTTAGATCCGCACAAGTGTCCACAGGACGAGTTCTGGTGGATTGATTTCAGATTTGAGGATTTTGCTGATTTGTTTCTGTGGTGGGATTACTTGTGAGACTCGTACCTTTGTTTGGGTCTGGGTTCGGTTTCTCTCATCTGTCTAGAGGTGATCGTCATGGCTCAAGGAAATGCTCAGCAGGGACGTCTGTGTCCCTTTTGTCACCGACGAAGCTCCCTCTGGGGTCACACAACAGGAAATAACCACGTCCAGATGCTGAGCCAGAATAGAAAAAAAACACACAAGATGTTACTTATTTTCTTTTCTTTTTTTTTTTTTCTACTTTCTTGATGGTTTCTGATTCATGATGATACGTGATGGATGTTTCAATAAAGACGCGTTGTCAGTGTTCTGGAGATAACTCACTGTTTCTGGTTTGTTATGTCAGTCATAATCTGATTGAACCTCCCACAGCCTTGTTAAAGGGTAAACATGAAAAGTAAGGAGAAATTTGAGTGCCAGCGAAGACACATTAAATATTCTGAGCACTGTCACCGCCGGGCCACAGTGAACATGCGGAGAGCATTTATATGCCCCTGTCATATCTGTCCAAAGTAACAGCAATTTTAGCACCAGCACTAATATATTCTTAATTTAAACTCAGTTTTTATGCAGCATATAAAAAAGCCAGTTTCTCAGCATACAAATGAGACCTCATATGAAACTTATATATTAAAATAGGCATTATGAAGAAAATGTATTCTGTAAACGTACTCAATTACCATATATTGTCCTCGGATAAATGTTTCCATGAGATAAAGAGTTTCCATTGTTTCTTCTTAATTTCTGGGGGGAAAAGGCTTTGCAGTGAGGATCTACTAAATCCAGCGGCGCATATGGGAATGTATAGGGCTTTGATCTTTGTTGGCTTATAGAGATATAGAGTCAGGAGGGATTTATTCATTTTATGTTAAGCCAAAAGAAAATCAGTAATCTTGATTGTCCTCAAATTGGCATCAGTTGGTTTGAATTTTATGATAGAGGAACTGCCATGTTTTATTGAAACCATGCGGTTTACCAGTACTTAAATGTAAAATATAGCCATGACTGTAACTATGAAACGTCAGGATTTCATGTTGACAGACTCTATTGTGTTAGTAGCACTTTGGAAGAGCTGAGTTTCAACAACAACATCATGTACATGACAGGCCGTGCCAAAAAACTCCCACAGAGTCTCCTACTTGTAAGTAAAGCATCTTATAGCAAAGCTGTGACTATAACAAACTCTGTTTGTGGCCTTGTGGGGAAAGAAGAATTGACACTTTTCTCATAAGATGGTTGTTCCGTTGAGTAATGAGTCTCTGAAGCACAATAGCTCTTTATTCAGCACCAGTTCACTCTGTCTCTGAGACTCAGAGCTGCCTCTGTGCCCATATGTCACTACTGTTTACCATCTGGAACCAGTAGAGATGTTTACTTTCAACTTTTCATCTACAGTACAAGCATCAGGAAAATATGTACACTTGATGCTGCCAAACACTGGCTTAGATTATGATGGCGTGCATTAAATAAAGAAACACTTTTAATCACACTAGCGCTGTAGTAGGGGACGCCATTTCATTCATTGGTCGGTTCACCACTTTGGTACAGAACAATGTCAACAACTCTCAGATGGATTTGGAGGGAGAAGAGATGAACACGGGAGGGTTCTGGGGGGGAAAAACATGTAGTCTTTACTCTCCTATGATAATGTATTCATGTCATACTTTCAATAAAGATATTCTTTTAAAAATAATAGATAGATTAGCATGAAGTTTTGTACACATTTATAGTCCCAAGATTATGAATCCTACTGATTTTGGTGATCTGCTGACTTTTCATCTCGTGCAACCAGCCAGCAGGTTTTGAGTGAAGTCTTGACAACTATTTGATGGATTGCCATGAAAGTTGGTACAGAAATTCATGTTCACCACAGGAGGGATTGTACACACTAAAAATCACTGGGTCAAAATTTACTCAATTTGGGACAAGCACCAACACAAAACTGGGTTAATATTACCCAGAAAGCCACTGACGACAAATACGACAATATCAAGAGCCGTGACACCGTTTACGTAAAAGTTGGCAAACTTAAAGTAAAGGCATGTTCTGCCCATCCACCTCAAGGTGTAATTATCAGTCTTTACTGCTTGAGCACCTGGTGTTTTAGTGTTATCTTAATTTACTGTTGAGTTATTTACACAAACTAAATAATCTACTTTACTTAAATTTACATGTCATGGTTTGTTATTGATTGATAATAACTTAAAACAATATGAAACAATACATTTGTGACAGTTTTAGGCTAATGTTTGTTGTGTGTACTGGGTCAAAATTACTTTTGGGTAAACCTTGTTGTATTGTGTTGTAATGTTGTACTGGTGCTATATTGACTCAAACTGGGTAAAGTTTTGACCCAGTGATTTTTATTGTGTAATAACTCAATAATCCTCAGACTATTCCTTCTGACTTTGTCCAATACTTTGGTGGATGCAACACTAATGACATTCCCATCAGCCTCAGCCGTACTTTGTGTTAGGTGCTGATTAGCAAATGTTTGCATGCTATGTAACACCCTAAACTTAGGTGCTTAACATAGTAAACAAACTAGCAAGTTAAACATCATTAATGTTAAACATTGTCATGGTGAGCATTTTAGCATGCTGACGTTAGCATTTACCTCAAAGCACCTCTGTGCCTTACAGCTGCACAGAGCTGTAGACTCATGTTTAAGCAGAAAACTGTGATGTTCTATATTTTTCTTAATGTCAACAAATCCCACAAAAAGACAAACACCAACGAGTATTTTCTTGGTATCAAAAGCCTGATAGCTCAGTCTTCCATCGTTTATTAATATTTTATTCACCGCCAAATGCACTATTTCCTCCTCTAGTGTCCTGCTGTTTTAGAAAATTACTGCTGTTCTAAAAATGAAACTACAGATTTGTGAGACTTTTTCTTTTAAAGATTTACTTCTTCAGGGGGATCAATTGGGCTTAAGTCTGAGTGTCACAGACAGGTAGGAAAGTCATAAAGTATTGAGAGACGGATTAACACACTGTTGGTTTTGATCTTTTCACTTGATTTGTTGACAAGAAAAATATGGAATAACACCAGCTTTATCCTTTAAGAAGGCATGAAGGCATTGAAATGAACTACAGTCACATTTCAGAGAGGACAACATGAATGAATGAGCCATTGATTTACTCCGTCTGGCATTCCAGTGTCTCTTTTTTTTCTCTTTCCTCTCTCACACACCTGCCCCCTATTTCTCTCTCTTTGCATCTCCTGACGTTTGGAGGGGAACAGATGGAGATTGTGGCCGGGTCGGTCAAGCCAGAGGCAGCAAAGGAGATGGGATTTTTGTAACACCAGGGGCCCAGTGAAGGGTACAACGAATGGCCAGCTGCCTCTTGTCTCCCCTGACGTGCACCCAGGTGCCGGGATGTTGACCTAGTCAGCTCGAGGCCACTCGGCCTGCTCACTTCTTATCTGGCCTCGCTAAGTTTCTCATATTATGAGACCTTTTTTGTCTCCAAATCTCCACAGATCTCTGGCGTCGCTTCCCCCGCATGAGTTCTTGTTATACCATCACGACTCCTGAAAGCAATTATCTAACCCAAACAATGCTGATACATGAGAGTGAATGTGTCTGGCTTCATAGATTGAAGTGCTCTAAAGTAATAAGGTCTTACTTTTTCCTGTCATCTTGCAATAATTGCACTTTCCTTCATATTTCTGACTAATTAGGTCTCTTCCTTTGCCCTTTTTAACTGTGCAATCTGTGGGAGTGTGAGAGGTGGGGTGCAAAGTGAGCATCTGTACAGGGGCTCTTGTTACCATCACATTAACCCAGACAGATGTTATGATGCCCTGTGTATGTTCAGCATATGTCCTCAAGAGATTTGAAGAGAAGGAGAGCTAAGCCAAGCTGTTTCTCCTAGCATACTCACCCCAAGTTGCGTCTAAAGTCCTGTCACCTTGGAAACTTGGTCTCAGCTCAACTTGGCGAGCCTTAAATCACTCTCCGCTCTTGCAGACTCGTGGCTGGTGCTGTGAATATGGCTCTGTTCGATCAGCCTCCCCCTCCTGCTGCATTTGTCTCACACTGTGGTCGAGAGCAGTCTTCTTTTCTCGGGGTACGGAGGAGCTTTGCGGGGCTCCTTGACTTTCTTTGTCTGTTCAGAGAGTTTGTGGTGTGGGTACGGCGGAGGCTTGCGACCTCTGCGGCCCTGTGCTGCAGTTGGTTTAGCTGTGGCCGCGGGGGTGGTGCACAACTGAACGGGCCCTGCTGAGGATGCTCCCCTCTCTCTGTCGGTGTTGGACACAGTTTGAGTTTCTGAGTCAGTGGGTGGGCAGCTGGCAGACGGAGGCTGGGTCAGTGATGGACAGAGCGGACCAGCAGATGGGTGGTCGCTTTGTGGGGTCTGGTAAGATCCGACTTTGGTCTCTATGATGACAGAAGGGCTAAGGGCAGGGGGTGGATGAGACTTTGGAGACAGAGGGGAGGGAGGGGAGACAGGGCTGACCCCGATAGAGGAGCAGTGACCAGGGGAATGAGGCTGAGAACCAGGGCTGCTGGAGTGATGGAGGTTTACTGTTAGAGGGGAGAGACCAGGAGTGGGAGGCCGAACCAGGAGGGTTCTTTGGGGAGACAAAGTAAGGTCATGAGAGGTGAGGTTTTGGAGTTGAGTTGGGTTGCTGATCTTAACTGAGGAAACTGCCGAAGGGAGACTACTGGTGAGCCAATGAGTTCGAGTCTTCTCTGATGAAAATCCAGAGTTTACTGGGCACATCTGCACATTTGGTGGAGATTGGCTCCTGGTGCGATGATTTCTCCTGAGGGTGCCAGATGAGTGTGTGGTTCCTGGCTGGTCTTCAGGCTCTGAGGGCCTCTGATGAGTGCTGCCCACCAACACCTCGCTGGAGCTGGAACCTGAACTGGGGCTTCTGTCTCCTCCGCTAGTGTGCTGCTGCTGCTCCTCCTCATTCAGATCAATGGACGAGGTTAGATGGTCGATCTGCTGCACAACCTAGAAAATACACACAATATGGTGATGAATAAAAAGATGTGATCAAATGAAAAAGGGCACTCCACTGATTTTACATGAGGGTCACTCAACATGTCACAAGTAGCACTACTCAGTATTTAGAGACAATTTTATAATGTTCTCTGTGACTCTGAAGCGTTCTAGTCTGAGAAAATTACCCTGATGACATCACTATGATGTCAAACAAACTGGAGTTGTGAAGTTTGAAAGATATGGGTGTTTAAAGGTGCACTATGTAAGATTTGACCAGAAATTTTTATTTAAAACATTGAAAAATTTACTAAAATTATCAACAGAATGTGAAGAAATAACAGTTTTCACATTATGTCAAAGACATTTATGTATTGTGTTGCAGAGATATCTACTGAAGTTAGAATGCTAACCAGCTAGCCCCAGCCTGTCCTATCTTGTAATACCACTTTGTACCTCTAGAGGCAATAGTGAGTCACTATAGCGTCCAGTCTGCTTTCAGCCCAACATGAGAGGAAGAAGAAGTAACGCTGAGTTGAGCCAGAGACGGTTCAGAAAGGAGACAGCGTCATTTCCTGTATCTGTGTCACCTGGGTTTCGCCACTGCCCTGCCCCTTTAGGAGACTAATGGCAGGTCCTGAGTCTATTTACTCCAATGGGAGAAGTGAACGTGAGCACAGATTATTACCGATACTTTCGCCCAATTGTCATCAAAGTAAATATTGGACCTATTTTTCACGAGTCACATATCTTCCAAACATTCTGACACTAAAATGACATTTTTCAGACAGACAAATCAGGAGAAAATTAACTTTGTTCAAGATCTGTCTCTGTCTCTGCAATGCACTCTCGTGAGATCTGGCAACATAGAAATCTCATCTCTCTGTCAGGGCAATCTTCATTTAATTCACGTGAAAATAAACCTGAACACCACAGTACTCCCTGCAGCTCTGTTTGTGTTGTTTGTGTGGGGGGGATTGTGCCTTCTGGTGATATGCCCCCCTTTATTTGTTTGGTGCAGGTGGCCAAACCTTCAACAAAAGACGCTAACGAGTTGCATCATGGGAAATATAACCAGTTTAAACTAGTGCTTTTTTACAGTGTTTTTTACTAGGGACAAAAAGTCTGCTGCTTCAATTTTGATTTTTTTTGTATCTGTCTCTTGTGAATCCCCCAATTTAAAGTGCAATACTGAATCACTGCAGTACTCCTTTAATGTAGGGCTGAAACTTTCGATTATTTTCTTTATTGATTAATCTGCTAATTCTTTTGCAATAAACTGTTTGTCAGAGGGTGGTGAAAAATGTCGGTTACAATGTCCAAGAGCCCAAGGTGACGACTTCAGGTTGTTGTTTTCCAACCAACAGTCCAAAACCCAAAGATATTCAATTTCCAATTATGTAAAACAGATAAAACCAACAACCCTTAAAATTTGAGAACTAGAACCAGAGAATGTTTGACATTTTTGTGTGATAAACTACTTAAATTATGAACTTGATTGTGACAGTTTATTATTAATTTAAAGAGTTTTCTTCCAAGTGGAGACATCATTGTGAAAAACTCAAACAGAATAATTGAAAACACAAAACTGTAGCCTTGTTAAAAAAAAAAAAAACAGAATAATTGAAAACATAAAGAAACACTGTAGCCTTGATATAGTGATGAAGATCTTAAATTATAGTTTGATTATTGTTTTCTCAAGTATTAATTTATAATTTGGGTCATTTTTGAAATGGCCTCTCACCAGATGTATAGCTCTAATCTGTAACTGTAAGTATGTCACACGTGCTGCTACTTAGTGCAAAAATGTTTACCTCAGCCCAGAAAGAATGAGATTACTATTATAGGAAATGTGTAAACTACATTTAAGTGGATTTCCCTTCTAATAGACACTATATAATAAATCATACACAGGCATACACATGTTGAAATGAGTGCAGTGCATGTAACATGTGAGTGTATGCACAACACACAAATGCTCAGCACAAAAACACAGTCAGGTTGGTGGACACACACACACACACACACACACACACACACACACACACATACACACGTGTACAATGATGGAGGCTGGAAAGATTGGAGAAAATTACACCGGGGAAAATGTTTGACCTATCTCTCCACCTGCTCTATGTGCACAGATAAATCCTCTGCCCCTGCTGGAACAGATGAATTATTACTTTGTTCTCTGTGTTCAACAACATCCTTGCTGATGTCAAAAGATTACCTGTTTTTTTTTTTTGGTTGTTTTGTTTTGTTTTGTTTTGTTGTTTTTTTTTGCTGTAGCTTTTTGGGCAAGGCATTTCATATTACTTTGAAGTACAACGTGTATATGCACATCAAGTGACTCTGGGCAGATGCTGCTTGTTAATGTCAGGAATCAGAGGAGATAAAAGAGCATGGGACCCTGGTTTTCTGCTGCTGTTCCCCAGAGTGTTTATTAAAAACAATGTTTTTTGACCCCTCAGGTCTTCATGTAGTGCTGATGAGTGTTAGAGCTCAGACATTTCCTTTAACTCTTTCAGTTTCATGCTGTAAGTTCTGAGTCTTGTACAGTTTTTGATCTGTTAGAAAGATCTCTATCATATTCAAGTGTGAGATGCTTTTTTTCTCCTGTTGTAAGAGAGAGAAGGTCTTAAATGTTGCTGTAATATCTGTATTGTCTGTCTAAAACGTTTTAAAGGATCACTCCAATTCTGTTTTATAACAGTGACTGATTGTTAGATAAAACCGAGGGTTTGCTGCTCATGCAACAGAATGATAAAACAGGGCTTTGAAATAAATATGCGACCAAAGTCTTCTCGGGTGCCTTATCTTCCTTTGATCTGTCGTCTCTGTTGTTAAAATTCGGGATTTTTCTATCACAGTGTCTTGTCTGCTCCCCTCCTCCTTCCCCTCTTTTTGTGTAGCTTGTATGCTCTTTCATCAGTGTTATATTAACACTGTCACACAAAACCTTGCACAGCCGACACCCCCCCCCCCCCATCCACCCACCCTCCACCCCCTACCCAGCCAGGAACATGAGGTTACTACCTCGGTTTTAGCTTTGACCACGTAGACGCAGATCAAATGCCAAGAGGCGAGATTTACGTGTCACTTTTACTGGATGAGGAATACGAGGCAGAGGTACTGAAGACATAAATGGATTATGAAAAGCGTCGGACGCTATCCAGCAGTGCCTGGAGCAGCATCTGTCCATGAGGAGGGAGAGTGGAGGAAGAGATGAGAGAACAGAGAGGAGGGAAGACAGAAAAAGATGCAGAGAGGAAAGCGACTGCTTTGCCTAAAGTCACACAGCATCTTCTCAGCAACCTCTGAAAGCATCAGGCAAATGAGGCATAACTATTGTGTCATTCACCTCTGTGAAAATGTAGCCATGAATTCAGAACGAGCGCTGTATACAGAAGGCTTAGAGACAGATGACGGTGGAGAGTTGGAGAGACAGTTTGCAGACTGTGGTGGATTCATGCAACCCTGCTGCTGACTTTTTAAATGCATATTAAAGTGTAAGTGTAGAAGCCCTTGAGGGTTTTTAGCACAAGCACAAACATTTCCTGCATGAGGAAAAATCACTGTGAGAGGATGCAGTAACTTCTCTGTACCTATTCTGAACTGATTTTGTCTTTTTAGATGTAGATAGAAATGTGATGATTAATAGGTGAAGACCAAACATGAATCAGACACTAAACAGCTTTTGTCTTATTGTTTCTTACTAATTATTTTTTATGAGTAAATCAAAAATCAATAAAAATCTGTATTTTTACCTCTTTCATTTCCTGGTGAACATCCCTCAGCGCTGCAAGAACCTGTTCCAGGTTGTCCACCACTCGTTTAATCTGGTTTCGGACCACTTTTCTGTTGCAGCCTGCTTCCTTCCTCTGTGACTCCCCTTCTCTGTTTGCTTGTTTGTGCTGGACCCATGTCTGGTTCTGGCCCAGGACCGCAATGCGCTCTGAGCTCGGTCTGGGTTTCCTGGGGCCTCGTAG